>NC_138729.1:44382932-44994542 GCF_965113295.1 Leuciscus leuciscus
TAATGGAAAGGCACCCATTCAACAGCACTGACGAAAATTCATGACAAGATGTCATTTAAAAGAATCATAGCAAATCTAAGAACTATAAAAGGACTAACACCTCACTCCATGTAAAAGCTTAGTCAATTATTCTAGAAGTGCAATCATTCTACGAAGTTGGCTGACAATAGATAAACAACAAAGTAATCAAATGCTGTATTCATCAGTGTAGTTTTCATAGTCTACAGACTGTAGTCATGTGGCCTGTTCAGTGACTAAAGAACCGTTTCAGAGACTACATGTTTTCCACAAAACACTCACTGAAATACAGCCATGATATCTTTTCACTGAATGCTACACAGGGAACATCTTGTCTTCAAGATATTTATTATAATTGATCTTTTTTTGTTGTTTATTCTTTTTTACAGGGCCTTGATGATGAAATGTCTCCAAAGATGTGTTGTACCACAAATCCCCCTTCCACAACTGATGATACTGAAGAGGTATGTCCTCACAAAAGATAGATTTTTATTAATGTCTTGCACTTGATTGTTAATATCAAAGAAGTTGTCAGTGAGTTTTAAAGCAAGGTTTTCCTGTGTCTTTCTGTCAACACTAGAATGGTTTATTTTTTTTTATTCAGATGTCAAATGTCCTCTCTAGTGTCACGCTCCCAGGACTTTCTCTTTATTGTCCTTTGTCTCTGTTTGATCTTCTACAGCTGACCACTGAGAGCAAGTGCATCCATACAGCCGTCAGCCACCCGAATCAGACTAGTCCAGAGCTCAGCCCACTCACCAAGGTTGGAGAGGTAAATTAAATCTCATGTACAACTTATTTGTGGCAAAATGTTAAATCTGCCAACCTATTTCAATATATATGTGTATGTGTGTGTGTGTGTGTAGTCACCTGAGTAGAACATGCTTTATGTGGACAATGGAATGGAAGGACATTGTCTAAACATGCTTTTTCAAGCTTCAGTCAGTATAATATCTGAGTGTGTGTATCTAACACTGAACCCCACCCAAACATGACTTGGGAGGTCCATACAGTTTAGAGGGTCCCGTCCCCAGAGGCGTCACTTTGGTTTTTAAGACTGCCTGCATTGGATCTGTATGTTGGTTTAATGTGAATGCTAAGTTGTTTGGTTACATGTAATGGATAGGCACCCTATTAGTTATACTGGGCTACATGAAGTCAGCTCCAGGCACTGAGGCTAACCACAAATTCTCCATCTACAATTTAAAAATATGAAGAAGGTATATCTTCATATAGGATATGCTTTAAATAAGCTGCATTCAAACATTCAAAGGAAAAAACTAAAACTCAGATAATATCTACAAGGGCTAATTTCTGTACAAACCTTCAATTTCAATCTCATCCAGTGACTTCCCCTGCATGCTGGAAAGGTTTCCTTTCTCCATTGACAAAAGGAGTTTGGAAATCTTAGCCAGTTGTGTTGTGGGAACTGGTAATCTGTAGAAGTCGCGGTGAACACAAATGTGTTCATCAGTGTAGTTTTCATAGTCCACGGTCTACAATATTTTTTGTTTGTTTTTTCCTTTTTACAGGGCCTTGATGATGAAATGTCTCCAAAGATGTGTTGTACCACAAATCCCCCTTCCACAACTGATGATACTGAAGAGGTATGTCCTCACAAAAGATAGATTTTTATTAATATCTTGCACTTGATTGTTAATATCAGAAAAGTTGTCAGTGAGTTTTAAAGCAAGGTTTTCCTCTGTCTTTCTGTCAACACTAGAATGGTTTCTTTTTTTATTCAGATGTCAAATGTCCTCTCTAGTATCACGCTCCCAGGACTTTCTCTTTATTGTCCTTTGTCTCTGTTTGATCTTCTACAGCTGACCACTGAGAGCAAGTGCACCCATACAGCCGTCAGCCACCCGAATCAGACTAGTCCAGAGCTCGGCCCACTCACCAAGGTTGGAGAGGTAAATTAAATTTGATGTACAACTTATTTGTGGCAAAATGTTAAATCTGTCAACCTATTTCAATATATGTGTGTGTGTGTGTGTGTAGTCACCTGAGTAGAACATGCTTTATGTGGACAGTCGCCTGAGTAGAACATGCTTTATGTGGACAATGGAATGGAAGGACAGTCAGTATAATATCTGAGTGTATGTGTGTGTGTGTGTAGTCACCTGAGTAGAACATGCTTTATGTGGACAGTCGCCTGAGTAGAACATGCTTTATGTGGACAATGGAATGGAAGGACAGTCAGTATAATATCTGAGTGTGTGTGTGTGTGTGTAGTCACCTGAGTAGAACATGCTTTATGTGGACAGTCGCCTGAGTAGAACATGCTTTATGTGGACAATGGAATGGAAGGACAGTCAGTATAATATCTGAGTGTATGTGTGTGTGTGTGTGTAGTCACCTGAGTAGAACATGCTTTATGTGGACAATGGAATGGAAGGACAGTCAGTATAATATCTGAGTGTATGTGTATCTAACACTGAACCCCACCCAAATATGACTTGGGAGGTCCATACAGTTTAGAGGGTCCCGTCCCCAGAGGCGTCACTTTGGTTTTTAAGAACACTTGGACTGCCTGCATTGGATCTGTATGTTGGTTAAATGTGAATTCTAAGATGTTTGGTTACATGTAATGGATAGGCACCCTATTAGTTATACTGGGCTACAAGAAGTCAGCTCCTGGCACTGAGGCTAACTACATATTCCCCATCTACAATTTAAAAATATGAAGAAGGTATATCTTCATATAGGATATGCTTTAAATAAGCTGCATATAAATAAGATACGCTATAAATAACAAAATGCAATAAAAGGGTAATCATATGTATGAGGTAAATTAAATGTCACATTGGTATTGGATTTAAAATGATTGGATATCGACATGTAAATATGAAATATCTTTCTGTCCAAACTATGTGGCGTAAATATAAAATATCTTTGTCCAAACTATGTGGCATAAATAAATACTACAATTAAATTTTTCGCCAACAGTGTCAAAAACACCGCCTTGTGTGCGCAACAGTATCCTCCTTGGACAAGTGTGTTCGTTGTGTGGGACCCGTATCTTCCTTCAAGTGGCTTGGCTATCGATGCACAGGTTAGATATTTAGTGAATTAGTATAGAGTGTAATGTGTTGTGCTCTAACCACTTAAATAGACCTGCAGTGTTAACATTATTTTACTCAAATGTGTTCCAGTTTGTTCAGGGGTCTGGCATAAATCCTGCCTCAAGCAAATTAAAAGAGATGACTTTAACAGCACAGCACAGGTGAGTATCTACTAAGTGAGTGTTGAACTTGAACTGGCTATAAGATTCAATCACCATGTCAAATAATTTGCTTTCTCACCAATTCAGGCGCAGCAGTCTCCTAAGGCTTCTGAGGATGAACTGCTGTCAGATCAGGACAAAATTCCACATCCAGAATTGGACCAAATATCATCTGATGATGCTGAGGACATGTCTGACAAGGAATACATACCTGATTCAGAGTCAGAATATGCTTTGTCACTACTTGCCAGTAGAAGAACTGAATGTGGCATTTGTGCCATAAATGTCTTCCTGTTTGCAAGACCAACGTCAATGAGCCACTACAGAGGACATGATTGTTTGCATGTTCATGCAAGCCAGTGTGGAGCAAAGCACCCTGAGTACCTTAGGTCAACGCAACTCAGGAAACATGTTGCCACACTCTCACAAGTCCTTAATTTAAAACACAATGAACTTGATCAGGTTGCAGATTTCCTGGGTCACGACATCCGTGTTCACCGCGACTTCTACAGATTACCAGTTCCCACAACACAACTGGCTAAGATTTCCAAACTCCTTTTGTCAATGGAGAAAGGAAACCTTTCCAGCATGCAGGGGAAGTCACTGGATGAGATTGAAATTGAAGGTTTGTACAGAAATTAGCCCTTGTAGATATTATCTGAGTTTTTGTTTTTTCCTTTGAATGTTAATTTATAATCATCTAGACTTGGCGTAGTCAGCATCCCTTTCCAAGAAAAAAAAAATCACCTTTCATGTCCAAGTATGAGTCGAGGACTACTATTCAGAAATATAAACTTAAGTCTACAGTATGGCTGGACAGTAATTCAAAATTATGTTTGTGTAGGTGCAGTCGAATTACTTTAAATATGAACCTAATATCAGATTGTGTAATCATTTATCTTATGTGCTCATGGACCACATTAAACATAAACGCAGGTATAATAGCTCAAAACTACTCAAGTAAAAATAGTTACTTTGCAAAAAGTGGCAAGTACAAAACCAAGTACTATCTTTTCCTTATTTGATGTGGCTATTTCAACCACAGATTTTTATGTCCAGCTATTTATGAGAGTTTTACCAGAGCTGTAAACTATTTGAGTAAATGTAATTAGTAACAGTACAACTACAAAGTAGCCAAAAAGTTATGCAATTACAAATTACATTTTGCATGGCACCTAACTTTTTCTGCAGCAGTTTGTTTTTGCTATAAAGAAGTGATATTTCCATCTAAGTGGCATTGACTGAACTATATCTTGTGCGTTTTGCCCTTACTCACCCAAACTTGTCAACAAGTCTACTTTACATGAATGCGAGTGCATTAGTAGGTGCTAAATCGCAGACGTTTGATTTAGATGAAGTCAGGACTGCAGCCAGTGATGAGTCCAAAACCAGCACATCCAGTGCAAGTAGACTTTGACTATTTAATTTGACTTAACATAAATTTTTTTTATCCACCATATTGACAAGGCCTTTTTGAAGGATATTGGTTTACGTGTGGCCTTTTTGTGCACTTGAGCTTAACTGAGACTTGAGAGTTTGTAGACGTTTAAATAGATAGTTCACCCAAAAATGAAAATTGTCATAATTACTCACCCTCAGGTTGTTCCAAACTTGTCTTTGTTCTGCTGTACTAGTCAATGGCTGGCAAGATCTGCTTGGTTAAAAATATATAAAATATCTATCTATGTGTACAGCAGAACAAAGAAATACAGGTTTGGAACAACTTGAGGTTGACTACATGAAGACAGAATTTTCATTTTTGGGTGAACAATCCCTTTAAGAGGCTGTTGTGTCGACCCTGATTTATTAGACTATTGAGGTGTTCAGTTTTATTTAGATTTTAGAAAATAAACATGACTTCTCATTTTACAAATCAATTGTTTCTTATTTTCACCTGCCTGTCTCAGGTGTCAAGGACTAGTGCATCTTTGAGCCTAGATTTAGTAGAAGTAAAATACTAAAGTATTGTTAATCACTTTTACTCGTATTGGTAACTTGTAATAGAGTAATTTATGCTGCAAGGTATCTGTCTTTTTACTCAAGTATGGTTTTCAAGTACTCTTTACACCTCTGAGTTTTACTAATGCCATTTTCCAGATGAGATTGCGTTAAGTGATGCTGAAGACAGTGGGAGCGAATCTGATGACAGCAACACAGATCTCACCGCATCAGAGCTTGGAACTGTGGAGCCTATGGTTTCTGACTCTACAACCACAGAGCAAGACCATGACATGGGAGACTTTGGTATGTTAACTCAATTCATAGTCACTGCTGATAAAATGTATATTTTCCTGTGACAAAAGTAACTTGTTAAATTGTTTTCAACAGGATCAGTGTCATTTGTGTCGTCCACAGTAAGTGAGAGTGTACCTCCCTCTGAAGGTAAGATTCAGATTCAAGACGTTTATTGTCTATGCACAGAAGAAACACAGTGGTTTATACCCTACAATGAGATTCTTATTTTGCCCAACTCCCTTAAAGGGATACTTCACCATTTTTTCATATTAAACTGTTATTCCCTTAACTAAGATGAGTTGATGCATACCTCTCTCATCTCAGTGCGTGCACTCAATCGCTCTGGCGCGCGGCGACAGTTTGATAGCACTTAGCTTAGCCCAGATCATTCATTAGGGACCAAACAGAAATGAAGCTAGAAGCGACCAAACACCTCCACGTTTTCCCTATTTAAATACAGTTACACGACCAAGTATGGTGACACAAAATAAAACGTGGCGCTTTTCTAAGCGGGTAAAAAGGATAACTGTAGTGTATGGCGGAATAGCACTGGGAGCACTTCGACTAGGTGTAAAAAGCAGAGCCGGACAGTAACGGAGTACATTTACTTGAGTACAGTACTTAAGTACAATTTTGAGGGATCTGTACTTTACTCGAGTATCATTTTTGGGGAGTACTCATGACTTTACTCAAGTACATTTGAGAGGCAAATATTGTACTCTTTACTCCACTACATTTCTATCCATAACCGTGAGTACCCGTTACTTCTAAAAAAGAAAAAGAAAAATCTCGGAAACCCTCAATTTGTTGTTTCCCTCTCAAACGTGATTGGATTGTGCAGGCGCCACTGATTGGGACAGCCTATCAGCAATCACCTTCAGCTTTCCGCCAAAGGTCAACTCCATGGTCAGATTTAGATAAGAGACGAAACCATGGATGAAACAATGGATGAAGACGCAGCAGGTCCGTCCCGGGAATGTGCCAACCCGTGGCCCCACCTCGCCAGACTATTTCAATTTTTTGAACAAGTTAATGATAGTTTTCGCTTCAAGTGTTTGCTGTGTTTACCAATGTAAGCACTGTGGCAGTAGTAATGCAATATTTAGAAAATGTACTCTTGATACTCAAGTACTTTTAAAAACAAGTACTTCAGTACTTTTACTTAAGTAGACATCTGACTGTAGTACTTTTACTTGTACTTGAGTAAAATTTAGCAAGGTGTATCTGTACTTTTACTCAAGTAATGAAGCTGTGTACTCTGTCTGCCTCTGGTAAAAAGTCACGTTGGTTCTAATGACAGAAGTGAGAGGGAGAGGATTTTTCAAGCGTGACTTTTTACTGCGCCAAGTCGAAGTGCTCTTGAGTCCCAAGTGCTATTCCGCCATACATTATAGTTATCCTTTTTACCCGCTTAGAAAAGTGCCATGTTTTATTTTGTCACCATACTTGGTCATGTAACTACTTGTGTAACTGTATTTAAATAGGGAAAACGTGGAGGTGTTTGGTCGCTTCTAGCTTCATTTCTGTTTGGTCCCTAATGAATGAACTGGGCTAAGCTAAGTGCTATAAGTGTCGCCGCGCGCCAGAGCGATTAAGTGCACGTACTGAGACGAGAGAGGTATGCATCAACTCGTCTTAGTTAAGGGAATAACATAGTTTAATATGAAAAAACGGTGAAGTATCCCTTTAACATTATTATGCACGTCTTTGTGATGTATTCAACTATCAAAATGCAAGAGTAATCTTAAAGAAAGAGATATAAATGAATAGCCCTAAATTTAACTCTACTGCATTTGTACAAAACATCTTGTCTGCAAGGGAGCATATACACTTACTTTATTATCAGGAAATGTATACTGAATTTGAGGTAAAAGTAAAGTTACCTCCTCCTCTTCACATGTTCTCTTGATTGCCCATGAGTATGTTCTATTAATTCTCTTTTTAGCAAGTTGGTTAAAAGACTAAAAATGAATTGGTCTTGATGACTGAGTCACAACATGCCACAAAATCTGGAAGATTAAGAGGTTAAAAGTAGTATTAAGCTGATTGTTACGTACAGTTTCAATATCAAGACTAAACTTTCAGACCAAGTTCCAACACTATTTAGTTAACCTTATGAAATCAGATTTAAACTGAGAATCAGACCTTAAACCCCATAGTCTTGGTTTCAATTAAAATACGGTGTGTTAAAGTACAATGCCAAAATTACTTAAGACACGTTACTAATTATAGTATTACTTACTGCAATTAATTCAAATAGCAAAAGGTTTGGCCACATAAATAGATGAACAGCAGACATTCTAATAATACTCCATATTGTCCGCACTCTAATGTGGGCTAGTAAAGTTGGTGAAATCACATCGAGTGAGACACCAACTGATACCCAAAGTGAATTAAGAAAAGTAAACTGCAATTTCTTGTCAACTGTGGCATTAACTGACCTCATGTTTTGATGGCTTAAACTGGACAACACATTTAGTGATCTATTCATTTTTGTTTGCCTATCTTCCAGGGAAGTATGCTGATGAGGAACATGGATCCAGAAGAGTGGCAAAGAAAGTGTGGTCTAAGGCTGAGGTCGCTGCAGTAATGCGACACTTCAAAGGTCATATAAGCAGGGGAAAACTGGCCACCAAAACTGAATGCAGTCACTGCAAACTGGTGGAAGACCCCGTGTTGGCACAAAGAACAGTGCAAAATATAAGGGACTTTGTTCGAAATAGAGGAATAGCTGCAAAGAGGCAGTCAGAAAAAGAAAAGATTTAAATACACTAACAATTGTGGTGGTGTTTCTATGTTTGTGTTAAAGGAACACGCCGACCTTTTGGGACTTTAGCTTATTCGCCGTATCCCCCAGAGTTAGACAAGTCCACACACACCCTTCTCATCTCTGTGCATGCCGTAACTCTGTCTGACGCACCCACCGCTAGCCTAGCTTAGCACAAACACTGGAGGTAAACGGCTCCAGCTAGCATACTGCTCCCAATAAGTGACAGAATAACGCCAACATTCTCCTATTTACATTTTGTGATGTGTATAGTCACAGTGTGTATGAATAACAAGGTCACATGATACACAGCCATCTTCTAACCGTATACATACTGGGAACTATATTCTCATAGAATTAACTATATAGAAGACGAAGCACTGCTGGCTGGAGTGATTAGCACAACCCTCTGAGCGAACTCTCTGCTCCTCACCACGGGCTTCTCAGGTCCTGCGAGCAAATCCTTCCGCAGTAGCAGTGCTTCGCCTTCTGAGAATATAGTTCCCCGTATGTATACGGTTAGAAGATGCTGTGTCTCATGTGACCTTGTTATTTGTACACGCTGTGACTATACACATCACAACATGTAAATAGGAGAATGTTGGCGTTATTGTGTCACTTATTGGGAGCAGTATGCTAGCTGTAGCCGTTTACCTCCAGTCTTTGTGCTAAGCTAGGCTAGCGGTGGGTGCGTCAGACAGAGTTACGGCACGCACGGAGATGAGAAGGGGGTGTGTGGACTCATCTAACTCTGGGGGATACGACGAATAAGCTAAAGTCCAAAGTTCCTTTAATGTTTTAAATAGAGGCCGTCACAAAAGCAAACTGTAAAACAGCTTTTATTTTATTTTATATATTTTTTTATTTTTTGTTATGAGCAACCATGGGTCTTTTGAAGTTGGGTAAGAATGACTTATTTTACCTTTTTTGCTCCATTCTCATTGTCATGGCACTGGTGTTGTGTGACAATCTATTGTTTAGCTCTTACAGGCTGTTATCTGGCTGTTAGTCAGTGTCACCAACTAACAATGGTGATGTTAGAGTTGTGCAATAAAATAATAATTCAAGTCCCATTAATGCTTGGTGGTGTCAGGTTAATGTGTATTTATGATAATGTGTATTTATGTTAATGAGCAAGTGACGTCATTGTCCCTTTAAAGTCCCAATAATGTTTGTTTTGGTCCTTATAAGTCACATATTCTTCAAAAAGAGAACTGTCTCTATAAACCACAATAGTTTTAGGGTGGTGTGTATCACGCTCTGAAGGGTGTATCTGAAGTCTAAAGTGTCCTGAATTTTTTCCAAATTTTTTTGAGTGTTTTAATCTAACTCTCATAGCTCTAGGACCTCAGGAAAGGGTAGTCCATCTAAACCACCACCGGGCCTGTTTGGAGAAAAAGTCTGGCTAATCCACATAAACCAGTATGTGTGTGTGTGTGTGTGTGTGTGTGTGTGTGTGTGTGTGTGTGTGTGTGTGTGTGTGTGTGTGTGTGTGTGTGTGTGTGTGTGTGTGTGTGTGTGTGTGTGTGTGTGTGTGTGTGTGTGTGTGTGTGTGTGTGTGTGTGTGTGTGTGTGTGTGTGTGTGTGTTTTCAGTCAGCAGAACGGTATATGTGAATATATGAGTGGGGGGTCTTTTATGACCTGCTGGTGTTTGAATAACTTATTCACAGTTGATCTGGAGTTTCTGTTCGGATTTTTCAACAAATAATAAAAAATAATGTGGTTTAGCCAAGTAGGTCATGTTCATGGACCAACATCCGCATGGATCAACCAATCAGCTTTTAGGGTTAGGTTGGTACTTGGACAATCTGTTATTTTCTTCTAATTTTAATGGTGATTTATTTAATTTTTTTATGCAATTGATATTTTATTGAATAAATGTATTGGTTTGTTTTATTTGAATATATTGATATAATACGTTTAATATAATGATTTTATTTTAGTGCCTTAATTCATTGTACTTGATCATAATAAAATAATGAGATATTATAAATAACTGTATTTATTTATTTTCTTGGGTAAACCAATCAGATTTTAGGCTGCACATTTAACAACAGTTGTGTGAATTTATTATTATAGGCATAGTTATTGGTTATTTTATTTTATTTTGTACTAATAATATTTCATTTAATATTTTGTGCTAAATATAATACTTATAATTTATAATAATAATAATATAATTCTAATATAATCATTTTATTTTATATTTATTAATATGTTATTTTTTTATATTACATGTTTGCTCCTTTTTGGAGCCATCGGTTTAACGTGTTAATTTATTGTGATTGATCACAAGATAAAAATAATTATATTATTATACATTTTTATGGATTTTAGATTTTAGCATCAAGGTTAGGTTAAGTGCTTGAGCAACATTTGTATCATCCTATTGTTTCAACAATAGGTTTTCATGGGCTAATGTGAATAAATCTAGGCTTAAATTCAAAGAGACACGATAGTCTATGCATGACCTGATGTTTTATTCTTATTCAAAACGAGGCCATGGCGCTAAACACTCTCATGTAATGTATGTTCAGTTTCATTCATACTCGAAGCCGGAGGGAAAATCCAAGAAATCCCTTATATGGACAAAAGCATCCAGCTATAGTTGAAGCTGAATAAAAAGCAGAAAACTTTTGACTGATGAAACATGAAGTCAATAAACTCATGATTGCTACAATATAAGATTTTTTTTTTCAAGCCATCTCTGGTTATTTTTAACAATAAAGTTAATGAATAATGCAATTCTAATTGACAGCCTTAATTACAGTAATGAGGCTATTAAAAATATATTTATTTTTTTTACATAAAAATCCATGATGCACACATGTTTGCAGTACATAAACCTAATCATAAAATTGTCATTATGACAGTATAGGGAAAAAATATATAAAAACCTGTCAGTTAGACAAAGGAAAAAAAAAAACTGGTATTACACTTGACATTTCTGTCCCCCTCACTTCTGAAATCATGGCTACGCCTCTGACAATAAATAATAACTTCTTAGTATTGGTTTGCTAGGAATGTTGTTCCAGAAGAACCGAAAAAAAAATGTTGAGCCAGGATCATGTCTGGCTAAATACATCATTCAAGCACTCAAAATGCTCCAAGAGCAGCCAGGTTCTAATCCATCTAGTTAACCAGTGAGGTTTATTGCAAATAGCCTGGCTGATTTTGAAGATGGAGGTCCATTCCGCCATATGAATATCAATATCGCTTTTAATTCCAACAGGTCAGCAGAGATTCCTTTGACCTGCCGAGGTGGATATTTAAAGACCACACAAATCTGAAGCTAAAACACACACCGGGGAGGATTAATAAAATGAAAATGAATCTTTAAGAAGAACACCACATGATGAAATTAAAATAAATGTTTGCCTCCTTTCTCAGATGAAATGAAAGGCCCGCTGCAAAACCATTACCTCTCTGAGTGACGTTTGGAGGCCAGAAATGACACTCAGGCCAATGGGTATTTAGCAGACATAGATGAATTCTGGCTGAACTTTCCAGAAATTAATAATTTGCCCTTTAGGACTATGTGCATGCCAATGGATTCCAGTGGACCCTGAATGTGTGGTATTAATATGAAAGTGCAGTGATGGGCATTGACAATCCTGGACAGGGCTATGCCAACAACAAAAAATGCTCTTTCAAGAAGTGGCATGTCTGTTTTTGAACAACTGGTGCCATATGAACGCCTGGCATCTGCTGGCATCCTTTAAGCACATTTGCTTGCATATTGTGTTTGCTCTGAGCACATGATATCAGTTGCCTTAAAAGCCACAAGTGTGTCTGGGGCAACAGATATGAGGCGGGTAATTGATTAAATCACATTAAAGCAGATGCATTATGGGAATGAACATTAGATTAGCTGATTCTGAACACTGGGTGGGGTGGCAGTTTATTATGGTGCTTGTTGCAAGGTGATCACAGATGTCACAGGGCAATTGTGCAAAAACAGCCTAGTGAAATATATAATCCTCAAATGTACTTTAACTAAAGAAATTCTAGGATATAGAAAGCCCATTTCTAAATTTGCACCTAAAGAAATTCTAGGATATATAAAGCCCATTTCTAAATTTGCACCTCTGTTTCTGCAGATCAAGAGTGTTTGTTTTATCATCTCTAAAAATGTTCTGGAAAATGTCAGTTGCTTGGGCTTTTGCACCTACACAATATTTGCGTTTCTCAAATCTAACTTTAGAGATGAGAGTAATTGGTTCATATCAGCCTGGTTACTAAGCAATGTGCAATGAAGCCAGACCTCTGTACATTTCACAGTGGGGACCAGAGGCATAATATCAGCTTCAGAATAATTTGGATGTCTGACCAGGCCAGCGTTTGATCAGCTTAAGTAAAAAAACACACAAAAAAAAACACATGTACTGTTTAAGATTAGTTTACCCAAAAATGTAAACTTTGTCATCCCCCTTATGTTATATTCAAAACATGTGTGACTTTCTTTCTGAATTGAGCACAAATGCAGAAATGTTCAATAATATACTAGTCGCTCATTTCAATGGAATTATAATGAATGGTGCCTGGAGATTTCAAGCTAAAAAAAAATAAATAAAATAAAAGGTATCATAGAATCAGTCCAAATAACTTGTGCACTATATTCCAAGTCTGAAGATATAAAATAGCTTTGTATTATCAACAAACTGAAATTTAACATGCTATTGTTAATCTATCCATCCAGTGAGCTTTCGGATCATTGAATTAGTGAGTCCATTTTGATTCATGAATGAATCATTCAGACCAGTTTGATTCACTGAAAAGTTCTGACTCCAAAGAACAATTTGTTCGGTTTCACTTTATTTTGATGATCCCTTTAACACATTCTGTTGACTATAAGTAGCATTGAGTGTTAGTAGAGTATTAGATTGGTAGGTTATAGGGTTAGAATAAGTTGACGTACTTTCAGAGTTACTTATAGTCAGTGGAATGTCTGTTGAAGGAGCATCACAATAAAATGTTTGCAGATATTAAGTCTACTAATACTCTAATGAGAGTTATTTGACATATATAGCAAATTTACTTATAATCAGCAGAATGTTCAAAAGAGGCCATCAAAATAAAGTGTTATAATTTGTTCTCATTGAATCAGTGAGCTGAACTAGAGATCCAAAACATGTTGATTTATGAATGAATCATTCAGACCAGTTTAGTGAACTGGATAAATTGATTTATTTAAAAGATCTGACTCTAAAGAGCAATTCGTTCTCTCTGCTAAGGAAAACTAAGAACGATTTTTTTAATGAATATGTCAAAATAATTTCAGTCTGTTGTATGGTTTCAGAAGACTTAGAATATAATACACAACTCACATGGACTGCTTTTTCAGAACTCGACAGCCCCAGTCCTCATTTATGTGCATTTATATTGAAACAACTGACTGGGATATTGTTTAGAAAAATGTCCTTTTATATTCCAGGGTAAAGAGTAAATGATGAGTGAATTAGCATTTTCATTTCCTTTAACATTACCACCCAGGTTCGCAGGTGAAATTTCATCTGGCCTGACATCAATGGTCCCCTCTATCACGGGGAGAGTTCTGGAATTAGAACATTTTCTCTTTGAACTACCATTGAAGTTCTAATAGAACTTGTGGGCTTAGCTGAATTTTAATGGATTGTGCTATCATCAGAGTGCTCTGTGATGTGAAGCAACTGTTCGTGTGTGTGTGTGTGTGTGTGTCTGCTCATTAAAGTGAGCAGACAGCCAGAGACAGGCTGGCTAGGGAGGAACAGAGAGCCGGTATAGTCCCCTGAGTCTACCCTACATGCCTCCCTCAGCACTTTTCACTGTGCTGCACAATGGAGCAGCCAAAGGGGATTCAACCCTGTTAGTCTCGAACACAGTCCAAATGTGCTCGCAACTTTTCTAGTTACGTCCCACAAGACATTTGCATAGCACAACGTGGTACCATGACTTTAGCTGAGCATTGGCCTTGGTTGTAGTCAAAAACACGAATCCTCAGTTGCGAATCTGTGATACGTCTCATCATCTTCTGTGATGAGCGAATAATCCATCCCAGGCGACTCCATCCGAGCTGCTCCGAAGAATGAGAAATGGCACATGGTGCGGATTTATGTTTTTATCTGTGAATGACTGACTGCACCCTCGCACAATATTTAACTGCGTCTCTGCATATTCAAATCTAATTAAACATTATCAGATGGAATTAACATGCTGTCATCAATTTGTAATTGTGCAAATGAATTCTAAACACAATCTTCCCCTTTGAGCCTCATAATTCTAGGCTTACTTCTCAGAATCATCCCGGAGCGGCCACCCAGCTGAGTGTTTGTACGTTTATTTAAAAATTCTGCTGCGAAAATGGCTTTAAAGTTAAATGTGCCTTTAAAAAAATGGATGTGCCACTCACGAGAAATCGTGTAGCATGGGCATGTAATTTCCTGCTGGAGCCACAGAGAAGCGTGTAACTCATCTCCTTCCGACGTCTTTTAATGCCTTTCTCAGATGTTAATGAGTTTCGGTACTTTCTGCCAATATTGAAAAATACCACCCACATCTCAAATACATCAGGCCTCTTCCTGCGTACCCGCATGAAAAAATCACTATACACTTCAACCGGTTATGTAATGCCGAGTGACAGCTCGTCATTTTAGGAGACCTGGGTTCCTGTCAGACAGCCAATGTAGCGATAAAAACTCGCAGACGATCGGGGAGATGTATCTGTACACAGCTTCAAACTTCACAATTCCATTCCACTGCGCATAACTTCTTATATGGTTCATCGACGACGCTATAACTGTTAATTGTATAGTCGAAACTTACTGTAGATGGAACATTTCTCTTGTGTTTTATTAATTGCGAGCGCTGATGGAGTGCGAGTCTGGTGTTTTGGTGCATGAATGAGTGATGAACTAATCCAAAATGACACTTCAAAATGCTGCTGCAAAAACAGAGAGTAAATTGGGCACCTGTGAAACGCTACAGAGCCATTCATCAAGATGTCTCGCAGGGTTAATGAGAGAGGGCAGGAAGGAACAAAATAAATAAATAAACCGTTTATTTATCTCCTTGTTACATCTCTTCAAAGATTCGCCTCGTGTGGCAGATGACCTATTCACAGGTGCTGTATGTCAAGATGACAGGAGAGAGTTTCGGTCTGTTAGATCGGCTACACAAAACCATCACAAAGTCGGATGCGGTTCAATATTTCCCTAAAGACTTAAATAACCCTAAAACCTATGGGTGCCATGTGTGACCGACCTGACTAATTTTGTGGACTGACATGAATTGTGGTGTTTATTGACAGAATGCTGTTTTATTGCAGTTTGTACACAGAAAAACAAAAGCCAATTGGATATGTCAACGGAAATGTAATGTCAGCACTATGATTTCCAAAGAATGTGTATTTGGTAAAAGAAATGCGTATACATAAAATGAAGTGCTGACCGTACATTTTTGTTAACAAAATGCTACTGGCTTTTCTTTCTTTTTAATAATAATAAAATAAATTGAAATTATAACTGCATTTTGTTTTGAAATTATGCGTTTTGCACAATGTCGTTACAAAGTTTGGGATCATTTATTAATACTTTTATTCATCAAGGATACATTAAATTGATCAAAAGGGACATTAAAGTCATTTATATTGTTAAACAAAACATTTCTATTTCAAATAAATGCTGTTCTTTTGAACGTTCTATTCATCAAAGAATTCTTAAAAAATGTATCATGGTTTTCACAAAAATAATTAAGCAGCACAAATATTTTTAGCATTGATTATAATAAGGTTTTTTTCTTGAGCAGAAAATCAGCATATTAGAATGATTTCTGAAGTATCATGTAGTATGACTGGAGTAATGATGTCTTGCATCACAGGAATCAATTATTTTTTGAAAATAAATTCAAATACAAAACCATTATTTAAAATTGCAATAATATGATCAGATAAATGCAGCCTTGGTGAGTATAAGATACTTTTTTTCTGAAACAAAACCCAATGTTTTTTAATGGTAATGCATGTTTTGGGGTTTTTCTTTTTTATTTAGATTGGACTGTTCAAGAAGAGACAAGAAAATATTGAAGAGGAGAGAGGGCAATGGGATCAGGACAGAACCAGGAGATGGGATGCTGTTACATCATTTTGCTCAAGAATATGGCTCAGACTGGCCCTCAAAATGTGTAAGATCAAGCAAGTACCAAATACATAGTCTATATTGCTGTCTGATCGACTTAAAAGTTGATGTGTGCTTTTGGATGTTAAAATACTTTGTCCAGGAAACCTGTGTGAAAATAGTCACTATTTCTGCAATTCACTTTGCTGATGCGTATGCCAAAAAATGAGTCGTTTCACCTTTAAGAGCTAAGATTGAGTAGTTCGCCCTTACTTGATCCAAGGACCTCATTAAAGGGTTTCATTGCTCTGACATGATTAGATGCTGTTGGCCGGCGTCTCGCAACTGTAGATGCTTTGCAATCCATCATGTCATTTTTCTGCACTTCTAACATCACAGTGCACAAATACCAACTCACAGGGAAAGATAAAGAGAGGAAGAGAAGCAAGGAAAACCACATATCGGATGTTTTGACATGGCATCATGGGACATTGGTCCTTAGTTTCAGCTTTCACTGGAAAGGGCATCTGTTTCTTTTCAGGTGTTTATAAGGTGTTAACTCAAATGAGAACAAGCTGTTGTTGTGAAAGAGAATCCATCCTCTCACTTCTGTTGTCAATGTTTGAGGTTATTTGAACTCTCTGTTCTGTGAACGCTACAACGCCTTTAGCAAAGATGCTATCATGCTTAATTTTAAATTACCCTTCTGGTTGGCCGTATCTTTAGATGGGATGTGGAGGGAACAGATTTCACTTTCTTGGAAAGCCCTCACAGCACTCTCCGTTCCGAGATTATGGACGACATGGTGCCAGTGCAACTTTGTGCATGAATCTTCAAAAAGTTGGGCAGGGCTCCATATGTGATCTGAAAGATCTGAGCTAGTTTTTGGTGCAGGATGAAAAGTTGCCAGAACATCTCAGGCGGTTCTTTCATATCTGAACTTATTCAAGCATTCAATGAATTCATCACCGCTTTGGCAGCAAGTGCAGTGCCAGACAGAAGGAATTACCACAGCTGTCCAAAGTATCCGTATCCTGTGAAACCTCCCAGCTTTCAGATGATGCATTAGTGATAGCGAAATTCTCTTTGCAACACACTCTTTCTTGCATGCGAAATTAGTGGCTTGGTGATTTCAGCATCGGCCAAAGAGTTGTGTGAATAAGCAAGGCTTAATTAGGCCTGTACATGCTGTGCCAGATACTCGCTGTTTACCTAAACCCGATGACTAAAACAAGTTCTCATCAGCATTCATTCCGTTTGAAAGTGTGTCTCTGCATCAGTATGATGCCAAAAAATCTGCAGCAACCATTCAACATATTAAAGCCACGATAGGATTTTTTAGCTTCCTTATATCCTGCAGTGGTATGCAGTTCTTGATCTTCTTGTTTTCTTCCCAATTTCCATCTAATTCTGCAGCATCCCCCCACCCCAAAACCATATATTCAAGCTTTCTTGCGCTATTTTCTTGTTTTCATTTAATTGCTCTAGATTAGCTTATAGCAACGCTTGCAATAGCTCTGCTATCATCTTCCTGCTGTGCTCTAGTGCAAGTCAATTCCAGGCCTGTCATCCAGAACTGAGCGTGTTGGCTCTCTCCATGAACTGTAGCTGAACCTGGCAGCGTTTCTCTTTCGGCTGCAGGTAAATAGAGTTAGACTACAGACACGGCTAGCCTATCCACATCACTCCTGGGAGTCAGGCTGCAGTGGAAATGCTCTAGTCGCTCTAGATTTATTTAGCTGTTGGGACAAAGTTAAGACTTGAAGTTAAATCTACGCTTTTAAGATCATGTGCGCCCATGATAAATGAAGCATTTGATGAAATGCATGCATTTATGATGAATGCAGCCATATGGGATTTTGGTAGATGCCAATAGATGATAATTAATTGATTTTAGTGTTATGGTCGGGGGAAAAAAAACTATATGAGGTTTATATTATAAATTTAAATAGATTATATATATATATATATATATATATATATATATATATATATATATATATATATATATATATATATATATATATAAGCCTTTATATCGTCAAGAATCTGGAGTGTAATTTAAGTTTTTAGAGGGCAATTGTACACAATTTTGCCGCTTCTTATCTTTCTAGTATGCTGACATTTTATAATCCATCTAGATCTTTGAGATCCGAAAATCAAAATCTTCTCTGTGTTGTCAGAACAAAATACAAACATAAGGGTGACAGAGCGTTTTCCCGTGTCGGACCCAAACTTTGGAATTATCTCCCTCTTTCTGTAAGGTTAGTAAAGTCACTATACCGAAATTTAAGGCCATGTTAAAAGCAAATTTTTTAAAGACTTCCTGGGCATCTTCATGATTGGTGTTTGATCATTACCTTTTCTATATTTTATGCATTTGGGTTTTTTCTTTCTTTCTTTCTTTCTTTCTCTGTACTTCTCTTATTTTTAGTGATTGTGAAGGACTTTGGGCAACAGTTGTAGCATGAAATGTGCTATATAAATAAAAATAAAATGAAATGTACCAGTTTTTTTTTTTTTTTTTTTTTTTTTTTTATCTGAAAAAAAAAAAAAAAATTCTGTTTGTGTGAAGAACATTTTAATCATCTAAATAACCTTTTTTTTCACTTTAAAGAACTTGGAGAACACTATAAAGAACACTGTAAAGTTCAATAGAAAGGTTCCATGGAAGTTAAAGGTTCTTTATAGAACCATTGATGCCAATATAGAACCTTTATTTTTAAAAGTGTAATAATAATAATAATTTTAAGTGGGATGACATTATTTGAAAACATATTTTTACTAAATTATATTGATCAGCTGATGCATTAAACCCTTGATTAGATATATTGAATACTGTTCATTACAAAATTTTATTTAAGTTTAAATTAGGTTTAAATTGTTCTATTGTAATACAGTTTTTTTTTTTTTTTTTTTTTTTTTGATACAGTTACCCCCAACATGATAGCAAGATACAATTTGATCTGATTTGACCTAAAAAGAAAGAAATGTGTACAGAAATGCTTTTAAATGTATCTACAAATCTTTTTTATTTAACAATTTTAGAAAAAAAGCTGCTTTTCCACCGATGGGCCAAACGGTTTCTAACAACGGTGAGGAACGGGTCCAGTTGTCCACTTGAACCTGGTTTTGGCACGGCACGTTTATAAACCATTCTCGGCCCAGAATGCGTGTAGTGACGTCACAACTCTGTCACTTGTCTGTTGCCTGGCTACCAGTTTCTCTGTAGTTGGGAGCTCTGTAATCGAATGCTTATCAGTATATTAGATCTGTGCTTTTGTGTCTTAAAGTGACAACAGCCTAATAAACCTGATGCTGTCTAATAACATTTAATGTTAATCAAGCAACAAAATAAAAAGAGAGAATCGTTTACTGCTCTTCACTGAATAACTTTAGTAACTTAAAGAATCAATGTAATATATAATTTATTTAATTCATACAGTGAAGACTATACACAGTTTTATTTTTATTCAATTTCTGTATTTTATCTTTTTTTCTATTGTATTTATCCCATTGTTTGTCATTTTATTTTTTATGGTATTACTGACTATTTTAACTCACTGTTGGTTGACAATGAAACTGCTCTGAAAGAACATATTAAGGGGTTCAGGTCATTTTAGGGTTTTTATGAATGCATTGACAGGAGCCCCCTTACAAAGTTTTGCTTAGAGCCCCCAGGACCAGCACTGGGCCCGACGGTAGAAAAGCGGCTAAAGAAGCGATCATAATCTTTTTTTCTCTTTCTCTCTCTAAAGCAGAGAGAGAACTTTAATGTAGTGAGCATCACTCTATCTTATTTGTGATTAAAGACATTTAGTGCATTACTATTGCCCAAATGTCAACAATATACAGTATTGTGCATCGCAAGGTTCTTCACTGATTCACAGTTCTGAGTACTGTCTTCTCATATGTACATTTCTCTGCGTTCACCTAAAGAATGAGTAAATCTAACCTTGTTAGTGAAGTTGTGTGGTCATATACTGTATTTTCACTATCATGACTGTGCATGCTTTCAGCACTGTAGTTTGGGCTTAAATTAGAACATATGAGCAGTAGTAAGATATATATATATAGTTGTAGCTTTGGGGATGGGACCTCTGCACCCCGTCCTAATGAGTGTACACCTTACCTCTTTGTCCTGGCCTAGTTTCCACATTTGTCTGCTTCCTGTGCTATATTCCAAGCTGTGCTTGTTCCACATGACTAATACAACCTTGCTGAAGCAAGAACTGTGAATAGATACAAAGTCGGCTCTCACTCAAAAAGTGATTCTGCATTTCAGTAGAGTGCTGAAAGGTTTTTTTTTTTTTTTACTCAAAAGGCAGCATCTCCTCAAGATTCAGCTTGTATCAATAAGACTCACCCTTGTCCATATCTTGATCTGAATTGAGAATAACCCCTGATAATCCTTCCATCAAGGGCAGAACCTTCACAAAAATAAAGCCAGGTATAAGGTTTGCATGTAAATCCTTTGCAGTGATGCAAGCGACAGGGTTGTTTCACTATGTATTGATTAATGCTATTTATTTAATGATATTCCATAAGAAGCATTTAACATTGCAGCACTAAGAAGGCAAAGGGTAATTGCAATCAAACATCTGCGTTTTGCATTCAGTTTATTTACAATATCTAAGAAATGGCATTAATTGTGGTCAGAGGAACAACTTTATGGTCATAGCAGCAGTGTTTGTTACTGGTACGCCGTGTCTTATCAACATAAATATTCCCAGCAGATAATCTATTGAAACATCTCACGATGCAGAAATACAAATCAAAACCTTTTTCTCATATAAAATTAACCTTTATAGGTTCTCCACATACCGTGGCAATTGTACATTTCACCATGTGACTTGGCATTGATAGAGATTGTTTTTGTTATAATATGAAGGGTTTTTTCTGTGTGGTCTCCTGGGTCCCGCTGTGCCGGTGTCCATTATCCATTAGATTCGCCTCCCAGAGTAAATCCTCATCCAAACAGATTCTAAATGATATCTATGCCTCCTCCGTTCCCAGCACCTGCACTCAAGGCTTTTATTCGTGAATCTGAGGGGCCTCTGGGGCAGGACGCTTTTATTTAAGTAGACTCAGAACTCAGAAATATAATGAAGATTTCCATTATGATTACACTAGAGGAAGCACTGCCCATAATTGAGTGTCTCAACTGCAGTTATACACATTTAGTTTGTGAGGTATAAAAGGCTTCGTCTACTCATGTGAAGTCAGTCCAAATGTTCTAGAAAGACCCCTCCTCATTCAGATCTGCTGCAGTCCCTTGACTATCATGCAGGGTCCACTAGTACAGTTTTGGTTATGTGCTTTTCTAAAGAAATATAGAAAAGAGACACACAAGGCTGAGAGACATTTGAAACCGCTTTTCTTTCAGTGCGATGTCTAGATTCACATAATTTAGGTTAATCTTTTGGAGATATTTTCTTTGGCTTTGGCAAAGGCAAGATGCTTATCTCTAAGTATAGTGTATATTACGTGGGAGATTTATTAAAGTGTTAAAATGCAGGCCATAATCCATTGAATCTACTAAAATGAGAATATACTGGATTATCCTAGGGCTGTTGTTTTGCTTCCTGTTGCTGCATCTCTAATGTTTTAAACATAACCCCAGACATGCATATCTATCTATCTATCTATCTATCTATCTATCTATCTATCTATCTATCTATCTATCTATCTATCTATCTATCTATCTATCTATCTATCTATCTATCTATCTGTCTGTCTGTCTGTCTGTCTGTCTGTCTGTCTGTCTGTCTGTCTGTCTGTCGGTCTGTCTGTCTGTCTATCTATATCTGTCTGTCTATCTGTCTGTCTGTCTGTCTGTCTGTCTATCTATATCTGTCTGTCTGTCTGTCTATCTGTCTGTCTGTCTGTCTATCTATATCTGTCTGTCTGTCTGTCTATCTGTCTGTCTGTCTATCTATATCTGTCTATCTATCTGTCTGTCTATCTGTCTGTCTGTCTGTCTGTCTGTCTATCTATATCTGTCTATCTATCTGTCTGTCTGTCTGTCTGTCTATCTGTCTGTCTATCTATCTATATCTGTCTATCTATCTGTCTGTCTGTCTGTCTGTCTGTCTATCTATATCTGTCTATCTATCTGTCTGTCTGTCTGTCTGTCTGTCTATATCTGTCTGTCTGTCTGTCTGTCTGTCTATCTATCTACCTATCTATCTATCTATCTATCTATCTATCTATCTATCTATCTATCTATCTATCTATATGTCTGCCTGTCTATCTATCTATCTATCTATCTATCTATCTATCCGTCCATCCGTCCATATTTTAATTCATAACTGTATTTACATCAAACTATATATTGAACCATATAATTTAAACTGATATAAAAAAGAATAGCAAATTTAATATTATTATTATAGAATATTACCATTATGTGAAGCACAATTACATTTATGTAAATTTTTCCATAACTTTAAACATTGTATTGTAAGATTTCATGTTTTATCATGTTAAATCGAATATTTTCACTGTAATGGTAAGGTAACTTAAGTCAAGATTTTGCTGTAGCATTTAGAAATATATATTTATTTATTTAAAAAAAAAATTGTTAACATTTATAGCAGTTTTACTGTGCATCTCTGTTTCTGGTTAAAAGGAGTTTGTATTACAGTACTCATGTTACAATATAAATAAGTACTTATGTATAGGCCTACTTAATTCGTATTTTTTACATTTACTATATAACAGCTTGTATGATAGGTAACTGTAATGTGCTAGAAAAAGTCATTAAAATAATGTAGTAGGCAACAGCACAGAAGCCCATTAGAGAATGACAAATACTTCACTTCGCCTGATTATGATGATATTCCGGGCCCGTTCCCGTACAGGACAGGGCGATTGGGGCGGAGACCTGTTTGTACTGCTTTTGTGAGCCACCGGTCCGCCTCATCGCTTTCCCGATACCCATCAGGAGGCAGTATATCCTCCAGTGCAGTGTGCGTGTGTGTGTGTGTGTGAGTGTGTGTGTGGCGTATTGGAGCTGCGCTTCCCATCCGCTACCTTTGTCTCTCTCACAGAGCTTCACTTTAGCAGGGCGCGGGGTTTAAGTTGCTGAGACGGAGGGGAACCGCTTTGAAGAAGTGGATCTGGACGGGTTTAATACACCCTCCCTCTCTAGAACTACTACAAAGGGAGTGAACGGAGAGAGTTGCGCTGCGTAAACCGACACCGACCATCGCGCCGCTCGCTCGCTCCTCTAGACGTCAAGAAAGCAAGCATGCGGGAAAACACAAGGAGCTGAGTCTTTCTTTGGGAAATGTGGATTTTGTTGGGCTCGTTTTGAAATGCTGGTTCTCTGAGACCAAGCGCTGTGTGCGTTTTCATGCGTTTTTGGACGCGTTGACAGTCCGTGAGCGTTACGCACTGACTCGCCAGAGGTAAGTTTGACGCCTCCAATACAAATACAACTGGATTATTGCAGTGTTCTATTATTGCAGCGATCCGTTCTGTTATAAATTGACGTCACAACGTCACGTAATTAGTGCTTTTTGTAAATGTCGTTTATTGTTAAAAGTGATGGGGGTGGAAAGGATATTTGATACCGTCATTAAGTCAGCCAGTCGTTCAGTCGGCGGAGCTCCAACTGTTGCCATATTGTTTAGATAAGTTTTAAATCCTAACTAAAGATGATTGTAATACATGTAGATGTCAGTTTGTGTCACTTTGGCGAAAACGCAGTGCGGTTTTGATTGGACACGCATTTCAACGTAAAAACAACTAAGATACTAACATCTTTATGTGCCAGATTTAAGTGAGTGAACAAACGCTGATTGTTTTTTGCATATGTGATGGGATTGTATATATTTAAAGCCCAAAATCAGCACTTTTTTCTTAATGCAATTACAATGTTCCTGCCACGTTCACAGCACAATAAAACGCTTCTTTCTGAGGTTGATCATTATTTAGTGACAGGTTTAAGCGATGATGGTATTTTCTGGAAATTATATATAGCCTAAAAGTGTTGTTGGATATTGACCACCACCAGCTGTGACACATCTTACAAAGTGCGTTTTCCTTCATTTCAAATACTGGTCGTCTATAATGAAATAAGTGCGCGCTGCATACTGGAGATTACAGTAATTACATCATGAAGTGGACACTGGTGTTTTCATATGGCTGGGTGCTCATTCAGGCAAAGAAATGGTCAAAGAGTTAAACAAAAAATAAGAAATACTGTCATTATTTACTCATTTATGTCGCTCCAAGAACTTATGACTTTCTTTCCACTATGGAACACAAAGGAGACATTTTGGTGAAACACTGGTTTTCCATGCATTGGCAAATTTGGCAATAAAACGTGACTGAAGATGTCAAGTCTAAAATAAGATGTAAAATCGCCATAAAAGTTGTGCACATCCCAAGTCTTCCGAAGATTTACAGTAGCAGTCGTGTGAGTTGACGCAGAAATGTAAGTCATTATTCAGTGATCTTCCCCTCTATTGAGCTGTTAACAGCAAGTTGATCACTTGAACTCCAGAATCAGATCCGTCTGATTTGTAAACAAATCATTTAGATCAACTTTGTAAATGGAATTAAACATTTTTTCTGACTACAATAAATTATTTATTCATGAATCTGACATAGGTAGTTCCCTTGTGTACTCTTGATGGTGAGTTAATGATTACAGAATATTCTTTTTGTTTTTGGGTGAACAATACCTTTTCAATTATTTTTCAGGGAGAAGTGTGTTTGTGTGTGCGCAAATTTTGTGAGGGGTCCTCTTATGAGGTTCAAATGATCATGTCTTAAAGGAATAGTTCACCCAAAAATGTACTCACCCTCATGTTGTTCCAAACCAAACCTGTATGACATTTGTACCTGCAAAACACAAACAAAGATATTTTGAAGAATGTTGGTAACAAAACCGTTTTGACCAAAAAGTCATACAGGTTTGGAATGACATGAGGGTGAGTAAATGATAGAATTTTCATTTTTGGGTGGACCCCCCCCCCCCAAAAGATTTCAATGACAAAAGGTGTCTACAGGTTGAGAGCAATGGATGTCAATGGGATTTTATAGATTGTGGTTTTGTATATGTGAAATAGTGAGGTCAGTGTGTATCATCACATCCAAGAACAATTGATTGTTTATTATAATGATTCATACAGTGCAAGCAGAGGATACTGGAAGCCTCGAACAAAGCTCTTTATTATTGTGACGTAGGGCTGTCATACGCTCTCGTCATTGTCTGTTAATGAACAGTGGAAGCAGAGGAGAGCAGTAACTGTATAAATGTGCTCCATTCATGTTTGTTTCCAGCCTGTCCTGGACAGTGTTCCGGCATTAAATGCAACTGGCAGGGAATAGCTTGCTGGGGGCCCATACACTGTCACCCCTTCAGCCCAGATGTTCCTCAAATCCATTGAGAGTCAAATTGGGCTCCTGGAGGGAAGATCTTCTCATTGTTGTGCCACAATAGACTCGCATCCTTCCTTAGTCAATAGTACCTAAAACTGAATCACACACACACACACACACACACACACACACACACACACACACACACACACACACATTGACATGAGGGATTCACAAGGACAGGAAAAGCTATAGTATTCTGATCATCCAGTTTGGAATCTGGAATGTTGAATTCCAACTCCTAAAATTCAGACTTTGATCTCCGACTCTTTAAAGAAAGGTCAGTTAATGTAAAAATGTTCTTCATGGAGTAACATCTAAATTAACCGGTTTGATCCAGTTCAAAGAAATTATTTATAATGACTGAATAATAGCGGTTACTCAAATGTAAGAATTTTAAAGGCTCAGATCAGGTAGAAATAGTCTTATTTTTTTTTAGCTGCATGTTCACGTTTACAGTGTATTTAAAAAAAGAAAAAAGAAAGAAAAAAGTGCTATCCTTGAGCTTAAAAAGCTGTTTGACTAGATCCAAACCACAATTTGACCTTTTATGCAACTGTAAAGATGCATTCATGGTAAAATGCCAGGAATAAACCATCCATATTAATTGGATCATCACAAACGCGGTCACAACTCTCAGTTGAAGTGCATCAAAAACGCATTATAATGTCAACAACATGCAGATTGCACAGAGCCATCACAAGTACCTGTATGGAATTCAAAAGCCTCCTTTCTAAGTCGTCCTGTGTGCTTGCTATCTGCCCCTGCAGGAACTCATATCACATGAATGAATTATTGGATTACATCCCTGACATCATGAAACAAATGTTCTGGCCTTGGGTCTTGTTATAATAGTGTGGTTTTGCGGACACTGTTGTTCAATTAGCGCATGCAGCGCACCGTCATAACCAACGTGACTGTGTCCCTAAACCACCTCTACGCCGAATGAATAGAAATCAATTGGCAAGCACGAAACCTCGCCTTGCGTGACACCTTCCGTCCTCTGGCTTATTGTGAAGTGTGTTCCCTATATAAGCCCGTACAAGGGTCATTTGTCCCCCTCTCTCTGCTGGGAGTTCATGTGTGGTGGTCGTGCGTATTGACGGCGACCCCTTCGACTAGAACCCTCATTATTCTCAATCAGTGTGCGCTCCTATATGCCATTTCCTCTCTGCCTCTAGTTAGTCTCTCTGTTTTCTGGCCTTCACCTGTATTTGTAATGAGTGCAATGGTACTCTTGGAGTCTCAGGAGTGATGTGTAAAAGTGGAGAGAGGTCATGCATTCAAGGCGAGTCCGTGATCCTGAGTGGACGCAGGCGGATGGTGAGACGGGAGAGTGAAAACAGCAGGGGCTGGGGATGGACATGTGTGATGTTTAGATAAGAGGATGGGGAAGAGTGTTTTAAGAGCAGCACTGCAAATATAGAAGAAATTGCGTGTGTTTGGATGGAAGGGCCGCTTGTGTGCATTTGTGTTAAGGGTAGTGCATTTGTCCACCATCCCCCAGTGTGTTTACACATTGGAATGATGGTTGTGTGTGTGTGTGTGTGTGTGTGTGTGTGTGTGTGTGTGTGTGTGTGTGTGTGTGTGTGTGTGTGTGTGTGTGTGTGTGTGTGTGTGTGTGTGTGTGTGTGTGTGTGTGTGTGTGTGTGTGTGTGTGTGTGTGTGTGTGTGTGTGTGTGCGCAGCTGTGGGCCAGAGGTGGAGATACACATCCGCACAGAGCTGTGAAAGTGATTGACTGTTTTAGAAAAGTCAAGTTTCGATAGACAAACATTTGAACATTTGTCATCATTTACTCTCTTGTGTCATTCTATACCGCTGTAACTTTCTTTCTTCTGCAAGCCAGTGTTATTTTAGTATTATACCTCACCGGCCCGTGAATTCCGTTTTCGGTAGCGTTCCTTCACCTCGTTTTTCCTTCTTCCACCCATGGGCTCGTTTTCCTGGTGCTGAGATGGATCCATCAGGCCAGTTGTGCGTGTCTTTTATGAGCTGCATATGGAGGCCGCGCAGAGGGGAAAGGTGGAGAGCGTAGGCCCTCTCGTTTGCTAGCAAATGACCAGTATCGACCATCTGCTATTTTAGTGTCCTTCCCCACAGGCTCTTCTAGTGATTTTTTCAAGCTGTGCATTTGTTGTATATGCATGAGAGTGACTGTATGCGTTTGTGTTTGCAGGGCTTTTCTTCCAATCCATCCTAAAATTAGGGTCGTATTTTAGTTTTTCGCCATTCAAAGCCTGGCAGCCACAGGTAGGAGCTGAACTGCATTAAAACAACCGGTCAATGGTTTCCTTTAGTGTGAGCCAGTTCCAAATGTCCTTTTGGAAATTGTGTTTATAGAAATGTAATTTAGAGGCGCAATCACATGTCTGTGCTTTTGCTTTGAGCAAGTGCAGCTTTTCTCCTCCCTCGCTGCTCTTTTCTGTCTCTCGCTCTCTTCTACTCGTGCGTTCCTAACAGATGTTTGCCCTAATGCATCTAGGGCTCAGGTTGTTTACTGAGCTTACATCTGGTTTGGGTGCTTCATATCCCCCTTTGCCTGGAATTAATGGGTGTTTTTTCTCCCCAAAAGCCAAATGTATTTGCTTAAGTGTATTTTTGCACACAATGGAGTTGGAACGGTGAAATCTCTGGTCTCAGAGAGTATTTGGTACTCAGTTCAGTTCAGGTTGTAATGTGAAAATTGCAGTATTTTAAACACATCTGAACAAATAAGCAGTTGGAGGCTGTTCAGCCTTTACAGTTCATATTATTAGTGGTGCTAGAATTCAGACAACCCTTAAGCCTAGGCATTAAACTGAAGTACATGACGCGTCCCACACCATTTGTGTTTAGGGCTGCACGATTAATGATAATAAATCAGAAATTGCGCTATGACTTAGTGCGATTATCAAATTGCGAAGACTGATTTAATTACATAAATAAATGCACTTCGTGTTTCAGAGTGAAGCTTATTACCCGCCGGTGTTTGCAGCGTCTCAGAGCGGATCAGTTCACAGTAAATACTGCTGGACAAGAAGCTCTGCGTTTGCTCAGAAGCTAGTTATTTTAGTTTATAAAGCTTTAAATATGGATATTTTTCTTACAAAAACCCATTGCTTTGCTTCAGAAGGCCTTTATTAACCCCTTGAAGTCTACTTGGAGATAACTTTTATGATGGATGGATGCACTTTTGTGGACTTCAAAATCAGGAGTGCCATTCACTACCATTATAAAGCTTGGAAGAGCAACGATATTTTTTAATATAACTCTGATTGTGTTTGTCTGAAAGAAGATAGTCATATACTCATAGGATGGCTTGAGGGTGAGTGAATCATGGGATAATTTTCATTTTTGGGTGAACCATTCCTTTAAGGGCTCCCAGCAAGTTTTATGGTTTAACGTTTGAAAATTAAGACATTTGAAACAGCCTTAAATATTGATATATTATTATTATTATATTTTTATTATTATTATGTATTTTTTTTACAGTGAAATATATCTATGGTAATATTTATTTTGTTTTTATTTAGTAATAATGATATTGGTAATAATAATGCTAACATTAGTATTAGTATTATTTTATAGCCATATTGATATGTAAATTGTAATTATTATAAAACATTTAAAATAAATGATACAATTATAGACGTATTGTGCAGCCCTACAAACAAGCACAACAAAACTGGATTTTTTTTTATCGCATTTAAATCGCAATCACAATTTTTATCAGAAAAATCACAGTTTTATTTTTTTCTCTGAATTGTGCAGCCCTAACAGACATGAATGATGTGTCTTGTTGAGATGTGCAGTACTTTTTATTTAACCTTGTGTCATTCTGTTACATATCAGTGCTTTTTGTCCATAAAGTGAGTGGGATCCAATGTTGTTTCCAATGTTGTTTCGTTTTAAGTAGTTAGATTCTACATTGTTTTTTTGTTTGTTTTTTTGTTAGAAACCACTTAGCAACACCCTAGCAATCTTTGCAATTGCATAGCAATGCCCTTTCAAC
Source organism: Leuciscus leuciscus (assembly GCF_965113295.1). NCBI lineage: Eukaryota > Metazoa > Chordata > Actinopteri > Cypriniformes > Leuciscidae > Leuciscus > Leuciscus leuciscus. The sequence continues at coordinate 44,412,656 of NC_138729.1, forward strand.
CATGCACAACAGTGCAGGCGTGTTGCAGTGTAACAACATGTTCCGATGTTCTTCAGAAAATGTAGCAATCTAACTCATTTTGGGTTTGTTTTGCCCTTTAACATAATTCTTTCCCGTGTGACTTGAAGATTGAACTGTTAGCAGCAGGAAACACCAGAGGAACAAACAGTCAAGCACACCAGCATTCACACACAATAAAAGTGGCTGTGTGTTGCCATTGGGGCAGAAACAGCTCCACAGCTGGGCTCGGCCCCCTTTCCTTAACCCTCCCCCCTTCCCTCGGGAAATACGTCCACAAAAATCTCCCCGCACAGGCCCGGACCACCCCAACACCTCTGCCTCCTGGTGTAAGGCGGGTTCCTCTTGCCCGTTTCTACAGCTTGATCCCCAAAGCAGATCTCCCCCCAGATGTGCAAGACCCACAGGATGGAGTAACAATAGCGAGGCTGTTGGACCATTAGACCCTGGTGAGGCAGTGTGTGCGAGCGCTTAGCCCTTCACCCTCCCCCATCTTCTGCAGGACGACCTTTAACCCTGGTTCGCTACATGCTGCACACCTCCTGCTGCGCCTCTCACACGCAGTCACACTAGCTCTGTCACTCAGAGAGAGAGACTAATGCAGATAGAGACAGCGTGCTGATATAAAATAGCAAGAAAGAGAGAGATCAAATGCAAATGCTACTGGGGGAGGATAGATAAGCATCTGCAATATTCATATTTGAGCTGCACACCCTCAGAAACCACTGTGATCATCATATTCAATGTTGTCTGTGCAATAGAGTATTCTTAAAGCAATAGTTCAGCCAGAAATTAACAAAATCTGTCATTATTTATTCACCCTCATGTTGTTCCAAACCTGTATGACTTTATTTCTTCCATGGAACGGGATACTTTTATGGTGCTTTTTGTCATTTCGATGTTTGACAGCCCCAGTCCTTATTCATAAAGTCATGTGTTTTGTTTGGAATGACATGAGGATGAGTAAATAATGACAGAATAAAAAATTTGGGATGAACTCTATTCCTTTATTCTTGTAATGTTCATTCTGTCTTTGTTCGATGCTTTTTTATTTTTATTTTTTTGTTTTATTTAAATTATATTTAAATTATATTTTATTTTTGTACTTTAAATGGAAACTGAGAAAGAGAGAGAATTTCTTTCCAGAAGAGGCGAAAGAGAGAGGAAGATAGAGGAGCAAAGCATGGGAGCGCCCATAAACTCAGGACCTGAGAAACAGAGATAACGGCAAACCAGCAGACAGCAAATACAGCATCAATCTCCTCAGTCACTCCTTCTCTTTCTGCTCCTCTCTCCATCTCTTTTCCCTCCAGTGAGTCTTTTTTCCCTTGGATCCTCATGCCGAGTGCTCCTGTGTGTTTGTAATAGACCCTTTCCACGTGCTGCCTGCTCCTTCTCTCTTTTCCTTTGCCTCTCTCTCTCTCTCTCTCTCTCTCTCACCTCTCCAGCACACATGGAACAGTTTATCTAGGAGCTTATTTTTTGCGCCTATTAAGCAAAGTTCCTTCTCAGACACACACAAAAAAGGCAGCCATAGAGAGAAAAACTTTTTGTATTATGATTGTATAGCAGCACTTCGAGAAAGGCGGAGAAAGAGAGAGAGAGAGAGAGAGAGAAAACACCCCCTGGTAAGCCATGGCTCTACCACGCATGAGAAAATCAATAAAGCATCTCTTAAAAAGAGGTTGACGGATAATGGAGAAAGACGGGTGGGAGAAACAGACCAGGTCCCCTGGATACCTTTCTGCCCTTTCTCTTTTCTCTTCATCCCACAAATACACCATCCACGCTGTGAAAGAGCAACACAGTTGTATCGCTGCCATAATTTTTTCACAAATGCGTGTTTGTGGCGTAGGCTGTCTTGTCAATTGCAATGGGACCAATATAGTTGTCGTGTCACATCATTACAAGCAGTGTCAAGAACATCTGTAATTTCTGGAGATAGCAGTCCGATAGCATTCCTATTCTTCTCAATGGCAGTTGCTCAGCTGGTATGTAGCCAAAGTCGTAAACTTGGCATATACATGCAGGATGTCTATATGATGCTGTCTACCAGATTTTGTTAGAATTGAACAGAGGGTGGTGCTCTAATGTGCAAATGTACATTTATTTGTATATGTTTCTGGAACTTATGGACCAGAATGTAGATCTTTCATCAGAATTCGTGAGCGTGTCTACATCTAGATTCAGTTTCACACTCCTTCTTGGCCATTTGACTGATTTTGACACTTGAAATTTGGTATAGAATCAGAATCAGAAAGAGCTTTATTGCCAAGTATGCTTGCGCATACGAGGAATTTGTCTTGGTGACAGTAGCTTCCAGTACACATACAATATGTGGCTACTGTCGGTAAACGAGGTAAACGAGGCTACGTCGACTACAAGCAGACCTGGTAAAATATGTATCAAAAGAATTTTGATTTGTTAAATCATTTCTATGAACCAGTACGTTTTTGGGGCATGACTATTTGACCAGGGCTGCATTTCCAAGAAGCATCGCAAACCTATTCTTAAGACTGTATCTGATTTTTTTGAGCATTCATTATTGCATTATTTAAGGTAGAGTAGGCAATTTTCGGTGCGGCTAGGAATAACAAGCTAGCTTTGAAAGCATGAGATCCTCCCTCCCTTCAGAGCGTCTCCAAAGCCACGCCTCCTTCAAAACACATGAACGCACACAGCAGAGTTTGCAAAGCGTCACTAGACGAGAGACGGCGTTAAACTACCGCATGTCTCAAAGCACATAACATCACAATAATGATGAACATAAACAACTTAAAGAGCACTTACCTGTATCACCTGACTGCTGCAGATTAGGCGTTGATAGTGTTGCCATTGAAACGCATAAAATTGAGTCACAAACCGAGTATATAGCGTCAAAGGTTTCCATCTATTTCAGATTGCATTTGGACCAAATGCAATGAGTGGACATTTTATGGTCCTATGCCTTCCACAGACAGTATATACTGTGTACAGTATACATATAAATACATGTAGCAATTGCTATCAGGATGTGAAGAGACTTTCACCCAGCATATAACAAAAAATGTTTCTGGAACAAATCCCCTAACTTGCTTTTAAGTATGCATGCTAATTTTCTCTATCTTTACATTTAGATACTTTTTCCGTCATCTAACATTATTGTTACATGTTGTCGAAATTTCCTTGTGGCATTTAAAAGGATTGATTTTAGTTTTTAGTGCTTTATTTTTTATTTCAACCAACCCTTGCTTGCTATATAGTCTACTTTGTTGATTATAAAAGGTGCGGTCTAGTTTTGTTGGATTGCACTGCTTGCTTGCAGTATGGACTGCATTGTTGATTATAATGCAATGTAGTTTAAACCACTCATTATGATTTGACTAATGTGATCAAGTTCTGTTGCATCGCATCGTGCGACAAGCTGAAAGAGAGCGCTACGGCAACACAGCGTGACATTACCACTCTCTCTCTCTCGCTCTCTCTCTCTCTCTCTCTCTACCCATCCAGCCTTCTGATGCTGTTATTGAATGTGTGTTGATTAAATTCACACAATCCACACACCCCCTCCTCTCCCTCAGGGAGCTTTTATTTAATTAATAACGCAGGCTTACCATTAAAACACTTGCTGTGTGTGTAGGTGTGTGTCTGACAGAGCGAGTCTCATGGCTGTTGTGCTTGTGATCGCCGTGTGACGCTGTGTGTGCACTTGTATTGTTGTGGTGGTGGGGTTCCCCACCCGGCGTTAACAAAGCAGTATTGTGTGTGTGGTTATTGTCGTGGGTTAAGCTGTGCTTAGGGCTGTCATGGGTAATCTGAAGCTCTTCACTCCATTAGTATGTACCTGGAGATGCAGGTATGACTTACATATTAGTGCTGGATTGTATATCACAGATATGATGTGCATTGACTGAATGCATCATGTGTCCTGGAGTATTGATGGAATGGAAGTGCCGGTGTTTTTGTAGGGGTGCTGCTATTTTTAGGAATGCACAATAAATTGGTTAACCTATTGATGTTGATAGATAGATCTGTCTGTCTGTCTGTCTATCTGTCTGTCTGTCTGTCTGTCTGTCTGTCTGTCTAGAGAGTGAGAGATACACTGCCTTTCACAACGTTGGGGTCAATTTTTGTTTTTGAAAGTATCCTATGCTCAACAAGGCTGCATTTATTTGATTACAAATATTGTAAAAACAGTTATATTGTGAAATATTATTTAAATTTAAAAAACATTTTTCTATTTTAATATATTTTAAAATTAAATGTATTGCTGTGATGGCAAAAGCTGAATTCTCAGCATCATTACTCCAGTCTTCAGTGTCACATGATCCTTCAGAAATCATTCTAATATGCTGATTTAGGGCTTAAGAAACATTTATTATTCGTATCAATGTTGAAAACAGTTGCTGCTTAATATTTTTGAAACCATGAAACATTTTTTCAGGATTGTTTGATTAATTGACAGTACAAAAGAGCAGCATTTGTTTCAAATAGAAATCTTTTGATTTTAATGCATCCTTTCTCAATGAAAGCAGTCATTTATTTAAAAATGTTCTATTACATTGCATCCTTAAGTGTTATGTCCTGTGTCATGCTGTCTAAAGGAGTTAATTTTGTGAATCCAGAATGATAATTGTAATAATATACATAAACATTCATAATACATATCAGTATCTCATTTGTATTGCTTCACCTGTTGCAAAGCTCACAGATTTTGTTTGGAGAATGACTTATTTGGATTTTTATCTCTATATTGGTTTGACTCCGTGTGTGTGTGTGTGTGTGTGTCTGGCTTCACGTTTTACAAGTGTAATCAAGGATGCTGCACAGGTGGCCTGCATCCTCTCAGGAGGAGACCTGAAGTGCTCTCCTCTTCTCTGCTGGTTTTTCACATTCTTTTGTTTTTCACTTCATGCCACTGACCCCAGGCCAGCCCGGTGGCGTACTTCTCCCCATCTTTCCCTTCTCTCTCATCTCGCTTTGTGTGTCTTCGTGCCTCTCTGAAATGTTATTTTCATTGCTCCCCTTAACGGAAAATATATTCTCATTTGTAAGTGCCGATTCGCCTGTAACCAAATCACTTTGCACCCTGAACGTATCAATTTAAAGATGCGTGCGAAGCGCGATGTGAGCTAGCTGCACTGAAAGATTTCACAGTCGTTGATTGCCTCTGGGTCCGTTGCGGATTTTAATAGCAGCTTTTAAACTTAGCAACATTTACCAGCAGTTTATTAGCTAGCCGTTGACCGAAAGTGGTTCTAAATGAATTTAGACCGAGGCCAGAGAGGGTTTGAGAGTGTCTGCACGGGTTCCGCTGAGTAGAACAGAAAAGGGGCCTTCGCTTCCTCTTCCTTAGCTCTTTACCTATTACAGATCCATTACCAGAAAGAAGTCAGGACTAGCAACCCTATAGAACATAGAGATAGAATTTCAATCCTTGTCTGCTAAGAGTCTCCTGAAAATAAAAAGAGTGAGAGAGTGATACACAGCCTTTAGTAGTAGGTTAGATTGATTTAGCGGTCATTCTGATGGCTTTGAGTAGCTAGACTTCATATGAACTTGCTGGAAATCTGATGTACTATTGGTTGTCATGATACCAAAATTTCAGTTATCAATACCAGGGGAAGAACACTTTGCATGGGCTGTTGAGTCTGAACCAGTGGTGGCATCGATGTGTGTTTTGCGTTCTCGTGGACTTCACAGACATCCTTCAGCAAAGGCCCCAAAAGTGCAAGTCAACAGCAAGGGCACCATAGTGGATAGTGCAATTAGCAAGCATTTTTAGAGCTATAATGTAAAAGCTATAATTGTAAGGCCATTTAGAAATTAATTGATAATAAAATAAAATAATTGAATAAAAAATAATAATAACTGGCAAAACATCTGCTATAATATAATTAAATATGTGTGTTTGATTTGTAGCTTGATTTTAAATGTGTGTGTGTGTGTATATTTTTTTTTTAAGTACATTTTGTAATATATATTTTGGTATATCTGCTGAATAAATATCTGCTGGTATTTGGTATATCTGCTGAAGTTCAAACTGAACATCAGAATGGGAAAGAAAGGTGATTTGAGAGACTTTGGCAAGGTTTGTGGGTTGATGCCAGATGGACTGGTCTAAGTATTTCAGAAACTGCTGATCTATTGGGATTTTTTCAGCACAACCATCTCTTGGGTTTACAGAGAATGGTCCTAAAAAGAAAGAATATCCAGTGAGCGGCAGTTCTGTGGGCGAAAATGCCTTGTTAGTGCCAGAGGTCCGAGGAGACTGGTTTGAGCTGATAGAAAGGCAACAGTAACTCAAATAACCACTTGTTACAACCGAGGTTTGCAGAAGAGCATCTCTGAACGCACAACACATCGAACCTTGAAGCAGAAGAGCAGCAGAAGATACACCAGTGACACTCCTGTCAGCGAAGAACAGCAAACTGACGTTATAATTCGCACAGGCTCACCAAAATTGGACAATAGAAGAAATGTTGCCTGGTCTGATGAATCTCGATTATATATTTTTTTATATATATATATATATATACATATACATATATATACATATTTAATGAGTTCACATGCAAGTGACTGTTTGAAGTCGTTATGTGGTACAACAGATACAGTAGAAAGACTAGTGTCTTGTTTTATTTTTGTGTCGACGTGGTACAGAAGTTACGTTACTTTTGACATTCCTAATCACAGCGGTAAAATGTGCAGTTGGCAGTAAGTCAGCAGTATATGAGTTACTCTCTCTCTCTCTCTCTCTCTGTCTCTCTCTCTCTGTTTCTGTTAGCTTTTGACAGATGTGCCTCTAATCCATCCAAGCTCCCAACCACCACCATGGCCCTGTGTAACCTCTATTTTTCTGACTCTCTTGGTCTTTCTTTCTTTCTCTTCTCTATGCAGTGTTCTCTGACAGATCTGCTCTGCTGAGATATATCAGGGGCAACGTGTCCTACTAAACAAACTTCTACACACACATACACAGGGGAACACAGGCACACACACATGCTTACATGTGCATATTGTCCCATTAAAATGATCTTTGTCTGTGCACACTCTGTGCCTGTTTGTATTAGTACGGGTGTTATTAATAAATATGACCTCATCTGTGTCCGCAGAGAACTTCCTCTCCCTTCCCAGCTCTCCCTCTATGGACTTCATTTGCTTTTCCCTTCTTTCTTCGCACTGGTCTCAACCCCCTTTCTATCTGTCTCTTGGTCTCTTTAAATGCAATACGTCTTTCTGCGTCTCCACTATGTCTTGCCCTCTGTCTCTCACCTTTTCTCTGTTCTTGTTCTGTTTCATCGGCTGTTTTTTTGTTTTTCAGTGTCATCCATCTGCCCACCCTCTGTCTCTATTTACTCTAGTAGTCTGTTTCTGCCCTTCATGTCTGCTCCTTGTCACTCTCTGGCTCTCACATGCTCAGCTGTACTCTCATATTCTGTGTGTGTGTGTATGAGAACACAGAGAGGCCACTTCTATTTACCAGGGTGAAGCCAACAAAAGTTTCACCCTAAAATCAAAAGAGAAAATACATATTTAAACTTTTATAAGGTAATTTTAATGACAATTCAGCACCCTTCCTCACTATGTTTTCATTATTTTAATCCATCTATATATTAGATTATAAATATAATAAATATGTAATATTTAATAAATATGTAATATATTTTAGCAATAGAAATGAGGTATATGTTCTATATTCTAATTATTTTATTCTGAATGAGTGTTGTGCTATTTGGTTAAATGCATAATTTACTGTAATGCATTGATTTAAATGTGTATATATTTATATTTATCAAAAAAAAAAAATTTGCATTGCAGTAATGATGTTACATTTAAGATTGTACCTGATAAAAATATTCCTTATCATCTTTCTGCGCACTTTGTGTGCAAGTAGTATCACATTGCAAAGCAATGAAAAAAAAATCTTTATGGACATATAGTTTATTATTTATTCCTTTTGATTTTGCCGTGAAATATGACATGGACATGTTCTTGACGTGTTTCATGAGATTCACTAATGCACATGAATGATTCACTCTGGTTGTTGTTCTGTTTTTTGAGAATTCCAGCTGCAAATCTGCATGAATGTTTCGGTTCAAGATGTATCATAATTAACCTTAAGATAGCGTGTAGCTCAATTATTTTTAACGATAAACAACTGCCAGCTGGTTTCCTTTAATTGAACAATCACAGAATGCATTAGCTAATTTACAGTGACAGACTGCCATCAAACTATTTACCTGATGTTTAAACAGAAACATTGATTCATTTTAGAGCACCGGCCATATGTGTGAATTATTGCAATTAGAACCAGCATGTGAGGCTTATCCCAAAGGCTTGATGTCATCACGTCGTAATTAGGGACAATGATGTTTCTTTTATGATGTGATGTTTTATACAGGGTGAAAAGATGTATTAGGATGCATCAGAGACTGCAGTAATCATCTGGATACCATAGTATTTCCTCATTAAAGCGTGTAGCAGCTCTACTATTTCCTTTGGGATGGAGTCTGAGGTAAACATATGAGCTCACCTCAACCTTACCTCACCTCTGTGTGTCTATGTGCTCAAAGGTGAGCCATCAAATTTTTAACGGTCAATAAAGCATGTCAGTATGCACTTATTTGAAATGGATATGTGCATTTTTCTATTATTCATATCTCATGAATAAAACTCTCCTAAAATATTCCGTTTTCTCCAGTCTCATCGAACACAGCTTGAGATATCAGTAACCTTTGGAAAACTGACCCACAAGCTCTCCTTTCTCACCCTGCGTGGACCTCTGTAGACCTCCGTAGGGCTCACAAACACTTGCTGTTGAAAACGGAAACGTCATTAAGAAAATATTATGTATTCAACTGTCAAAAACAGATAAATGAGAGAGCAGATTGTTTTATAGCGGAGCTGAACTAATGCGGAAAGCAAGACAAACTGATTTTTAAACAATTGAAAGTAAACCAAATTACTTAATGTTGTTTTTCATGCACCATACAAAGTCACCATCTGTCGCTTTCGCGCAATCTCTTTGCAGTATACAGCAAAATATAATTTCGGCCATTGTGAGAATGGTCCTTGAGAATAAGGTGGTAATTCTGGGTCATAAAGTTTACCCATATGAAATGTCATCTAACAAGACAACTAGTTTTGTATTGTAATAATGCAAGATTTTCTCTATCCTTAGCGCCCTCACAGCAGGACAATATAAACAGGAACACTTAATTATGTACCCATAAGAGAAAGAAAGTTTGTTTGGTGGGGCCAGGTTTGAATCCAGTGCTTCAGATCGGCTGTTTATATCAGTGGGCGTCTCCTAACATGGGATTTGTTTGGTTTGTACTTTTTTTATGAGAAAATTTTCAGATAAATCTGACATAGCCCTGGGGTTTGTTGTGAAAAGGCTTGAAATGAAGCCAGAGCATTACTTTGTGATCCTCCCACTTATATAAACACAAAACACTCACACACTGAGCAAAGGCACCCAAAATCTCTCTACCCACTCTCATTTAGCATACAGATCCTCTCACATACTTTATAATGAATATAAGCATGACTTAGAAAAACTCTCATCAGTGTGTATAAAACACACACCCAATATGGCAAAAATACATTTTCAGATATATTTTAATATATTTCAAAATATATGTCAAACAATACATTGCTAATATATTTACATTTTACACAATGATATTTTAAATTTCCTCATATATTTTTAAACACACACACACACATGTGGCATTTTGACATTATTTTGTGTGTATTGTTTCAGCTGTTTAAGGGCAATAAGCAGCAAAAAAAAAACCCCTCAATTTATTACTGAGCGGCGGCTTTATAATCTGCGGGAATGAGTAAAATGATGTACAATACTCGCAATCCCACGGCAAATTTCAAGCCCATTAACACCAACAATATTCATCCGGAGTAAATGAAACGAATAAGTGAGGGGAGGTGAGGGGAAAAACATTTTTAGCATTTGAACTATATTTTGGCCACAAAACAAAAAATGTTTTGCCAAATGGGAAACACACGTGCAGTTCAAAGCTCAAATAAAACACATTTGCACCAAACACTATGTGCTACAGTGAACTTTTTAAACATCACGATTTCTGGACAGAAGAGTTGCACAAGTTCTTTCAAGGTCACGGACCTCTTAAAAGGTGCCGTATGAGTGAAACTATTTTAGCACAGAAGATTCTCTAGACTGTTTCTCAACCGTCTCCGAAAGGCCGTCCTCCCACACACTGTCTAGTCATAGAGTGTGTGTGTGTGTGTGTGTGTGTGTGTGTGTGTGTGTGTGTGTGTGTGTGTGTGTGTGTGTGTGTGTGTGTGTGTGTGTGTGTGTGTGTGTGTGTGTGTGTGTGTGTGTGTGTCCATTAGGGATGGGCGATATCTTATCGTTTGCGATATACCGCTGAAAATTCTCCCCACGATAAAAATTTGTCTCCTCGCGATAATAACGATAAGTCTAGTTGATGACGTAGTTTTGTGCGTGCCCGATTCACTGTTCACGTGCGGAGTGAAGCATGGCGGAAGGCGGACGTGAGGCTGAGGAGAAGCTTGTTGTTAAGCAAGGAGCTACCTCCACAATTTGGAACTGGTTTGGTTACAGAAAATCAGAAAGCGGGAAGCGGCATATGAGGTGCCGGACTGGACAAAAGCGAAATGAACTGCGCGAGCGAGCGACAGTGCGCGAGAGAGACCGAGTGTGTCTGCACGCGCGAGCGACAGTGCGCGAGAGAGACCGAGTGTGTCTGCGCGCGCGAGCGAAAGTGCGCGAGAGAGACCGAGTGTGTCTGCGCGCGAGAGAGACCGAGTGTGTCTGCTCACCTCACGCGAGCAGGGCTTATATGCTCCGAGAACGGACACTGCACGGACACTGCACTAGTGATATAAAACACACACACACACACACACACACACACACACACACACACACACACACACACACACACACACACAGGTCTGTTAACTTAAGCAATACTTTTAAAAAGGTAGTCTAATATTTTTCTGACTAACAAATTACTGACACAGTAAAGGGTAGATTTAAATAAATAAAAACTAAATTTAAATAAATAAAAACTAAATTTAAAAAAATAAAAAAAAATAAATTTAAATAAATAAAAACGAAATTTAAATAAAGAAATTGAAAAAAATAAAGAGAAAAAAAATGTAATTAAACAAAACACAACTTAAACATAACAATCTGATATTTTACAGAAGAAAATAATTTATCGTCATGTGTATCGTTACCGCAATAAATACCTGAAATTATCGTGATAAATTTTTTAGGCCATATCGCCCATCCCTAGTGTCCATGCTAGCCTTGTTGGCGGGTTGCTAATTTCTTGCCAGGCCCAGCAGCAGGTGGAGGGTATTACATGGTTCTTTCCCCACACATTGGCATAGTTAAAGAAATAACAAAAGCAACCCACGGCATTTTCTCAGACAAGCTTTTATCGGCTCAAACACACCACAGCCAAAGCCCACTCTAATGAATGCGGCTCTAGCTGTGTGACTGTGCTAAATAGTCATATTTGTCACAACAACAATCATTGCTTCTTTCCTTCTTTTTATTCTCTTCTTTCTTTCTATTTTTAGTGGATGGAGGGTGAAGGTCAGCGTGACAACAGCTAATTTAAAGCAAGGGTTGGCCATCATGACCCTATGAATAATTGGCTTCTAGGGGTCGAAGGTCAATGCAAAAGTGCAGTCACTCAACAAAGGGGGCACACACACGGGCCGACACTTCTGCTTCACTGACCCACACTGGCCCTTTTATGTGTGGACAGACTTTTATGGCCTTACGAATGACCTTGCAAATGGCCACTGGTAGAATTAAAGGACACTTTGATCAATACTAGTGCTTACCAGCATGCTAATTTCCACATATGCTTTTACATACTAAGCTCGTTTAACTTCTTTTCACATACCATCAAGTATGCACTACTGTTGCATTTCCAAATTCATTACTACATTTTTTTTTTGCATTGCATCATTCTCAGTTTTGACTGTAGAGTGTCTCAGTTGTCATTTCATAATTATAAATGGTGCTTGTGAGCGCCCCCTTTGTAGTTGATATGCAATGCACACTTTGCTGAGCATTTGTGGGATCTCCTTTTCTATTCTGCAAAGGATTTTGGGTAATTTTATCAAACCATGCACAAATCAAAAATTACACCCTTCAGGCAAACAATTTTCAACTTGCTAGGATTTGGAATATGCTAATTAGGATGGGTAGTATGCAAATTGGGATACAGAGCAAGACTTTTTACACTTTGAAAAGTTCCAATGAAGTCGAAGCCAAAACCACAGTTGAACGAATGACGTCCGATATGAAACTCATGCAGTAAGCGCTACGCCAATCCTCTCATAATTATCACTGCTAGCACCAGCGTCTTCACCATACTCAAGCCAGAGCAGGCCTCAGATAAGCATCAGAGAGCATATGACTCAGCAGTGTCTCCCAAACGTTCTGCACGGCTGTGATTAGCGTTAGCGATGTCAGCTAATGAATCATCCGTATTATGCCGCTGTCACGCTTGATTTCAAGGTTTAATAAAGGGATGTTTTAATTTAGCTCTGACTTCTCTGTGCTCTTCTCCATAGGTGAAAAGGTGGTCAGATTGGTTTGAATTTATTCATGGCCGATGCTTTTATAACAGTACTGTTTCCGAAACTCATTACAGTTTCCCTTGGTCGATTTGCTATTAAACGAGAGGTTTTAAACAGCATGCATGGGCTACACATGTCTAATTCATGAGGCCGTTGAAAGGGTTTCTGAGTGAGACAGAAAGTTTGCTGAAACTTGTTACTACAAGTTATCTGAATTTGACTAACAGAGTATTTTTCAAGGGAAAAACTGGTTCATAAATAAACAGTGTTTTTTGGATTCAGTAAATTAAGATTTAGTAGATTACTGAGAAGCTTAAAATTCAGTTCAACTTTTAGTGCAATAGTTTTTTTTTTTTACTGTTTATTATAAATACTTTGATTGTCACATTTCAGTTGTAGATAAATTAGAGAAATGTTAGCTAGATTATGTTCACAACCTGAGCGATGTATGTTTATGCTCAAATATGATTATCAGTCATGATGTGCATTGTGCATTGATCATGATCACACAATTTATGTTTCATGCTTCAGAATTTATTTCAAGGCAACATAGTGAGCAACGATGGTCCCTGGTTTTCATGGTGCATTATGGGACTTTTTAGGGAGCAACTTTTCTATGCACAGTGATTTTGCGATTATGACAGTCCTTAAAATGGCCTATTCCCTGACTATTGAACTAGCGGGCTGATTAAGATGTACCCTAAGATTAGAATAAATAAGTAAAGTTTAGTTTCTAGTTATTACCTTTGTATCAAGCTAGCATTCAGTTACAGTATGTAAATATTTGTGTTTTGAGAAGCTAAATACTCAGATGATCAACTTTTAGTGCAATAGTTAATTAAATTCAGTAAGGTTAGTTTTAAGTAGTTATAATTAACTTTGAAAAGCTAGCATTTAGATAGCTACGGTATGCCAAAGATTATCCGTGTTCTGAGATGCAGGAGACACAGGAGTTCAACTTTATTATGTGCAGGTGTTTTTCAGATTCTACATTCTCCACCAGAAAAACATCCAGCCCCACCACTGGATCGGTTTGGAGTGTGTGTGTGTGTGTGTGTGTGTGTGTGTGTGTGTGTGTGTGTGTGTGTGTGTGTGTGTGTGTGTGTGTGTGTGTGTGTGTGTGTGTGTGTGTGTGTGTGTGTGTGTGTGTGTGTGTGTGTGTTGTAGCTCTTTCCACACAGGTGAAGATGCAATGGAAATGAGATTTTCTGATGGCCTGTTTCATTTTGGAAAATCAACACTGAGCACAGTAGCAAAACGTGCTGGCAGACATTTAAGTGTGTTTTTATGTGTGCCTCTGTGTATTTTCCATTAGTTACCATTAGTTAAGTTACATTTCCTTGCCTTAAGTAGTGTTCATTCATTTCCAATGCATCCTAGATTTTGCCAAACAGATTATAAAGCCATAGGGATTTTTTTTTTTTTTTTTTTTTTTTTGTGTGAATAGTTCGGAAGGTTCAACTCCAAGCAGAGGGACTCTCTGTTAGGGGTTAAACGTTTTAACAGCAGAAACACACACACAATAGTTCTCCCAGATGGGTTGTGCTTCTTATTATGGCCCAAATTGAGTTTGCAGGTCATCTGATTAAAGTAATCTGATATGAGATATTCGCAGAACTTAATTTTATGTGCGTGGGTGTGCAACTTTAACATAATCAAAGGGACAGCGTCCCTTTTTTCTTAGTGATTCAATGTGACTGTGCTTTATTATAGCATGTGTAACAATATCTTCTAATCGATCACAAGGTGAAAGGATGAACTCTTCAGAAACCTAATCTGTTTAAAAGTCCCCTCCTGTCTTATTCGTTACTCTCTCTTCTTTTTTTGTGCTATATTCTTGATATACAATGGATTCTTTCATCTATTATATGCATGTGTGTGACAGCTGACAGTCTGTTATATGAGGGAGTATTTCAGACACCCTGGCTTCATCTCTCCGTCCCCTTTCATGTGGATGCGTTTCTATCTCAGAGAGAATGAGAGAGAGAGAGAGATCACTCTCTAGAGAAGGACATTAACCTGATTGAAAGCGCCCACCCCTCACCCCCCGAGCTAGCGTGACCTTCAGTCACTTGTCTGTGTGTGTATCTTACACTCCCACAGGAACTTGAGTAAAAAAAAAAAGGTCCTCTGGTACTTTTAGAGTTAGAAGCAGAAGAAAGACTCAAGATAAGAAAGACCCAGAGAGAAGATGGCTGTATGTTTTGAGGCCAGTAGTTTCACAGACGGGCGCTTCATACAGCTTTGTTGATTATAAAGGGAGTGGTTTGGATTTTGATGCGTCTAGTCTTTTATGCATTTGGCAGATGCTTTTATCCAAAGTGTCTGGCACTGCATTTAAGGTATATATTTTTCATCAGCTCATGCACTGAACCCAGGATTTTGCTGTTGCTAGCATCATGCTCTACTGTTTGAGCTACAGGAATGCTAGCTTAATCGCTCACATCCAGTGTAGAGATGTGTTTATGATGCAGTGTCAACTTAGTGCATTAATATACCAACAGTCTTCACAAAATCTTATTTTGTGTTCCGCAGAAGAAAGTCATACAGGTTTAGAGCAACATGAGAGTAGGTAAATTATGCTAGAAATGTCATTTTTGATTAAAAACCCTTTAATATCAATAAACAACACCTAATATTTGTGTGTGCTGTGCATTTTTGTACTTATTAGAGTACACTCAAAAAAATGCTGTGATTTAAAAAAAATTGTAAACCAACGATTGGGTTTGTCCATATTTGACCATATCAACCCAGCATTTTTTAGAGTGTAGCGTCTCGTTAGCTTAGCAAACTGCTTACATCATAATCCATTGAAATCAATAGTCTCCTGTGCATTTCACAAGTCTGTTGAGCTGCTGCCTATGAAGAGCGTTACAAATCAGTCACTTTTGAGGATTCTTAGAGGCACTATTGTGTAGCTCACTAGGTCACCAAAGCAGCTCACTAGGAATACAATTTAAGCAATCTTCCATCCATGTTCTTGAAATCAAATCAGCTTAACTTGTTTTTATTTTTATTTTTTTTAAATGCAATTGGTTATAATGAACTGCATTATGTAGTTTTCTGAAATAAGAATCAAGAAAATAAAGATTTTATTCTGTCTAGAAATGTAGTTTTAGATACTTCTTGAGTAAAAAAAAGGATCTGAGCTAAACAGGGAGGGAGATGAAATGAGATGAAAATTACAGGTATTTGAGAAACTAGTCAAAGAGAAAAAGTGATTTATTCCACAGATAGCTTTCTCTCCCCTGACCGCAGCACGGCGGTGAAACAAATAGGTCCTAGGGCAAGGAACAAAACAGAGAGATAGAGATGGTGAACGAGAGATGGAGGGATGATTTGGGTTAGATTGGGGTAGTGGGGCGTGCGGGAGAAATCAGAGACAAATTATTGTTGTGTGAGGCAATTGTTGCGATAGAATAAGCAGCATTCAGTTAAATTGAAGACCTCAGACTTTTGCAAATTGCCTGAGATAACAGTGTGGCGAAAACAAGGCAAGTCGTTTGTATTCCCGCCGTCGCCGAATCTGCACACAAAAGAGGGACTCTCACTCAATCAAGAGAAAGAGTAAAAATAACCCACAGCGATCCCTTCTTCCAATCCCTCTATTTCTGCTTATCTCGCTTTATCTCTGAAGCTCTTATTTGCGTAGAGGAAGTGAATGGATTGAATCTGGCCATTGGTTGATGATCATAAATAGCTTTACGCCGCCTAAATCCCCCTCTCGCATTCTGGGAAGGAGGAGGCCGGGGGAAGGAAGATGATAAAAGCAGGGTGCGGGGAGGAGAGAAGAAAGGAAACAGGAAGATAAAGAGGGAAGTCTGAGGTGAAGTGTGCTGGGAGGGATTTGAAAAGAAGCAAAACTACATATCATGACAGTTAAAATGTACATTTCGAACACACAAACACTAAAGATATCCGGAGATGAGTGCAGGGACCGATGGATTCGTGTTTCGGAATAGACACCGCAGTGCCTTCTCAGCAAAAGAAAAGAAAAACAACACCAGCGATACGAAAAGCCAAATTTGTCCCAACATGACATGCGAGTGCATCGCAGATACTTGAGAATCAGCATAAATACAACCCAGTGTTCCTACAGATGTGCGCTGGATGTTGATTAAACTCGATCTGTCCTCCTTCCGTCACTGAGATCCTTCCTGTTTACATCCCACCAGATTTCATCATTGATCTCTCATCTTATCGTCTGCTAAAATGCTCTTCCTCTTTTGCTCTCTCTCTCTCTCTCCGTATTGAACTGTGGGATGTGAGTCGTGTGGAATGAAGGTGTCAGTTTCGTATCGTACAGCATCGCTAGACAATTGCAGAGCAGCACCGCATGACTCCCCATTAACTCCACTAACAGGAAACACTGGAGAGGTGCAGAGGTGCATCGTGGCCTTTTCTGCACCCCTTCTCTCTCTACTTTCACTTATTTCAGCGGGATGACATAGATGTCAATGAGAGAGGACACAAATAGCCTCTCCACCTCTGCCCACCTCTGGCCCCAGTACCTCCGGCTGTCAGGAACTGCAGGGCGGAGGGAGAACGATGAGGAAAAAAGTACAGCCTACAGGACAATTAACCCCCGAGGGAGCACAGTGGGCGTCCTGCACTTCCAGCCTATTAACATACAAAAGTACTCAACCTGAGTAAGACACAGCTATACAGATGGCCTAAGGGGGGTTTTACACACACACACACACGCACACACACACACGCACAGAAAGAGAGAGAGAGAGAGATGTACAGTCTATCTATCTATCTGTCTGTCTGTCTATCTATCTGTCTGTCTGTCTATCTATCTATCTATCTATCTATGTCTGTCTGTCTGTCTGTCTGTCTATGTCTGTCTGTCTGTCTATCTGTCTGTCTATCTGTCTGTCTGTCTATCTGTCTGTCTATCTATCTATGTCTGTCTGTCTGTCAATCTATCTATCTATCTATCTATCTATGTCTGTCTGTCTATCTGTCTGTCTGTCTATCTATCTATGTCTGTCTGTCTGTCTGTCTATCTATCTATCTGTCTGTCTGTCTGTCTATCTATCTATCTATCTATCTATGTCTGTCTGTCTGTCAATCTATCTATCTATCTATCTATCTATGTCTGTCTATCTATCTATCTGTCTGTCTGTCTATCTGTCTGTCTATCTATCTGTCTGTCTGTCTGTCTGTCTGTCTGTCTGTCTGTCTGTCTATCTGTCTGTCTGTCTATCTATCTATGTCTGTCTGTCTGTCTATCTGTCTGTCTGTCTGTCTATCTATCTGTCTGTCTGTCTGTCTGTCTGTCTATCTGTCTGTCTATCTATCTATCTATGTCTGTCTGTCTATCTATCTGTCTGTCTATCTGTCTGTCTATCTGTCTGTCTGTCTGTCTGTCTGTCTGTCTGTCTGTCTGTCTATCTGTCTGTCTGTCTATCTATCTATGTCTGTCTGTCTGTCTGTCTGTCTGTCTATCTGTTTATCTGATCTATCTATCTATATATCTATCTATCTGTCCATCTGTCTATCTGCTTGCTTATGTACCTATACCATAAAAAAAAAAAAGGAAAATATTTGTAGTAAAGTAAATTTGTATTTGGTATCTCTCAACATGCTCACTATTTGCTTTGAGTCATGTTTTGGTGGTTGTGTTGCAATGAATGTAGTGGCGTAGGATTTGTACGTATTTCAATATGTATAATATTATACCCCTGCACAATAACAGGAACTAATGCAACCGTGTCCCTGTAAGATATTGTACATAAAATACTGAATTTTGCTGCCAGGCTCCTAACCAGCTCTCCAAACATGCTACAGTTCTCTGCTGAAATGATTATGCGCTCCAGCAGTCATTGCTGAAATCATAAAAGTAGAACATAACCGTAATCGTTATTGCATTATGTTAAAGCCAATCCTGTCGCATAGCTATTTCCTTCGCTGATCGCTGGTGTCTTTAACAGAAACACAGCAGCCTATATGTCTCTCTTCTAAAGGCCCCTGTGGGACCGAATGCACACAATGTGGTTACCGTTGCATTGTCTGCTAAATGCTGTTGTTCTGTTGATCTGCTACCGTGCGCTAACTCAGCATTGATGTGAGGTCGGGAATCAACCTATGGATGTGCCACACGTGTGAAAGCAGCTGGGTAATGAGGTTGTCGCTGTTGTCGCAGTTGTCGTTAATGAAGCTGATTGAATTGGCAACACATGCAGGAATAATGACAGGTCACAGAGGGTATCCCAGCATCCCCTGCTCCTGAGGGCATGGGGCATAGCAGGGGAGGCATGGAAACACGTGAGAGTCTCTCTCATACACATGACCAACCAAACACACACTCACTCATCAGTTTTTGCTTAAAACTCATCATTAGAGTAACTGACAGAGCAAGGTCAGAGAGAGATGGATTATATTCAGAGAGAAAGGTTTATAGAGAGACGATGAAAGAGAGAGGGGGGGGGGGGAGAGATGTGGTTTTACCAACCATAGGCTCATTGGAAAAACTTGCCTGTGGCGACTTTTCTGCAAAATGACATTACATTGCATCTTGCACCGCACATTTCGCAAGACTTTCAAAGTGAAATGTCCAGTGAGTGGCATTAAAAGGTATATGCTCTATCTATTGAAAATAACACACCACCTACATCTGGTTTGGTAGGAAATTAATGTTTCTGCCACTATAGGCACTTTTGTCACTGCTGACTTTTCGATAGACACTCTCTTAAACACTTTTACACTTTAATTATTTAATTTAATATTTTTACTAACAATGTCCTAGGAAGTATACACATACATAAGAATTATGCCATTTTTATAAAAAAAAAAAAATCATTCTCATTTCCACCACAGATTATTTATTGTGTTTATTAGCATTATGTTCTGGAAATAGTGGTTATGGAAATAATATTTCACTTTATTATTATAACTGTGATCTTACTGTCATAACATGTGTGAAAAAAATTACATAAATAATTTTCACAGTAAATATTGAAGTCATTTTTTTTATTTCACTCTTTATTTAAACTTTTATGATGTAATTTAAGATTGAAAGCCTGGGTTTGGGACGAGGGTTAAACAGTATAGTTTTAGACATATAGTTTTATAGCTTTCTGAGATTGCTTTAAGACTTTTATATAACAAAAGTTATATGAAAAATTCATGAAAATGAACCCATGGGACATAAAAGTTAAAGTAGCACCCATCAATGAAAACAAGAGGTTAGATCTACATAATAGTAGACACAAAGTGAGAAAAAAGAGGGAACAGATGATCCCATCGTGGAGCTATTGCTCTATGGGCCGAGGGCCACTGGGAGGGGGGATCCCGGTGACAGGAAGGTTTTCCTGTGGAATAGGAAGTGGGACGCGCCTGCAGCTGATCAAACTCCATTTGATTATTAAGACTTTCATCTATTCTCATTCACTGATGAAACATCACACTGCCTGTTGATGTCATAGAACAGACACACACACAATCATTCAACACACACACAAGCTGTCAGCCTCCCACTCTTTCACACACTCCCACTTCTAACATCATCAGTCACACTTACAGCACACATGCAGTCCGACCACAACAACATTCACACTTTCTTCTACAAAAAAAAAACATACATAATACATGCATGCCAGCTGCAGGCGCAATCACAAAGGCATAAACAAAGAGCAAACAGCATTAAACCTTCAGCTCAACACTTTCATCAGCACAAGACTGCAGGCTTCACAGTCACTCTGAAGTCCTGAGACTCTTTCTGAAACTCTGAGGGCTGAGTTCACTAAACCATCACGCCACTTTTGTCTGTAGTATTTCAGTGCAAAATGCCTAATTTATTTCACAAACGCAATACGGTTTAACCAGGTGGAATGCAGCTGCTGTGCCGTGTTATTCAAATTAAATCATTGTCATTCTTTTCAGTGCTAAACACACCTCCTTTCTATGTAAATCAGGCTTATTATAGATTGTGCACAAATCTCTTTGCTTGGCGCAATTAACATTGTGCTATTATCACCTGCGGAAAGCAGGCGGTAAATGGAAGTTCATTTAATAGAGGTGTTTGTTTCAGGGTTGTGTGCCATTCAGAATTGAATGGAGAATGCATTTAAATTTGAATTCGAATGTAAGGAAATAAAATTTTAATAAATTAGTGTGTTCATAATTTTAACTAAAAAGCAAAGTTTGTCAAGACCAACTTTATATATTGCCTTGATAAAGAGCCTTCAAGGTTTATAGACTTAGATAGATAAGATCCATGGATTGATTGATTGATTGATTGATTGATGATTGATTGATTGATTGATTGATTATTTGATTGATTGATTGATTGATTGATTGGTTGATTTTTTATTTATTGATGGATGGATGGATGGATGGATGGATGGATGGATGGGTGGATGGATGGGTGGATGGATGGGTGGGTGGGTGGATGGATGGATGGATGGATGGGTGGGTGGGTGGGTGGATGGATGGATGGATGGATGGATGGATGGGTGGATGGATGGATGGGTGGGTGGGTGGATGGATGGATGGATGGATGGATGGGTGGGTGGGTGGATGGATGGATGGATGGATGGATGGATGGATGGATGGATGGATGGATGGATGGATGGATGGATGGGTGGATGGATGGATGGATTGATGGGTGGATGGATGGATGTTTTTTAATTTGGTATTTTTTTGAGTGAAAATTGAATCAAATTAAATCTTACCCCTTTTTTTTTCAATGCAGTAAAATGCCTTTTAAAGTAAATTGATTTCATCTGAATGATTTTAAATCTGAAAGTCGACATCTTAAGACTAAAATATTAACTTAGGTGCGTTGTTGTTTTGTCTGCTTCTTGTATATGACCAACTACCTTTACTTGAGTCGGATAAATATAAACTACTACTACTTACTGACACTTACTGCTGGTTCACCTGATATTTCCACTTCATGGTTGCCTGTCGTTTTGGAAAATAATCCAATGGAAAATATATAGAGTAAACAGCTCTCAGTGGCATTAAGATGTACATGTCTGCGGTGGTTCACGCCAGACTGAATGCGTCAAGCATAAACAAGACTTAAGGGCCAGTACAGAGACCTTGAGAGGGCTGGTGGCTCCTCTAACCACCTACTGCCCTGCATCTGTGGCTATAAAAGAACCCTGCCTGTTACTCTAGGGGATGAAAGCATGCCGTCCTGTTTTGATTAGTGCCATCTGATCTTATACTGAAATAAATAGATCATATGCTGAAGGCAGATTTCTTTTATTCTGATCATTCTGTTTATGCAGTGTACATTTCAAGAGAGTTTGGGTTTGACGTAGGTTCTTTTTTGAGGATTTGTTGAGCAGCTGGTGTTGAGTGGTCAGTTTCTGCAATCGTTGACATGGTGTAGAGATAGTGGCAGGATGTTGGGAAATTACCGGCCACTGACATGCGAAGGGGTTTGTTTAAGTTGCATTAAAGGAGGGATGATTGGGGAACGAGAGATGGAAGGAAGGAGGAAAGCTCTTGAGTGAGACACTGGAAAGATGTGTTTATGTTGAGGGGTGGAGTTGTTTCCTCTTGTGCATCCGTATGGTCACAGTCCACCATCATGCTGCTGCCTTGACATCTGCTGTCTCTTGGGGGTCAGTAGGTCATAGTTCAAAGGGTCTTATTTTAGTTTAGATGATGAACATGGGGATTGGCTGTTGGTTCTAGAGAAGAGCTTATTATTGACAGGAAGACAAGAGCAGATTGGAAGGAGATGGGAAACGCTCTAGACTCACAAAGCTGGTCATCACTCAACCTTCGACCTTTTTCCGGACGTGCATGAAAAAACGGCGGACATTTGTTTTCTTTAGGGAGGAGTTCATTTCAAAACACACTCTTTGAATATACGTCCATCTTCACACAGATCACGTCCTTTGGCAGAAGGACAATGTTTATCACATGACGGGTTTTTTTTTTATATAATATTTAATTATTCATTTATTCTTTTGGAATTTGTGTAACTGTAAACTGTAATTGTTTTGAAATTCCTTGTTCTTGCAATAAAAAAATATGCTGTAAATATGTATAATAATCTTTACAGAATTAATTAATATTAAAACATACCTAACAAATATCTTTACATTTTATATATTATATAGGTATATAACACATTTTAAAAATGAATAGTCATTTTAAAAACATATAGAGTTTATAAATCTTATATGATTTTTTTACATTTATTATATATGCAGGGAGAGAGCAACATAGCATATTTAGTTTGGAACTGCCGTTCAAGAAAAAGTGCAGAGAGAGCACAATCACCTGTTTTTAAAAGTCCAGTAGACAGCACCTGTCACAACAGTCAGTCCAGATATAACACAGATATAAGCAATGGCGCATCGATCCAATAAAAAAATGGCGTGCAAGTGGAGATGTGAGTCATCGAATTGCTATATTGCAACCCCTCTATAACGGACAACTCATTTGGAGTGAATCGCCACCATCTCTGACTTCTCTTATCTGACTCTCTCTCTCTTTCATGCTAATGAAAAAAGAAAAACAGAAATCAATGGCCGTGAGATTGCTACCGCACAGGTCCACGTCTCGATCCAATGATGGCAAGAGGCCACCCCTCCACACTTTCTTATCGTTGCGAACATTTAAATTCACACAACCTTTTCAGACTGAATAATAAAACACAGTGCAGGCAGAGAGAGAGAGAGCTTTACATTGTTATCTTCACCGCTAAACAGTATTTGACATTTGACGCACATTTAAAAGTCAATGGGTTTGCTCTCAAATCAGCAAATATTATCAAGGCCCTAATTTCCCTTTTTAATGGAGAGAAACAGGTGTGAGTTGATGATTAGAGCAAACGTGTGAAAACGGCTATTGCTGAACAGACTGAACCACTCAGGCCTTTTTTTCCCACTCTTTCCCTTGAAACCTTGCTTCGGGCATCATCATAATGCATTCAGGAGAACGCTGACTCCAATTATAATTACAAGCGCACGTCTCGTTTGTCCGTGACTGTCAAAAACAGGCCTTCTTAAATGTGCGACATGTTCTATTGGACACGATTGTGAGTTGTGTTGATGCAGCCTTGCTCTGACAAGCATCCTCAATTTGGCTGGTGGTCTGCCAAGATGCATTTATCGTTGTACCTTCTGAAAGAGTGTAAAATATGTCATTAAAATTGTCCTGACTGTGTTTTCTCACTCCATAAACAGTTCCTGCTCAATTGGGATAGCGACAAGAAGGCTCTAGGGATGTTGGCGTTCGTCTTGTAATCACTTTTGTTTATGTTTTTTTTGTTTTCTTTATCTCCCCTGACAGGAGCCGTTGTGCGCATCTGGAGCCTCCACATCTCGTCATCCAATCAGAGCCCTCGCTTCAGAATCTGAATCTGCATTCCGTGGAGCAGAATAAAAGGAGTGGGAGCGGAGAAATGGGGTGTGCGAAAGTTCTTCTCGTGATGTTCGTGATCGGGTTTGAAAAGGGGATTTGCGTCAACTGGAACCCCGTCCCACGCAAGACAGTTAAATATAATGGTGAGTATCTAATGACCAAACAAAACTGTGAGCAATTCCTCCCAGCGGTGACTGTGCAGCAAATGAGCCCACTGTCCTGTTCCCGTTTCTTTTCTCACAGTATTTTTATGGCACTTTCTTTATTTGTCCGTCTCTTTCTTCTTTTCTTCAGTCCACCCCTCCCTTCATTCTCTATGCAGATTTGAGATAAAAGGCGTGATTTCTGCTTTGAATTTACTGAGATATCACATTACTGCATGGTTTGTTAGGCTTTTATTGTAAAGAGCTTACATCCCTATTCATTTGCTCTCACTTCATTTGTGCCTGTTCTCCCTTTCTTACAGTTTTCTATTTCACCGCTCTCTACTTCTCTTTTTCTCGTACGCTTCCTCTGGAGGGAATTCAATGAGAATGAGTTGTGCCTGGTGAGAGTGCTGTTTAGAAAAAAAAAATAGTTTTCTTTATCAGTATTTTTGTCTATTCCTGGAAAAACTTCTAAGCATCCTTAAGACATCTAAGCATCCATAAAAATGCGTTTACTTGAGAAGCAAAATTGCATATTTTTTTCACTATTTGTTTTCAGATAATATCATTTGAATTATGTGTATTTTTCTTATCTCATTGGCAAAATATTTTTCTTTCATTTTTTTAAGCATACATCTGACAACATTTAATGAGGTCTATGCTTAAAGTAGGAGAAAAACTATTTGCCAGTGAGATTATAAAAATAATTTTGCCGGTCAGACTGAAAACACTCTGAAAGCTTATTTCCACAATTTTGTTTCTCAAGTTCCGTCCTGTTTTAGTCATTTGTAGATGTTTTTACAGCAATATGGAATAAAAACCTGACTAAGAGATTGATTATTGTGTTGTATTTGCGATAAAATCAGGTTAACGGCACAGACGCACCCTCAAAATTAGCACTGATTTCAATTTGTACGCTTTTTGCATGCCAGTCCTGAATAAAAGGTTGTGGAGGATGCAACAGACTAGCGTAATGTGGCATACTATGCTGAGACTGTAAAACTTCACTTCATTACTGCAGTCCAGACACCTGAATCGGCTCTTTAAAATGCAGAAAGTGCACTAGTCTACACCACGTGTCTGGATGCATGCCCTGTCATAATGCTCTTCTCCATCATTTGATGAATTACTTCTATAAAGATCAATAGAAAATGTACAAAAAAAAAATAAAACATAACAATTTAGCACAATATCACAGTCAGTTGTGCCAGGTAGCTCTGAAGTCAATTTTTATGGTCGGACGATTTTTAAAAATTATTTTGAAAGAAGTGTCCTATGCTCAGCAATGCTATATTTATTTGATTATTTTTGTAAAAAATTTTTTGATTATTATAATTTTTTTTTACAATTTAACTCTTTCCCCTCCATTGACAGAATTTTCCGGCTAACCGTGTTTTCACTGTTATATGGTAGGGGGCGCTATTACGCATCTTCTGAAGGAGTACAGAATATCCTGATCAAAACACAGACAAAAAAAAAAGCAGAAAAAAGCGATAGCATATGTAAGCAGGTGCATATGTAAAATAATGCGATCATCAACATAAAATAGCATATAAATCGAAACTGCCTTTTGTTACCGAATGAAATGTCGACCCAGGACGAGTTATAGGACTGTGAAGCTTTGGGGGTGTTGATGGACTCGATCTACTCCATCTGTGTTTTGTTCATTGTTCATGAATACGATCTGGATGTAGTTTTT
Organism: Leuciscus leuciscus; assembly: GCF_965113295.1. Classification (NCBI taxonomy): domain Eukaryota; kingdom Metazoa; phylum Chordata; class Actinopteri; order Cypriniformes; family Leuciscidae; genus Leuciscus; species Leuciscus leuciscus. The sequence goes on from NC_138729.1 coordinate 44,438,447, forward strand.
GTCAAAAACGCCATTTTCTCCGCTTTTTGCTCAAAATGTTGCCTTTTTTATGAAACCCATATTCAAGTGTTGATAAAAAAGAATGCATGAAGCTAGAATAAAACTTTTTTGTAAACTTTTGTTTAAAAGCAGAGGGTCTTTCTGTTGATATATTGTATGTTCAGAGATATTCATACAACAAAATATTCTGGTGGCCATGAAAGTTTTGTGAAAATGATCAAAAATGCTGGCTGGCAAAAACAATGTCTGGGAATGGGCTAAAAAACTGTTTTTTATTTAAACGTATTCAAAATGTTCTGTGATGTCAAGGATTAATCAGGATTCTTTAACGAATAGAAAGTTCAAAAGAACAGCATTTATTTTAAATGAAAATATTTTGTAACATTACAAATGTTTTACAGTCACTTTTGAGAAAAAAAAAAAAAAAAAAAATACCGTAGTATACTTAGAAGGAGGCGTGTAACATGAATGATTTGGCTTAAATGAAATACTCTTGGCACCACAATATTATAGCTTAGAAACTTTCAACTAGATTGCTGAAATGCTGCGTGCAAAAGGGGCACAGCCTTTAGTTAATTTGCCCCTCAATCTTTTCCTGTTTTAATCTAAAACAGCTACAATAAACATTAAGCAGTACTCATGATTTTATGTACACCCATAAATTGATAGCATCTCCTTTTAAGCCCTCGGTAGAGATCGTAGCGGCTGGGAACGCAGCCTTAAATGGACAGGAAATGGATTTAGTTGAGCTACAGCAAGTGAGAGGGACGTCAAAGAAAGTCCAGAAAGAACAGAAAAGTACACAGTGTGTCTACAGTGTGTTTAACTACTGTTTCAGGTCATGTGTGACTTCGTTTGGGCCCTAAACCACATAAACAGTAGGCCTGCACAGCACACATGCGCTTTTCGGGGAGGATGAAAGCCAGAAAAACAGGCATAGCATCGAAGTGCACTTTAATGTTTGTGTGTGTGAGCGCGCAGAGTGCTTAGACTGGCAGTCTGAGGGATTTAGAGCTGCAGTAGTGTGTGTGTGTGTGTGTGTGTGTGTGTGTGGTTGGAGGTGGAGAGCTGGATCGCTGCAGAGATAATATTTACCCAGTACTTTCCACACCCACACCCCCTAAAGACCCCTCCTCCACAATTATCCCCGTCTTAAAGACAGAGAGGAGTCACAATCATTGCAAACACTTGTCTTTAGGCTGCAACTAAACGTCTTTTCATTCCCATTTTCCCCCTTTGTTCATTATCAAAGCACTGTACGTGTCTCTGTGTGAATGTCTGATGAGGTTTCATCAACTACACATAATCAAGCATCTGTGAGACTCGTGGAGTTTTCAGCATTTGCCGTCTCACTATATGAGGATGTGAAAACATGAACTTTGTCTCCAGAGCTGCTCTGATGCTGCGTTCACACCATGTCCAAATTACCGTAGTTTCATAGGGCCCTATTTTAACGATCTAAGCGCATGGTCTGAAGCGCACGGCGCAAGTGCACTTAGGGCGTGTCCGAATCCACTTTTGCTAGTTTAACGACGGGAGAAATGGTAGGCGCACCCAGCGCATGGTCTAAAGGGGTTGTCCCTATTCTCTAAATGAGTAATGGGTGTGTTTTGGGCGTAACGTGCAATAAACCAATCAGAGTCTCATCTTCCATTCCCTTTAAAAGCCAGATGCGCTTGCACCATGTTCGATTGCTATTTATTCATTTGCAAGCAGAAAAACTGAACGCTTCTCCATAGAGCAAACGGATCTGCTCGTGCTCGAGGTTAAAGCACGCTAGCAGACCATCTATGGGACAAGCTGGATTCCACCATATATTTATGTACACAATAAAAAATGTTTACATTGTAATCCTTTTATTTTTCATATTTGGCATGTTTGTGTGCTGCTGCGCGTCCCTGTGTGTGTAATAAACAGAGTGTATGTGCGTTGTGGACCCGCCTATAGGCGCACATTACTAATGCGCCCTTTAAATAACAAAACAAATCTTTTTTCGCCATTGACTTTAGACCAGGTTTTTGTAGGTCAATGGCGAAGCCTATTTCAGCTGCCTCAAAATAGCAACATGCCAACAATGCGCCTGAACACACCTCGTTTTCAGACCAGCACGCCCAATGGCGAACAGATGGGCGCATATGCATTTGCTATTTAAACAACATGGCACAGGACGCAAAAATGACAACTGCGTCGGGCTGAAACTAGCAAAAGACACTTGCGTCGTGTCTGGCGCTGCATTGCGCCAGGTGTATGATAGGGCCCAAAATGACAACACGAGACGTTCTATTCGGAGCTGTTCACATCCTCGGACTGGGAATGATGCATTTCTGTGGCATCACTATCAAAGCCTAAATTAATCTGCAGCGGTCAGGTGGTACAAGTAATTCTTACAAGCTGTAATTACATGCTCTACGAGGACGTGAATGCTTTTTACAAGTTGAAATCTCGTAATTACGGTAATTTAAACCTGGCGTGAACGTACCTTGAGAGTTCACTTCACCAGAAGTCTTCACAACAAACTGTCAAAATCAAGGTTCTATTTAACTTAAAGAAATTGTGAAAGAAGTATGTTATTATTGTGCAGCAGAATGTACTTCTCAAAGTAATAAAAAAAATTCCTCCATGTTTCCATTTTAACAGTAAACATCTGTTGTGCAGGACTTTGTTTGCCAAAAAATAAAAGGAATTGTTACATTTTCATTCAGTTACATAAAAAATAAATAAAAAAAATCATAAATTATAAATCCAGAAAAATAAAAAAAGACAACACAGAATTTCTGAAAAAGATAAAACATTTAATAGGGACCAATTATTGTAAAAAAAAAAAAAAAATTCATAAAAAAATGTATGAATTCTATAGATTTTAGACATGCATTTTGATTATTCAAATTGAATGACCACTAAATTGAATGTCCACTTAATGGAATCCAGAAATATTAAAATGGAAAAATAAATGAAATTTGAGAAATAAATAAATAAAACAGATTTCAATGGGCCCTAATTTTATTTAATACATTTTGTATAAGTTTCATTATTTAAAATAATTAGAAATTTGATTACTAAAATGTATTTAACCATTAAATGGGATCCATACATTTATATTTTTGGGCTTTTTGCCTTTATTTAGATAGTAGGAGGACAGACAGGAAATCACAGGAGAGGAGAAAGTGGAATTGGACTGGGAAAGGACCTTAAGCCGGGACTCGAACTCGGGTCGCCCGGAGTGCAAACACAACATACATCGGAGCACTTGCCCACTGGCTCCAATGGAATCCAGAAAAATGTTAACTAAAAAAACTAGGAATTCGGGAACAAACAAAAAACACAATATGAGAAAAAATAAAACTGATTTCATAGGGCCTTGCTTATTTTGCCAGCCGTTAAACTGTGGTCTTCATGCTGAAAAACAGCTCTGAGAGTTCAAAGGGGAGTCAGATGCTCCGCCCACCTCCACGCCCCACCCATAACTTTCCACAGCAGAGCTCCACAACTGCCGTCCTGGCACAACAGAGACCGAGAGCAGGTCAAACAGAAAATTAAAGACGAATTTCAATGGTGGCCAAAGGAAACTCCCGCTGACTTATAGAGGAATAGTATGAACGTCCAACGTGCTGAGGATGGCAAAGCTACAGAGAGAGAGAGAAAGGGACTGCCTGCCTAGCACATCTCTCTACCCTCCAATTACCATAATGACGGCCTCGGCTGAAGCGGACAGGCCCTCTGCGAGTGTATGTGTGCGTGTTTCCGTCTATCTGTGCCGAACTCCTCCCCACACACAGATATACAGAGACGTCTGTGATTTATCCTCTCCTGCACTTCTACTTCTCACTGTCTGTAAAAGTGTTTCTTTTTTCATTCAATAAATCTGTCTCCCATACCCTTTGTAGAACTGTTCACGCCAGAGTCTGTTTGTTAAAAGGGACAGAAAAAAAGAAAGTCTTTCTATTTTTTTGTGCGCTTGCCACTTTCATGAAAAGGTCAAACTTGGTACAAGCTGTGAGCTCAATTCTCGACTGCAATCCCCCCCCCCTGGTCTGTCAAACGACGGCCTATATTTCAACAACCTTTCACACATCTCTCCCTTTTACCGTCATCCAGTCTCTTCCACTCACTCTTTCATTTTCTTTCAGTCTTGCATTTCCTCCCCCCCCCATTTCTACCTTGCTCTTTTACTCCCATACTGTAATTTTTCAGCGCCCACACCTTTTTTGCTCTCTCTGCCATTCCTGCATGTTGGGCCCTGAGGACAGTTTCATTGCTCTGATGTTGCGTTTTCATAACTCAGGAGACTTAAAGTCACCATGAAATCAGAACTGCCCTTATTGACGTTCCTAATGCACGTTCCTGGATTTATTGTGCATGTTTTGGAAGTTTTGCCCAAAAAATCTTGCTCTGTCTATAAAATGACAGGCTTTGGTAACTTGTGATATTGTTGAGATCTCTTATGAAACTTTCCTGGTGTTTTGGAACATTGAAACTGGTTTCTGGCTGATCTAAGATAGTCATTAGTTAGTCCAAGATGGCCATTAGCTGGTGCAAGTGTTGGTTTAGCATTATTTAGACACTATAATAGTATTGATTCAGTATTTTTGTTTTCATTCATTTTGTTTGTTTTAGTCATTTTGTTATGTGCTTTTGTCATTTTTTTAATATATATATTTTTATATTTAGCTCGGTTTTATTCAACTTAAAAGTTTTACATCAAATTTTTATATTTTATTTCAGTTTTATTTTAACAACACTGTCAAACTGCTAAAATATTTTTAAACAGCTACAAGTTGATCTTTCCGACTTAAAGTAAGGTTAAGCTGGCTAACCAGCTAGTGCCATTATGACCAGCTGTTAACTAACAACTTTCCAAAACCCAGCAACTAGCATGAGATTTTACAGAGAATACTAAGGTTTTTTTCTCAGAAGAATAAAGTGACTCAAAAGTGCTGTAAGTAATTTCAGCTATAGCTATTTTGCTAACTCCCACCATTTTTCTAAATTCAACCACAAGTCCTCCTTTCAAATCCCATCTAAAACATGTTAGCAAACCAGATGTCAGCAATCATGAACATGCAAAATGGTTCACATGTAGAGAGCGTTTCTGATAGGCTAGTCTTCAGGCGTGGGCCGCTCCCCTGTCGCTCTTTTTGCTGTTTACACTCTAGCGCTGTCACTGAGACAAATATTCCAGTGACATCTGTCAGGAAGTTGGGATGTCTGTCACCATGATATCAAAAATTGACTTCTTTTTTTTTTTGGGAATACTGCAGTATTATAAATTATTTATCTGTGCACATCATATTTTTTTAATTCATATGCCCTTATAATCTTTAATCCAAAAAACTTCCCCTCCCTCTTGCAGTGACATCTCTTCACTGATGATGCACTGTATAAACACATTATTTTTCATATATTTTACATTATTGCTGCGCTTCTCTTCCCAGTCTGTCAGTAGCGCTCTGTTTAGTTCCGGTCTCTATGAAGCCCCTCCTTTGGAAAATCATAATGTGCTCTGATTGGTCGGCTGGATCAGTGTGTTGTGATTGGTCAATTGCTTCATGCGTGTTTCGGAAATGTCACGTCCCTTACAATAACCGCGAGTTTCAATGCACTACCAACCCAACTCAATCAGGTCTCTTCCTTATTTTTTGCGTATGCCTGGATGGGAATTATTTAAATGAGGGATATTGTGACGAGTACGTTCCCGGAAGAAAACGTAAGACTACAATCGAGGTGTTTCAGGGAGTTCAGAGTGACTCTGTGCTTTGTAACTTTGCAGACTTTTTTTAACGCTCAAACAGCATCATTACACAGTAAAGAAAGTTAAAAATGTAAAAACAAATCATAATAAATCTCTGTATGCTAAGCATTTCATTGCTAACCAGGAAAACCAGCTATTCTAAAGATATTTTTTCTTTCCTATGGAGATAGAAATATATGTATTCCCATATACTGTTTGTGTCGTTTTCTCCACAGCTCTTTCTGTCGACGTTCCCTCGCTCGCTCTCTGCTCTTTAGTGGCGTTTGTGAGTTTTTCAGGCTATTGTTGTGGTAATCCGTTCTGACCATTTCCTGTTGCTGAGTTGTGTTCTCCCTTTCTTCCCTTCCCAAAGCAACGACTGCCCCACCACTCCTTCATCTAATCTACTGCAATTACAGCACTTCCCCTCGTCCCCCCAAACGCCCACTCTCTCACGCTCTTAAGCGCACCGTTTGTGGTTGCGTGTCAGCGTAAACACGCCACCTGTGTCTTTCTTAATGTGTTTCTGTTCCCTTTCTTCTCTTTTTAATTGTACTGTTATGTGTCCGCATCAGACGGTGGCTCCTCTCGTCTTTGTCCTAGAGAACGTGGGTGTGTTTTTATAGCCTGTATATGAGTGTATACGCTTTTCTCTTCCTAATTAGTGTGTGTGTGTCCATTTTCTGTGTTTCCAAGTCATTTTTTGTATCCATGTCAAAGCTTCAAAGGCCTTAAAATAGGTCTTTAATAGCAGAGTGTGTGTTTGGAGTGCTGCGGTTATGAGCTATAAGCAGGGCAGGACTGTATTTATAGCAAAGCTGCTTTGTAAGGAGCCGTGGAGGAACATCAGAAGAAAACTGTAGCCTTCAACTTGACTCGCTTCAGTTCTGCGGCTCGGTTCCCTCAACCAGAGCTCACTGCTCTCTCATTCGGCCCAGCTCACAACTTATGAAGGACAAAGACACGCACACACAGAGTTCACCTCTGTTCCCTTTATGTTGCTCACATCTGGATTCCATTCAAAGTGGCATCTATTTTTAGATTGTTCCTTTTTTAGTCTGTTCACTTGTAGATAGAGAGACTCACTCCTTTCCCATTAGATATGCTGCTGTTGGCTTTGGTCAACTTGTTCTTTGTGTATTCCATGTTTTACATCAGCTTGGTCAGTTTGATTGGTTTGGCTTTTTTAATTAAACACTGCTAACCATATAAAACCAAGTTTAGCATCAGCAATCAGCCCCTAGTGGCGGATGCTATAACTGCACCATGTGGCATCTTTCTCCTTTGACGGTCATTCAAAAGTATACATCCACTTGTAATATATACACACACACACACATACAGACACACACAAATCAAAGCAAAATTATAATACATTATAGTACATGTTTTTCCAGTGCCCGATTTGTTTTTGGAGGGATCCTATTAATATTTTCCATGGTATGCACAATATTTATTTCATGAAGTCTTGTATAAGTTGGTATACATTTTTCAAAAAACTAATTTAATGACATTGTTAATTGTAAAATATCATAAATTTACATTATAATGTTGTGATGCCTTTTCCATGGGATGCACAATATTGTATATTGTATGCTTATTATGAATATAATATAAGACTTAAGTTTTGTATACATTTGTAAATTATTTTATTTGTTTTTAAATATCTATTTAGCTTTAATTTTTTTTATTTCAGTATTAGTTTTAGTAATTTTAGTACTTTGTCTTATGTAATATTTAAATGAAGCATACAAAATGATTGCTTTTATTTTTCATTAACTTAACACAATATTTTCAGACATAACATGTGATTAATTATCAGCATATCATATTGTCCTGAATTTTAACATTGACGCACCCCTAATTTTCCCTCTCAGCTGTCGTTCACATCACAACTCAGGATAGTTACTAGTGAATGGTTTGCCACTATGTATTTTTTTTGTGATACCATCAGCCAGAACACCTCCTTGTCGAAATCAGACAAAGAACCCCCTCAGTGGACAGTTTGCTCAACGTTGCCACTTTCTGGTTGGGATCTGTAAGTGCGTCCTCTCCCACTGTGTATAATTGCCATCTTCTCTGAATGATAATTAGAAATGACACTCTCTGCTCGCCTCAGCACAAAGCTCAAAAAACTTGTTCTGTGACTGGCTAAGAGGCATTTGAGTAATTATGCAGGTATTTAGAAGTGTGAGCATGTGTGTGTGTGCACGCGCTCTGTCACATCTCCCAGGCTGTTTGCATCCTAGCAGATGTTCTCCGTCCTCCCTGGGGGAAGTCTGTTTCTCCTCTTCTCTTGGATCATCCAGCCCTCTTATATGTTAACAAGCTGCCGCTCTCTCCAACTAATAACCACACACTCTCCTGACTTCCATCCTGGCAGAATCTTCATCACCACTTATGGTGTCTTTTCTCCCCTCCTAGAGCACTTGCTCATCATAACCCTCTCTCCACTCTGCACCCATCTGCCATGGTAACGGTAAATCTGATGAGGCACAATGATCTTGTGTGTTCAAGGGTGCATGGAGTACTGGTGTCCCCTCGTGGCTTCTTCACTGGCTTAAGCCGAGAAGGAAGATATCACCTTCTGTTTTAATTCTGCGACAAATAGCCACAGATCAAAGCTAACTTGCAGCTTATGCCATTTAGTAATGACTAATAGTGTCAGGAAGTTGAAGATGCTATCTATCTCTCAGAATAGTTTTAGCATGTTATTGAATATGTCAATGTTAATGTATTTGGTCTTGGCAGAGATCTGCTATGTAAGCATGTAAGATTATGCTGCTTCATAAATAGATATACATAAATCCCATAGAGGTGGAGGATGTCAGAGGACTAGCTTACAGCAAACAATGTCAGAACCAAAATATTTAAATGTTGAGCATGCAATCTCATTGGCTGCAGGATCAGCAGAAGCCAATCAGCTTGTGCCATGTGGTAATGATGTGATTGCTTGCAGATTTCATGTAAATGATAATTTATTGATAATTTTATAAATGATCATTTCATTTATTTTATTTATTGTTAATTAGTTTTTTCATCTTTATGCTAATTTATACAACTTGAAATGTTAAGACCACCATCAAACCTTCGCTAACCAACATGGATCATACTAGAAATTCATTTTAGCCCAAATTAATCTGTTTAACACATTGCCAGTTTAAGCAAAGGTTACGAGTATCCATGGAAATTCATGCTTGCCTAAGTTGGCATTTTCAGCTGGGCTGGAACGTTGGTGAAAATGATAAATGTGAGAGTTTTTTTTTTAAGCCCAAGAGTCATATTGGATCAGTGACATTTGGATCACATCTAATACCTCTAAAAAACCTTTTTTCCTCTCTTTTCAGATGTGCACGACAGTATGGCGAGGTTTCGCGCTGTTGGGGTGTGGAACTACACCATGTTGACCCTGGCAGAACATGAGAGGGTTTTGTACGTGGGCGCCAGAGAGCACATCTTCGCCCTGGATCCCAATGACATCAGCAGACAACTCCGACCACAGGTATTTTCTGCAAAGAAAAGGCTTTTTTTCAATTTCTTTCATTCAAAAAACTCCAAATGCACCCAATAAATACTAATCCACAAGTCATCAAGCAAAAAGGGCATTAGCATTTTATCATTCAAAAATATCAGCATTTAAAAATGACTCACTCTTTCAATGCCACTGCCATTTGTAGTAAATTGCCAGTTGCGGCTGTCAATAGCGAGTGCACATTTTAAATGCAGAGTGCTATTTGCTTGTAAAAGTCATGTCTCTTTCTCTCTTAGATTGAATGGTCGGCCCCTGTGGAAAAGAAAAGAGAGTGCGCAGCGAAGGGGAAGAATAACCAGGTACTGGCTAATGTTGCATCCTTTATGTTTTAACAGCTTTACTTTGTCTGGCCCCGCTGAAATACATTTACTCTCCCTCTCTCTCGCTTATTTTCTCTTTGTGTCTTTTTCTCTCTTTCTTCGCTGTCTTTTCAGACTGAGTGCTTCAACTACATTCGTTTCCTGCAGAGCTACAACCACACACACCTGTACACATGCGGGACATACGCCTTCCAGCCCAAATGCACCTATATTGTAAGTGTGCGCTTTTATCTTTGCCTGAGAAATCTGTCCGACCCACATGATCCAGTGGTGCGGGCTGCAATATGATGGAGAAACTGTGTGTGTGTGTGTGTGTGTGTGTGTGTGTGTGTGTGTGTGTGTGTGTGTGTGTGTGTGTGTGTGTGTGTGTGTGTGTGTGTGTGTGTGTGTGTGTGTGTCTCAGCGAGTGGCTTCTAGTGTGTCAAAGTGAAATATATCAAATGTAAATGAGGTTGTGTTCTCACGCTGTGCAGACGATGTGATAAGACAGGGTGACGTGGCTTGTGTATTGTTGTGTGTGTATGAATTTATTTATTTATTATTCATTTATAATTGATATTCTGTATATATAGGGTTATGTAATTTTTAACTATTTACATTTTTTACAGCATTTAAAAACATACTCTACTAGGTTCTTGGTAACACTTTATAGCAGCCTTTATATATAATGCATTATAGGTATTTTTAATGTATTAAATGCATTGTATGATTTCATGAATAATTGTAACCACATTTACAATACATTATAATATTATAATCTATTAATTGTAATATAATCTATTCATACTATAATCTATTCATACACCTTTAGAAAGTATAATGCATTAAAACACAGCTGCAAATATTACTATGCATTTTAAATTTGGTTACAGTTATTTATGAAAAGATATCATGCATTATAATGTACAAAATGAATACCTGAAAATGAATAAACCAAGTTTTTATGAAGCCTCTTATGCTCACCAAGGCTGCATTTATTTGATCAAAATACAGAAAATACAGATAAAACAGAAAAATTGTGAAATATTATTATAATTTAAAATAACTGTTTTCCATTTTAATTCATAATTGAATGAATTTCTTTTTAAATATTAATTATTCATATTAAATATTATTATTATATATTTTGAAATGTGATTTGTTCCTGTGATGCAAAGCTGAATTTTCAGCATCATTACTCCAGTCTTCAGTGTCACATGATCCTTCAGAAATCATTCTAATATGCTGATTTGGTGCTCAATTATGAATAATGGTTCTTATTATTATCAATATTGAAAACCGTTTTTGCTGCTTAATATATTTGTAGAAAATGATGACAAGACGACATGATGTGGCTTGTGTATTGTCATTGTGTGTGTGTGTGTGTGTGTGTGTGTGTGTGTGTGTGTGTGTGTGTGTGTGTGTGTGTGTGTGTGTGTGTGTGTGTGTGTGTGTGTGTGTGTGTGTGTGTGTGTGTGTGTGTGTGTGTGTGTGTGTGTGCTCTTATTTGTGTGTGGGCAGGAGGACGATGCAAGAGGGCTCAGCTGCTGCTTAAACTTCAGTTGGCAAACAGCCGGTGGCTCAGTGTGTGTGTCTGGTCATGTGTGTTTGCTTGATCCATATGTAACTGTTTCTGTCTTTCTCTAATAGAATGCAGATCATTTCACTCTGGATAGCGCTGCCCCGGAGGACGGTAAGGGAAAGTGCCCCTACGACCCCGCCAAGGGTCACACAGGCCTCATAGTGGGTGAGTCATCTGTATGCACACGTTTCTGACATGTAAAAACCTGCATTATTATTCTTGTATCTTGTGCGTGGGTGTCTGTTTGTGCTCGGCGCCGCCCGTGGATGCGTTTATGCCTCCTCTCTTCCCACACTTGGGAGAGAACGGAGTCCCTCTTTAATATCTCATAACTGTGAGGCTGTAGACAGGAGTGTGTGCATATGTGCCTTTTCCCGCTCTAAGCGTTCTTCTCCTTTCCTAGACAAAGAGTTGTACTCCGCCACCCTCAATAACTTCCTGGGCACAGAGCCCGTAATCCTGAGGAACCTGGGACAACAACATTACAGCATGAAGAGTGAATACCTACCGGCTTGGCTCAACGGTAAATCTGAAAACAAACATAACATATATTTCGTTCTCCTGCTGAAAAGACTATATTATGTTATACTGGTGCCCATGGTTGACCAGCTTTACCAGCATCAGGACAGAGAGTAAACCAGGCTGCTCCTTCGGACATGGATTACTGAGTTCTGGATTCAGTTGTTGGCACTTGGCAACTTGACACGATCCTGTAATTCTTATATTATACATATTACACGTAGTTATGTATTTAACGCTTCTTGGCTTTTATGAGTAGTAAATGTCCGGTTGCATTTAGGTATTTATAATTATATAAAAAAGAAATATATTTTTATATATAAAGCGAATACGATTTTTAATTGAATTAATTACATGACATGGCGATTAATTCATCGAATTAATCTGGCAAATTTGGCAATTATGTCATTATTGTGTAAAATGAGGAAAGCATCAAATAGACATTTAAAAAAAAATGTTTTGATTCAACATTGAATTTATTACATATAAACTTTTAGGCTTCAACAGCCATGAGGGTGACTAAATGATGACAGAATTTTCCTTTTTGGGTGATTTTTTTATTTATTAATATGGAAATATGGATAATATTTGTAATGAAATGATAGTGTAAATAAGAAACTAAAACTGCCAGTGGTTGGCGGTAAATATATATAATTTAATAATTACAATTTTTTACAGAATTTATTAGCGAACCATGTTGCTTCTTTGGACGTGGATTACTGAGTTATCTGGATTCAGTTGTAGCCGACTTGACACAATCCTGTATTGTTTCATTCTCCAAAGCTCATCTCTGAGTCGTTGTCATAGCAACAGGTCCATAAGCTCAAACCTTTTTTGTTTAACGTAAACAGGATTAGATTTCGGATGTTGAAGTCTGTCCCAGCCTCTGCACCATTCTTGTGAACGCACCCAGGGGATGTAAGAATTAAGTATTATTATAATTATTTTAATAATAGCCTAATTTAAAAGAACATAATCATTTTGTAGATGATAATAGGCACAGACGTTTTACTCACTGTGATGAACTGCTTTAGGTGTGAGGGGATCATTTACCTCACATTTGCTGTACAGTTTGTCTGGTCTGTGCATTAACTGCAATGCAGACATTGTACATTGGCCTTTGGCTCTTTGTGTTTTCTACAGCTCAGGAGATGCTGTCTGTCGTTCCATTAGAGAAGTGTACCTGGCCCTCCTACGTAATAAGAAAACATCTATGATTTTTGTTGTTTCCCGGTCACATAAGAACGCAGGCTTTTACAGAGAGCTTTTATGCCATTATGCAGTGGCGTTGCAGGGCCTGTCAAATTAAATGTTAAGTTCATCTGAATACATTAACATCTGACACATGAAACCTGTAGAAATGCAAGGGAAATGAAAATGTAAATATAATGTAACAGTTAAATATTTACACGTTTAATTCATCCCCAGCTTTCAGCCAGCTTTCTCCTTGTAGTTGCCTTGGCAGTGTTTCGTTGCTCTTTTAAGGTCCAGAGATTTCTGGTAGACTTACTTCTTGTTTGGCTTGTGAATTTTTTTTTCTTAAGAAAGATGTTTATAATATAATATAATATAATATAATATAATATAATTCATTAAAAAAATTGGAAAGAAATGAATGCTTCTATCTGGCATGAACATTTTTTTTTCTTAAGAAAGATGTTTATAATATAATATAATATAATATAATATAATTAATTTAAAAAATTGGAAAGAAATGAATGCTTCTATCCGGCATGAAAGTAAAAGTGGCATAACACGGCATAAAAGTGACGGTTAAGACTTTTACATTGTTACAAATGATTTCTATTTCAAATAAATGCTGTTCTTTTGATCTTTAAAGAATCCTGAAAAATTATCAAAGTTTCCGTAAAAAAAATTATGCAGCAACTGTTTTCAACATTTATAATAATAAGAAATGTTTCTTGAGCATATTAGCATATTATAATGATTTTTGAAGGATCTTGTGACACTGAAGACTGGAGTAATGATGCTGAAAATTCAGCTTTGCCATCACAGGAATAAATTAGAATACAGTTATTTTAAATACAGTTTTTTTAACTATATTTTTGTATCAATTAAATTCAACCTTGATGAGAAAGAGAAAAAAACACAGTCTTTCTTAAATAAGTGCATGTACTCATGTGTTCTATAAGCACTGATTCATATCAAATTGTAATAGTTTACATAATATTCCTATTTTTAAGAGTATACGATCTCAAAAACTCATTCCACTCATGCTAATCAAATCCAACCATGTGCTTGATAAACTGAATCAGCCAGAAAAGATCTGGTCTTACAGCATTTGATATATTATCTCAGTATTAAGCGATGTACAGGGAACAGGGCCCTGATCTTTCCAGCAGGGTTAATCCGAAATCAGCTCAATAAACAATGTCCCAAGGTGGATATTTAAGATCTTTTATCTGTTTCATCAAGTAACCACCACCAGCCCCTTATCTATTAAGTGCTGTGTCTCCAACACGTTCTTCCATATCTTTCCCTTTTGTCTGGTACAGAGCCAAACTTTGTGGGTTCGGCGCTGGTCCGGGAGAGCCGCAATAGTAAAGATGGAGACGACGATAAGATCTACTTCTTCTTCAGCGAGAGAGCGTTGGAGCTGGACTGCGACAGTGATCTGACCGTGGCACGGGTGGCGCGTGTGTGTAAGGTGAGAATGTAAACTCAGAACTCACATACACCAGAAGTATTCGACCAGAAGGTTGCTGAATGAGCAAGGCACTCAACATCGGGTTGCTCTAGGGCAGGGTTTCTCAAACGGGGGTTCATGAGGGAACTGCGAGTCAAATAAACAAATGGAGCTGCACAATTAATCAAAATAAAACGGAAATAGCAGTATATCTTATAAAATTGCGATTATCGAGTCAAAGGCTACGATTTAATTAAAGAAGTCTGTTGCGTTGCGTGTTTCAGAGTGAAGAGTGGCACTGAGGTGTAATACAGTGTTTCAGAGCAGCTCGTTTCATATTAAATATTCTGCTTCTCATTAACTCTCCGCAACCGTTTAATGTGCATTTGTGAACCAGCGTTATTTTAGAATCCTTGAGGTATATTATAGTTTTTATTAATAGTTTTAATTTGTTTTCATTCATATATTTTTTATTTAATTTTAGTCTTAATTTTAATTTAGGTTTTTAGTTTTTTTTTGTGTGTGTGTGTGTGTGTTTTTGTTATTTTTATCAGGTTTTTTTTAATATATATATATATGTCTATATAGTTACATTTTATTTCAGTTTTAGTTAGTTTTGTACATCAAGCTAAAATAAAAATGGGAAAATGTATTTCCTTGGCAGATAAAAAAAAAGATATATATAATCTATTTCAGTTTTTTATCTCTTTTTTATGATTTTACTTTTTTAGTTGGGAACGTAATGTGCACTAGGTTCACTTTATTTACATTCACATTTGCATAATTTTTAGCAATTATGTGTACAGAAGTTTACAGCATTTAACCAATATTATGTTGGTATATATATATATATATATATATATATATATATATATATACTGTATTGGCTATACAGTATGTACCGTACTGTACTATACTGTACATAACTCCAGTAAACTATGGAGTGCCGCAGGGATCTGTATTAGGCCCTCTGTTATTTTCAATATATATGATGCCACTTGGAAATATTATAAGGAAACATGGAATTAGTTTCCATTGTTATGCTGATGACACTCAAATATATATTTCATCACGGCCGGATGAAAACGCAAAATTTTCCAAATTGACAGAGTGTGTTAAAGATATAAAAGATTGGATGACCCGTAATTTTCTTTTATTAAATCCAGACAAGACAGAGGTAATACTTATCGGTTCAAAAAACCGCCCACAAAACCTCGCACAATACAACTTTAACATCATAGGATGTCCTGTTACTTTATCCTCTACAGTAAAAGACCTGGGTGTTATACTCGATTGCAACCTGTCTTTTGAAAATCATATTTCATATGTTACAAAAACAGCATTTTTCCACCTTAGAAACATTGCTAAGCTACGTAATATGCTATCAGTTTCTGATGCAGAAAAGTTAGTTCATGCATTCATGACCTCGAGACTGGATTACTGTAATGCTTTACTAGCTGGTTGTCCTGCATCCTCAATAAACAAGCTACAGTTAGTCCAAAATGCCGCCGCTAGAGTTCTTACTAGATCAAGAAAATATGATCATATAACACCGATTTTATCATCACTGCATTGGTTACCTATAAAGTTCCGTATTAATTACAAGGTATTGCTACTGACCTATAAAGCCCTAAACGGCTTAGCTCCAGTCTATTTAACGGATCTTTTATCACCCTATAATCCATCGCGCTCTTTAAGATCACTAAATTCAAGGCTTTTGGTCATACCTAGGATATCCAGAACCACCAAAGGAGGGAGAGCATTCTCACATTTGGCTCCAAAACTCTGGAATAGTCTTCCTGATACTGTTCGTTGCTCAGACTCGCTCTCCCAGTTTAAAACTAGATTAAAGTCGCATCTCTTCAGCCAGGCATTCATATAATCCTACAGTTCAAACTACAATCCGGCCTCTAGCTCATAAATGCCAGAGGAGAACTGGCCCCCGACTGAGCCTGGGTTCTCCCAAGGTTTTTTTTTCTCCATTAGGTCACCTGATGGAGTTTTAGGACACCATTAGGTCACTTGATGAAGTTTTTCGGTTCCTTGCCACTGTTGCCTTTGGCTTGCTCAGTTGGGGATATTTTGGGGATATTTAATTTAATTTTATCAATCAATAAATTCCTCTTGAAACAAACTTTGTTGTATTATTTTAATTTAATACTGTGAAGCTGCTTTGATACAATCTGTATTGTGAAAAGCGCTATACAAATAAACTTGACTTGACTTGACTTGACTGTATGTATATATACTGAGGGCACAGGCAATCTTCAAGCAATATATATATATATATATATATATATATATATATAATAAAAGCAATTGAAATAATTTACTTACTGAAAACATATGAATGTGTTTTTAAACGTCTAAGGGGTTCTGATTTTCCCCTCCCTGCTGAAAAATCCAGCATAAACCAGCAAGAATTCCATGTTGCTCCAGGCTGGTTTATGCTGGTTAAAGCTGGTTTATGTTGGTCTAGCTGGTGGACTAGCATAGTCATTCTGTTCTAAAGCATTCGGGTGAGCAGCAATGCTGTATTTTTCAGCAGGGCTGCTCTAGGGCAATTGTACCTGTATAAAGAAAATAGCTTTGAACAAAAACGTCTGTTAAATGGCTACTTGCTTCACTATTCAGGGAGACCTAGGTGGCACACGGACCCTGCAGAAGAAGTGGACCACCTTCCAGAAGGCCCGGCTGATGTGTTCTTTCCCCGAGCGCCACATCACCTTTAATAACCTGCGGGCTGTCTTCACCCTGCCTGGGGCGGACTGGAGGAGCACTAGTTTCTATGGCATCTTCCATGCGCAGTGGTGAGCGAACCCTCCTGCCATGCCAGTCCGTGTCATACTCATAAATATTTCCCTCTCTTCCTCTTCCTGGCGTAGTTGTGAAAGTCACTCTGTCCTCTGCTTATATGAAAGTGTCACCGTGCCAAACACCCAGCCGTGATCCTCAAGTGTAGAAAATGCTGCACTGTCATTATGATGACAGTAAGACTATTACTGTAATAAACCAGCCAATGTAGCGCAGTCATTTAGTTCAGACTGACTGACTACTTTTTTCTCCCTCTCTCTCCTTCTCTTTCTTTATCCTTTGTTCTCTCTCAGGGGGGATGTGGATGTGTCTGCTGTGTGTCAGTACCAGATCGGAGAGGTGAAAAATGTGTTCGACGGGCCGTATAAAGAGTACAGGGAGTCGTCTCAGCGATGGGTCCGATACACCGGCACTGTACCCAGTCCTCGACCTGGAGCGGTGAGCTGAGCAGCCGTTGAGATGAGAGGCCGAGAGGCCGTGACTAAGCACTCGGATAAAAATAGCACACCACTTTTGTACATACAGTGATGTTTCATCCCAAAATAAGAACTTAATAATATTCCTGTTGGATTATAACATTTTATAAACATCTTAACAAAGATTTTGAGTCAGATTATGTCAGAAAAAGTTTGCAGAAAACATTGTTTGGAAAACTTTTATTATGTAATTTCAAGTAATGTAAATATTTCGGGATGGAGAAGTGCAAAAGTATGCAGTGATGTTGACTGGGGGCCATTCAGAAGTAAATTGAAAAATACCATATACAGGATCATTCAAATGCTTAATGAAATTAATACTTGTATTCAACAAGGACGCATTAAATTGATCAAAAGTTATGTTGTTATGAAAAAAAAAAATCTATTTCAAATATTCTTATGAACTTTGTTCATCAAAGATCCTGAAAAAAAATTGTATCACGGTTCCCACAAAAATTAACTGTTTTGAACATTGATATTAATAAGAAAAGTTTCTTGAGCAGGAAATCAAAATATTAGAATGATTTCTGAAGGACCATGTGACACTGAATACAATGATGCTGAAAATTCAGCTTGTATATTAAATATTACTGTTTTTACTGTTTTCTTGATCAAATAAATGCACCCGAGAGACATCTTTCAAAACCATGAAAAAATCTTACCGACCACAAACTTTTTAATTGTAGTGTACATTAAAATAAAATTACATACCTGAATTTAAATGAAGGTTGCAAAGAGGTAGCAGATTTAAAATGAAATGAAACTGAAAGAGAGAAAGTTATATTGCTGTAATTTTTGTATTTTTAATTTATATATCTCATCACATTTATTAATTAACTTTTGTGAACCGGGGTAGAAGAATACTTCATTTCCCATAATTCTTTAAATTTACGGCTCATTCTTTTTCCTGTTATTCCAATTCAAGTTCCTGTGGGGGGTGTGGCTAGTTTGATTCAAAGTCCAGAGCTGTGTCCGAAATCGCATACTCTCTTGAGTAGGTACTTATTTGAATAAGTAATATAATAAGTAATTACTTTGCAAGTAATTACTTCTATATTGTATGACTGTGTGTAGTATGAATGTAATCTGGACGTAGTACATTCACCATGCTGTCATTATCATGTGACCTACCAGAGTCAGTTGCAGTTACTCCTCTCCCGTGGCCTTATGGGATAGTAAAGTGTCCAGTGTTCGCACACTTCAGAATTTTGATAGAAGTAGTAGGTCAACTGATGAATTCGGACATACTTCTTTTGTCACATACTGTTTTTCGGCCCTACTGTAGCAGGGAAGTACGCGATTTCGTATGTAACCCAACTCATGAACTGACAGGGAGCCAGTTTGAAGTTTTGTAAATGTCAAAGCGTTAAACAAACTGAGAATACTATACTGATTTTATTTTAAATTTGTATAATGTTGTTTAAAAAATACACATTTTATGACGTGTGCTATAAAGCCTAATCAAGTAAAAAGACTTTCGTTTCTTTCTACAGTGCATCACAAACTTTGACAGGGAAAACGGCTACAACAGTTCTCTTCAGCTGCCTGACGCTACGCTAAACTTTGCTAAGAAGCATCCGCTAATGGAGCTCCGGGCAGAAGCTCGCCCCCTGCTGCTTACTAAAGGGATCAACTTCACCCGAATAGCTGTGGACAGAGTGAGCTCACTGGACCAGAGATCCTACAACATGCTCTTCATAGGCACAGGTGTGTTATAGAGGGTCAGACGCATACATGGATCATTGTACGGAATGTTACACAGCTAATAAGAGCAGTGTTTCTTTGTCAAGAGCGTTTTTTGACAGTCTCCTGCATTGTCCTTCTTGTTCCTTTGTCCTTTTGTGTGTAAATATAAATAGAGCAGCCAAAGAAACCATTTTATTAGCCATAACGTTGTATCTAAGTGGAAATGTCACCTCTGCCAATTAATTCCTGTCATGCAGGAAGGTCAGTCCTTGAAACATAAATTGAAAAGATGTATTTGGCCTTGGCACTCTCATATAAACACACTCACAAGGCTCAAGGCTCAACCATCATTGGTATCCAATGAGTTCAGTATTTCACCAATCCCTCACAAAAGACGAATACATCTAGACAAACCTAGTTAAATATTTTCAGAAAGGTGACATCCTGTGGTGATATTTCCAACAATTTTGCCAGTTTCTTTTATTCAGTTTAAGCATATATATAGCATTATATTAAGCATCGTATTCATTGAAAGACTACATAAATCTTATTATAAAATATATTTTTATACTAAAATATATGCTTTAAAATAAAATGTATTTGTCAAAAAAAATACTAGTAAAATTACTTGTGAAGGCAAAAAGGGGTTTATGACATCATATTGATTTAGAGACTGCATGAGTATTATTTTAACATATATTTTTTTAATACAATATATATTCCTAAATGTTTTTTTATACTTTAAAAAAAAGTATTTGTCATACCACAGGACTATTTAAAATGACTAGTGCACAAAAAAGATTTTTATGGCAATCTATTTATTGAAAAATGACATGAATATTATTTTAAAAAATAGTTTTATAATAAAATATACATTTTTATATATTTAAAAAAAAATGCATTTGTCATACCGCAGGACTTTTTAAAATTAGTAGTGAAAGCATAAATAATTTTATGACATTATTTGAAAAACAAGTTTTAAATATATTTTCATATTTTTAAAAATGTATTTGTCATACCACAGGACATGATTTTAATTGTGAAACTACATGAATATTATTATAAAATATATTTTACAATAAAAGTGCGTGTGTGCACGTGCGCGTGTGTGTGTGTGTGTGTGTGTGTGTGTGTGTGTGTGTGTGTGTGTGTGTGTGTGTGTGTGTGTGTGTGTGTGTGTGTGTGTGTGTGTGTGTGTGTGTGTGTGTGTGTGTGTGTGTGTGTGTGTGTGTGTGTGTGTGTGTGTGTGTGTGTGTGAGTGAGTGAGTGTGAGTGTGTGTGTGTGTGTGGCAGAGAGAATCTTGGATTGAGGATTAAGAGTGAACAAAGATACTCTGACATGAGCAAAAGTGCCAGGGTGGATTTGTAAAACACACCCTGTAGCTCTTCAACTCTCCTCCGTTATCCCTTTTCCGCACGTTCCCTTTTTCTACCAGACTGAGTGAGAGGTCAGTGGCACATTATCTGTGACAAGCACTGTGTGAGAGGACGGGGATAAAGTACACACTCAGAGTTATGATAGGTCACGGCACCAGCTGGGGTGTATTCAATTTTCCTCCCGGTAATCTGCGTAACCTTGTTCCTAAAATCCAATGACGGAAAAATATGCCACGTGTTGATGATACATTAATGGACTATTTGTCTCTCCTTTCTCTCCTTTCCCCCACTCTGTCCCCATCACATTATTTCTCCCCCTCTGAATATAATCTATCCCCACCATCTTTCCTCCCGGCCTCTTTGTTTGTCGTTCAGCGGATGGATGGCTCCAGCGTGTCGTGATTTTGGGTTCAGAGGCCCATGTGATAGAAGAGATCCAGCTGTTTGATCGGCAGCAACCGGTGGACAGCCTCACCATCTCGCACAGCAAAGTAATTTCTGATCTGTTTTCTTGCTGAGACAATCTCTTTGATGTCAGCTCTCTAGCCTGACTAGCATTAATGGGTTTTGTTCAAACAGAGTAGGAAAACAGAATGCACCGATCACTGTAAATAATTTATTTGCTATTGTTTTCCTTCATTTAATTCCAAATTCTCCCATTCTTTCTCTATAGAAGTATTTGTACATTGGCTCACGCTCTGAGGTTCTTCAGCTGCCCTTGGCAAACTGCAGCCGGTACCATTCACAGCCAGACTGCCTGCTGTCCAGAGACCCGTACTGTGCCTGGGACAGCGAGGGACGCGCTTGTGTCCGCATCGACCTCCACCGCGGGTAAATTCATCAATCTTTTGGTTCTACTGCTTGCATCCTTGCACCATCCTCCATCTGCTCCTTTTCTGTCTTTTGCGCTCTCCTCTTTATTTTCTCTCTGATTCTACTCTTGCTCTCCTCCGCCGCTCGCTCCTCATCATTTTGCAAAGGCTTTCCCTTTCCACCCCCTCTGTTCTCCTCCACGGGTCCCTTTTTATACTTTTAAGCTGCATCCCCATAGCAGTGTGTCTAACAGCCTTCTGACACATCGTCAATATTTGTTCTCCCCCCCCACAGCTCCACATCCACACTCTCGCAGGACCTCATGCTGGAGAGGTTCAACCGAGGAAAAGCCAAGTTTGATAAGCCTTTCTCCATACCCAGCCCTGGTACGTCAGATTTACGCTGCCCCCTACAGGCCCCCCTGCAGTGAACGGTTTCCATTAGGGGACACGAACACTTTTAAAGGAAAAGTTCACCCAAAAATAAAAACTCACCCTCTTGTCGTTCCAAACCCGTAAGACGTTCATTCATCTTCGGAACACAAATGAAGATCTTTTTGATGAAATCTGAGAGCTTTCTGTCCCTCCACTTTGATGCTTCAAAAAGTTCATTAAGAGATCGTAAGACTAATCCATATAAATTGAGCGGTTTAGTCCAACATTTTCTGAAGAGACACAATCATTTTATATGATGAACAAATTGAATATAGCTATTTATTCACATATAAACATTCATCAACTCACACATCAGTTGTGGTAAACGGAAGCTCAAGCATGTTCACTTGACATGCGAGAACCAATCAGGTTCATTCTTGTGTGTTACGCAGCACGTTTGAGCTTCTGCAACTGAGCTTCTGTTTATGTTCGCTGATCAATGTTTAAATGTGAATAAAAGCCTAAATTCAATCTTTTCATCATATAAAGCAAATGACTCTTTTCAGAAAATTTTAAAACTAAACGGCTCAATTCATATGGATTAATTTTACAATCTCTTTATGAAGCTGTCAAAGGAGGGACAGCAGGCTCTCAGATTTCATCAAAAAGATCTTCATTGGTGTTCTGAAGATGAATAGAAGTCTTACGGGTCTGGAATGACAAGAGTGTGAGTAAATGATGAAAGAATTTTCATTTTTGGGAGATCTATCCCTTTAAAGCAGTGTATATCTGGTCAATGAAATTACTAACAAAAATAATAAATTAAATTAAATTAATTCAATATAACAAGAGAGAAATAATAATGTAAAATATTGACAATGTACTAACCATGTTTTCCGAAGAAGAGAAATCTAGACAGAATATGATTTGTTTCAAATAATCCATTCACATTCAATAATGTCAGGGAATTTACCTACATGAGAACAGACTAAAACAAAAAGTTATGTAAAACATTAACACTGTTTTAACTAATGTTATTTCAATTATTTTATTATTTCAAAAGTGAAATAAATCCATTATTTTCCCAGATCATTCTAGGTTGAGAAATGTGACTGTGGTCGTTGGATCGGATCTGGTATTGCCCTGCAATCTGGTTTCCAACTTGGCCCAGCCCTTCTGGGAGCTCAACGAACGTGAGCTGGCCCTTGTGGAGGGTGAGGCCATTGGGCCGCGATTCGACCGAGCCCTCCGCTCCCTCGTTATCCCCCAAGCCGGTTCCCTTCAAGTGGGCCGCTACGTCTGCTACTCGGAGGAGCAAGGCGTGAAGTTCCAGATGGAGAGATACCAGGTCGCAGTGGTAGCCAGCGCGCCCGTCTTCATGGAGGCCCGCGCTCCTGACGGCAGCATGGGTTTATTCTGGGTGCTGGTGATCACATTGGGTGCCGCTTGTCTGTTGCTGCTAATCGCGTCTTTGTACCTTCGTAGAAGACTGAAGTTGGCACTGGGAAAAGGGGCGGAAATGAAGCCGCTGGAGAGCACTTTAGTGTACCCCATTACTTTACCCAAAGAGCCTCCCAGCCGGCCATCGTTCGTGCCGAGCAAGATGGCGAACGACGAGGATCGCTTCTGGGAAACGGGAGCTAATTACTACTACTCGGACGGCTCCCTTAAAATTGTCCCCGGGCATGCAATGTGCTCCACCGGCAGCACGGCATCTCCGAGTGCTATTCCCGGTCAGCCCATTCACTCGCCGAGCAGGTTGAGCCTCACCAACATCCGAAACTCAGGCACCAATGGATACATCCGCCTGAATCTGAGCACGGCCGGAGAGGAGAGAGCGAGCACGGGATCGGGAATGGGCATGGGAAGCGGACTCGGACTGGGCAGCCGAGAGAACGACTACACCAGTCCATTCAAAGAGGAGCTCCGGAGAACTCTGCAGCAGAGGAGCGTGCTTCCCGATGCCAATCCCGAGGAGTCTTCTGTGTAGACCTCACAGGAACCACAGAAAACCTCACCTACCTCCCTCCTGCTTGGGGAACTCTCTTCATCTTACTCGCAACCTATTTCTTCTCTGTCAATCTCCCGTGCCATAAGGCCACCGACATTCCCTTGGATTATTCTGGTTCTCATACGTACTAACACCCAACCGAGACTGAACACATCTCGCAAAGCTTTTTGTAAATGTCTATATTTAATGGACCTGACCGACAGGGCCTCGTGTTGATCTTGGCTAACAGGCGAACACAGGTACATCTCTGAGAGGAACCCAACCAGCCAAATGTAGCCGTCAGTCTGATCTGCGTTAGGCAGATGTCTGGCAACCTAATCATTTGGCAAGATGGAGGATACAGAGCTTATTTTTGACGTCCAGAGGTTGCTTGCCCCCATGTTTTTTGCACCCTTTTTATGGGTAGAACACATGAGAGAGGAGGCGAAAAGGACATGCATTAACTTAAATCGCAAGATGACAATCACGCTCTTCTCTCAAGAGGAAAGCAGAGGAGAAATTGTTTAGGGAAAAAAAACTGAGTGAGCTGTAAAACCGAAGCAGGACTTGAAACATGAAGAAATGCTTTGCCTTTCTTTCTCTACAGCTCAAGAACTTTTTTAAAATTTTGTCTTTTTCTGAGAATGTGTACTGAGACTTGCAGCACTAATATATTGTGAGGTTTTTTTCCATGTCTGTTTATTGCAACTGTTAAAGAAGGTTTTCTTCTTTTCTTTCTTTTTTTTTTACGATTAATAGTTTCATCTGAAATGTGAAAGGATTACCAGTGGTAGTAGCATGAGGAAAGTGTGAACAGAATGTGTACTAAGACTGTGTTGGATGTGACAACAAGTGCATTATTGTATATATTTGGCTTGAACTGCCAAATTAAGTACAACCCCAGTGTTTGCCTACATGATGATGGAATGAAACTTTACTTCTGGAATGATATAGAAGACTCCGCCCATGTTCTAAAGCCGGATTGTTCTACATGAAAGGGATCCTTGATAAAGTCCAGGATGAGTAGTAGAGGCTACGGCTGATCAAAACACAGGTAAGACTACAGCTAATCATACTTTATCCCAAATTTTATTTGGGCTGCTTACTTTTTTACAAATTAAATGAAGATTTGAGACCTATTCATTACCATTCAAAAGTTTGGAGTCTAAGACTTTTTCATGTTTTTGAAAGAAGTCTCTTATACTCACCAAGGCTGCATTTATTTGATCAAAAATTACAGTGGAAATTATAATTTTATGAAATATTAATACAATTTAAAATAGCTTTTATTAGAAATCATTCTAATATGCTGATTTGACGCTCAATAAATATTTCTTATTATTATCACATTTTGAAAACAGTTGTGCTGCTTAATATTTTTGTAGAAGAATATTCATAAAAATACTAATTTTGTTAAGTATTCATAAAAATAAAACTTACCCCAAACTTTTGAACTGTAGTGTATATAAGATTCTTGGAAGGTTTATATATGAGACAGGCGAAAAGATTATGACAATAAAAATATATCCTGTGTGTAATAATCATTTATAATAATTTATATAAATGTTTTTAATGACTGATGAATGTTTATTTCGTTTTTTCATGTATTAAAGAATTCTATAAAAGACCACAAAAATTATGTTAAAGACCATATTTTGACTTGATTTTGTCGTAACATATAAAAACTATAAACTAACTGACTATATCTTTCTTATCTCTTTCAGTGTGGGCTTTGCAACTCTTAAACAGAGACTAAATACAAAAACAGGGTGAAAACTGAAAGCAGAGGACATTTCATTCCATTGACTTTGATTGTGAAGACAAATGAAGGAGATTTTGATTATTCGTGACCCTGTGGGTGGAGAGGCACTATGATGCTCATCACTGGTCCATACTTTGTTGCATGATGTTCTGCAAAATATATTATATAAGTTTCAACAATAAAACAATAGTCTCATATGTTTTAGAAAAAATATGAAAACACTTTTCGTACCTGTGCCTCTTCACCTTGGGTGAAGCCAAAGCAGACTGCAGACATGTTTTCCTTTTTTTTTTATTCTCTGCTTTATGTTCTGGAATTGGTCCATTGCACAGAACTCAAGTATTGTCTGAAATCTTAAGTAAGTTACTACTACTCTTGTTTTGGTGGAATGCTATTCTTTGTGGCATGAGAGCTTTACGATTTTGCAAGTGGCTTTCCATTCTGTCATTTGCTCTTTTCTAGTCTACACTTTGTACTAAAAAGTACGCTGAGAAATGTCAGATTAACAAAGGAGCGAATACTTTCTGCCAGGCCTTCTCAGGGCTCTCTTGAAATTGTGAAACTTCACTAATTGCTTTGATAAGCCTGTCTAATGACTTAAAGTCAGACTTTAGTCTGACATAATTTCACTGAGCGACCAGAAGTGTTGCATATGCTTGTTTGCATCATGCATGGCTTTTTTGTACTGACCAGTATTCCCTGCTTGATAAAAAAAAGAAAGAAAAGAAAGAAAAAATGCGGTCATCTCAGTTGATTCAGTTCATCTCCCATGGCTTTAAATCTGCTGTTTCTTTGTGAGTTTTTGTATTACAAAATTTCTCTTTTCTTGCATTTCAAGATATCTTAAAAAATGTTGGTTATTTTTTTTTTTTAGGTAATTATGTTAAGTAACTTATTTTGCTTGTACAAAAAGTTGATATTTATTACCATTGTACATATGCCCTTATTTTTTATATATGTATATACCTTCAGAAAATAAAAGTAGAGATCAGTTCACAGTGAGTAGGTTGTGTATGCTTATATGAGTAACTGTGTTTAATTGACTTAAAAGAGGACTTATTATGCTTTTTTACATTTTCAACTTTCTTTACTGTGTTATGTTGTTGTTTGAGTATGAAAAAATGTCTAGAAAGTTACAAAGCACAAAGTCACTCCAAAGGGAGTTATTCTCTATATCAGTAAGCACTGTTTCTGAACTCCCTGAAATGCCTCATTTGTAGTCTTGAGTTTTCTTCCGGGAACGTACACGTCACAATATTCTTAATTTAAATAATTCCTACTAAAGGCATATGCCAAATAAATGAGCGAGGCCTTTTTGAGTTGCGTTAGAAGTGTTGAAACTCGTAGTTTTGGTAAGAGGCTTGACATTTCCGAAGCACGCTGGAAGTGGTTGACCAATCGCAACACACTGGTCCAGCCGACCAATCAGAGCACATTGCGCTTTTCGGAAGGCGGGGCTTCATAGAGACCGGAACTAAACAGAGCGTTACTGACAGACTGGTAACAGAGGTGCCGCAATAATGTAAAATATGTGAAAAGTAATGTTTTTTTTAACATTCAAGCAAGAAAACCTATAGACCCCGAAAACAAAATCAAAACTAAAAGGGCATAATAGGTTCTCTTTAAAATGCCATTGAAATGTCATGTGCAACATTTGTTGGTAATGCAAAATGGCTATAGTGGTTTTTATATTGCCTCTGCTAAACATATGTCCAGACAGTCACAGTGACACTTACCTTAACGCTTAGACAACCGCTAGTGCAGTCTCTCCTGCTTAGTATTTATGCTTTTCTCTTTCATACTGTGCGTCTAAACACACTCTCACGTGTACAGCAGGGCAGCCACAGCTGTGTGTGACATCAGCAGTGCATCATCACTGCCGACACAGCTGGGCCTCTACTTCTGGAACAATCTCTATACCATTATAGGACACCAGTCACAGCTGACTATAAAATGAGGAGAGGAAGAGAGAAACCCTGAGATCACTGCATATTATTTAACCACCACTGACTTCTCGAATATCATATGAACATGGATTGAAAATGGATTGAGAATGGTGAAGGAAAAACAAGCAGTTATATAACCTTGTTCAATCTGTTTATATGTGAACAATGAACCCGTATTAATGTTAAATTCGGTAAATAAATGTTTATTTACTTTGCTTTTTTCACAGTTTTTCTCTAAACTTTTCCACAGGCCCTACACCACCTCGGAGGTCACCGGACCCCTCTTTAAAAAACCCTGCTATAACCAATTCCAATTGTTTGTGGGCAAATTCAGCCACAAATGTATAAAGCTAAAGACAAAAACTGCATTGGGTGACTGTGTAAAATCCTCTAACAACCTCTGCAGGAATGGTCTGGCCCTGTTACCTTCAGTCATTGATAGATTTCCAAGGTGTGTCTGCCGAAAGTTCAGTCAAGCACTTCTGGCTCCGGCTGACTGATCTCAAGCCAAGCCGGTTTGCCCAGATCTCTGCAGATGTCCATCGCTCTGTAATAGGAAAAATAGAAATATTACATTAATATATGTATAATTTTATCTGGAATATCAGGTTGACACTATATATTTTTTTCTACAGTACTGTTAGATTTTCGTTCAAAAGTTTTTAAAAATAAATTAATTAATACTTTTATTCAGCAAGGACACTTTAAATGCCTTTTGATGTTCAGTAAAGACAATTATAATGTTACAAATGATTTTGATTTCAAATAAATGCTGTTCTTTTGAATTTTCTATTCATCAAAGAATTCTGAAAAATAAAATAAATAAATAAATAAATAAGCAGCACAGCATTGATAATAATCAGAAATGTTTCTTGGGCACCAAATCAGCATATTAGAATGATTTCTGAAGGACAATCAACTGCCCATGACAACAATGTAAAATGTATATGCCTACATACTGACATTACAGCATCTTATTGATAACAATAATGATGATGATCTGCATTAGAGTTTGAGACCACTCCAGCCAGACCAACCTGTCATGTTTCAGATTCACCTGAACTACTTTTATTCTTAGTGGCCGCTGCTTGAAGCAGCAGATACAGCATCCAGCCACCTCCAAAACTTCTACTGCTTCAAGGACTGTCACAGCTAGCAAAGGCTTTCACGGATGAAATGCATGGCATTTTAAAAATAAACAGCGCTGCTACTGTCTCTGGGTTAACATTAATTGCATTAGCCTGCATAAACAATGCAGTGTCTCTTCAGGTATTTCTTTCTTTCATGCATCCAGTCAAAGGATCAATCACAGCGTGGAAACATTTGAAACATTTTAATGTGCATATGAAAAATAAATTACCTAAATTTTAAATCACTTGGAATGATTACAAAAACGCTCACATTTCCACTCTTTCTTTTTATACTCCAAGGCCTCCTGGATGTCAAGAGTTTAATGAAAATGACAAAAATGAAAATGCTGTCCCTCGTGTTTTCAAATCCCAAGACAAAATGAGGACACAATGCCAACACAGTCTCATGGCAAATTGTAACTATTTTATGTTTTGGCAAATTTTGGCCAAATTCAAAACATGAATTTGTATTTCATTTGTAAGTTTTGTATGATGTGCTTACGCCGCCCTGACGGTTAGGTTTAGTGGTTGGGGTTAGAGGCGGCCTTCATGCTTCCTTATTTTCTTAAAACTGTGCATTTTTGTGCAAATCACAAAAAATACTTTACAATGCATGCTACCACAGAAAAAGTCATAGGGCCCTATTTTAACGGTCTGAAACGCAAGTATCAAGCGCGAAACGCAAGTATCAAGCGTGAAACGCATAACTTTGTGGGCGGGTCTTGGGCGCTGTTGCTTCATTATTCATAGGTGTGGTTTGGGTATAACGTGAAATAAACCAATCAGAGCGTCATCTCACATTCCCTTTAAGAGCAGGCGCGCTTGTTCCATGGCGGATTGCTATTATAATGGCGGATTTGCCAGGCGCACGCCAGGAGCGGTTCACAGCCGAGGAGACCGACGTTCTCGTCAGGGCCGTAAAACACAGAGAAGTGACATTGGGGATGGAGAAACACACCCAAATTAACTTCGTTTAAACAGGCGTATGATAATTTGGGTAAATGTGTAAGCTAGATGTATGCTTTTATAATAAACTATCTATCTATCTATCTATCTATCTATCTATCGTAGCCTAATAATGTATGATTTGCAAAAATGAAAACTGCTGCTTCTGTGAAGATGAGAGAATCAAAGTGTATGCGCGTTGTGCACACGCTACATTGATTATGGCCAAGCATGCACCCTTAAAATAGCATCTGAATATCATGCACAACGCGGCACTGACTTTAAACTAGGTTTTTTCAGTCAGTGGCGGAATTGTTTTCTAAACCTGCAAAATAGCATGAAGGAACGTTTGCGCCGGAACACGCCTCCTCTTTGCGCTGAACCGCCCCCGGGAGCACAAGTGTATTTCTTAGTTAACCGACGTGCTTCTGTGGAGGGAAAAGTCCAGCCCGATCTCACGGGAAAACGTACAAATTCTACAAAGTGGCTTATTCGTACGAATTCATACGACCTGACTCGTACGAATTAGTACGATTTTTGCAAAATCGTACATATTTTACGAATTGGCCAATTCGTATGAATTCATACGAATGACCTACCCCTGACCCCGCCCCTAAACCTACCCATCACGTGGGTTTAGACAAATCGTACAAATTCGTACGAGTGAGGTCGTACGAATTAGTACGAATTAGCCAACTTTTTATCATTCGTACGAATTCGTACGAATTGGTCGTGAGATAGCGTTGAAAAGTCCGCTGTGCGCGGGTGCAAAATAGGAATGATACATGCGTCGGTGTACAAACTCAATTGCGCTGGGTGCAAGATAGGGCCCATAGAGTTTAAAGTCAGCATGAAATGGAAGTTGTGATAGTACACTCAAAAAATAAATTTTTGCCTCTTGTTAAATTTAATGAATTAAAATAAGCTAAAGTAACACAATTGTTTAATATTTTGTCACAACTTAATTTAATTGTGTTCAATCAACCTAATATATTTAAAACTGAAGTTTACTTAATTCATTTGTGTGAAAACTACATGAATCATTTTTGTTGACAACTAACTGGGCAGTGGATCTGTAGTTCCCAGCATGCTTTGCAAGGGACTGCATTAGGAGGGTAAATTTAGGGATTAAAGTGTTATTTTATGTGTTTTTCTGTAAATGGAAAGATGTTGTTAGTTAATGTTAGTGTTTAATATTCAGTTATGTTAGAAACTTAGAGGACTTTCTGTAATGTTTTAGAATTTTGTGGTTACCATTATGCAGAAGAGTGGCGACTGTGTTTAGTTTAGGCTGTGGGCACTCAGTACTCTATACATGCTTTAAACCTCTTTCGCAGACCTGCATAAGTAATATTCAATATTACTTATTACGTGTTTTTAATTTAATTGAACACTAGTAGCTTCTATCATTGGAAATAATTGTAGAGTCAAATTAGCTCAAATTTTAATGTTGGTGATTTTAGGCAGGGCAAAAATTAAATGTGGTCAACCTGACAAAACTTTATCTAGCAGGAATAACTAAATGAATTGAAGTTCATACAACAAGGTTACAATAAATAATTTCAAACAAATTAGATTTTGTTGGAAAAATGTAATTCATTTTCGTGGAAAAGTTTTCCTTAATTTAATCAAGTACGTTCAACAGCTTATTTTTTTTTTAGTGTATTTTCTTCCCTATTATGACGTATATCAGAGTGAAACAGCTTCTTGAACAAGATAAAAAAAAAAATTTGATGTTTTGAATTTTTTTTAAATAATTGTCCACGGGAAATTGATTGGATTGTGGGATGGCTGTGGTTTGCTATTGGTCGATCTCATTTGAGTGACAGGTTGCCTCGCCCTCATGTCAGTAAGAAGAGATGTCAGAGAAGAGATATCACAAGAGGAAGGGGAAGTTATTTTGATTAAAGATTACAAAGGCAAAAAAATTACGATGTGCCCGGATAATTATTTATAATTAACACTGCTCTATTCCATAAAAAGGAATAGAAGAAATTGTCCGTTTTTATTTCATGGTGACTTTAATGGTTGTTTATTTGATGTGTTTTCCAAAGGTGTCACTGTTTTGAATGTTAGGGCAATGACTCATGAATGAGTCCTTTGTTTTTGACCAGTTGCAGCTCTGTCTATTTTAGCACATCTCCTGCCATCATGTGGCAGAAAAAGAAAAAAAACGTTGTTGTACAGGTATGGCAACACATCCAGCATTTTTTGATATGCATTGTGCACCTGCCATAATTTCTCATCTGGCAGTAGAAGCCCTACCATAACTATGTCACTCATTGCTGAAAATGTCCTTAGTTGAAAGTACATTACCATTCATGCATTTGACAGATGCTTTTGTCCCAAGCTACTTGCAGTGCATTCAAGCTATACATGTTAATCAGTATGAAATTGTGACCTTGATGTTGTTAACTTAGCTGGAGTCTCTTTGCAATTTTTAAACATCCGAGCCTGCCTGCCTGCCTACCTGCAAAAAGTACTGTACACTAGTCAATTACCTTATTAAAATTTGTCAAAGGTATGGTAGCAGTCGTAGGCAGCAAATGTGCGTTCAAAGAAGACAGCAGACAGATTCTTCAGACATCCACACTTAGCTCAATCTCTCACAAAGAGGCACCTCCAGTCAAACAGAGCGAGATATTTCAAGATCACACGATTTATTTCCTTCGAGATGGAGGCTGTTTGCAGTGCCTGACTGAATATCTTAAGGAATAAATTATGACTGATCAGTTTCGTTTAAAGAAGCTTTTGATCTTTCACTCTGCAGCCTATAAACTGTGTCATTCTCTTTCACATAAACAGATACAAAATGCAAATTTAATGTTTGGTAGGTTTTTAGACCAACATGGAAAACTATAATTACAAACTGTCTAAATAACAGAAGGGGGATGTAATGTGATTATCAGCTAAGCTTTAAAACCCTAACAAGACGAAATATAGCTGTGTGTGTGACTGTGTGCGTGTGTGTGTGTGTGTGTGTGTGTGTGTGTTAAAGTTAGAGGCAAACTGCTAATAAGAAATCAAAGTGGTGTTCTGCAGCCCAGCTTAATGCTACCACAGGCATCAAAGAATTAAAGTGAAAAAAAAAAAAAAAACAGTTCAAGTTCTCAACAATATCTGACAGAATTGGGGTGCGCTGCAAGAACGCGTCAAAGAGAGTGACTCAGCCATAACTGTCACTGGATCCAAATTAGTGGATATCCGCTGTGCTTATGGTGAAAGTCAATGCTAAACCAATTCTCTTAACTTTACATGATGTGTGTCAAGCTCTCCTGCTCCACCCACTTTCACATCACTATCTCTTATCAATCATGTCAATTAGATGTTCTATTGGTACTCTTTTTTTAAATGATAAGCTGTCATTATTTTATCAACTTGGTTGACATATTTTCTATGTTGGAGTGCAACAAATACCAACAGACAATTAAATAAAGCTGTCAAATATCATTTTATTAATAAAAAAATACTTTTGTCAAATTAATTTGTGAACTGTGAAATGGCATTCACAAACGGTCAGTTTGTGAATGCCATTTCACAGTTCACAAATTAATTTGACAAAAGTATTTTTTAATTAATAAAATTATATTATTTAAATAATAATAAACTGTTTAAACTGCAATTTATTTAAGTGAAATTATTTACATCTCCATTTATTCATCTATTTGAAAACTATATATTTATTTATTTAAAATGCAATTTAATTACATAATTAAATGTATATATATTTGTTAAAACGTAATTTACTTATATTTTCATTTTTTAATGCAATTTAATTAAATATTATTTTGAATAGCCTATCTGATTATTTATCTATCTAAAAAGTAATTTATTATATATTCTTTTTTAAATGCAATTTAATTAAATACAAATATTGAAATGTATATTTATTTGTCCATTTGAAAAGTAATGTACTTATATTTTCATTTTTAATGCAATTTAATGAAATATTATTTTGAATATCTGATTATTTGTCTATTTTAAAAGGAATTTTATGACAATTTTCATTTCTGAATTAATAACTATAAATAAATTCAGATTTATTGATTTATAAATGAAAATATTTATTCTTCTAGAACTGGAAGAATAGGAGTGCCACTTAAAATTTCATTTATTTATAGTTATTCATTCAAAAAATAAAATCAGAAAGCCCAGTTTTACCTCTATGATGAACCTGTAACCTGACAAGAAAGTACTATTACCACATTCACATATTTACAGGCACTTTTAACAAAGCATTTCACATGGTATATATCTAAAAACCATGGTATTGCCCAAAGTATATGACCAAAAACATGGTATTACCACAGTACCACATCCAAAAAGTATAAATGAATATGGTAACAAAATAGTGCTCTTGATTTTGTCTATATGAACGTTTCATCTCTGCTCTACTACTTTTATGTCTCAGTTGACCTTTGAGTGTATTTGTTTACGGCACTTATTTTTAGCCTTAAATTAGCTTTGGTTAGATAATGAATGATGTTGGGGAATGCTGCTGTTTAAGTCAAAAAAAGGTCAAACGAATAAGAAACAAAAGTTATGTTCATTATTAATGCTATTATCATACAAAAACTCATCAGTATGAAATGTCAGTTTATGAGGAAGCATTGAACTGACAATTGGAGAGTGCCATAGCCTGAAGCAGCCTCATCTGTGTCTGTGAAACACCTGGGCTCCCCTGGCACGTACGTCTGGATCCTGTTGGTGGTTTTCAGCTCTCCATTCAACACAATCAGACCAGAGCATCTCCTCGCCAACCCGCTCGAGACAAACAGCAGATCAGGCTTTCCGATAAACAAAACAAAGTCTTTTTGACGCACGAACGTCTTCCTGTCAAACCTCATATCTGTGAGACTCCTGTCAGACCTCAGGGTTCTCTACTCCCTGATCACTAAATACTGCACATCTGGATAGACCCTCGGGCAACTGCTTATATATGCAGATCACATCACTCAAAGTGGCATCATCGCTATCAATGATGTATCCATCTACAAACGTCTGGTCTTATCATCTATACCGTTCAAAAGTCAGTAAATTTGTTTTAATGTTTTGAAATGAGTCTCTTATGCTTACCCAGGCTGCATACATAAAACAGCAAAGTTGTGATATATTACAATGTAAATTTATTCCTGTGATGCAAATCTGAATTTTCAGCAGCCGAGCCATTACTGAAGTCTTCAGTGTTGCAAGATCCTTCAGAAATCATTCTGAGAAATATTTATTATTATCATCGATGCTGAAAACATTTGTGCTGCTTAATATTTTTGTGGAAACTGATACATTTTTGCATGATTCATTGATGAATAGAAAGTTTAAAAGAGCAGCATTTATCATCATAAATGTCTTTACTGGCTTTACTTTTGATCAGTTTAATCCTTGCTTAATAAAAGCCTATTAAATAATAAAAAAGAAAAACAATCTTACTGACCCCAAAATATTTGAACAGTGGTGTACCTTCTTGATCATACGCCTTTTTTTTTTTTTTTTTTATAATGTTAGTCAAGTCAAGTCAAGTCAATTTATTTATAGAGCACAACATAAACACAACGTTTGTTGATCCACAGTGCTTTACAGACGGTCAAAAGGTTAAAAAAGAAAATTTGATATAAAAAAAAAAAAAGAAAAAAAAAAAAGAAAAGAACACACAGCATCACTCAAATGCAAGAGTATAAAAATGAGTCTTTAAGCTAGATTTAAAAACGTTGAGCGATGCAGAGGCCCTGATATTAAAGGGTAAGCTGTTCCAAAGTTTAGGGGCAGCAACCGCGAAAGCTCTGTCACCTTTGGATTTGCAACGTGAACGAGGGACAGATAAAAGAAGCTGGTTACAAGATCTTAATGACCTAGAAGTTGTATATGGCTGGATAAGGTCACAGATATAATCCGGGGCTGATTTTTGCAGTGCCTTATATACAAAAAGAAGGACCTTAAAATCAACTCTGAATTTAATAGGGAGCCAGTGCAATGAAGCAAGAACAGGAGTAATATGCTCCCGCTTTTTTGTTCCTGTCAGCAATCTGGCTGCCGCGTTTTGAACCATCTGAAGCCGAGATAGAGTGCTTTGAGGAAGGCCGACATACAGAGAATTACAATAGTCCAGTCTAGAAGAGATTAGTGCGTGGATGACAATTTCAAGATCCTTTTGAGAAAGAAAATGTTTTACCTTCGCAACAGATCTGAGGTGGAAGAAGCTACTCTTTACAACCATGTTTACCTGCTTGTCGAATTGTAGTAAATGATCAAAGTGGACCCCTAGATTTTTTACATAGGGTTGTACGCTATCACTAAGGGAGCCTAACCTACTTGTCAGAGTAGTATTGAGTGCAGCGGGGCCTAGCAGAAGCACCTCAGTTTTGTCAGTGTTTAGTTGCAGAAAATTGTTAGCCATCCAAATTTTCACTTCGTCAAGACATGAAAAAAGAAGTTGAATAGAAAAGTCATTTTCAAGTTTGATAGGAAGGTAAAGTTGTAGGTCATCGGCGTAGCAGTGATAGTTTATACTATATTTCTGGAGAATGGAGCCCAGGGGAAGCATGTAGAGTGAAAACAATAAAGGGCCAAGAATAGAACCCTGAGGAACACCATAAGGGACGGGTGCAGTAGGTGAGGTAAACGACCCAATATTTACTGAAAACGTCCTACCCTTTAAATAAGAGGTGAACCATTTTAATGCCGTGCCTTGAACCCCTACTGCATATTGAAGTCGTTTCAAGAGGATGTCATGGTCAATAGTGTCGAAGGCTGTACTCAGATCTAATAGTAACAGAATGACAGATGACCCTGAATCAGTAGACAACAAAAGATCATTCGTAACTTTAAGCAAGGCTGACTCTGTACTGTGAAGCGCTCTAAAACCAGATTGGAACTTATCCAAAATATTAAAGGCATCCAGGTAAGAAGTTAACTGTGAAAGCACTGCTTTCTCTAAAACCTTGGAAATAAATGGGAGTTTAGAAATTGGCCGGTAGTTACTAAGAACAGATGGATCAAGGTTAGGTCTTTTTAGCAGGCAATAAATGTAATACTTTCAGAATATCTGGCTACTTTTGAATGTCGAGCTATAGAGAAAACAGCATGCTTTTTGCCTGCATAGTGATGTAGGCCTATGGCATCTACCAGCAGGGGCTTAAAGAGATTCGGTCATTATTTACTTGTCCTTAAGTTGTTCCAAACCTTCTCCTGAACACAAAGGAAGATATTTTGAAGAATGTCAGTAACCAAACAGTTGTGGGGCACAATTCTTCATTCTTCAACATTCTTCAAAATATATATTTTGTGTGCTCAACAGAAGAAAGAAATTCATACAGGTTTTAAATAACGTAAGGGTGAGTAAACTATGACATAATGTTCATTTTTGGGTGAACTATCCCTTTAAGATCACCAGCCAAACCCTGCCCTGCAATGTGCCAGCAGAAACCCAACAGAAATGAGCCTGTTCCTCTTGCATTAGAGGAGGTTGAAAAGTGTTTTACAGTTGAAATTAAACGATGTTTAGTAGTTAACTGCACTATGACTCTAATGTCATTCTATAGCACAATAATAATAGCATGCAGAGAAAATTGATGTCACTTTAGAAATATTTCCTTATGAGATAGGCCTACTTCAGCTCCAAAAATAGCAAATGATGACAACATTTTAGGGTGAAATATGTATATTTTTTAAAATAGGCTACTTAATTTAGAATGTAGACAACCTACTGTATTGTATGTATTGTACAGTTTTAGGAAATGTATATTTATTTATTTTATTTTATATAATTTATATATATATATATATAGTAAGTCAATTTTAAACCATCTCCATTAGAACTACACCATTTTTTTCAGTCTACGAACTACACATAACGTGACAATAACAGGCACGTTGGGTACGCCTCAATGTGATTGGCCGTTTTGAAGCACATGACGCATTTTCTTAAACCTGATTGGCTGATTCATATGAACAGGACGTTGTTGCTAGATGGACAAGGACAACCAGATGCGTTAGAACTAGTACTCTCTCATGTCCAGAAAATACACATACAAATACACATTTAAAATTCAGTAATATTTATATACAGATGTATCGTTGATTAGTGGCTGTAAAAAGACGTTATTTTAAGGTCCATTCAGGTTCCTTCACAGCGGAAGAATATTTGCGTCGTTTTAACGTGCGGTAAGGAGCGAAGTTTGAACATTTCAATACAACAGAAACAAATATTTGTTTTTACATATTAGACAGATATAACATTTCTATATCTAAACTAGTTGTAGTTTTGTTGGTAGCTATACAGTAGGGTAAAACAATGCAAATATGTAATGTTTCTTATAGTGCCTGATGTTTTGAGATACGTGCATAAAGTAAATCTCTCCTGTCCTGCCAGTTCTATAAACATAAGTTAGCTGCTAAATGTAAACAATAAAATTCAACTTACCGCATAATTATGTGTGGTTAGGATAATTAAACTTAGATGCTGTGAGTTTGAAGTATTGTATATTATATTAATATCTGTTGTAAGAACTAGTCTGACCAACTAACGTTAGCAATTAGCGGGGGCTAATCAGTCTTACTTTTCAGAACAATCTATCTTTTATGTAACAGACTTAAAAAAGTTATGACTAATCTTAAAGAGTGGAAGATCTTGTGATCTTACTATGAAGATTCAGTATGACAGTCTCTTATCTTCAGTTCATTTATTTACTCAGATCTCATTTCTTATGTACTGGACTCAAGCATGGAGGATACTGAAGCCATGGACAGCAGACCACCACTGGCAGCCCTGTCTCCCTCTCGGCAGAACACTGAAGCTGCTGGAGATGTGGATTTCTCCAAACTCACTCCTTCACAGTTTGGCATATCAACAGACAGCTTCTTATCGTCATCCCAGATTAAAGGTTAGCAAAAATAAACTTGATTTAAATGGGTTAGTTCACCCAAAAATGAAAATTCTGTCATTAATTACTCACCCTCATGTTGTTCCAAACCTGTAAGACTTTCGTTCATCTTCTGAACACAAATGAATATCTTTTTAATGAAATCTGAGAGCTCTCTGTTCCTCCATTGACAGATACGCAACTACCACTTTGATGCTTCGAAAAGTTCACAGAGATCGCTTCAAGAGATTGATAGTTCATAAAACGGTTTGATTGAGCGGTTTAGTCCAAATTTTATTAAGAGACTCAATCACTTTATATGATGAACAGATTGAATTTAGGCTTTTATTAAAGAGCTTTTATAAAAAAAGTTCTTCATTTGTGTTCTGAAGATGGACGAAAGTCATACCAGTTTGGAACGACATGAGGGAGAGTAATTAATGACAGAATTTTCATTTTTGGGTGAACTATCCCTACCTTATGTATATGCCTTGTGAACTTTTTGTTCAGTTAATGCCTTTTATTATTTATGATCATTTTCTGTACAGTGTTATTTTATTTTGCACAATTTTACCCTATGCAGTTCTGTCTTGTCAGTGAAGCACACTAAATTAATTTGAAGCACACTTTTCATGCGGAGTTATCTCCTCAGATAAGTCCAGAGTGGCTCAACTGAAGGCTAGGAGGAGATCCACGATTGGGGTCCGGGGATCTCCAGAAATGAACTCTCTTATCTGCTTCAGAGCCAGACAAGCTGCAAAGACACCTCCTCGAACACCACAGGTAGATGCATGGTCTAATACAGCTTTTGCTTTAGGAACCAGATTTTACATTGATCATCAAGTGGTGACCTAACACAGTATCAAAGTGTTTATCAAACAAAAGTAAGCATAATTGATTTAATCATTTAAGGTGGGCATGAGTTGTTGTGATCGTATTTTCTTCCCTATTGTGACGTATATCCAAGTAAAATGGCTTCTCAAACAAAACAAAAAAATGTAGGGACTTGATTTTGTCCATCATGAATTGATTGGATGGTTGTGATTTCCTGTTGCTGTGATCTCATATGTGAGTAACAGGTTGTCCCGCCCTTGCACCAGTAAACACATCATCAGAGAAAAGATGTCATTGCTAGAGGGAGGGGAAGTTATTTTGATTAAAGATTATGAGGGCACATGAAAAAAATAAAAATAAAATCATTTATAATAAATACTGCAAATAAAAATAAGAATTGTCGATTTTGATTTCATTGAATTTTGTGAATGCAAAAGTGATTTTCCACCCTAACACATTGAATAAACACTGAGCAAGAACTGTACAAGTATAGTAAGCCAAATTATTAGTGACATAAATGTGTGACAGAATACCATATAGTTTGATTAGACACACAGCCCTTTACATCAACAACAAAAGATATGGGCCCATTTAATTTGCTATCCAAAATGCATAATTATATGATTATTTGATTAAGCATCACTTTATCCCTCAATGCCTACAAACCTATCAGGACAGACTTGCGATCCATTTATGGGACACGACCCACCAGTTAAGATCTTCTGGTGTAATACAACATGAATGTGTTTCAAAGAGTGAGCCACATTGTTTAACGTCATTATGATGATGATGATGAAGGTTGTTTGCATTTTTCTTTATCTGCGGTAACTTTGTGCCCTCTCCTCGTAAAGCTTTTGCAGGGGAGTCCGTTTCTTTTAGGCTGTGACTCTCTGAAGAAGAAGATGGCTGCTTTCCAGTGTCTGATGGAGGAGGAGGACGAAGAGGATGAACAGAAGAAAAATGTGAAAAGTACTTTGGCTAAATATTCTAGGAACGGTCAGTCTCTCCTCAAACAGTTAATTGCTGCCAACATAAAAACAGAATGTCTTTCAGATGCAGGCTTGTAGGACCAGATGAAATTTTGAAGTTATTAAGAGAATGTCATACTGTCATTGCTTGCCATTTCCAGCCAATAGAACTTATTCAGAAAAAGCAGGCACCATAATAAATTTGACGCAATTTGATTTCCTCCATTGATCCCAGTTAGAGCGCAGCAAGATGATGTGCAGAATGAATCAACTGAAGCTTATGAGCATTCAAATAAATGTGTTTACATTTCAGAGGGCTTTCAGTGTTCATAAAAAGATTGAATAAGCATATCCAGTCTTCCAGTTTGAATAATTTGTGATCATTTCAGGTTTTGACACTATTAATATGTACGTTTTATTCAAACGTTAACAAGGAATATAGGGCTGTGCGATAGAGTTAAAAAAATTATCACAATATAATGTTTCATATCATTCGGTATCGATATTATTTTTTAAGTTTGAATTTAAGCCTCTTTTATTATTATTATTATTATTAAGGCAAACAACAAATTAGGCTATATTAGTTTTAGCAGTCAAAAATAAATGTAAACAAAAATATCTTTATGTAAATATTAAGATAAAAAGTAAGTGTTAAATAAACTCTTGAACTTAAATAAAATGTTACAAAATGTGTGCAGTGGAAATGTGGAAAAATCAAGGCAAACTTTGAGGTAGATCAACATGTAATAAGGGTACGTGTAACCACTGATCTATATAATGACATGTCATTCTATATAGATCAGTGTGTGTAACGGTTCACAAAATTCACGTTTCGGTTAGATACGACACAGACAGTGGTGTCACGGTTAGGTACGTTTTCGATACAGCAAAAAGAAAGAAATGCCAGAGAAATTTCCTTGATTTAATTTTATTTTTATATTTATTAAAATATATTTTTTTTAAGTGTGGGTTTTCCTACATCTTGAAAGCAGCACTAAGATATCCAGTAAAGAAAGCATTTGAATTCGCCACTGAAGTAAAAACATCGCTGCGCGATCTAACGTTAGTGAGAAGCATTCAAATGTCTCCGTTAATAACGGATCAAACGGCGCTGACGTGTAAACCAGGAGAAACATTGTGCCATGAATGAACTAGTCATAGGCTTTAATTCCACGGATCAGCAACATTCACCATGGATTTTGATCAAGATCGGCTCGCGCTGCACTGACATTGATGGTCCAAACGGATAAACGGTCCATGAAGCAAATATGAGAAGCGCAGTTTCGTTCCGCTTTCTTTACGTTTGCCATTTGATGTTGGGAAACGTTGTG
The DNA here is from genome assembly GCF_965113295.1 of Leuciscus leuciscus. Taxonomy (NCBI): domain Eukaryota; kingdom Metazoa; phylum Chordata; class Actinopteri; order Cypriniformes; family Leuciscidae; genus Leuciscus; species Leuciscus leuciscus. The sequence goes on from NC_138729.1 coordinate 44,480,055, forward strand.
GTGGACGCGCGAGCTATGCGCGCGCATTTGAATGAAAATATCGAGCACTATATCGAACATTTTTTTAATATCGTTACCGACAGTGGTGTACCATTGATAAATACCGATACCGTTTTAACGCCCAGACCTAAAGGAATATCAGTACAGTTGTTTCAAAAGGCTACTATCTCATTTTTTAAATTCATAATGTCAACTTGGAAGGTTGAATGCTATTTAACGTTATAATAACACTAAAACCCCTCTGAAATATGAACATATTTATATTAAAGTTTATAAGCAGCTGTTTTTCTTTTGATTTATATGTCAGCGATAGGATTCTGTCTTACATGCTGTGCTTTAACTGGAATCAGCAATAGGATTCAAATCATTAGAAGCAGTTCTTAGTCCTACTGAGTTTTCTTTCTCTGTGTGGCTTCCATACATTTTTGGTCAGCTACTATTGAGATTAGCAATTGCTGATTCACTGCAATTTTAAAATGAGCATAGATTAATTATGTTCTTATGTAGCATGACCTGTTTTTGCTAAATGTCATCTTGGGCCATTATCTCGATGAGGACATCTCTTTCTGCTACTGTCTGTCCTGTAGGAAAGGAGAACACGCTGACTAAGCAAAGTCAATTCCCTTCGATGACGCCGCCTCCCTCTAAGAAACGCTGCTGGGCCCCACCAGTGGAGTGTGAGGACAAGATTACTGAGACGCCACTCCCCTACCCCACTTTCACAATACAACAGGAGCAAGGGGTAAACATATCAGCATTTAACGGCACCATGTTGGATATTCGATATACAGTTTATCATCTGTTAAATTGCCATTAGCAGATAAAGTGGCACAGGTAAAGTGCTTACAATGCAACCAATGGACGCTACACTAACTCGAACAGACTTTGCGGTTGCTATTATTAGTCTGGTGGTGTTCCTGTAGTCAGCGTTGTGTTCTTCTGTTTTTCTATGATTATAGGTGAAATGCTCTGAGTCTCAAAACCAGAGGTCTCTATCAGGTGTGGATTCAGATGCAAAGAATGAGCTTTTGTCTTCACCCATGCTGTCAAAACCAGATGTTAAGCCAGCAGGTAAGGGAACTTCACCATGGCAGCGTTTATTTGATCAAAAATACAGGAAAAACAGTAATATTGTGAAAAATAATTACAAATATTTTCTATTTGAATATATTTTAACTGTAATTTATTCCTGCGATGCAAAGCTGAATTTTCAGCATCATTACTCCAGTCTTCAGTGTCACATGATCATTTAGAAATAATTTTTATATGCTGATTTGGGATTCAAGAAACATTTTTTTTTCAAGATTCTTTGATAAATAGTTAAAAGGACAGCATTTATTTGACATTGTATTATATATACATTAGAGAGATGCGCATGTCAGCTCTAGTCACCCGAATCCGCTGTAAAAAATAAATTAATAATCCGCCCACACCCATGATATTCTTTGATATAGATATCTGCACCTGATTGTCACATTACAATTATTCAAATTCTCAGTGTTAACCTGGTGATATGGTAACATATTACTCTAAAGTAGGCTACTTTTATATGAACATTTATTTAAAACAAAAGTTCTTCTTTGGCGGAATTACATTTTTTTTTAATAGCCTGAACCAGGGGTCGGCAACCTATATGGCACACAGAGGGGTAAATGCTGGCACGTGAGTAAAAGCGAGAGATGTTGAGGCTATTTATTTAATTCAGAAAAAGGACATCGCACCTGCATACAGATCCACATTTTGAGGTAAACATTCATCATAGTAACACAGCTTGTTTCACTGTCAGCGAGTATTTTATTTTTCATTTTTTTAAAGGGGTGGTTGATTATGATTTCACTTTTCTAACTTTAGTTAGTGTGTAATGTTGCTGTTTGAGCATAAACAACATCTGCAAAGTTAGAACTCTCAAAGTTCAAAGCAAGGGTCTGGGAAGAGATTTGCTTTTAAAGAAATAGTTTTTTTAGGACTACAACAAATGGCTGGTAGGGACTACACAACATTCCTCCTGGGTTAGTGACATCACTAACCCTAAAATATATATAAACCCTGCCCCCGGGAACACGCAGTCCATGTTGAGAAGAGGAAGAGTTGTTGTAGCACAGCATATTTGTGAGTCTGCTCAAGCTCTCGCATCCGTCTTTTCACATGCAATACAGTACATAACACAAATGCAATAGCATGTCACTCTGTAGGCATCTTACAACAGTTCCCACACAAGCGACTTTATAGATTATCATGACAGAAAATGCTAATTGAAGATAGCTAACTCCACATCACCAACATAAATTCGTCAACTAACCATTCAGAAACGTCCTGTTGCATCCTACATGTTGTCTCTCCATCATTGTCCGACTCCAGTTTAGACATAAAAGGCATTTTAGTGTGTGTCTTTGTGAGGTAATCGGAGCTACTAACACACACACACACAAGCTCTTGAAGCTCCGCCCTCTTTGCAGAGCAGCAGCTCATTTGCATTTAAAGGGACACACGCGAAACGACACGTTTTTCCTGACCCTTAAAGGTGCATTAAGCAACTTTTTCATGTTAAAAATACCCGTTTTCTAACCCATACATGCTTAAACAATTGCCTGATGGGCTGAATGAGCCCTTCTCTGATCACTGAGATTGTCTCTATAATCCTGTAAAGTAAAATAAATAAGAGGGATTCGGGCTGGAATTTTAGACTGGGCGTGACGTCATGCGCGTTCACGGCACGCTCACCTGGCTGTCTGGCAGGTTTGTGTATTCGCCGCCATTCTCCGTAGAAGATGGATTGTAAGAGACCGGCTTGTAGTTCATTTCAAACACCAACGCAAACTCCACGCAAGATAAAAAAAAGAAAACTTTTGTCCGTGAGCGTGCACACTTCTGGCTGCAGTTTCGCTTGCCGCCAGAGGGGGCATAGTTCTGCAAAAACTCAGAGACTTGCGCAATGCACCTTTAAAAAGGGACCATTTTAATATGCTGTAAAAAATTATCTGTTGGGTATTTGAGCTAAAACTTCAAATACACACTCTGGGGACAACAGAGACTTATTTTACATATTGTAAAAGGGGGCATTATACCACCCCTTTAAGTTGCCAGCCACCGCCAGCGTTTCTGTTTTTGATCATTTTCGCCAAATTTTCATGGCCCCCAGAATATTTTGTTGTATGAATATGCAATATATCAAAAGAAAGAACAGGTGCTCTGCTTTTAAACGAACCAAAAAAACAACAACGCTTTATTCTAGCTTCATACATTCTGTTTTTATCAACACTTGAATGTGGGTAAATTTGCATGAATTTGAACAAATTAAAACGCATTTTATGGAAAACACTCATATCAGAATAATTTCTCTTAAGTGTGTGTATATTTTTAGTTAAAGCTGTCAAGTTAAGAAATGTCTCATGTAGGTGCCTTTGTGTTTTATATAATGACCACTAGGAGGTTCTCTAAGCCAGTGGTTCCCAACCTTTTTTCCAGGAGACCCCTATTTTAACATTCAAAATCGTTAACAACCTGCAGCAGCTGCAGAAGGATTTTTGATTTACAACATGTCTACTAACATGTATTACATATTGAGATAAAGTATTGACCAAAATGTTTTATTAAATGATAAACCTAATCATTTCCAGCTTGAAACCATTTTTAAGAAACAGGATGAGTCAAAATGATTATTTTATCCGCTCAATAAAAAATTCTAGATGCCTTATCCGAATTGCGTACGTTTTTAAAATGCACATTAGCTTATTTTCCATTAACTAAATTTACAATAGTACATTAAAATGTACATTACAAACAAAAACCGCAGACAGACTGAGAGAAAATGTAAATCCCCTCTCTGTCAGTATATAGTATATCGCTTATAGAGACACTGCATTTAGGCCACGCCCACACCAGGAAACAATCCAACCGTCTCCATTGACTCGTGCTCTGCACTGCTGCTTGAACTGAGGATCTACGGCGGTTTATCATATTTAAAAGCGTCAAAACGAGAATGTCATGTTTTCATAGTCCATTGATCTCTTTATTTAAAAGATCAATGAATATTTGGTGATAAAAATCTATTATATGAGCCTTTAATCCATTTCTTTATTTTATGGTTCAGGTTCATTTTGTTTTAAATGCTAAACTCATGAAATCTTTTATTTTTATTTTTATAGATGATAACATGGGATCCTCTATGCGCAAGAAGAAGCGCGTTCGTTTTGGGGCACCGCTCTCTCCAGAGTTCTTTGACAAAACCCTCCCTCCCAGTACCCCACTGCAAAAAGGAGGCACCCCAATGTGTCCTCCATCATCTACGGGACTTAAACGCTCTCTGCTGAAGACCCCTCAACGATCTGAAGCCCCTCTTCCACAACCTGACTTCAACAGTCCCCAGTTCAATGGAGCCTCTCCTGTCCTTGTTATTGACAGACGCTGTGCTGGACTGTTGTACAGTGATGAAGTATTTGAAGAGATCGAAAAGGTTTGACACTTGCCAGCTACTCCAAACTAATTTATCTGATAGTAGATTAATCATGTCAGTGGCTTGTGAGTTTATTCTGTCATTGCACAGAGGTTCCTTCCTCTATAAAATTATGTATTTATGGTGAGTTTTTTTGCCTTTCTCCAATCCATCTTCTCAGATAAGTTTTCCCAGTATGGAGGAAGAGTCTCCCTCATACAAGCATTCAGAGAACTACAAAGGTGAGTTATGAAACAATTTTGAACAGAAGGAAAGTTTCTCTTCACTCTGTATTCTAATCATGTATGTAAAACTGTAGATGTACTCTCTGCTGAGGATCCACGGCAGCCTCAGGCTGAAGACTCTGAAGTTATGAACGCTGCTTTTCAAGAGGAGGACGATAAACCATCAAATTCACAGACAGAGGAAATACTGCCATGTCCCACTAGTGATCAGCCACTGGCTCTCTCCGTCTCCAGTGAGTTAAACTTTCTTCCACTTTTTTTTTATCATGCTCTTTCACTGGTAAATTCATACCAGTTTTTATTTCTCTTTGCTAAAAAAAAAAGAAAGCAAAATAGGATAAAGATTATGAGAGCTCAGTGCAGTTCTTCTAATACATTTACAACACATCTGTTTTTATGTTTGTCTATTTTTCTCCCGTTTTTGTGTTAGCTTTAATATTCAATCATTATACATTTCTTACAGATTCTGCAAGGAGAATGTCAAATTATGAGCAGAAATGCATTGTTTAAATACTTCTTAACTTTAGCTGTTAGACTCTTATGTACTAATTAAATGTATTTCAGAAAAGTGCATCAATATGTATTTAGTCAGTCTATAACATTTGACACTCATGTTTCTTGTCAGCAGTAGAGGTTGACCAGGAGTCAGAGTCTTCTGCCATCTCTGAAAAGACATGTTCCTCTAACTCCAGCACTAAACCAACTCGCTCTCGCAGTAGAAAAAGAAAGGTGAGGACTCGTATCTACAAATCACTTCTTTCAAACTGTCCATTTTGATGGATCAGTTCAAAGAACAGATTAAGCTCTTTATCACTCAGAAGAGTTTGTAATAGACACTTTGTGACCAAATGTACTTTTTAATATCTATATATTTGTATATTGGTAGAATTTTTCTTCCTTGTCTGTACTTTATTTTGATTTAGAGGTTTTTTTTTACTGTGAGAGAGTTCTTTGAAACAGGCTTTTATTTATTTATTCAGTCAGAGAAACCATAATTTGAAACAGCCACTGTTGCCATTTCAATGTTGCATTTTTCTAAAAAAAAAAATTCTTCCCAAATGGTATTATCAGTACAAAATTTGATCTTTTTGACTTTAATATTCTTTTTCATTTTAAACTCATCATGAAACTTTATTTCTAAGTTAGAAAATCCCAGATTTTCAATGTGCTTTTAGGCTTTATATTGAAGAACATCAGAAGGCTGAAAAATATATAATTTCACTCATCCAGCTCTGTTCTGTTCCTTTATTTCAGCAACCAGGGGAGATTGAGACTGAGAAGAGGAGAAGCTCGCGTACTGCAGCAGCTTCTGCTTCAGGAAAGATGAAGGTATGAAGCTTAAAAAGTGGATTTATAAGCTGACATGTGATGAGTCTTGGTGAACGGGGGCTTTTTAAGCTCTGATTATTAACACTGGCATCAAACTGACATTGAGCCTGAAATAATAACACTAATGTGACTTGGACTTAGCATTTGGTATATAAATAGCATGATGTGTGATTTCATACGTCTAGAGCCTTTGAGCACATTTGTGTGAACTGTCCATGTTCCTCACTACAGCTTTTTTTTTCTTTTCTTTTTTCAGAAGACGTCAGGAGTAAATAAACGATTTGGCAATAAGGTGAATCGTTCTCTGTACGGGAAAAGAGACTATGCTTCAAAAAACCCTCTGCTCAGCCCCATATTTGAGACAATGTCTACCAGTCTCAGCAACACACCAACACAAACCCAGTCAGGAAAACTAACAGGTACTCTTGTCCAAGTGTTTCATTTATGATTCAGCCAATTTTTTCATCCATGCTTAGTCTGAATGGACTGATTAATCTAAATTAGATTCATCTTCTGCGGATTAAGACTGATGAGTACATTGCACAAAAATATGTTCTGTTATCTATTCACCTTCATGTGAATGACTTTTTTCCATGTGGAAAAAAAGTTTGTGGTCAGTAAGATTTTTTTTATTATTGTATAGAATTATACTTTTATTCAGCAAGGATGCGTTAAATTGCAATTCTTTCTTTTGGGAGACAATAACTTTGTTTATCATGCACTTTCAACTTTACAACTTTGTAGAACGTTTACATTCACAAACAGCTATATTGTACACTACATGAAAGGGAATATTTAAAAAAACATAATAGGGGCATTTTAAAATTTGTTGGATGAACTATCCATTTAAGCCCTCTCAAACAGATATTCTGAATTAAAGCAACACTAAGTAAAATTGTTTACCTTAAAATAATGTTTCCAAAATGGTTTCAGGGGTTCATCAAGTCGTAACAGGGTGAAAGGCACTTCTGGATTCGCTTTGCAGCCCTATATCTGCTATAACCACACTATGCAAGTTTGCCAAACCGGGTCGCGTTTCTGTAGTTTTAATGAGACATAAGAAAACTACAAATTTTACTTGCTTTACGTCAAGCGTTACAATAGTCATTATTTAGTTTTTCTTCATTTCTGATGTCGCAATACATCATACTTTCATGAAATCATGCAACATACTCTACCTTGTCTGTGGACATCGTTCATTCCAAAGCCGGTGCTAGATAAACAGCGAGTGTGCGTGCGACAGTAGGCTGCGGGCAGCGAAATTATTTACGACAGCGGTAATGGACAATTCCGCTTCCAACCTGTAGGTCGACCGAAGAGGAAAAGTTCCATAGTGTTGCTTTAACTTTACAATCCAGAGTAAGAGAACGCAGCTTTGTTAACACAGAGCTATGTTATGTTGGCATTTTGAACAACTAATGTTAAAGGTTTTACTCTCTTCCCACACAGATGGAGAGCAAGACTGCATTCAGACACCCAACCTTCCCCATAGCAAGACAGTTTGCCCCATGGTAATTCTGGGTACTCTCAGTACACAGACCAATGAGAACGAGCAAACGTTGAGCTCCTCTCTGATAGACACCACTGACAACCAACCAGATTTGAACACGGCTTATTTGGAACCCTCAGTCGGCACTCAGAGTCCCACAAGAAGAGTAAACTCAGGGTCAAAGACTTCCAAGGCCAAACGCGATTCAGGGAGGCCTGAGCGCAAACGTCGTAGCTCGGGCGCAGCCAAGAGAAAGGAGCTCGGCAATACAGCTATTAACTCCACTACTGAATCAGATTATGAAACTGGGAAACAAGATGCTGAGAGCCAAAAGCCAAATGAATCTGCAGGTTTGACCCTAATGTACCAAGACAGTTCTGATAGGCCAGTGCGTCATGAAGCTGAGGGTTCTGAGAACGAGGAAATTGAGGCTTTGAACATCTATGTGGTACCAAATGAAGACTCCATAACCACTGAGAGGTTAGAGCAAAAAACACCGCGTAATAAAAGACGTGGACGTGTCCAAACAGTGCTGAAAAGTCCTTGTGTAAAGGTCGATGTCGATGAGAGTGGTCAATCAGAGCGAATTACTGTTGGCATGTCAGAGAGCAACGCTGCACCTAAAGAGCCTAGTTTGGCCCCCTGGCAGCAGGATGACTTCAACATCGACGACATCTTGAAACCTGTGGCGAAGAGTCGAGGTTCAGTGCGACGCAGCCTGAGGAACCGGAGGAGCGTGGACCTGCAGGCTGTGGGCCTGGCCTGGGTGGACCACACGTCCCCGGAGCCGAGTAAAGCGGGACGGAGAAGGACGCGTGGAAGACTCAGCGGAGTGACGGGACCAGTCTTCTTTCAGGCCTCTGAGGAACCAACACCAAACTTGGGAGAATAACTGACATCAATCGTTTGTGTCAGTAGCGGTTTACTGTCGAATAAACTTTTAATGAAAATTGTACTCTTTTCTCTTATATGTATTGTTTTAAATGAATTTTTATGGATGAAAATTGCCTCTTATTAAGAAGATTGTATAATTGTTAATTACTTCTGCTCATTAAATCTTCATTTAGATGAAGGATCCTGTTTGAATGGGATTTTCCCGATCATTTTGTTTTACATAAATGGCTATCCCAGGACAACGTTTTTTGTTTTCTTTTACTGTATATTTGCCTGCTTCACAATTCAGTAGTACAAAACAATATTTGCATCCGAACCTTCTTTTCCATTGGAACTAATCGTCATTAGCATCACTTTTGAAACAAGTTAAGGGGCCTGCTTTAAATTTTACATGGATAAATGTTATGAAAACATGTCTGGATCATATTTCAACCCAAAATCAAGAGAGAATTTTTGTTTGTGTGTTTTGTGACATTTATTTTCATAACAGTTAAGCACATTTCTCATTACCGTAATGCATTTCGTTATTCTAATTACTAATATACAGTAGTTAGTTATACAGAAATTAATACAAAAACCATTTTAAAAAGCCTTTGCAGTACAGTTCAAATGCATAACTTTACATAACAATAGGGTCTAGAGTCCATACATGTTCTTGACATTTGATTTAATGTATGAAGCACATACTCTAAAACTGCAATTTCTAAAAACAATTTGGAAAAAGAGTAACACAATCTTTTGAAGCGCAACATGTCTGATTCCCTAAGTGGGATTTAAACTGGCACTCTTTAAATGTACTACACCTGTAATTGAGTTCGTGCTGCAAAAAGAGCCAACTGTGTTTAAAGCTAATGGACAATTCAGTGGGGAACTTATGAGTGAATAGAGCACAATAGGGCTTCAATTGAATTATTTATTTACAAGTTATATTTACGTTTTCAGTTTACCACAAAACTCAGTACAACATGGAAATAATTACGCTAGCCATTGATTCATAGCCTTGATTCAGCTGTGTTTGTTTACCAAGACTCACATTATGTTTTATGTGAATCAATCCTCAGCAGTGCTGCTGTTGTCGAAATAGCACTGCAACAGCCTTTAAATATTTATGTCCTGTAGTCAGTCTCCAGTTTCAGAGATCCAGTGGCATTATTTGAACATGGACTTACACCTTTGCTGTACGTGATCAATAGCTTATCACACATCGTTCTTCCAATGCAGCTTAAGAATTTTTTTTAACTTTTAGTTTAAGGTCTTAAAATGGCAATTCATATTGGGTCTGGCCAGGCAGTTTTCTTGTAGTAATAGAACACTGCCATCTAGTGTAGGCAATAAGTAAGGCTGTCACATGCTCGCACAGGCCATTCACAGAAATTGTATTCGACTACACAGGATAAAAACGTTCTTTTTTTTGAGAATGCATGTTTTGATCGCAGAGTATTACTTTTCCCGAATTTTTTAACAACTACAATCACTTTACATGAGTTTACAATGTCCATCCATGAGTTTGATTTATTATTTCCTCGTAACCTGCCTTGCGACTGCAACAAATCAGTTAATTGATAGTGATTAGACATTTCGGCCTGGTTTCACAGACTGGGTTTAGATTAAACCAGGATTAGGCCTTAGTTTAATTAGGACATTCGGGTTATTGTATTTATTATGTGCTCTTTTTGACCTTCAGGGTTAACATGTTCCCTTGAACGTCTGACGTTAAGCACTCGTGGTAGTGGTGTGTGGGTGTGTGCTAATGTTGGGGTTAAAATGATTGTGCTAAGTGTTTTTTTTTCTGTGGCGTGTGAAGGAGGGAAACCCCTCTCCCCCATCCCGCAGGCCCAGTGAAGGCAGCTTAGCACCAGAACAATGGGGTCCTTTGACCAAATTGAGGCCCTTTAAGACATGTGGCCTCTTGTCACCGTGGCAACCCCCCGAGACAACGTACTAGCCGACAGCTGGAGAGAGAGACTAGAGAGAGTTCATCTCATTGAGCTTCAGAACTCTCCACTTTGTTCTGCCCCATTATTTTCTCGCCTCCGCCCGCGCTAAGCGTTGAGCGCCTGTCTTCCTTTATTTGTTAATAATGCATACATTTCAGATCCCTTATCGCCTATCATCTATTCCATCCAGAGTGATGCTTTAACTAGATCCTTAACAGAAAGACTCATGCAAAATTGATTATGAGTGTCTCATACCACGAATTAGATTAAAGTGGTCTGAGGTTAAACGTTTGAGCTGGTGGGCTGAGTGTTTACGTTTTCCAAGTGTCATCTGCTGCGTCGCTGAATTATTCACAACGTGTAAAGTCAGATTCTAGTCTGTTCCATTGCACATAACCGTCACTTTCCATCTATGCTTTTCATTCAGCATTCATGTTGCTCAGTGTCGTCACACGGGGCGCTATAGAGGGATTAGCGTATGTTTTACAATTTTCTCTTTCAGTTCTGCTGTCGTGGTTGAGCAGCTTTAACACTTTAAAAACACAGTAACAAATGAGTAGCACACTAACTAACATTATAGTAACTACTATTAACTAACAAGAAACTCTCTGATTAACGAATTAGTGTTGAAAGTTGAATGCAGTAGTTCACTAACACATCCCAGATGATTAGTAGTTCCTTCTGAAGGATGTAGTAACACTTGAGTCATTATACTATCAATACTTTACAAAAACCTAAAATGTTTACAATGACATAGGTCATTACTAGGAAGTTATCGTGTTTTTTACTTTAGAATACTGATTCAAATAATTAGTAATTCCTTCTGAAGGATTTTGTAATACTTGAGTCATCACTAGGTTACCGTGATGACCTTCACTCTATAACTAATTATACATTATGCATTATTGATGTTAATTATGAACCTGTATATTGTAGTTCTTAGTAGTTCAGGAGGTATGAAAAAGATAGTATTGATTAGCAGTGAACTACCACATTTGACTAAGCACTACTTACTAATTCATTAGAGTTTTTTTGTTGTTGTTAGTTAATAGTAGTTACTACTATTGAGTGTTAATATCGCGTTACTTATTTGTTCCTGTGTAGTTATTCATTAATGACGGAACAGTATTCTAAAGTGTTCCCAGCAACAGTTGTTAAGCAAGTTAAAGTTAGTTAAACTGTCAGAATGTTTATAGCTACTTAAATTATAACTAGGCATCCATATCAGTTTAATTTTTTCAGTATTTTATTGTTGGCAGCATCAGTCGACATTGGATATTAAATTATGCACCTGTTTTTACATTTAGATTAACTTTGCCATCTTCCAGTGCTCACAAGTTAAATAAAAATGTACTAACTCTGTTAAATGTGATATTTAAAATATCCCACATTAATATTATATCTCACTTTCATTTATTTGATGCCTAGTATTAAAAACTATTGATTTGATATAATTTATGCTTGTTAATTTTATTTTGAGTGCATTCTATTTAAATATCTTTTGCACAAATTTTGTGTAAAAAAATAAATATATCTAGACTATCGCCACAGTAAAGCAAGAATACATGCTTATTAAATATGTACTACCACTTGTGATGCATTAGCAAAATATTAATGTTTGCGTACTTGTATAGAGTATTTCTTGCCTTATTTCACATTTACCTGATGCGTTTCTAACCTTTGCACTGTTTTCAGGTCCACTCCTCTCTGTGCGTCAAAGGTTATTTTTTACAGCATGTTTTTTACAAGCGGGGATAATTGTAGCCAATCACAATTATATCTGTTGAGCGCATGAACGCAATAGCCTATCAGAGGTGCTAGTCAGTTGCCATGTTTACACCTGCCTGGTATGCGTTTTGCTCGATCAGGTCACAAGTAGACGAGGGAAACACATTCACATTTACAAGTTTAGTTTTTCATGCTGTTAAGTACACTGCAAAGTTTCTGTTTTGGCAACCGTATTTAAATGCACGATTTAATCGGAAATTGCGATGATTGACAGTGATAACCAACGGACGAGACAAAACAGGACACATTTTTTAAAGTAGCTACTTAATTCAAGTTTTTGCTCTGGTACCGAAACTCCTCAGTGGGGTCAAATGTCTTCCTAGAAGCCACAGTGGTGCTACATTACAACAAGAGACGAACATCTGAGCAACTCTCTAGGTGATCGAGCACCCCTACTTTGGAAAGGAACCTATACAAAGTTAGTGTTTGCAGCCTAGATCACGGATCATTTGTTTCCCAGCAGCCCAAAGGATCCAAACAGCAGGGCTGCCAGTCTTTGCTGTTTATCTCTTTGAAATGTGCTCTCTTTACGTCAAGTCATATTCCTTGGCCTGTGAGCGAGTAGGCCTGCATGAGACGTGAGGAGGATGTGCTCGCCGCATCTCCATTGGGACGGACTTCAGTAGAGCGATGTGGAACCCATGCCTGCTTGCTCCATTATTAATGAACTGTTGAGTCCTCAGCACACTCTGTCTGCTGCTGAAAGATGACAATGTAAGAACTGTGCGGGCTCTGCTCTACAGCTGCTGCAAACGATGTCTCCGTATGAGTAGTTTTGTTTGCTGGTACAGTACCAGTGCCTGTTGCTTCATGGTTTTTGGGAGGGAATTTGACATGTTAGAAAGCGGACAAGAAATTGTTGGGGAGAGACCTGGAAATGTTGTGGATTATTTTGCATTGTGGGTTTGCATTGCAAGCATTCCATGAGCAGATTCCGTTCTTATAAAGTAATGAGTAAACAAGTACATTTTTAATTAGATTTGTTTTCAAATAAATAATGAGTTACTCTTCTATTTTTTTTATTTTTTTATTCAATACAAAGGTAAGTAAATAATGACAGAATTATTCTAAGTTCCTCACAATTTAAAGGGTTAATTCTCCCAAAAATAAAAATGTTGTCATTCATTATTCACCCTCACGTCCTTCCAAACCCATAAGACATTCGTTCATCTTCAGAACACAAATGAAGATCTTTTTGATTAAATCTTCTGTCCCTCCATTGACAGCTACGCAACTACTACTTTCATGCTTCAAAAAGTTCATTAAGAGATCGTAAAACGAATCCATATGAATTGAGCGGTTTAGTCCAAATTTTCTGAAGAGACACAATCACTTTATATGATGAACAGATTAAATTTAGGCTTTTATTCACATATAAACATTGATCAACTCACACATCAGTTATGATAAACGGAAGCTCAAGCTTGTTCACTTGATGTGCGAGAACCAATCGGGTTCATTCTCGTGTTAAAGCGTAACTCTCGCCAAAATACAACCTAGGGTCTTTTTGTTAATCTACCCGGGGCAAACTTTTGTTTAAAAGCATAATTAGAATGGAAACGCCACTTTTAAGTTTGACCGCATTTTTGGTTTCGGTCAAATTGCCTTTTGAATGGGAGTGCATGGGCACGACTATGATAGCATCAAAATCGCTATTTTTAAAAAACTAAGAAGGCTCGACACAACATGAAACTGTGCTCGAAGTATCACCAGGGGCTCTACACATGAACTCGAGCATTGACTACATTGTTTGTGTACACAGAGTTTACTACAAAGAAAGATTTTGAACAACTCACTGTAGCTGTTGTTGTTTCCGTCCGCCGGCATTTTATCAGGCAAAAATAGTTGATCTCCGAATGCGAATGAACTGACTCTGAATTTTTGTATTGTTTCTTATATGAGGATCCTTTTTCAAATCCAAGGTCAATATTCATTTTCACTAATGACAAAACAACAAATTATCCGTGAATTTATATGGAACTAAACGGAGCTTTCCATCTTTACTCTCCTCCCTGTTACGTTGCATTGAGCTTCTGTTTATGTTCACTGATCAATGTTTATATGTGAATAAAAGCATAAATTAAATCTGTCCATCATATAATGCAAATGACTCTCTTCAGAAAATTTGGACTAAACCGCTCAATTCATATGGATATTTTTACGATCTCTTTATGAACTGTTTGAAGTGGCAAAGTGGTAGTTGCGTAGCTGTCAATGGAGAGATTGAAAGGGATGAAAGTCTTACGTGTTTGGAACGACATGAGGTTGAGTAATTAATGACAGAATTTTCATTTTTGAGTGAACTAACCCTTTAAGTTCAACTGACAGCATGGCATAATGTTGATTACCCCTGGGTTACATTGAGTACTTCTGCCAATTAGTAAATATATATTTTTTTAAACGTTCTTAGTATGGCCACTAGGGTTGTCAAACATACCGATACTGCTGATAGCCTACCAGTTGGTATACAAAAACAAGTTGACGGTACTAGCATTTCTGCAGTACGGTAGCAGCTTTAGATGCTGCTTTCTGTGCATTAAAGGTTTCTATTTACAGCATGTTTTTACAAGCGTTGATAATTGTAGCCAATCACAATCATATTTGTTGAGCACTTGAACACAATAGCCTATCAGAGGTGTTTGTCAGTGACCATTTACACCTGATATGCGTTTTGTTCGATCAGATCACAAGTAGACGAGGGAAACACATTCCTGTTTACAAGTTTAGTTTTCTAAACTTTTTGGTACACTGCAAAGTTTCTGTATTGACAACTGTATTTAAATGTGTGATTGAATCGGAAAATTGCAATGATTGACAGTGATAACGGACAAGACAAAATGGGACAAAATATACATTACACACATTATAATAGAATAATTAACGCAAGTGCTTTTATAATGATAAGCTTCCCATTCCTGTTTTTAAATCTTCCAAAAATATCCCTATTTATTTCTGTTGTAAGTTCCTCCCTGTAACCTTGATTTTTACTACAAGTCTTGTTTTTGGGGGATGAGTCAGAATTATTTTTGTGGAAATCAACACAAATGCTGTTAATTTAGATTAACTTAGATTAGATTCCTTTCAAGAAACCTTATGTATCTGGTTTATTGATTTAGGATAGATTATATTCCAGAAGCCTGGTTGTAATGAGGTCATTTAAAAGTATTTGTGGTTTTTTTTGTGTTCGTTTTGACAGAACTTTAAAAGTGTATCTGATTACAGTAGAATTAGTTGAGCACACACTGAGTAAATTAACAGGGTTAAGCAGTGATGTCATGAGTTGTTGACCAGCTTGCGATGGGCAGAGGCAGACTGATGTATTAGATTAGTGATCGTCAGAGGTCAGGGGTCACGCTGTCCCGGGCCAGACTGTGCTGTGAGGAGATCTGAAGATTAACTATCAAAACAAAAGCCAGAGCAGTCGCCCACAGACTGCATGTCAATTATGACAATGAAAATATTCCATTGTGACACGAATGACGGCATTATTAGAGGGAGATATAGTTGTGTAAATTAAATATCTGTGTACAAATGAAAAAATGCAATGTTAAATGACAATTTATCAAGACAGTTCAGAGAGCAGGAAAGCTGTCTCTGTGTGTCCTGGAAACCGGACATAATCCAATAACAGTAATTCATTTTCCATGTACTGTCGAAGCTGATTTTATTTCATTTGAGACATTGCCCTTGTATTTTACAGCTTTTTTTGTTTACTCACAGAGCATGAATGATAAATAACTACAATCAGCCAGCCGTAGTAATGCATTTCAGCTATTTCTGTCAGGATCTAATCATATTTGGATTTGTACTATTGAATTAAAGACACTTTTCACTGACTCTTAACTTCAATTTCATAGCGATTAGTCTCATTAGACTGACAGGCTCTTATATCAGAGTGCCAGAGCTGATATAATGAGCAGTATAAAGCAGTATTGGGGGTAACATGAATCTGACTGCTACATTTAAACTACATAAAATGCAGAATGATCTAAACAAATCACGTTAAGTTTGTCCTAAAGGACAAACCCTTTCAAAATAGATCCAAAACACAAATCATAAAATCAGAGTTTCAAATAAATAAATGTGAGTCATGACTCATGCGTACCCTTGTAAAAGTCACAGACATGATTTTAGTTTGTGGATGGTTTCCAGGGTGTTGCTATGTCGTTGGATGTTATTGATGGAGGCTAGTTGAATGCTTGCTGGCCCAAGTCATAAATTCGCACAGCAAAGACTCTGGCCTATGCTCCTTCGATGCAAATATATAGGAATTCTTCCCCTCCATTTTATTGTCCACCAGACAGAAAAAAAGTCTGAAATAGTATATTTATTAATTAATGTTGACTAACAATTGGAACTTTATTGTAAAGTGCAAATTTATTAAATATATTTAAACATTATAGTATTTGTATATAGGCTTATAATATATATATAACATATAAGCCTATATTTATATTTTCAATTCGGGTGGCATTTGATTAAAAAAATAAGAGGGGGTTAAAAAATAAAGTGTGAAATTTTCTGCGCTGATGAATCATTCACAAACATCTGTTAACAAAATAAATATTCTGTTTTTAATTTTGACTTTCAACAAAATATTATGAAAGGTTAATTGAATAATCTTGACATGCATGACTAAATCAATAATGACATGAACTCATTTCATATTCAAGGTGAAGTGCATAAAGTTTTGACTTGTGTTTTGAGGATATAGTCTGGCATTGTGTGACCTCAGAAGTCAGAATCACCATCAATTTTCACTGTAAAACTAAGGTCAGATGCACGCTGATGAGCTCTTAAGGGAAACGTATAGTAAGAGCTCCAATTCTGGAGGCCTAAGGGGTGTGCACTGGGGTGAGAGTAGGAGAGGGAGTCCTCCACTCACTGCCAAAACAGGAGAGAGGGAGGAGGAAGAGTGAGAATGAGAGAGGCATACATTGTCTGCTAGGCTCAAAAGAAGAAATACCCGACAGCCCCTGCAGGAATTCAGGAAGGTCTTAGGTTGCATTGTTGTCTGCATTGTATCCTGCCCTGTAAATATACACGACACTCCAGCTATGGACTGTGTCACATGACCACGTGAAGAGCATGTCGTTTATGTCTCTGTCTCCATCCACCTATTGAAATTATACCAAACTTTGAGAAAAGAACTTTTTGGAAAGAATTTTTCTTTTTCAGACGGTAGGCTACCAGAGGACGAAATGCTCCATGACTTTGTTTCCTTGTTCTGACTGCTCTTTGTAATTTGAGATATTGGCCCTTTGCGAATAGGCTACTCCACAAATACTGGAGAAAAAAAGACTTGCTTTTATGATAAACTAATTTTATGATTTCGCCTATGATTTCTGGGTTGAATTGAGAATGCTTTTGAAATTCCAGTTCCTAAATTTGAATTCCAATAGGAAACAGGATGAAGAATAACTGCAATGTGAAACTGAATGTATAAGTAGAAGATAGAATGTTCACATATATACAACCATCTCTAGAGTTTACAGAAAATGGTCAGAAAAAGAGAGAGCGGCAGTTCTGTGGGCGAAAATGCCTTGTTAATGCCAGAGGTCAGAGGAGAGTGGCCAGACTGGTTCGAGCAGATAGAAAGGGAACTGTAACTTAAAATCCAGTTGTTACAACTGAGGTTTGCAGAAGAGCATCTCACAATGAAACCTTGAAGCAGAAGAGCAGCAGAAGATACACCAGTGACACTCCTGTCAGCTAAGAACAGAAAACTGAGGCTATAACTCGCACAGGCTCACCAAAGAAGATTGGGAAAAACTTTGCCTGGTCTGATGAGTCTCGGTTTCTGCTGCGACTCTCAGATGGTCGGAATTTTGCATTAACAACATTAAAGTATGGATCCAACCTGCCTTGTATCAACGGTTCAGGCTGCTGGTGGTGTAATGGGATATTGTCTTGGCCCCTTAGTACCAATAGAGAATTGTTTTAAAGCCACAGCCTACCTGAGTATTGTTGCTGCTGACCATGTCCATCCCTTCATGACCACAGTGAACCCATCTTCTGATGGCTACTTCAAGCAGGATGCGATGTCACAAAGCTCAAATTATCTTAAACTAAACATGACAATGAGTTCATTTTGAGTTTCAAATGGCCTCCACGGTCACCAGATCTCAATCCAATAAAGCACCTTCGGGATGTGATGGAACGGGAGATTCTGCAGGGAAGAAATCTGCAGAAACTTGAGAGATGAACAAATAAACCTCAATAATCATCAAAAGCCTGATGTATCATATTTGATACTCATATTTAAACATGAGTTTTCACTTTATTTTAAGGTGTCCTTGTTAGAATGTAATTACTGGGTAATATTAATTAGCTTCATTTAGGCCTAAAATGCCTTTTTCTTAAAAAAGCATAAACTATCAAACAGATGACAGAAGGTCTGTAGAAGATTGTGTGAACAGGTTTTTTAGAAATGTTTCACATATGTGACGTATATAAAAATATATAAGCTGTGAACACAATTAAAACACAACACTGCAGCATACTATTTGCTTTTAAAAGGATAGTTCCCCCTCAAAATGACAATTTTGTCATCATTTACTCACACTCAAATTGCAGAATGTTGCCAGATAGTTGATGGTAGCCATTGACTTCCATAGTATTTTTATTCCTACTATGGAAGCCAATGGTTACCCTCAGCTGTTTGATTACATACATTCTTTAAAATATCTTCTTTTGTGTTCAAAATATGAAAGAAAGTTTGGAACAACTTGAGGGTGAGTAAATGATTTTTGGGTGAACTATCTATTTAAAATCACTGTATATTTCACATTCAGATTTTCAATAGTTTCTTCACAAGCAGACACAAACACCGGTCCTAAAGACTGGCAGAACTCCTACTTGAATGAGGAGTGCACTTCTGTGCACTTGAGGGATCGAGAAGGAAAAACAGAACTAAAGTATAGTGTCAGAGAGATCTTGCTGAAGTTGCTCTCTGCTTAGAGGCTTTGGGATGAAAACCGTCTATAGTGGATTGGATGAGGTAGAGGTGTTTCAATTGAGTTGAAAGTGAGGTGGAGGAGGATTGGGTCTCTCAAACAGGCCAGACTTCAGTTTCAAGAGCACTATAGTTTTAAATGGACAGATTGGAGGTAAATGTCCACATTTAACCTTCATAATGTAACGTATTTTTTACTGAAATGGAATAATTTCATTAAAAAAAATCTTTTTTTTCCTCTTCAATTTTTTGTCCCAGTCATACAGGCCATATTTATGTTAGCTTCTGCCTTTTGGGAGCCAAGATGGTGTATGAGACATGGATGCAAGTTCAACTTCAGCATCTCAACATTTCCAAATGGTAAATAATATTATTTATTATTATTGCTGTCATTCTATTATTTAATTCATGATACAATTATGTTTAACTAATTGGAAGACTTGGAAGCTATTTGGCTGTAGTTAAAATTATTTTGTCAGTGATGTCAGCCAAAATATAAAGGCATAAAAGATTACAAAAAGAGACAAAGAATCAAACACACTGATGAATAATGCACAATGTGACCCCCATAAAGGAAGAAAATATGGTCAGTTTTGAATTCCTTTTGACTTTAAAGTGAGAACCAACAGATAGATTAGTTAAAGTGGGTGGGGAGCCTGGTCTCTCAGTTATGCCTGGAAATTTCCGTTGTAGGCCTCAATCTGCTCCAGGATGGGAGGGGTTTGCGTGTGTTATGGAGAAATAAAGAGCAGTGGTTTGGGACTGGAGTTGGGTTTTGAGAGTTGGCCATGAGCCAGCCTCAGCAGGAAGCCTGCTGGTTCACACGGACAAAAGCAGTAATGACTAGTTCCAAGGATGTCTGTGGTGGACATGACTGTCATCATCCACCCCAACCCCCTTCAAAAGTGTCTCTTTTTCTTCAAAGCCAATATCTGGCCCACTGTAAACGTGACTTAAGTTGTGACTTGAGAGAAAACACTTGAAATACCCAGAATTGTCAGTTACGATGGCTTCAAGAAGTACAAGGACACTAAATGCCATTGGATTAAATCATCAAAGCAAGTGATTTTTATTTTGAAAAAGGCAAAGGAATATTTCTTATGCAAAAAAAAAGAGGTTTGCAGAGTTTTAAATTATATAACATTAGCTACTGTCTATCAAATGTTGGTGGAACATGTTCATATAGTTAATGTGATGAACTACACCTGTTGTGTGAACTTGAGGTAATATGACTTCATACACCCATCAGACCAAATGCATGGTTAAAAGTTGCAAAAAAGGCTCAGAACGGTGAAGTTGATTCTGAGGTTCTAGTTCAAGTTCACAGGTGCCACTTATTGTGGTGTATTGTTACTTTAAATGTTGTTTAAGTGTCTGAATGCACTCTTAATAATAAATGTTCTCTATTGGTATTGATGGTTCCACGAAGAACCTTTAGCATCCATGGAACCTTTCCATTGCACAAAATGTTCTTTATAGTGGAAAAAAAATCTTTATATCATAAACATGTTCTTCACACCAGGAAAACAATTAGTTATTTTAATAACTTTTCACTGAAATGTTCTTTGGGGATGCAAAAAAAAAATGGTTCATGGCATTTTTATGATCACTGTGTTATTTATACTTAAAAAGTCTCAGTGTTGTTGTCCACATAATGAAAGTCAATGGAATTTAAATATTATTTGGTCCCCAACATTCTTCAAAGTATGTTATTTTGTGTTTCGTATACGAAAGAAAGTCATTCAGGTTTGGAATAACATGTGGGTGAGTAAATTATGGCAGAATTCTCATCTTTTGGGTGAACTGTCCGTTTAAACAATTTGCACAGTTAGCAAAAATGCTTTAGAATAGAATAGAATAGAATAGAATAGAATAGAACAGAATAGAATAGAATAGAATAGAATAGAATAGAATAGAATAGAATAGAATAGAATAGAGAATAGAATAGAATAGAATAGAATAGAATAGAATAGAATAGAATAGAATAGAATAGAATAGAATAGAATTTTTCTCGTGGAATTTATTTCCACAACTTACAGTACAATGGCACATATGCACTGCATCTCATCTGAAATTACAGGGATATTCCCCCCAGGTTAAGAGTCTTGCTCAAGGGCACAATGATGATAGTACAAAGATTGCCCTTACAACCTACACTCACCAGGCCTGATCTTTGTCCACAACGCCACATCAGAGAAACCAATGTTTGATAGAAGAGTATGGGCCTTTTAAAACCTCAAGTAAACACTGGCATAGGTCAGAGGAAGCTTTTCTAACCTGAATTATGCTTGCAGTTGGTCTGTGAATGGTTTGGAGCCTAACAATCAGATGACCCCAAAATTAAGATCTTCTTCTCTAAAAGTATATAGGAATTGCATTCACTCAATAAGGTCAGCTCTTTTATTTCACTACAAATTTTATGCTTGTTCTTCTTTACCAATTAAACATGCTTTGATCCTTGTTAACACTTTGTATTTACCAAAGAGGGAATGACCCAACAGTTAAACTGAATGTTTTAATTAAACTGTGATGATTTTTATTTGATGAAGTCTGTGCTTCAGGGCAACTAGCTCGCCCACATTTTGTAATGAAAGTCTATCAGATGTCATTGCTACCTCCTCATAGTACGGCTCTTTTTTTTATTTTTTATAAGTGTGTGTTTCTATAGTGACAGAGCTGGTAGCACTCAAAAACAGGAGAATCCCCTCATGCATTGAGAAGGTTGACATGATGCTGTTTTCACACTTTCACCAGCATAAATTCAAATATTAGGAGGACTTCACAAAAGAGAAGATTCGTTTCATTTGACATTCATCATGCAAAAGGAATATCCGAATTTTTACTTTAAAGGTGCAAGGCATCTCTTTAATATGATCAATTGGAGAAATATTAGTTTGGTATTTTAATACTTCATATTATTAAGACAAATTTAAACATATAGCCCAGAAAGAAACCAACGTGTAATAAAAGTTAACAAATACAGAGGTAAAGTGTCAGCAATCAGCAATAATAGTGCTTTGGGTGAGTTATACTCTTGAGTCATGCTGGCACAAATGAATCATAAATTAAACAATTTAGATGTATTTTATTTCTTAAGTGTTTTGAGAAACACGCAAGTGTTTTGGATGAAAAGGCAGACATTGTGTGTACAGCATCATAGTGGTTTTAGTATGTGTGGTTAGTTTATAACATCAGTGGCATCATATTATTCAAAACATTTAATACATTTATGAAGTCTCTTCATAACTGCAGTTCATTGAAATAACTTGTTCTATTTGAGAAGTATGTTGAAGACTTATCACACTCTCAACTTCCTTCACCTTCTTCCTCATAGCAGATAATAAAAGGAAAGTATCTATTTACTCACATACATATGAGAACTGTTGAGGGGGAAAGCAGGAAAAGCTGACTTTACTTTGTGTCAATTAAATGCCAGACAATACTGAATTTAATTCTTTCGAAAGACTGCAGCTTTAAAAAATGGCCAGAAATGGTTTAAATGTGATCCCTTTTTTAATCAAGCTTAGTCCAACAGGTGAGCCATTACTTCACAAAAAAATATTGATTTGTACACAAACAAACAAAAAGACCAGACCCATGTTTTAAAATTCTGAATTAATTTCCCTTATAGTAGTTCCTGTTTTTAAAACAACACCTGCCAGCTTGCTCGGTATCTGACAGCTGCCGAAAAGACAAGAACGACTACAACATTCTGCTGTATAAGGATATATGAAGTATAGGCCTATACATTTAAAATGGGCTGTCTGGAGTCCTTGACACCAGTGAGTCACTATGCTGTTCAAGAAATAATCCATGAAAAAAAAAAAACATATTGTTTGAATATGTGCATTGATTTATAATATATTTGATCCATATATTAGCTCATAGGCTTACTTTTTGGCTTTCAAGTTTACTTTGATTTACCATAGCATATATTGGTTTCTGCAATTAGCCACATAAAAGGCCATATTCACACAATGTGATCTACTATGACAACAATTATCAAATTTTACTTACACATTAAGAAAATTGAAAGAAGCAGAGATATCAGTTTTATATTTTAAAGAAGTGGCTTTGATGATCCATATTGTGTGATATTAAATACAGAGATATGGCGTTTAAGAAAGGCCCTACATGTATTACATAATTGCAATTATTCTGAAACAATTATGATAGTCTTACCTCTTACTAATGTTTCCTTACGTTCCTCTTTTGAATTTTACAAATTATCTAGAGCATGCATAGTAGTATCTAATTATAGGCAATTCATAATATTAATATATTCACGCAGCTCAAACATTACTGCAATTACAACGCAACTACATCCTATCATAAATATTCTATTAATGACTAGGGATGGCACTAAAGCAACAGATTCACATTTCCCGAGTGGGTGTTAAATTGAAACATCTCTCGCGTGGAGCACCGAAGGGAAAGGTGTGTGTAGGTCACCTGTCATCACTGGCTCATACAGCACTGCGGGAAATTTACATAATCATATCTAGTAGTGACTCTCACAGGCATTGTTTATATAGTGCATCCCCGTTCCCAAAATCAAAACATATGCTTTGTCAAAAGCGCTGTCGTTTGCGTTTATTTATTTATTATTTTATAGCATTATGATTTCTCTTGGAAACAGGGGACGAAAACAGCAGAATGGCTACGCAGAACCCCGATGGGAGGTGTCGAAGGGGCCGTCTTTGATCTTTAAATACCCTCTAACATTAAAACCACACTCCATCGCTTTGATTTCTTTTGTCGCTACCAAGGCGCGACTGCAACATTCAGACGTTCCCTAAGCGTGCCACATCGCCTTTTCTTTTTTCCGCTCTACCATCTGTCCCTTTCTTCCATTTCACGCAGAATCAACGGACATTCGCCCTTCAGATGTGTGCAGCCGTATCCCCCCTCTCTCCTCCCGCTGCAGTCCCTTTCTTATCCCATGCCTCTCCCTCTCTCACTCGGATTCGCACGATGCAGACGCTCCCTAGCGCCGACTGTTTCCCCCCTCCCCCACACGCAAAGCTCCTGTTTCACTCAAAGATGGCGTCAGCTCTGGAGCCACTGCTCTCTGGCTGCATTTTTCGGGCTTGTTGTTGTCTGTGTTTCGAACGCTTTCTGGCACATTCTCCTCGGCCACTCGAGCCGAAATTCTGGTGAGTAGCTCACAATTACACGCCGCGTTCAAAATGCTCTCGGCTCGAGAGCCCGAACTGGACTCGTGGTTCTGCCTTTCAGGGAAGGAGCGGGAGAAGGTAGAGGGAACGGGGGGTACGCGGAGATGAAGGGGGAGGGTGGGGGGAGCTAGCCGAGGCCTAACTACTTCCCTCACGGGCCTCGTCTCCTCCGCTACCACCGCCACCACCGCAGGCTCTCCTGTTGGGTAGGGAGGGTAGGTTACAGTAAGCGGGGAAGGAAGTGGAGGAGAAAATGGTGGAGGAAGCGCGGAGGAGCAGTTGAACATCTCGCGTGAGGATTTTTTTTGTCATGCGCTTATCCGAGGCAGAGATTGAGGCCGCGCGCGGCCGTGTCAAACGTTGGCGCGAGGGAAGGAAGGAAGGAAGGAATCTTGGCGTCCCTTTTTTGTAACGGCTGAGGCGCGCTAACCGCGGTAGCCACTGGTTACGGGCATTGTGTTTTCAGTTAGGCCGCGATGTTTCTTTACGGAATATGAGGTTGGAAAGGTGTAGAAAAATGTCCTTTTTCAGATTGTTATGGTGTGAAATCTCAGGCGCTGAGAGGAATGGAGGAAACATTGTCCTTATTCTCAGCTGCACGTTGCTTGTGTTTTGGAGCTAACAACATCCGCTCAGTGCACTGGCTTCGTTACTTCAAAGTTTACATCGTTTGGGATGGGAAAATATGCCTTAATAATCTTTAGTAAAGTATATTTACTGGTGTTTAGCCACTATCAAACTGCTGTTTGTAATAGTGTTTACATTTTTCAACGTTCAAGAACCGTTTCTGTTTTGTTTACTACTAGCCATGTGTTGACATTTATTACGTGCTTTCCTTTCTGCTGCAGTTTGACATGTGATTAGCACCTCATTACAGATGATTTCTGACTGACCATCTGTCATAGGTGTTGTGAAGTTTCTCAACTTCTGTTTGAAGTTATAATAATAGACATTGCATTACACAATTTACATTTTGAACAGTGCTGATTATTTTTTTTCTTTCAGTCATATAACTTTAAAAAAAGGATGTTTCAGGCACTCTGGTTGTAAGACATATTTTTTAATATAACCCGTGTCACTGATCTGCTGTCATTGAAAATAGTGTATTTTTAACTGTTTATTAGGCAGTACTCCTTTGCCAGTTGTTTTGTTTTTGTTTAGATTTTTGGGTTACACTTTATATTAGGGTGTCATTGTTATAGTGTAATTACACAAATAAGTACTTAGTAATATTTGGATTTACCATAGTATTAAGGTTTCGATTTGTTAAGGCTTAGTTGCTTGTAATTATCCATGGTTTACTGTTATTACTATAGTAAGTGCATGTGTAGCAGGGATACTGTTAAATAAAGTGTTCTATTATTGTTGATAATATTGGCTTAAACTTGTTTAAACCAAAGCCTAACTTGGTTTAAAAATGTAAAGTGCACCCTTCAGATCAACTTTATATGAAGTGTTTTTAACTACTACATGCTAACATTTCAATTAACCATTTAAAACAACGCACTTATTGTGTACATGGATGTTTTTATGTTGTACTTGTATTTAAAATTACCTGTATGAGTGCATGTAATTACATCTGTAATTAATTTATCTAGTTACATCTATAATTGCACTGTGGATCCACCCTTAAAACTAAACTAACCATACCACCTTTCAGTAGCCTTAACAGTATCCCACCTCAATAGCAGCAAAAGTGTTTTGCAATAACACACAAAGACAATAAGTACATTGTACCAATATATATTTATTTTTGTAACATAAGTACATGGTAATAACACACCTAATGTAAAGTGTGACCCAAACATTTCTGAAGTGTGATGTGGAGTTAGTTTGCTGTCATTGTGCATTTAATTCATATAGATGTTTTACCCGTTTCTGTTTTCGGCCCTTTTTATGTGCTGGATGATAATATTGATGAGTGTTCAATCATTTTGTTGGTTGTAATGTGTTTTGTGTGCTTTTCAGATACTGATCCTTTTCATGTTTTTTTTTTGTGTGCAGGTTGCAGGAATTTCTGAAGAATACCCAATAGGAAGATGGTCAGCCTACGTCGCTTCCTGGAGTGAGAGTTCTGTTCAGGACCACTTGTTCCAACAGCGCTAGGAGGATCAACAAGGAAGGAACGAACTGCTGGACAGTATTTTCACACTTACGTTTCCCCAACGGAAGAAACCGAAACTCTCCGAAAGTGCTGTCACAATTCTCAACAATGATGCTCCATCTAAACGGATAACACTGACCGTCAGAATCGAGGATTCTACTTTACTGACTGCTTTTGAGACGGGGAAATAAGACGACACCCAAGGCTCTTGCAACTTTTTCTCTTGGAGTAGCTGTTGTGTCCGCCTGTTGCATACCTCACCTCTTTGCTTTGGTGTGGCAGCCCTTCAGGAGGAAGGGTCACTGGGTTAGGGGAATCTTTTCGAGGTTGGGGGGGGGGGATTTAGGGAGCCTATGCTATGGTGATCGGCTCCCTCACTAACAGCCCCTGCTCAGGCACAGAGAGACTTACTACACCTCCCCGGGACAAAGGATAGCCTCCTGGAAGAAGAGAGAGGAGGACAACGACGTTGAGGCAGCGCCAGGGCTGAGGCCGCTGGGTGCTCCCTAACGGTTGTGAGAGTGTGTTGGGCTTTTGCCCAGCAGTATTACAGCAGCCATGGTGAAGCTGGCCAACCCGTTATACACCACCTGGATCTTGGAAGCCATCAAGAAGGTGAAAAAGCAAAAACAGCGGCCGTCCGAAGAGCGCATCTGCAATGCTGTGTCAATGTCCCATGGGCTTGACCGCAAGACGGTTCTGGAGCACCTCGAGCTCAGTGTTAAAGATGGCTCCATACTCAAGGTGTCCAACAAGGGGCTCAACTCATACAAGGACCCCGATAACCCTGGACGTTTATCGCTCCCAAAACCCAGGGTGGCAGGAAGTGGAGGCAGTTCCAGCACCTCCAGCTCCAGCAAAAAACCAGGCTTGGACTGGAACAAACTCATAAAGCGCTCTCTGGAGGGGCTTCACGAACCTGGTGGATCATCCCTAAAGAGCATCGAACGCTTTCTGAAATGCCAGGCAGATGTTGCAGGTTATCTGTCTGGCAGTGGCTCTATGGGGCCAGGCATTTTCCACCAGCAGCTCCGGCTTGCTCTGAAGCGGGCCGCAGCTCACGGGCGGGTGGTAAAACAAGGACCGCTCTTCCGGTTGGTAAGCAGGAGTTCTCATAATGACGGGACGGGCTGCGTGTCTCTGGATTCTCTGCCTCCGGTGCGTCTGCTGCCCCACGAACAAGATCGGGTGAGCTGAAGTTTTTTGAATGTTTTGAAGTTTGCTGCGTGTATTGAGCAAAACAAACTTTCAGTTTCCTTTTCTGATGACCTATATTTACATATTTCACTTCTGTTTCAAAAACCGGCTCTCAGCTGTGGCATGACTTGAGTTGGCAAATGGATTTCTTACAATAGCTAAAATGTCCAGAAATAATTGAGCATGTTAAAGACATCCACATAAAGTGCATGTTACATTTCTGACATTTTCTTTAGAGTGCAAAAGTCGGGTTTGAAAATGATTTTTAACAATAACTTATAATTCTTAAAAGCCAGACAGTTGTGAGCAACAAGGTTGTTAATCAGTGTTATATGCAGCTGTCTGTTTAAGGTTTACAAGCATATTTTTTAATATAATCGTGTTTAACAGCGAAATTCGCTGTGGAAACTAGGCTACATTAATCATGAATCATGATGCCATAAGAAAATTCCACCAATCAGAGAGTCGCAGTAAGCAAATCGCCAAAAATGAGAGCCCTGAAGGTCAGCCCTCTCTTATGAAGCACCACAAATTATGTTATCGAGTTGGTCTGCCTACGCTCTCAATTTTTGTTATTTTATTTGATATAATTTGTATATTATACTTATTTTGCAATAAATAAAAAATTTAGCCTATTGTTTGTATAGATTAAATCAAAAACGTTAAATGAATAGTTTTATTTTTCATTCGCAGTGCTTCATGGGATTGTAGTTCTTTCCCTCAGTAAAGTCGTTAACAGTGTTGCATGTTGTCTTTTTATCTGATTTTGAAATATGTTTTTGCTTCAAATCAAATTTGTAATGTTGCGATTCACTTCGTAGCTGGTTGGTTTGGTTCATGGCTTAAAACGTTTTACCAAAGACTTATTTAAGATAGTGGTCAAACAACATTTTATAAAAATCGTCATGTTTATAATATATATTACATCAGCATGTGAGTGTCAAATTGGACAACTACAAGGACTCATCTCTCAAGATCAATAATCAATAATTTAACAGTTCATCTATTGGCAAAATTATGAAAAAAAATTTTTTTAAAGAAAAATATTAAAATCAGGAATGTCAGAATCAGAATGCGTAGTTCTTGCATAAAAATATCCGTCAAAAATCCAACAAGTTGAACGATGTTCACTAGGGTATCGGCCAATATATGATCCTTTTTAATGCTATCATTTCGACCTGATAAGAAAATGTGGCCAATATATTTAAGCCGATAAATAATGGATTATTTCCTTCAGCTGAGACACTTTTTGCACGGTTTGCCATGATGGTTTTGAATCACTTTGAAAAGGAAAATACAGTTAAGTGCAACATGTGCAACACAACTCTCTCATATAGCCTAGGCTGCATAAAATTGTAATGGAAACGCTACTGTAAAAGAATGTTGTGAATTCTTTGTTCGCCCGTGTTTTAGAGTGTTGTTACGGGAAGAGCGCATCCAAAACGGAGTTACATCTTCATGACTATAAGTTTGCTTGTGCATTCGCAGCCATTTGTTTTGTGCAATTATAAGTTGTAGTATTGTTTATTTTGTGTATCTGATTTATCTCATATAGGATGTGTTTGGTTAAGAAATAACGTGGTAGTAAAGTGCGCCGGTGATCATCTTTAGTTTCAGCGCATGCAGCTCAAACAGCAATGGATGACAAACTATGATTGGGACATAACATTACAATGAGAAGAACACTATTGTAATAAAACGTGAATTCTTTGGGTTTAATTGCCGTGTTTCAGTGCGTTGTTACGGAACAGAGCGCATCCACAACAGGAGTTACACATTCTGACTAGCACGTATTCTAGGCCTAGTTCAAGTTCACTTGTGCATTTGTCATTTGCCATTGGCAGATATAAGTTGTAATTTTATGTTTGTCATGTTTTTTGATTCTTTATACATAAGTAATGGTGTCCAATGACTTGTTTGCATTATTTAGGCGTTATTGTATTTGTTGTTTTTTTGTTAAAGAAAGTTGGCCATAGAGTGTGTAAAATTAATTCTAGAACTTACTTGCACTGGTTCAAACTTGGCTTCTGTACTGTATATGTTTGATTTATTTGGAAGTGTTTGGGACATAGGCCTAGCTTTTAATGTTGAGACTTTTGTTTTTGTAATCAGGCTCTCAAAAATGATATAAAAATGTGTATTTAGATTTATCGGCATATCGGTTATCGACTTTAAAGAATTATCGGTTATTGGTATCGGCCAAAATGTTCATATTGGTGCATCCCTAATGTTCACTAACCTGGCAAAGTTTTTCAATTGGTTTGCCATTTATTTTCTTTAGCTTTTTGTCAGTGTGAAGCATTTCACTCAGTTCCCTGATCATTCTTATTCAATTTTAGTGAGTGAAGTAGGGGTGGGCGATATAGCGAAAAATATATATCACGTATATCATGACAGGCTTTCAGTGTGTGTGTGCGCGTTATGTTTTGACAGACATCGATGTCTTGATATTCTAATGATGTGATTTGAAAACAGATGGATCGAAAGGTAATAATTTAATTCTTAGCCAGCAAGTATTCAGTGAAGTGATTGATTGCCCATGAGTGCTGTTGATGTTTTTCGGTCTAATATTACAACCGATAGCTAGTCTAAGTTTTTGACGGACGTGAGAACATGCGTGAGTGGTGAAATATGTTTGATTTTTGGGTAATTTTGAAATATGCTGGAGACTTAATGAGCTTTTTGCGTAGTTCATTATGCATATTTTACAGAAAGAAGTTTATTTCTAGGGATGTCCCGATCAGGTTTTTTTGCCCTCGAGTCCGAGTCATTTGATTTTGAGTATCTACCGCTACCGAGTCCCGATCCGATACTTCTATAATACATAAAAAAAGAATAAAGAGGAGCGAAGAAACAGATCCAGGATGTTCCTTATTTTTTATTTAATTCACCTTATTTTAACATTCAACAACTCTGTTAACAAACAGAGCACTTCTGTGAGGCAGCTTGAACAATCAAGTAATAAATAACATAAATTCTTCACTTTTGGACTTTAGTGCAACAGTAAATATAAAAAAAGTCTAATATATAAACAAATAGCACCTCAACTTAAAATACCAGGCAGGCATGTAAACAAATAAAAAATAAAAGTGCCACAGTGTTTGCAAAGCCAGTAATGTGCTTTTAGGAACTGCACTCCTAACTCTTACGCCGGTTTCACACTGCACGCGTTAGCAGAGCGTGCAGCGCGTATGTTTTTCGCCGCCCATGTTAACAGATTAGAGCATTCACACCGCACGCAGAGGCGGCGCAGCAGCGCGTAGCAGAGCAGAGCAGCAGTGCCGCTTACACTGAATTAAAGTGACAATCCAAAATACACTGCAGTTTTATCCAAAAGGCGCATTGATGATATCTATTGTGTTTTAAACAGTCAATCAAATGACCAACAGCAATTTAAAAAGAAAACAAATGTCCAAAAACAAACTTGTTGCCAGAATAATAAAAACAAAGATGAACCAAAAGTTATATAAATGAAATTATTAATAAAATAAGCTTCTTGACAAGTCTTTTCTCTTAAATGTATTTGAAAACGAAATAAAGCAATGCCAACTTATCCATTATAGAGTACTCTGTCTGTACACACGCCGCGGTTCAGCCGCGCGTGACAAACGCTGCCAGTGTGAAAGCAAAACGCGCGTGTCCTGCTCCTGCTCACCATACGCACTGCTCCTGCGCTGCTTACGCTCTGCTCGCGTGCAGTGTGAAACCGGCGTAACACTGTGGCACCGCATAACTATAGATGTGTTAAAAAAGAATGAGAATATATATACATATATATCCGAGTCCTGATCGGGAGGTAACGTTCGATTCCGATCGAGTCTGAAAACACGTGATCGGGCCCGATTTCCGATCACGTGATCGGATCGGGACATCCCTATTTATTTCATGACTTAAATTACGTTACTACGAGTGAGACGGACATAGGGCTCCAGACTGCGACCATTTTTCCTCCTAGTGCGACCAAAATTTTGTTAGAGGCACAATTTTGCACAACGTTGCCCAACATCAAATGGCAAACTAAATAAAAGCGGAACGAAACTGCGCTACTCATAAGAAGCATTTAAATTCGCCGCAGAATTCTGTTGTAATACATTTCAGGTCAAACAGCTTTGACGTGGAAGCATTGTCATGAATGAACAAGTTATAGAAGGCTTTAAGTCCACAAATCAGCAACATTCACCATGGATTTAATGTAGTAACACTAACTAAAACGCTTACGAGTACTAGGCCTTACACATCTTTTTCCAGCACTTCAAAACTAATATTATCTTCAATGTTATTTTTAATGTAATGACCAAAACATTATTTGTTCATACTTCAAATATCGTCCCCATTTATAAAACTAAGTTTCAAGATGTAGGAAAACTCACACTTATTTAAAGAACAAAAATGAAACAAAAAACATTAAATTATCATTGTAACCATTGAGCACTTATTGGCTTATTAGCTATTTCCACTCCCTAAAAATTTTTTCCACTTGTTTTGATTTTTTATTAATATTAAGACATTATGAATGATAATAATTAAAGCTAATTTTATCTACACCTCAACTTAAGCGCAGTGCTCGTCACCTCCAGTGCTACCAGATACTCTCTGTAGAACTTAGTGACTCTAGTATTGCTGCCCTCAAAGGTTGGTCTGAAGCCCTGTGAACTTAAAATAAAACTGCACATTATATTTCCTGTACGTTAAATCTATTTATTACCAAGGCGTTTGTTAGTAATCGTCAAAATGCGGGGAAATGTGAATAACTGCATTGCAGGTTGATTTAATGTGTCTAAATCTCAATTTTCTGCTTCACTCCTAAAAAGTTGCAGTAAGGGTCTACAGCGCTTCTAGTAAAAAAAGTTAGTCTGGAGCCCTGTGGCAATTTTACATTCAGCTGTCGCAGATTCATTGACTTTTGAAAATATAGTCCATTTTTTTACCAGGAAAAGAGTGGTTTTAATGAGCAAAGTTGTTT
This sequence comes from Leuciscus leuciscus, assembly GCF_965113295.1. Classification (NCBI taxonomy): domain Eukaryota; kingdom Metazoa; phylum Chordata; class Actinopteri; order Cypriniformes; family Leuciscidae; genus Leuciscus; species Leuciscus leuciscus. The sequence continues at coordinate 44,512,565 of NC_138729.1, forward strand.
TATTGTCTCTTATAACAAAATATTTTATTTAAACCCATGAAAATGCACATACTGTTGTAAAAGATATTTAAAAAAAATCAATTTTTAAAACTGTTGTTCCATTATTACCCCTTTGCAGATTTTAACTTGTTTAGATGACATCCTAATGGATTTCGGGAGTTTGTTTCTAAGGTTGCATGTTCGGTACATCCAGAGTAGGGACAGTTTCTCAAAATACTGCAGTTGTCAGTCTGAAATACCTTGTTTAAGCCAGATAGTCTGAAAGAAAACATTACAGAGATGGTCAAGAATGAGAGGTCACGTGAGTTTTGCTTCCTGCCTTGGCTACCAGCTGCAAGATGGGCTTGTGTTGGTGGGGAGAGAAAGAGAAAGACAACATGTGAGTGAATGAGAGAGTGCCACGAATTAGTCTATGTGTGGGAAACACATGTGAAGTGTGTTCGTTTTTGTTTAGAAATGTATGAGAAAACAAGGGTTTATGTGTTAGATGGGACAGGTGAAATGGAAGGTTTCGTCCAACATGTAGCGTTGGCAGAAGAGATCCACACATGCTCCGACTGATAAACTCCATACCATTCTGCACGAGAGAGCGAGCGAGGGATGAAGAGAGAGATAGAGGCTGAACTGCAGACATACAGGCGACAAGAGCAGCATAATACACACCCACTTTTTTTGTAACCTGATAAATAGCAGCTCTGCCTTATGCTCCCCAGAGGCTAAACACACACGCATTCACACCCACCCACCCCTCCTATCACATCTGATATGGGTCACATCCATGATGTTCACTGCAGGGTGTTGGCTGTCAGAATGATGCCATGCTAAATTTGAGCTCAGTTTGTTGCTGTTCAGGTCTGTGTTTTGATTTGTGAGCATGATGTTGAAGTTGTTACACGCTTCCAAGTTTCTCCATGTGTGTTGTGTCTGGCTCAGGAAAGGCTTCTACAAGTGGCGTGATGTCACATGACCACACGTCTGCAGTTGAAGAAAAGGTTTAGAATATAATCTTGGCTTGTTTTAGATTGGTTCACCATGGGGTCATTCCGTGTCAACTCAACCAGAGGTCCCTGGCTAAAATTTTTGTAGAACGACAAACATAAATAGTGTTGAAAGGCAAAATATTAAATGTCACAGATGTATATTATCTACTGAGTAATTCACTATTTTGTAGAGGGGGGTCAAAATTAAAATTGGAGACAATGATATTTGGAGACAAATTATAGGGGTGTATAGAAAGATGGCAGCATCATTATTTTATTATTTTACACAGAGATTGGCAGGTCTATTAGAAAAATATGTTGACTTTAGCAATTTTTGTTGCATTATATGCCAATGGTGACAGTTCAAAAATGGCAAAAAGTGCTTGTGTTTTTTTGCCTCAAGTTTGCATGCCTATAACTCAAGAAGATTCTGGTTCTTAAACTTTTCTTTTGGCATTTCCATTTTAAAGGCCCTCGATCAATGTTTTTGTCATCTTTTTGAGTATTATCTCTGCAATTGCTTTATGTCCTTTGCCATGCATGGAGGTTGACTTTTAAAATTGGCCTTTTCAGGCTATGCACTTAACTTAAATCTTAACTCTAAGGTGATGATACACTGGATAATTTTTTGAGCAATGTTGCTGGGCAATGTTGCCTTCAACGGGCAACCAGATGAGACGCAGGGCCCACAACCAATCTAAATTATCCAGATAGAAATGTATTTCCCATTTTCAATGGGAAAGAGCCCAAGCAACTATCGCTCGGCAAGATTTCCCAGCAACATTGCTCAAAAAGTTGCCCTGTGTATCATCACCTTAAGATGTCATTAGCTAAATATTGCTCTTCATATGGGCAATCTCTATATATAAAATGAGAATGCATTTAAGAATTGGCTTTGGACAATAAATAGCATAAGTGATGGTCCCATAAAATGTATGTAATCACAATTTGAATTGATTCATGTTCAGATGACCAGCAAACCCCAACATTGCTGCTGGTTTTTTTTTTTTTTTTTTTGCATTCTTGACTCTGGTGTTTTTAGGTTCACCTGCTTACAGGTTTACACAAAAAGCTGTCATCAACTTATTTAGTGCAAACGAAACACTTTGGCCCTGTTTTGCTCAAAGTTAAGCTTTTATTGCAGCAATTGTCATTTGAGGTCATTGAATTATTTGTTTTTAACTTAGATTTAATGCTTGAATTTAGAAGAATGCACTTGATTTTTCACTAACAGGTTTATATTTGTCTGTGGTGTTTGACCGTTTATACCCGCATATTGCTGACTATTCCCATGCAGCCTGTATATGATCATTGAGGGTTCTGCTTCAGTGCAGTGAGGAAGGGAGCAAAACAAATGGGTGAGCACTGGCTTTGACCCCGATATGAAGGAGCGATTTGTGTAGTCAACACACGAATGACACACTCCTCCATTTAAACATGATAGCAGACTCGCTCACACGTTCTTCCTCTAATAGGGGGTCATTGCCAGGGCATATGTGGGGAGTGAGGGGGGGCTGAAGTCAAACAAGGGGCATGGAGGTATAGATGGGAAATCTTTTGGGGGGGTTATTATGAGAGAGTGTGTATTTAGGACATTAAGTGGGCTGGTCCTGATGAGAGGGTTTTGTATAAGAGTCAGCAGTAAGAGGGATGGGAGTCTCGTGTTGCCCTTTCACAGCTGAAAGCTCCAGGGTTGAAGGAAAGTTCCTCAGGCGGTCATTCTGGGGACGTGTGAAAATTCTGATGACGCTCAAATGTATGTCATGTGAATTTGTAGCCTGATGATGTTCAGTAGGTTCATAGTCAGTCAGCATAATGTGAGTATGGACCACTGAAATGGTGATCAGGAGCAGCTAATTGGTAAAACCTGGACATTTTTCTTACTAGTAATCTCTAGTAAGTAGGATTGTAACAGTATATTCATGTCACGATTTGGTTCGACACACGATACTGATATCATGATGAGACTGTAAACAAAGCCATCAGAAGTGGACTTGTATAGGCTTGGACTTGGTCATTCTCCCCCATGCACATAATGGAACTAAATTTTGTATCTTATGTTTTATTTTCAGTTTATTAATAAACATGGAAGCTTAAATGTGTGACCTTCTGGGTTTTACCATATTCGATGCTAAATTAAATGTCTAAACTTTTATTTTGTGTGAACTGTTCACAGTACATATTATTGCAATACACACTATGCATGTTGTTTGCATTTGTTGATATTATGACACAAGATTTTGTTACACCCTCAGTTTCCCTACTAAATCTCACCTAAAATAACCTAGAGTGCAGACTCCTTTTTTCATTGTAAGTTTGTCATTTTCATGTCCAGATGCAATTTGCAGATCTTATTCAGTGATTTTGCAAATTATTGCAAATACAAAACCATCCAGCACAATCCACACTTTCTATTTTCTTACACCATCAAAAGAACATTTTCCAGCATTGTTGTTTCTTTCCTCACTAAAAGCAACACAGAGAGAAAACAACAACAACAACAACAACAAACAATCAGAATAATCGTTTAATACACAACAGGAAGCTGGATGTTAAACTATTGAGAGAGCATAAGTCAGCTGATAACTGAGCATTTTGGCTGATAAACAGAGAAGATCCAAAATCTACCAACAGCCTTGTCAACAACAAATTTGATTTATTTTAAAATAGAGTGGAAAATCTGCAGAATTGATTTAAGCGTGGTTAAATGTGTTAAATAGGAGCTGATAGCTCTGCATTTGTATTGGAAGCTGAAAGCATAATCAGATTATCCCAAAATATTTAATAAACACAGACAGACACAAAGGTGGGGCGATATGTAGGCTATAACTTTGAATTCTGAGTGCATATTCCTGTTTTATACTCTCTTCATTCCTCTGAACAGCATTGTTGTAATGACCTGCACCCCTCAAACCCATCAGCACATATAAATGTGTACCTTTTCACCTTTTTCTTGTTTCAAAGTGAAGCTGTAGAGAATACAAGGGACATGCATACAAAATTGCCCCGTACATTGATTATGTGTCTGGAAGGTAATCGGTGTTGGTCCTTTTGTCCTGACTGCTATGGCATGGCATGAGTTGACCATAAACGTTACTGGAATGTAAAGAGGTTTACAGGACTTGTGTGATAACCATTAGAAAATACCATCATCCCTCTATATAGGTCTAAGTTCATTGAGGCATTAGAGCATCAGACTGGCTATGGACCCTGTTTTCTAACCAGGCTTTGATTTAATAGTTTCTCTGTATGTAGTGATTGGTCTATTTTTTTAATCTTTTTTTTTATAGTTAATGCTGATGCAGTGGCAAATTATATATCTGGTAAATATAAGATGTAATGATAGCAAATGAGATGTTTGCAGAATTAAGTAAATTCAATGAATGTGTTTGATGCACAATATTTGCTCTATTTCAAAATAAATCAAATTTGTTGTTGACAAGGCTGTTGGTAGATTTTGGATCTTCTCTGTTTATCAGCCAAAATGCACAGTTATCAGCTGACACATGCTCTCTCAATAGTTTAACATCCAGCTTCCTGTTGTGTATTAAACGATTATTCTGATTGTTTGTTGTTGTTGTTGTTGTTGTTGTTGTTTTTTCTGTAGGTGTTGCTTTTAGTGAGGAAAGAAACAACAATGCTGGAAAATTTCTTGTGATGGTGTAAGAAAATAGAAAGTGTGGATTCTGCTCGATGGTTTTGTATTTGCAATATGGATAGCTAAATATTTCACAACTATGCACAAGTTTCATAAATGGAAGCTCTTTTACATCTATAAATGTATCCTACTTAAACCTTAATTGTACCTTGCTTTATGTGTGAGTGTGACTGCATCGCTTCACGTTGACTCTTTCATGACCTCAGGCATCGTATGGTCATCATGTCCCATGATGGACTTGAGCTTTACAAGGTTGACCATTATTTAGTTCTCTGCTTCATTGCTCCTTGCTGTTATATGTATTTGCAACTACAGTACATGTCATTGGTATCACTAGCGTGACCTCCAAATCTGAATCCCTTATTTTAGATAGTCTATCAGGGATGGTCTACACATAGTATGATGACTTGTTTGGCTCTTCTATTTGTGAAGCCACCCTGACTTGATATATCAACCAATGGGCTTCATTTCTCATTGCTTCTCAAGTCAGCGGGAGGCATTTTGGCAGTTGCACCCAATCCGAAAGGTGTTTTATTGTTTGTGTTATTGTGAAAGGTCTTTTAGAAAAAGAGGAAATCTGTGTAAAGAATGTCTATCTATTAGAGCTGAATGATTAATCGTTGAAAGATCGTAGTCTCGCTTCAAACACCCACACAATCTTATTACTAAGCGACAACGATTCTGCCATTTGGATTAAACCTTTGACAAGTAGCCTATGATCACAGCGAGCATTTAGATCTCTGTTGGCACTGCTGCTGACCAAGAGAGAGCAGTTGTCATGTAGCTTATAGGTATGAGAAACGGCTTCACAAATAACTTTTCAACCACACAGTGTCATTATTGCTGTGTTAAAATAATTCAAATCAGCACAGAAATACCGGGATAGTCATAATAGTTTATAGTTCGGATATAAACACTGATGTCTGTGGTAGAACATGCAGGTACATGCTATGTATTCAGAATAGAGTAAATCATCTTTTGAAAGAACTTGACGCTTCAAATAAAGATTGTATTAATTGCGTTGTTACGCCACTAGTTCGCAACAAGTGACTGTTAACAAAAGGCACCAGATGCTTCCATGATCAATAATAACTCACGTATGTAAACATACAAATGCATGTAAAATACCAATGAATCCTCAAGCAGCTTTATTTTTACAGTCCCTATAGTTGTCATTAGAGCTGCACGATTCTGGCTAAAATGAGAATCGCGTTTTTTTTTTTGTTCGTTTTTTTTGCTTGGAATCAAGATCACGATTCTCTCACGATTCTGAAAAGCTTTATTATTTTAAAGATCTACAAATCCTGAACATTAGGTTACCAAACAAGATAGAAACAAAATAAGACATAAAACGCTTGCTTCAGTCAAATTTAAATAAATGCAGTAAACAAAAAGAATGTAATATTTAAATAAATAAAAAATGACAATTAAACATTGACATCATTCAAAGGTATTACGCCAGGCTAGACCTATTAAAGATTCTTAGCAAGAAACACTATCAACATTTTTGGGTATGGTGTTGCGTTGAATAGCGTTGCTTTTATAGACGTTTGTTTCGACTGGCCGCTGGTACTTTGTGATTGAGCAGTTTTGTTTTTAACCATCTCATACTGTAGTTTAATTGAGAAGTTTGTAATAACTTTGCTTTTCATTTATTACTTAAAGCTCAGTTGAAGTTTTTCGATAGCTACTACATTTAAAAACTACTAGCCTAACTGATAAAGTTCACACATTATTTAAAACAAGTGAACAGTCAGTAATAAAATAACAAATACACAAATTACATAACATGAATACTAAATAACAAAGTTTACAAAGTCTAACAGTATATTCAGGTACATAAATTAATAATTAAGCCTAAATGTAAAATAACACCATTTGTCATTGTATAAATTGAATATAGTTTAATCTTTGTTAAAGCTGTATTTTATTGTTTTTAGGGATGCACCGATCCACATTTTTTCACTTCCGATCCGATCCCGATACCTGAATTTGGATATCGGCCGATACCGATACTATTCCGATACCAGAGCTGTGTTTGCTTTAATATTATTATTATCATTATTGTTTATTTTATATGATGCTGAAATAAACTCCTCTCAACAGGCAAGTATGATATGTAGGCCTACATATTTATGCATGTATGGTAAGTATAAGGTCAGAAAAGGAAGTCAGAAAAACAGTAAATCCTGTTAACATGAAAAATCCCATTCTGAAAACAAATATGCAACTGTAGGTCATGTCAATATTTATTACATTCCCAAAATGTCAAATACTTGAGTCTTGAAATATAAGAAAAGTGCAAGTGTAAACATCTTACACACACACACACACACACACACACACACACACACACACACACACACACACACACACACTCTCTAAAGGGTGATCCTCGCTCCGATGCTGTAACTCTCTCGATGAATGCTCGATCAACATCAGCCATGTGCAAACAGACAAGCGGATTTCGCCTCAGACGCGCGTCAATTTCGCTTCAAAGTTTTGCTTTTTACGAGCGTCAATTTCGCTCTGGGCGCGCGAATGGATTCAAAATATTCAAGCGTCCAACTAGACGCGGCAGACGCGAATTTGACGCGCTATTCGCGTTTGGTGTGAACGGACAGTAACGTGGTGCTTTTTTAAATGTTTGATTGCATTCGTTGTGTTGTACGACGCGAGGGAGCTTCAACGAGCTCTGAATTACGGCTTTGCAAACATTGCATTTTGCTGTCTTGCTCTGCGGTGTTTCCAGTGTGAAGAATTTCCACACTGCGGCCGCAAACTGCGGAATGGATTTCCTGAGCGGTGGCGTGTCTCATAACTCTGTGTCTCATTGAGCCGCGCCTCCGTTCAGGAAATCCATTCCGCAGTTTGCAGCCAGCTAGCAGACTAGCCGGCGGGAATCACTTTTGGAGTCATTTCAGCAGACAACGTTAAAGCGCAGACATGACTCAAGGATATCGGATATCTCCGCAGGTTGGATCGGGAAAATCCGATACGTGAATTACGCTGGTATCGGTCCCGATACCGATACTGGATCGGATCGGCCCCATCCCTAATTGTTTTATTTATATCAATTGGCGCTTTTCCACTGCATGGTACAGCTCGGTTCGGCTCGGTATGGTTCGACTCGGCGCGGAACGGTTCGGCTCGCTTCGCTTTTCCACTGCGTGGTACGACTCGGCTCAGCACGGTTCGGTTCGCTTTAGCTCGGTTGCTTTTCCACTGCAGTTAGTACCGCTTCAAAGTGGGTGGGACTGATCGTTATATGCCGTCTCTACACTGCCATGACATCATCATATTAAATGCGAATTTTTCATTCCGTGTTTCCCCATCCGATCCTCGGCAACCAACGAGAGGAACGTCTGCACCTCGTCCACTGACCACGATTCAGCCATTCTCTTTTTTTTTAAGCAAATACTTTTAAAACAGGCGCTACAGTGTTGGCTGTTGTCTACTGGCTATTTAAATCTAGCGGGTTTAGTGTCTCGTGTCGTAAATACAATGACGCTGGTAGTGATGATTCTGTCTGACCAATCAGTGATCTGCAGTGTTTTCACGTCACATTTTAGTATCGGTACGGTACGCTTGGAACCTCAACAGAGGTGGTACCATTTAAAGCGAGCCGAAGCGAGTCGTACCGTACCGTATACCATGCAGTGGAAATGCGTCATAAGTGAGCCGTACCGAACCGAGCCGTACCGTACCATGCAGTGGAAATGCGCCATAAGTGAGCCGTACCGAACCGAGCCGTACCGTACCATGCGGTGGAAAAGCGCCATAAGTGAGCCGTACCGAACCGAGCCGTACCGTACCATGCAGTGGAAAAGCGCCAAATGACACAGAAAACAGTATACATAATATTAAGTGTGTGCTGTCACTTTAAGACCGGCTGCACGGACCGAAAAAAACGGACAAATAGCCGTTTCTTTCTCAGCTGTTCACATTATACGACATAAACGTGAGAATACTTGTCGATATGGTCATTTAGACCGGTATGTTGACAATTTTGTGTTTATGTGTCCGTTCAAGGGCAAGGAAACGCGAAAGAGGAATCAATTCTGCATTCGAGCGCTGTTTGAAACGCGCCTCTCTTTCACTGCGCTTCGAGTGTGTGTGGCTGTGCGCACATATAACGCGCGAGTCCCGGTTTTCAGCTCTTCTTCCGCGATAAAACATTTTTTTAATGTGTAAATTGGCAAGTCAATACACGTCCAAATTATGACCTTTCACTCTATGATGGTTAAATTTAGCATTTAATCCGCGAATCACATGCGTGCCGAACCGAATCTAGTACGATCCGTTCCACCCCTAGCGCGTTATCTCGTTGAATATCATTGGCAGAATCGTAGAAATGCAGGATTAAGATCGCGTGGGGGTTGAATCGAGATCGCGATCTTTTAACGATTAATCGTGCAGCTCTAGTTGTCATTGAATCATTCATTCAAGATATTCGGTCAAAACTCCCAAAAACCCTTGTTGTGAAACAAGTGAAGTCTTTATTTGTGAGTCTTAGAATCACTCATTCAAACAGATTTTTTTATGAATTAAAATAAAAACATTTGAATTTTTTTTATAGTCTACAGCAATTAACATTTTGTCAGAACCTCTAGTAAATTACATGTTATTTAGTTTAGTTGTCTCTTCAGAATCATGGGAGAATCGTAATCTCTATTTGAAAATAAGAAAAACGTGATTCTACTATCTTATCTGTCTGTCGAATGGTGTCTATTCTTCACTCACAGAATTGTTTACAGTTGTTTGAAGTTTTGAAGTGAATCATTTTAATAATGTTACTAATAATACAAATTAAGTTAACATTTCAGATTTGATGTTGATGAAGAAGGGGTACTTCTGTTTTACTGGTGCGGCTATGGGAGTATCTAAGATGAAAAATATTGTCTAGTTACCATGCATGGCAATTAAAAACTTAAGGTCAAGGCCCAGCCCATATTCCCATCCAAAAGACGTGTTGTTATTTTGATTGTATGCAGAACCAGTGAGACAGTGAGAGCCTGCTTTGTCGTTTGACAGTATTGGTGCATCGGCACGTCTCTGCCCTCTTGTTGTTTTCTTTCAGTTTCCTTTCTCTCACTTGTTTGTGTTTGGTTGTGTTTTTTAATGTGTGCGAGTGTTTCCAGCTGTCTCCCCCTGTATGTTGATCAGTGAGGTTCTTGCACAGGGGCTTGTTATGGGTGATGGGTAGGGGGCTGCATTAATGCAGAAATGAGTTTCACATGTTAATGAGAACCTTGACAGAGCCAGAGACAAGGACAGTAGGTTTTGTTCTCCCACCCCCTGCCATTCCTGTTGTATCCCCATCTACTCATTCGGGTTTCCAGTGTCTGATTGCCCACGCACAACATGCACTCAGCTTTGTGTACATTAAGAGGAAATTGAAGGCTTCATTAGAATGGGGATAAACTGGCAGATTGATGTGCGTGTGTGTGAGGGGGTGGCTTTTGTCCTGTCAGATGCGCTTCTGTAAGAATAATTTTTCTCTCCTACATGAAATATTTTTAGATTTCCTGTGGTGGTCTGCTGCCTGGCAGCTGTGCTTTAATTTTGCTCTGTGAATAGTTTGCTCTTCTCATCTAAGTTGTTTTGCTGGTCTTTTTGAAGAATGAAAGAGTTGTTGTATGAACTCAAGGTGTGTCCCCAAACTGCCCAGGTTTGCTACTTGTCCTGACTTGTTCTGAACAAAAACAATTATCAAGCACTATCCTAAGTTGTGTGTGTAGTAGTAATAATAGTATTAGTAGTGTGCAAAAAATAAATAAAAAACCCTACTGTTCAAAAGTTTGGGGTCAGTAAGATAATTTTTTTGTAAGAAATTAACTCATTCAGTAAGGATGCATTAAATTGATCAAGTGACAGTAAACACTTTTATAATGTTGCAAAAGATTTCTATTTCAAATAAAGGCTGTTTCTTTCCATCAAAGAATCCTGAAAATAATTATCGTTTGCACAAAAATATTTAGCAAGACAACTGTTTTCAACACCATGTGACCCTTCAAACTAGATTAATCATCTACTTAATCTTAATCTTCTAAAAAAAAATCATGTTTGCCATCACAGGAATAAATTACTTTGTAAAATATATTAAAATAGAAAATTCATTTGAAATATGCTTTTACTCTATTTATTAAATAAATGCCACCTTGGTGAGCATAAGATACTTCTTTCAAAAATCTTACCAACCCCAGGGTTTTTAAACGTTTTAATTTTTTTTGTGTTTTTATACCAGCCAATCAGATTGTTGCACTCTGTCTGGTGAACTTAGATTTTTGGTCCCTTTTAGTTCATCTACCTTAAACTCTTTAATTTTTTTAAAACTCTAGAAAACTGCATTTAGACATGAAGAGATTGTGAAAACTGTTCACGTCTTTCTACGATAGCTTTTGCGCTCATGCATGACCGGCAGAGCGCCGAACAAACGCCCAGTTATGACATGCACGTTAATTGCTTTTGTTTATCAAGATATAGTCAAATGTGCTTCTTTAAGTGCATTTTTACAACAAGAGAGCTGTATGTAAGGGTTTGGTTTTCTTTCTTAGAGTCCCACCCTTGAGTATGGATGTGTGTGGACCTGAGTCAGAGGAAAATGAACCCAATAAATCACACTGTCCTCTCTCCTCCCTGCTTGGACCTGCTCACACAAACACACACAACACAAACACACATTCAAACCATAGAAACACCCTCATATGCGCACTGACCTTTTTTCTCCCAGCCTAAATCTGCCATTTCTTACTAGCCAGTCAAGAACACTACATGAACACACTTCCAGTCTAACACCCATAGTGTCTGTCTTTACAGCTACTGCCATAATAGCCTATTAGATTTAGTCACATTCAAAACCATAGTAGCAGTCTTCATATTTGTACTGTTCCACTGGCTGTAATGTTGTACAATATCTTTAAAGAACTATATGTTCAGCTCTTCTTGAACTTCTCCTTGCATTCACATGTATCTGTGTGTGTGTGGTGTATGATGCATACTGCATCGTGGGTGGGTCTCTCTTGGACACACTGAAAGATTAATGTTGCTCCAGAAGCAAATGTCAGATGGTGTGGCTTAGAATAAGCATCAACACATGCTTTTGTGCCCACACCCTGACAATAATCCCACCTCTAGGCCCACACGATCACTGTGATCATGACCATTGCAGCCTCTTTGATTATCAAAACTCTGGGTAATACTTTATTTCGATGGTCCACTTCAGACATTCTACTAACTTAAAGAAACTTTGCACCATATGCCACCTTACTCTCAATACGCTGATTTCACGCAGCCGTTATTTTGAAATCGAAAGCGAGGCTCCGGTGGGAAGAAAACCGGAAGTGTCGCCTTTAATCACAGGAGAGTCGTGAATGCGATGGCGTATTGTTGTGTTTAATGATGTTGTGTCAATTCTAAAACTGTACATACATTTCTTTTATACTTTAGACTATATACAGTGAAATTCATTTATAAATAAAATATTTTTTAAATATAATTCAAAAAGTTAAAAAAGAAGCAGGAATGAACTATATACATATCCTATATTGGATATTAACATCCAATAGTGTAAATCGCGGCAGCAGCTTCAGGTTGGTAGTCCAAAGGCATTGTTATTTATCTTTACTTCCGGGGTTTTTCCCACCGGAGCCTCACTTTCGATTTCAAAATGGCGGCTGCGTGAAATCAGCGTATAGAGTCAGAGATCAACCGATATTGATTTTTTTTTTTTATACAGATACCAATTATTTTCATGTTTGTTTTATTCAATTCATGTAAAGTTGCATCTTTATTAGGACAGGACTTGACAGATTACATGACTGTCAGTTTGCCTCTATTCTGTAGCGCTAAATTTAAACTACATTTCAAGCATTTATGTAACATCTTGTTTGTGCGTTAATGGCTGTTATGCTAAAGTTTATTAAAAAAGGGAGGTCAGTTATTTTACCTTTTGAACACCGTTGTTAACTGATCTCCCCTCAGACACAGTGCTTCAATGGCGGTCTTGTGTGCAATTTATCTTTGAATCCGATATTACAAAACCGATACCCGATTATGGAAAAATGCTTAAATATCGGTAAAACTGATTATCGGTCGATCTCTAATTGGACTATTAGAAGACTCTTAGTAGACTGCTAGGTTAGGGTTCAGGTGAGTGGAATAAGTTGACAGGAAGTTGCAAAGTTACTTCTAGTCAGTAGAATGACTGTTGGAGGAGCATCCAAATAAAGTGTTAGCAGATATTAAGCAGACAGTCTACTAATACTCTGAGAGTTAGTTGACATGTAGGTGCAAAGTTACTTCTATTTAGCTGAACGTCTAAAGTGGATCATCAAAATAGTGTTAAACTCTGAACCACTAGGTTTGTGTCAGATTTGTTTGGGGCTTTCTGATGCCACTCATTGACTGACTCTACTGCCTGGTAATGAGTTTTGCATGGGCAAATGCCACTCAGAAAATTAAAAAAAAAATTGGACACAATTTGTATCATTTATATATGGTTTCTTTCTCCCTTTTTTCTTTTTTCCTTTCCTAAACAATGTAAAAGCCGATCCATTTGCTTCAGGCTTTTCTAAATCTGTCTTTTCTAAATCTAAGCAGTGCTCAGAGCTGAATGAAGCAGACCTTAATATGGTTCATAAAGGGCAATTAATTCATCCATGCTGTCCTCAGCTGAGCTCATTTACACAATATTCAGACCTCTGTTTCACTGTATCATTTTGATATGCTAAGCCATTTTTGCAAAGTTTATGTATTAATATTAAATATTAATATTATTTATTAAATTATTTGCTGTTTTTCTCTCTCAGCCTGTGGCAGAGCCCATACCCATCTGTAGTTTCTGTTTGGGGACCAAGGAACAGAACCGCGACAAGAAGCCTGAAGAGCTGATCTCCTGTGCAGACTGTGGGAACAGCGGTAAGGAAGGGGTGAAAGTTCATTTGAACAATTTTATTATTTTATTTTGAAATATTAAAAACACCAAGTATACTGGAAGTATTTTTGGACAAAGGCATCTGCTAAAAAAATTATTACATTTTAAAAATACAGATTATTGTTTTTGTATTCAGTTTTATTAAAGGTATAGCGGAGGATGTTTTACTTCCTGGTGGGTAGTCTAAACTATTGGTCCTCCTAATTGTCAATCATTCTGGTGAATCAATCAAACTTTTCAAAAAGTGGAGAGGGCGGGTCTTATCTAAAATTTGGAAAGATCCTCCGCTATACCTTTAAGTTTAAAAAGGTCTTAAAGTTGGGGATGGCAAAACATATGTTTACACACGCCATATCACATTAATTTGTTTCGGCACAATGATCTGTTTTTTGCCTTTCTTTAAACACAATATTGTCGTATAAACAAAATCCTATATCGGTTGACCTCTAATCCGTATGTATTAATATGTTGGTATGTTAACCAATTTCAGTACATATGTATGTATTGGATAAAACGTTTAATTAGGTGAAATAATCTTATATATGTGAATTATTTTGAGATTGAATTTGTTTGTTCATTGGATATACAATATTAATTTTAATTGCGCATGTCTTAAAAAAGGTTTTAAAAGGTTAAATTAGATTTTCAAAACTCAACAAATACCTTGAAAAATAATTATGGTTCAAGATAAGAGTAGAAAGCATGAATAGCACTGTCTGTCTTCTCATCGGGATGAGGCTTTATTCAGGTTATTTAAGGTTGTTTCATTCTGTGTCTTCTCAGGGCACCCATCCTGTCTGAAGTTCTCTCCGGAGCTCACAGCACGGGTCAAAGCTCTGTGGTGGCAATGTATTGAGTGCAAGACCTGCAGCAGCTGCCAGGACCAAGGAAAAAATGCAGTAGGTTCTTCCAGGGTCTTTCTCATTGATGCTGCCAGATCATGTTAATTTAGGGGTCCTCTAATTTAGTTAATTTTTGCATCCTCATTTACGCTTCTGTTCAAAAGGTTTAAAAAATCGAACGTTTTTAAAAGAAGTCTCTTATGATCACCAAAGCTGCATTTATTTGATCTAATAATGATTTGGTGCACAATACATTTTTTTCATTATCAATTTTGAAAACAGTTGCTTAATATTTTTATAGAAACTGGATTTTTCAGTATTCTTTTGCTGAATAGAAAGTTCAAAAGGAACAGCATTTGAAATCCTAAGTCTTCACTGTAACTTTTCATCAATATAATACATTTGTGCTGAATAAAAGTATACATTTATTTTAAAAAAAAAATCTTTCTGACCCAAACTTTTGAATAGTAGTGTATAGACTTACATTATGCACTTCGGTATGTACTTCACTGGTGATGGAGAAAGAACATACTTTTTTCAGTGTGTAGTATAGGGGTGGGTGATATGACCAAAATCCTGTTTCAAAATATGATAATCTTTTTCATGATAACAATGTATATCACAGTATTTATTTTATTTTTATTATTAAAAATAAGCAAATGACAAACAATAGGACAAATACAGTATAGCAAAAATATGAATTAAACAAATAAAATTTTTCAGGTACATTAAGTTTATTTAACATGTAGTTAAATACACAGAAACAGAAAAGGAATAATCAAATGCACAAAAAAGTGCTGCATAGTCTTAACAATATGAATTACATGCATGCTTAAATAATTTAATCTTATTAAAGGAACAGCATTTGAAATCCTAAGTCTTCACTGTAAGTTTTCATCAATATAATGCATTTGTGCTGAATAAAAGTATACATTTATTTAAAAAATAAATGGTGGTGGTGGCGCAATGGATAAGACACATGCCTTTGGTGTGAGAGACCCGGGTTCGAATCCACTGTGAGACACCAATGTGTCCCTGAGCAAGACACTTAACCCCTGGTTGCTCCAGAGGCGTGCAACCTCTGACATATATAGCAATTGTAAGTCGCTTTGGATAAAAGCGTCAGCTAAATGAATAAATGTAAATGTAAAGCTCCAAAAGTTATTCAGTCAGGAGGCATTTTGACAATTGTGTGTGTATTCGACCATTCAAGCGCAATGAGATGTGAAAGAGAACTGAATTTGCGATCCAATGCTTAGATATATGGCTTTTTTTGCTCGTGCTTCAGCTGTGTGTCACTCAGCACAAGCACCACATTGAGTTCTTTATCACGATTTATTGCGCTTAATAACTGTTTTTAACATCAAGAAAGTCCTGCTCTTTGTCTCATTTGTGTTTCATCTCTCTAAAGTGTCAATAGTGCTGTGCTACACGTATATGAATGCAATATAGCAAATAGCAATATAGCAAAATCTCCAATGATAGACCTTTTATACACTTAGATGCATACCGTCATACCGTCCAGCCCTAGTGTAGTACAACAGTGGGTCAGTATTGGGACGCATTACCCTGTCAAAATTGTGTCCTGATACCACAGATTTCTGGTTGTGTAATGTTTACATAAAGCATTTCTTGGTTTACATTAAAATTACTTTATTACTTAACCATAGCCTTGCGTTCCTTATCACATCTCTTTAACTGAAGATCTCAAAAGAAAGCAGTCACAAATGCCTAGCATTCAAAATGGCAAAAATTCATAATTAGGGTCCTTGACTCTTGTGTTGTCTGTGTGCATTTGTATTCTACAGGACAACATGTTGTTCTGTGACTCCTGTGACCGAGGTTTCCACATGGAGTGTTGTGACCCCCCACTGATGCGAATGCCAAAAGGTGAGTGCCCACACACTCAAATGCAGGCCATTTCTACTACAATGTAATCAGTGGATTTGTGTCTAAGGCTCATAATTATACTTCCAAGTAATGATTCTTGATTGCTGCTCCGCAGGCATGTGGATCTGTCAGATCTGTCGGCCAAGAAAAAAGGGAAGAAAGCTCTTACATGAAAAAGCAGCACAAATCAAACGGCGATACAATGCACCACTGGGGCGACCAAAGGGCAGGTATATTAAACTGTTTGATCCTCTTTATGACCATGATTGCAGAACTATATTGAAATGATTTGCATAAGTGTTCATAAGACTACTACAAGTTCTCTTGTTCTCAGACCGGGCCGACCTTTTAAGAAGCTTCGAGGTGGTGGGCGTGGCAGGAGAAGGCGGGGCACCGGAGGGGTGGATCGGTGTTCGCAAGGCTCCTCCTCCCCACACTCTTCCTCGAGCTCCTCATGCGAAGGTTACCCTGGTGACGATCGCATGCTGTTCTCTCTCCGAGAAGAAGATTCTGGGCATGGTGGCCTGC
The DNA here is from genome assembly GCF_965113295.1 of Leuciscus leuciscus. Classification (NCBI taxonomy): domain Eukaryota; kingdom Metazoa; phylum Chordata; class Actinopteri; order Cypriniformes; family Leuciscidae; genus Leuciscus; species Leuciscus leuciscus. The sequence continues at coordinate 44,529,398 of NC_138729.1, forward strand.
GTTTTAACAAGAAAACAAAGGGTCTGATTGACGCTCTCAGCAAGTTCTTCACACCATCCCCGGACGGGAGGAAAGCCCGCGCTGAAGTGGTGGACTATTCGCAGCAATATCGTATACGCAAGAAGAGCAACCGCAAGGGCGAGCATGATGACAGGACAGGAGGTGAAATGGGTCAGTTTAGCTTTTTTTTTTATAGTTTTTTTTTTTTATATCCATATTAGGTAATGTGATGGCTAAGCTGAATTTTCAGTAGCCATCACGCCATTCTTCACATGATATTTCAGAAATAATTCTGATATGCTGATTTGGTGGTCAAGAAACTATTATTATTATCAATGTTGAAAACAGTTGCACAATGCAGGGCTCCGGACTGCAACCAAATGGTAACATTTTGCAACCTTTTTTCCTGCCGGTGTGACTACATTTTGTTAGAGGTTGCACTGGTGTCACCACCACGTTGTCCAGCTGATAAGAGCTGCCATTTCTTTTGCATATGAGAAACATCAAACGGCAAATGAAAAACGAAAGCGGGATGCTTTTATATAAAACGCTACTATATAAATGTAACAAATTATTATTATTGCTAATATTTTTTTTTCACACATTGTGCTTTTGAATTTATATTTACACAATATACAATCACTTTTATAAAATATCAAATCATCAAGAAATCACTTGTCAAAGTTTTGCACTTTTTATTCTTAGGTATGAAGATTGTGTAGAAGTCACAATTTCATGAAATATAAAAAACATTAAATGTGAATTACACATAAAGCATTTAAAGAGCACTCCTTTTATAAACACTGAGGCTGTCGGTCAGTTCATTATGATAATAGAGAAGCTCTACCAAATCTGGTGCTGGTCCCATCATCTGTAGAACTGCTCTCAAATGTTACGCCAGGTTAGCATATACTCCATTTGCAGTGCGTATTTAGTGTGTAGTGATTTCACCATAAACGCATTTAATTAAACTCTACTGTGTTTCACAGTCAACACATGGCATTTTGACTTGCAGGATTTCTTGTTTAAATGCAAAAGAAAAAGCATGAGAGTTGGCTGTTTTTGTCAATTATAAATTTTAATAAAAGATTTTTGGGGATTTTAACATAAGAAAAGAACAGGCTGTGTTTAAAGGTTTTGCCACTTGCTTGAGCTACTTAACATATAAATATATATAGAAGTAATAAATTGAATAATATGTTTAAATAGTGTGTTTATGGCTATGAATGATTGTATAACTCTACTGTGTACAAAGATAATCACGATGCTGAAAAAAAAAAAAATTTCAGTAACAACTTGTGGATTTGAAATAAAAAGTAATAATAAATGTTTGTATTTGTGGTAAACAGCTCTGGATCAGTTGCACCCTGTAAACGCGTACATATGTGAAAGCACATGTGCTGCCTGTGCCGCTTCTGCACCTCATACAATACGTACTGCAAACGGAGTATGTGTGAACCTGGCATTATTAGTCTGGAGCCCTGCAATATGTTTGTGGAAAGGGTTCCTTGATTGAATAGAAAGTTCAAATGATCAGCATTTTTTTTATTTTTATTTTTTTTATCCAAATCTTTGTAACATTTATAATAGTCTTTACTGTGTTTTGACATTTGAAGACAGAATAATTGTAAAACTTGTCACATTGTGCCCAATTAAATCAGTGTAAAATGAAAAGTACGAATAAATGTGAATCTGCTGTCTCTTTTATTTGTGTGTTTGCTTTGTACCTTCAGTTTTGTGCTCGCACTCACTCTCTGGCTGTTTTAACTGTCTTGGTGTCTGTTTGCATCACAGACAATCAGGAGTGTGGAGACAACTGGCGGGAGGACGAAGACAAGCTGCCAGGACATGAAAACCTAACTGAGAAAGATGTGGAGCTCTTCAGGCACATTCAGGAACTGGCACTACAGGTACAGAAAGGGAGGGAGAAACATCATTAAATTTTGTCTTGCAAATGCAAAATACTGTCCCATCTGATTTTAATAAATAATCTGAAAAGAATGTCTTTCTCCATTTACTGAGAAATGTGCTCCTCTAGGGAGAGAGTGTGTGTGTGTGTGTGTGTGAGACACTTGCTCTGCAGCTCAGTTTTTTGACATCACTCAGAACAGAATGAAACTTACAAATAAAATAATAATAAAAAAGTGCATTTTTGCACATTTAAAAAAAACAACAACAACAACATTTAATTAAATCCATATACTAATGTGTAAACTTTGACAGCCCTCAAATAAAATAAAACCGAATCCTGTCTACAAATCATATGCTTGATGGTAGGGGGGCCCATTGCTTGTTTGCAGTCACTGCATTTTCTTTTGCTATATTAGTGAAGACTTGGAAGCTGTCAAGGTCTTTATCTCTGCAGAATGTAATGTGGGGGATTTGAGAGTTTCCATTATCTTGACAGCTGGTGCCTCTCTCAGTGATACACACACAAACACAAATGCACATGTGTAGACTGATTGGCTGATTTGTGTGTGTGTGTGTGATTTGAAGCTCCCAGCAGAAACAGCCACTCTGACTGCCTGAGGCCATCAGTCGAAGAAAAACAAACACTAATCCCAGAGAGAGACAATCATATTTGCACACACTGCATCAGAAAGAACCAGCACGCTTGTGTTGAGCAGACAGAAAGAAAAAAATACCATGCTGTAATTTGACAATAAAACTGAATTTGTTTGCTCTATAACATTTAGGCCATGTGCACTGCTAAGTCCAAAGGAGGGACAGCTGCATTTGAATATGAATCCCCCTAAATGATTGAGTATTTGTACAGGAATATAAGAGTCACTCCTGAAGTTGTGATGGTTGGCAGTTTAGAGATACAATTTCATTTAGCAAGCACAACCAGATTCTAATCCTGATTTATTATCTAATAAAAATACATTTATTAGAAACTAGATTTTTATACATATAATAATATATGTTTTAATAATAACATTCTTTATATATTACACTTTTTTTTCCCCCGTATTTATTTCCGCAGACATTGAACATAATATCTGATTGACGTTAATCTTATTACTAGTCTTCTCCACTAGATGTCATCCAATGTTACAGCGGGGACCCTGTCCTTCATTCAGTGCTGAACATGGTGGATGCATGTGAGCCTTTTCAGCGTTAAAGATGTTCCGGAAAGTATAAGGAACTGTCAGTGTCCCTGTCGGGCCAGTGCTGCATGGTCACGAAAGTTTACCATTTGCACGCGTTTTCAAGCCTTGCCAATTTAAGCATTCAAGTGATGGAGAACTCGTGCACGCTGTGTGAGAAGTTTTGGTGTATTAAAGGTCCCATTGCATGAAAATTTCACTGAGGTTTTTTAACCTTAATATGAGTTTCCCTAGCCTGCCCAGTGGCTAGACGTTTTGATGGGTGTAAACCAAGCCCTGGGTATTTTTGAGAAAATGAAAGCTCGGGCGGGCGAATCTAGAAATCTTCCCTTTATGTCGTCATAAAGGGAAAGGTTACCTCCCCTTTCTCTTCTTTGCCCGCAAAAAGAATTTGGCCCGCCCATGAGAAAATGAGCTGCACGATATTGGTTTTTCCTCGAGAGACATCATGGCTTGCAAACGAGCGAAGCATGGCAGTTGCTCAGTGTTTGGATGTACAAATGAACACAAAAGTATTTTTTTAGTTCCTTCATCCGAGCCTCAGAAGAACGAGTGGGTTATGTGAATTTCTGATGTGTAATTGTTCAAGTTCAGACAGATAATCTTTCTCTCAAAATCGTTCAATACTGTTTATGCATCAGTAAATCAAGCCAGTGACTAAACGATCAACTTCACGTCGTTTCTCTTAGTAGGATGAAAAATAATCGTACTTAAACTGATTGATATATATACAGAAACGATCAAAGAACAATCCCTTTCCAATCGCCCAAGCTGTCAATCACACAGCGCGAGTTTATCTGGACACTTGCAAAAACTCGTTATGAAATCAATGACGCTGTTACACTGCACAACGAAGCTCTTACTGTACTTACCTCATGTTTGCATTGGTGAAATCATTAGTGAGAGTGCAGAAACTGCGTTGCAATGATAAGATCTTCATTCACGCGATCAACAGACTGTCATCTGCTCAATGCTCATCACTGCAACTTTTAATTTGATGGGAATAGATCTAAATACTTTTAAAAAACTTCTCACGATTCGTTAATCTCGATAGCTATAATAGTAAAAACGTATAATAGCTGTAAAAGTTTTTGAGAGAGTTCCACATGTAATGCTAGATATTTCATATGCAAGCATGTCAGCCAGTCATAGCAGTGGGCGTTTACACTGAAGTCTCCCAGCAGACACGCCCCTTAAAACAGAGCGTTCAAATCAGAGGCTAAAATCAGGCTAGGAAATATGCCTTTTATTTCTAAATTATAACAACTTTTGATCTAAAAAACACTAACATTATAAGGGCACCCCAGGAAACATTCTAAAATAATAAAATAATCCATGCAATGGGACCTTTAAGAGTCTGGGTCTAACAGTCTAAGAGTAGATATTATTCTTAGTAGTATATAGTAGTAGCATATTCTTTATTTATAGTTATTTGTGTTTGTTATATTTGAATGTTTTATTGTTTGTGTAGCACTATGGGGAACTTTGTTGTATTATTATGTGCTTTATAAATGAATTGGAATTGTGCACACACACCCGAAGCGCACAGTAGCGCGTCTTAAGACAGCGTGCAAATAATACAATTAATTATTTCACGTCTCCTTGCACCTAAACTGACAAATTCACACAAATTTATCTCAAAATGCCCGCCTTTGCGAGTATCCAAGTAAACATAGTTGGTTTTGGCTTAAGCAAGCACTAGAGAAAGAACGCATGTGTATCATTATTGGATCTGTGCATTAGTCTTAAAGTGACAGCAGCCTAATATTCCTGTTGCTGTCTGTGTTTTTAATCCAATCAAACTACAAAAGAAAATCACTCCCTGCTCTTCACTGAATAACTTTTTTGTAACTTCAATAAGGATTAACCTTTATTTAATTTGTACTGTGAAGATTATATGCAGTGTTATTTTACATTTGATTACTTTGTTAAATTTCTATACTTGAAAACTACTGATGATATTATGTACCTGCAAACTACTGATGATAGGCCTACCTGAAAAACTTTAAAAGCGCTGATTATTTCATCTGTTTTGTTGTAGTTATTTATTTGTGCATTTGCTTGTAGTTTAATTATTTGTTCTTTTTTTATTAATGACTGTTTACCTGTCTTTAATAATCTTTGAAATGTATATTAGTTTGGTGTTTTAGCTGTAGTATCAAATGGAATCGAGAATTGTTAAATTTCACTGGAATATAATATATTGGGTGTCATAACATTATTTATTACAAAACAAGGATACATAGGTCATAGGGGTGGAACGGTACACAGAAGTCACGGTTCGGTTCATACCTCGGTTCAGACATCACGGTTCGGTACGAGTTCGGTACAATGGAGGGAAAAGCAAAACAAAAATGTAGAAGGCATTTTTTCTTTTATTGTGCATGTCTGTAGGCTGTTCCACCAAAGGAAAATAAATGTCTCTTTAAATAAGTTTTATTAATAAAGTAAATGCATAGAACCAGTTTATTTGTAGTGCATTGCCAATAGTTTTATATAATTAGTTTATTAATTAAATTAATAAAAAGACAAAAAGACCTTGAGATATGTTTGGTAATTGTACCTGAATGAATTTAAAATTAATTTGCTATATATCAGATCAATATATTTGTTTGCCTTAATTTTAATAACACTAACTTTATTCTCATCTGAATTATAAATAATTTATTTCTGTATAAAATAATACTACCATTAAAAACAAATTTGATTTTCTTTTAATCAATGTAGAATGTGTAACTTACTCACTGTGTTGGGTGACAGTTGTAGGTTACAGTTTGACAAGAGTTTACAGTTTGACAAAAGCACAATGTTGTGTTTTATTACGAGTGTACACAAATATAAGTAAACACTTTGCAGTTTGAATGATGTCCAATGAACAAAATGAGTAAGTTTTTATGTTTCCACTGTTCGATCGCGCCCGCGCCTCTCTGAACACACACGCGCACACGCACAATCACGCACGCAGGCACACACACAACATATTCCAGCATTGCAAACTTGACATCGCAGCCTGTCTATGATTATAGCCATAGATATTATGTCTATGATTATAGCCCATAAGTTATAGCCACGGAGCTTCAGAGATAAGGCGGAGCTACAGATTAGGTGTCCCTAAAGCAGGGATGCATACAGCGCGCTTTTCGGCGCCTCCCGCTTTTTTCACGTCAGTTTGGGTGACTTGGGTCTGAGAGCGTCTGATTATAATTTCACAAAGTCATCTGAAGCCATTCCATAGCTTAATGTGAGGGACAGAAGTCTAAATTAAATTACATCATTAAATTAAAGTTTACGGAAACTCGTTTTCCCTCCTCTGCGGCTGTCAGTCATTCTCCATTCAGTATTCAAACAGCGCGCGCGCCTCGTCCGGTTACAGCAGGATGCACGGTAAAACTCTCTCCAATGTGCGCAAGTGCGCATTTAAAAGTTCACATTATAATGTCGGCCGGTAGTAAATGTGCTTTAGAAATAAACGGAACTTGAACTTGATAATGTGAATATATATATATATATATATATATATATATATAATATTCACATTATAATGTGAACTTTTAAATGCGCACTTGTGCAGCGCTGCACACTGTGACTCCATGTTGCTTTGAGCACATCATTCTGCACCCGCGATGCGCATACGCGCTTTGTGCGCTCTGGTTTTGCGCACTGAAAGATTATTAAAAGCCTATATTTTTTATACCTAGCTTGCACAATACATTTAAAATAAGCATAATTTAATTGTATATTATTTCTTTTTTGTGTAGTGTAGGCTATATAAATATATACACTTCTGAATTCTTGACATTCATATATAAATATAAATTTTGAAATGTATGATTGCCTGATTGAATTTTATAAGAGTACTAATAGTAATTAGTTTTTATTAACATGTTTAGATTTGATAAAATTACTGTGCAGATTTTCTCAAGAATTACTTTTTGCTGCTGATTTATACACTCACTAAGTTTAATAAAAATAAATACATTTATGTAATATTTAAAGGTGTTAACTGTAATCTTACACTGCAAAATGATAACTTACAAAGGATTAAATTCATCACAATTATGTAAGTATCTGGATATTTGCCGCGGGGCGAGGGCTTCGATAACCTCTCTCTTTTTTGACCATACATGTGTTTGCATCCCTGCTAAAGAACCCGCGTATCTAACAGTAGTTCCGCATTACATTACATTAATTTGCACGCGAGTTTTATTTATTTTTATACCGTGTATTCTCCGTGTGTATTCATGCACCGAACCGTGACGCCCGTACCGTCTCGGTTCAAAACGAATACATGTACCGTTCCACCCCCCTAATAGGTCAAAAACAATAACTATTTTATTCAGTGTATCTGAATGTGACCATGAACATTTGCATTGATTCATGTGCAGCTTGATTGCTAGTAGAACTTGTTATGCATTAACTATAAACCTGTTCATATTTGTATTTGCTTTTGATTGTTTGCATTTGTGTTTTGTTAGTTTCCTTAAAGTACTTACTCTTGAACATGGAAATTTTACAATTCATACACCTTTTTTTCAAAACCAACATGACATGATCTGAACGGTGGTTCAACACAAGCTGTTTTACCCCTAGTTTGTATATGGAATAAATTGATTGCATATGTTATTGAGATGCAGAGCAGAAAAGTGTGTGATTACTACTGAGTGGCAGATGCTCTCAATTTCCAGTTGGTATGCGGATAAGAGCTAATAATAATCTTGTAAGCCTTAGTGGGAGCTGTATGCTTGTGAAAAACTGTTCTTGATTATTAGAACAAAAGTCAGAGCCATGACACATTTCTTGTGTAAAAGAGTGACTTTGTTCTCTTCTGTGTGTGGCAGGACGCTCTGGGTGCCATAGTGGCTTAGTAGTCTCTAAATTGTATGTGCCCACTGGTCTCTTTTTTTCTTAACTTTCTTGTGCTTGAACTCTTATAGAAAGTAGGAGTGACTGGTCCACCAGACCCCCAGATGCGATGCCCATCAGTTATAGAGTTTGGGAAGTATGAAATACAGACGTGGTACTCTTCTCCATACCCACAGGAGTACAGCAGGTAATAAACAACATGTGCCATAATCATCATCATGAAAAAAAAAATCCCTTCCACATGTTAATCTTTTTGTTTTCAAAAATATTCATTTAGAACTATATTTAATTTTGATTTATTGAATTATACGTGGCCATTTAAAAGTCATCTCCATCATCAATACCCATGGAATCTTTGCTGGTGGACATACTTTTTATGATTGGCATTTTCTTGTCATGATCTAAACCGACAAGCAACCTTGGATGATCAAATTTTTTGATTTCCAATATTTTTTTAATATTCAAGTATTTGGTCAATTTAACATGATAATTTAGCAGTGTTGTTATTAACTAAAAAGTAAATGTATATGAATAGATAGTATAATTGTGGGTGTGTATGTATATATGTATATGTGCTTTTCTCAACATATGTATATGTTGACTCTATTATAGTGACTGCTAAACCATTAGTGTCAAACTTTTTAACCTCTTGTTGTTTTGATTTGATTTAAATGCTTGCACGAGAGATGTGTTTCTGCACATTGATTTTTTTTATTTTTAGGCTTTAAATACTGATGTGTGATTGTTTTGATTTGACAGGCTTCCTAAGCTTTACCTCTGTGAGTTCTGTCTACGCTACATGAAGAGCCGCAGCATTCTCTACCAGCACATGCGAAAGTGCAGCTGGTTCCACCCGCCTGCCAACGAGATCTACAGGAAGGACGACGTGTCCGTGTTCGAGGTGAGGAAAAGAAATCTCCACACCGGATAAAAACCACAAATGCACACACAAACACTTGCACATACACCTATTTGTTTATACACATCTGGCAGCACAGACATATGCTAGTCATGCACCTGCACGTGTTTTTTCGTACGTGATGAGCCAACAAAGGAAATCTCATTCACGCTGATAGACACGCACACTGGCTCAGGCAATAACATCCACCCACTTCCTGCCCTTACGAGGTGTTGCAATGGTGCCGCACAGCAGGGTAATAAATGAAGAGTGGTGAGCGCTCATTGTTTCAGAATCACTATGGTGATTTACTGCAGCAATTGTGTTTCTATAAAAGAACTTAGGTGTAAACATGACATACAGATCTGTATCGGTGTGGTCTAAATCAGTGCTGTCTGACCAGAATTAACTGCGCTTACATGGTTACGTTCACACTCTCAGAGTTTGAGGATTGAAAACCATATGATTCTGAAATTCTCCACTACAGAAAGCAGCTTACAGACTGCTATCTATATGAACAGAATCCTTTTCTGGCCCTTTTTTCCAGGGGTCTCTGCTGGTCATTTAAAAGTTTTAAATGAAACCGCGCATCTACACCATTCATTCGCACAGAGATACATGCAGGATTTGTATTTAAATACTTTTTGTAGTTTAATATTCACAGACACTGGTTTATATCACGATTTGTTTTAAGTATACTAACCTGCTTTTTATTTATTCTTCAGAAATTTGACAAATTCCGCGTTATACAGTAAATTCCGTTTTTATGACTGGATTCCGTAATTCCGTCCGTGTTTTCTGCATCGTGGAAATCATTGGCCCCTAAACTTCTGCAAATACAGAACTCTTGAGGTTTTAAATATATCTTGTTTTATTAGGTGCTTCCTAAGTTTAGATGTGTTACCATTGCCAGCCTTGCATTTAGTATTACAAATATTTCAAATAGCATTGTCTGCATCTAGTTTTGTGAAATGTAACCACACTTAAGTACATTTTTCAGTTTGCCATTGCCCTGTGTGTTGTTTGAATAAGTTGCTGGCTCGACGTCACATGTTCTCTCTCTCTCTCATTCTTTCTATAACGTACCTTACACTTGTGCCCAGATGCGTTCTCAGGTACCGAAATTGGGAACCAATTAATTTAATGTGAGTCGGTACTCCGACGTAATTTGTTCAGTGCCCTTAAAAATACAGAGTTCGCTACCCAACCCTATCTATAATGCAATGCTTATCGACATAGCCTGTATAATAGGATTTGATAAAATAATATATTTTCTCTCTCACTCTAAGAAGCAACATAGGACCAAGTCAAGTCACCTTCATTTATATAGTTTTACAATACAGATTGTTTTAAAGCAGCTTTACAGTGATAACAGGAAAATAATGCAACAAAGATTGTTTTGTCTGTATAGCAGCTCTAGAAGAAAGTCACTGTCCAGCTAAAGTAAGTTTTTGATTGATTAATTTCCGTTGTAAAAATAATTAGTTATTAACTATGGGGCTGCTTACACCACACCGTTTTTAAGTGAAAGCAGAAAACTTTTAATGCGTTCTGGATTTTCATTTACACGACAACAGTGTTTTGGTGGCCTGAGAACGCAAATTATCAAATCGTTTTCTGAAAACGAGTTTTGAAAACGATATCGCTATCATCTCTGTGTAAACTTAAAACGTGAATCTGTAAAAACGGTGACGGCATGCACATGCGTATTACGTGTTTAGTAGGCGTGCGCATTTGAATGCGCATGTGCGCGGGCGCGTAGTCTTTCTTTACAAAGTGACATCACCAAATTACTTGTCTGACATGCATAATACAGTATTTTATGTAAAAAATAATTTGACCACAGAAGTTATTTCAAACACGACTGATGTGTGTGTATATATAAATAGTGAATTGGAGCGAAACATATTAATCTCATAAATTGTCGTTTGACTCTATGCTATCAAACATACTAGCTATCCCTGTTGCCAAGAGCGATTCTTTTATTACTGATTTTGAAAAGTCCACGTAAGTACTTTTTCCCTTCTTAAAAAAACACATTCAAATGATAAGAAGGGTAGGTAAAAGGTAATTGCTTGTTGGTCAGACAAGTTCTCAAGACACAGTTTTAACTGGGCAGCTATGCTTATGCAACCGGCCCCTGAAATAAAGGGTCTTGAGTCTTAAAATTTAATTTTAAAAACTCTGCCGATATCGGTATTCTAATGATAGCGGTCAATAACCCCTGTAACCAAAGTGAGTGGCTATTATACTGTATGACGTTTCATAACTAGTCCTTCATTGTTGTTCCATTCACTGCAAAAGTTAACCAAACATGGGAACCTGAACATTTCAGGAGTCTGTTATCTGGTTATTCAATGCAGTTGTTTTTGGTTAATAACTAAAGTATGTGTGAATGTAATAATGTTTAGTGCACTTAAACTGGACTGACAACTTTATTCTGCTGCTGTGTGACCTGCCTGTATGTTCCACATTAATCAACACCACTTGGTGTTGGGTGTGTTACTGCTTGCCTTCCTGTTTGGTCAGTTGGTTTTAGAGGCTCAGGTTTCAGAGCTGCTGCTCCTGGTCTGGTCCTGACTCAGCAGCATACCTGTGGTGGCAGCACTGCAAAAAGCTAAAATGGTTGGCATTCAGCCGACAGAAAGCAAGCAGGAGCTGTGCAATTTGTCATAGCCTCTGTTCATGTGGAGCAAGTTTTGTGCCAGTCTCTGCTGCATGACTTGTTTCAAAATGTTGATTTAGTATTTAGAAATTGAGAATCTTACTGGCATTGCATTTTGCTATTATGAATGGGAGCTAATTGTTAGTGTAACAGTGTCTGAATCGTAGCAAATGCACTTCACATTGTTGCTTTATAAATCCATCATATTTGGATAGGGCACAGTAAGTTGACCAAAGTCTGAAAAACTTCTCTCCACTCCAGGTGGATGGAAATGTCAGCACAATATACTGTCAGAATCTGTGCCTGCTGGCCAAACTCTTCCTGGACCATAAGACGCTGTACTATGACGTGGAGCCCTTCCTCTTCTATGTTCTCACACAGAATGACAGTAAAGGCTGCCATCTCGTAGGATACTTTTCAAAGGTGAGCAAATCATTTCACTCAGTTCAATTCAGTTACTTTCAAGCCCCTTTCACACAGCGTGTTGATCCCGGGAAATTGCCGTAAAATTGCTTGAGCGGCTATTCCCAAACTGTGGTCCACGCCACTAGTGGTCGTTTAGGGTACTGCAGATGGTCAGTGGAAAGGCAAAATAAAATATAAAATAAAAAAGTTTACCTTCATTTTACCAGGAAATTCCCATAAAAAAAAAAAAAGTAAAAAGAATATGTAGGCCTATATTGATATAAAATTTAAATTAAATTGTCAAGTTATTGTGTGATTACTAAAATAGGCTAGTGGCGCTCGGCCGTGACGTTCAAGTTCAGTGCCGTTAGAACCACAACATGAATCGGTGGATAGCAACAGGTTCTCTGAAGAGAAAAGGGCAGAGGCAAATATGTTCTCACATCACACGCATAGCCTTTATAGGCAGTTTATATGAAACGAAATGTTTATAAATGGAATTAATAAGGCCTGTTATTATTTTAATTAATTGATCTCGCGTTTCTGAAATGTTTTGCGGATGTGCTGTTAAGTGGACAAACTCAAGCCTACTTTTTGAGGACTTGTAAAACTCTGAAGATTAATAATCCCCTAAAATCGCCAAAGGTTTTGAAATGTTGACTATATCCAAGTGTTCTTATTACTGTATAGATTTCATACTCCATTGCTATGGAAATAAGCCTGTTGTTCAAATGAACCTGATAATGCCCTCGGGCGCTTGAGTGAATAAATAAATTAAATAAGTGGCAGCCGTTGTGTGCAGTAAACTTTCTTTTAACAAGCCTGTTGTACTGATGTGGTGACCAGTTATAGTTTTAGTGCTAGTAAGCCTATTTAGGGGTGCGTATTAATTCAGGTAGGACTGTGTGTAGACATCATTTATTATGTGTATTATAAGGTGGTCCATGAAAATTCTTGATTACAAATAGTGGTCCACACACACAAAAAGTTTGAAAACCCCTGTGCTAGAGTGCCTTCTGTGTGAACGCAAACACGTCCCGGGATTGATGCTGGGATTGATGCCAGGATGGGGACCTAGTAACATTACCGGGATCAGTCCCGGAACACACCCTGTGTAAACAAAAGCCAGGACCAACGCCGTAAAGGGGTGTGTCGTAGTGATGACGCATGTGCCATTGCACGGCCCTTTCTACCACCTATGTTACAGCATATGGGGAACGAGCCACTCGGCAAACCCAGTGGCGCTACCGGGGAGTATGAACTCGTCTTCGTGTAGAAATGACGAAGAGGAGTTATCACATCCTGACATCTCGTGTCTTTACGGGATGTGTGTGAACGCACTCACAGATTCCGGAAAATCACTGGCAGTGTGAATGAACCAAAATCAAACAATCCCGGGACAAATCCCAGGACACATTATCTGTGTATTTTCCGGAATCTCTGTGTGAAAGGGGCTTTACATTCTCTAAAGTCAAATTATGATGTTGAGCAGTTTGGGTTCATTATTATATAAGGTAGCATGCCTTTTGCACATTCTTGCTGCTTTTTGGCTTAATTATAGAAAATAGTCTGTTTACTTGTGGGTTGATTATGCTACTGGAAAAGATGTTTACAGGGAGTTTATTTAATAAACAGGTTTTAAACACACTATATGGCTCAAAATGCAATAAATATTTGTAAACGTTAGTGTAAGTAAGATCTTACCTAACAAATATTTTGTGTGGTATGTTTGTTACATTTGCTTTCATTTTATACTTATTTTAAATGTCTTTTTTTATCCCTAGGAGAAGCATTGTCAACAAAAATATAATGTATCCTGCATCATGATTCTTCCACAATATCAGCGAAGGGGCTATGGGCGATTCCTTATTGACTTCAGTAAGTACTCTGCATTATCTTTCCTCCCTTCCCTCAGTCTGTGGTTTTATTTTTTGTTATATAGTAAAGAAAATATTTGACAATCATACTCCTTTAGATGGGGTCATTAGACACAAAGGATAAACTGTTACGGCTCTCTCTGCAGGTTACCTTCTGTCCAAGAGGGAAGGCCAGCCAGGCTCACCAGAGAAGCCATTGTCAGACCTTGGCCGGCTATCCTACATGGCATATTGGCGTAGTGTGGTGCTGGAGTGCCTACATGAGATCAGAGATCGACAGCTCACCATCCGCAAACTCAGCAAAGTCACTGGCATTTGTCCTCAAGATATCACGGCCACCCTGCTTAGTCTAAATATGCTGGAACAGAGAGGGGACCGGTGAGAGAGACGCTCGCACACTTTAATGTCTGATTTAATGTCTTACCTTTTCTGTACAAGCTGAAGCAGAGAACAATAATGCAAGTTCTGTTTCATAGTTATCGCAGATTAATTCTCATATGTTTCAACCTAAAACATTTGCATTTCAAAAAGTGCACAGTGCTTCATCTTCAGCATACTTGAATAAGTACATGATTTTGTGCTAACAAGAAAAAAACCGAATTAAGTTTAATTCAGCAAAAATGCACTAAATTGATTAGAAGTGACAGTACAGACATTTTTTACAAAGATTTTTATTTCAAGTAAATGAGTTTCAAAGAATCCTGAAAAAATACATCATATGTTTTCAACCAAAATATTAAGCTACACAGCTGTTTTTAGTGTTGATGATTATTATTTTTTCCAAAATTAGAATGATTACTGAAGGGTCATGTGACACTAAAGACTGGAGTAATGGTTTCTTAACATTTGCAGGAATAAATTACATTTTAAAATTGTTAAAGTAAAAAAATTTATTTAAGTTGTAATACATTTTTTTTTTAATTTTCACCCGTTTTTATAAACATTTTTTATCAAATAAATGCATCCTTGGTGACAAGAGTTCTTATTGAACTCTTATTGGCCCCAAAATTGAGCTGTAGTGTATATTTGTTACATTTTTAGCTCTTTTTAAAGTCTCCTGTTATTGATTTTCTTTCCTATTATAGGGTGATTATTCTGCGCAGAGAGAAGCTGGTGGCCACTCACATGGTCCGACTGAAGGCCAAACCTCGACTCCTTGAAGTTGATCCAGACTGCCTCCGCTGGACACCTGTTATCGTCACCAACACAGTAGCATCTGAAGGAGAAGGAGATGAGGAGGAGGAGGAGGATGAGGAGGAGGAAGGAGAGGAGGGACTTAAAGAGGTAAGCATCTTAACTTTTATTCAAGATTCATTAGATGAAGTATGCAATATTTGTGATGTGTACCAGTTCATTCTGAAGCTGAACTTCTGTTATGTGCACCTTTTCTCTTGTATAGATCAAACCCAGCCACAAGAGTTCCCCACTCTCCTGGCATATGAAAGGAGAACAGGACAAGGAGGACGAGAAAAAGTGCTTCACAGCATTGCCCAAAAACCAAAGCCCTCCACAGTCCTCTTCTGTTTGCAACAATGTTCTCAGTCCTGAACGTTCTTCCCTTTTTCTTACGGCTAATGGGGAACGCAGGGGACCTGGGCGCCCTCCCAAAAACTGGTTATGGGGCAAGGTGAAGGATGCACCACGTCCAGGGCCAGGTCGACCCCGTAAACTAAGGCCCCCAGATGATGAGGATGAGGATGATGATGAGGAGGAGGATGATGATGATGATGATGATGAGGAGGAGGAGGAGGATGAAAGAACTGGCATTAACAAAGTGACGACAACATCGTCAATGCTCCTGGCCTTAGAAAATGAGCCTGACTCTACATCAGCCTGTCCCTCGGAAGCTTCTAGGCATCCTGCAGTTCCGCCCCCACGCAGCAGAGGGCGGCCTCCACGCAAAAAGCGTGGCCCAAAACGCAGGCTCAGTGAGGGGCCTGAAGATGACCTGCCATTGTTGCCCCATACCACAAGGCTGAGTGAACCCACACCAGTCTGTCCGGCCTTTATCAGTGAGAGCAGTGAGGATGAAGATGATGAGGATGAGGATGAAGATGATGAGGATGATGAGGATGATGAGGATGAGGATGAGTTAAGGGCTCGTTCACCACCTCTCCTCACTAAGCCCACATTAGGGCTTAAATGCAAGGTATGTGCAATATAGGTCCATGTATGTATTTTCTTTTGCATGGCATATTTATTTAATATAGACCTTAAAAATAAGTATGTCAGTCTATGAAACCTTTTTTATTATTTTGAACATAACATTTTTTTTTTCTTCTTCTTTTTTTTTTTTTTTTACTCCTGTAGTCTCAGAAGTCCTTTCGAAAGCGACGTGTACGTCAGCGCAGCCATCCCCACAGCAGTGTAGTTACAGAAACCATCTCAGAGACTACTGAAGTTCTGGATGAGCCATTTGTGGATTCAGATTCTGAAAGGCCCATGCCCAGACTAGAAGAGGAAACTCCATTCGGCAACCCTCTCCGACGCTACACAGCAGCCCGCAAACACATGGGACCAGCTCTTAAAAGTATCAACAGAGGGAATCTGACTGAATCAGAGGAAGACGGTTAGTACACTAAAGGACTCCTGCTGGGGTTATTATATATGCATTCTTGAAAGTTTTGTGTGATATTTGTGTTTGCCAGAGTGTGATTTTAAAAAAAATCTTAAAGAATGGTTACCTCTTTTTTTTGTTCAGATCCCACTCCTGTGCTGAAGCCAATTGATGTCCTGAGAAGACCTGAAACTTCAGAGGCCACACAGAGAACAGGGGCAACAACTGAGATGCCTGAGGTCCCAGTAAAAAAGAAGAAAGGCTGGCCTAAGGGCAAGAGTCGCAAGCCACTCCACTGGAAGAAACGCCCAGGCAGGAAGCCTGGGAGTGGAGCCGGTCAGACAGCTGACACTAGTCTGGCAGTTCCATCCTCAGAGGACCCACCACCCCCAAAGATCAAAATGAAGCCTGGCAGAAAACCTCGCAGCTATTACCTTCAGCGGGCCCAAGAGGAAGCGGCGAGACAGGAATTTGAGCAAAGCCGATTAGCTCAGCAGAAGCAGCTAGATAATTCAACATTGGAGGACAAGACCTGTAAGAGGACAGCCAGAGCCATAACATCTGACCTCAACCCTGATAAGCAGAAAGACTCTGAAGAGGAGGATGATTTTCTTCAGAGCTTTAGAGAGCCATCTAAACCCAAAAGGCGAGGTCGGCCACCCAAAAATTCCAACCTCCCTCCCCCTGCACCCAAACCTTCTCCTCTGTCTGAGCCAGAAGATGATGATGAAGAGGATGACAGACCATGGGCAGGGGAGAAGATCAGCTGTCCAACATCTCGTTCCATGCCACAGTCTTCCAGCACCAGGGTCTCTCAACCAAGAGCTAACACAGATGTGGCAGATGCAGAGGAGGATGAAGAGCAGGATGATGAAGATTGCGACAATGGGGTTAAGCGGAGAACAGCAACTACACCAGGTTCAGGAAGCCGACGTAGTGATGATCATGATGCAGATGACGAAGGGGACGGTCGTCTTGAAGAGAAAAGTGACTGCAGCAGTAGCAGTAAAAGGAAGAAGAGCCAAGACTCTGAGGATGATGTGGAGGAGCAAGAGGATGATGAAGAGGAGGAACCATCGTCGCCTGCTCGCTCTCCCCCTGTGAAAGAAGAACCCCAGAGTGGTGAGGGTTTTTTAGACATGCAGGTCAACGTGACACGGGATTATGTCAGCAAACAGGAGGAGGGCGAGGACGAGGAGGAGGATGCAGAGGAGGTACAAGAGGTGAAGACGAGCTCTGCTGATACAGATGAACGTCGACGACGAGAGCAGGAGGAATCTGCAGCAGCTGCGGCAGCTGTAGAGACAGTAACCACCATTGCAGTCCCCTCTGAACCTCTGGACATGCAGCCTTTACACGTCGAGGATAAATCCGTGCTCATGATGGGGACTGAGCACTCACACCAGCATCCTGACTTCAAAGATGACCTGAGCCACCAGCAACACACGCATCACCACAGCAGTGAGCTGGATCTAGAAACAGTGCAAGCTGTCCAGTCACTTACGCAAGGTGAGGCTCAGGAGGAAGATGCAGAGTCCCATGGAGCCTACCAGGACTGTGAGGAGACGCTAGCTGCCTGTCGAACCCTCCAGAGCTACAGTCATGGTGAGGGAGAGGAGGAAACTCTAGCCCTGGTGGAAGAGTGTGGAGCCTCCCAGCACAGTCCCATGCCCAACCCACCAATGCCCACGTTACCAAACCAGTCTGTCCGTTCAGTCAACAGCCCTGGAATGACTCCTGGTCCTATGGACCCTGGACCAGGGGTGCCTGGTCCCACAGGAACTGGAGGTGGAACAGGCGGAGGGTATACCCAAATAACCCCAGAACATCCCAGCTCTCTATCTGCTCCCTCACTGCAAAACATGGAAACCTCCCCCATGATGGATGTGCCGTCAGTTTCTGATCATTCACAGCAAGTGG
Source organism: Leuciscus leuciscus (assembly GCF_965113295.1). Classification (NCBI taxonomy): domain Eukaryota; kingdom Metazoa; phylum Chordata; class Actinopteri; order Cypriniformes; family Leuciscidae; genus Leuciscus; species Leuciscus leuciscus. The sequence continues at coordinate 44,547,693 of NC_138729.1, forward strand.
TGGACAGTGGCTTTAGTGACCTTGGCAGCATTGAAAGCACCACCGAAAACTATGACAATCCGAGTAGCTATGACTCAACCATGGGTGGTGGAGGTAACGGAGGAGGAAATGGAAGTAATGGAGGTGGCATGTCTGCAGCTGCTGCAGCAGCAGTGGCTGCTTCCTCTTCTTCATCATCTTCATCCTCTAGTTCAACCACACCATCGTCATCATCTTCACAAGGCAACAGTTGCTCCTTCGTCTCAACTCCTGGGCTAACATCCTCTAGCACAGGTGTTGGCTCTCAGATCACCATGGGGAGCTGTAGCCTTATTCAGCAAGCAGGTCCTGGACCAACTAATGGACCTGGAGCTAACAGTGGTAGTGGCGTCCCACAACCTCCACCCCCACCTCCTCCCCCTTCTGCCAGCACTCCAACTTGTGGTATAAAGTCTCCACAAGGCTGCGTCATCGAAAGGCCTCCAAGTGCCAGCCAGCAGCAACAGAAGAAAGTCTCGCAACCACCTCAACAGCAGCAAAACCCTCAGCCTCCACCCTCTGCTCCACCACCCCCTCCACCTCAACAGCAAGCACTCTCACAGTGCAGCATGGGAAATGGGTTTGCTTCCACACCCATGATCATGGAGATTCCTGAAAGTGCAGGAAGCGGTGGTGGAGGCAGGAGTTTGTATGACCGCATGGGCCAGGACTTTGGAGCGGGTGGGTATGGTCAACCCTCAGCTACTTTCAGTTTAGCCAAACTCCAGCAGCTAACCAACACCATCATGGACCCCCATGCCATGTCTTACTCACATTCAGCTGCTGTCACCTCATACGCCACAAGTGTTTCGCTATCCAACCCAGGCTTAGCACAGCTTGCTTCTTCCCCACACCCACCCTTGCCCCAGGCTCAGCCCACTATGACCCCACCTCCCAATTTGAGTTCTGGCTCCATGAACCTGGGCTCTCCCTTGATTCAGTGCAACATGACAGGCGCTAACATCGGACTACCTCCCCCTCCCCATACGCAGCGGTTGCAAGGCCAAATGGCTACTGTCAAAGGCCACATTTCAATTCGTTCCAAAGCCTCTCAAATTCCTGCAGGCTCCCCTCACCAGCAGCAATTGTACAGTCGCAGCTCTGGCACTGTGACCATGCAAGGCTCCCCACGCACTCTAGCGGTGCAGCGTGGCATGATGACCAACCTTATGCCCACACCTGCTGCCTACAACTCTATGAACATGAATCAGCTAAATGCTGCCATGTCAGCTGGCTACCGCATGCCGCAGCCCATGATGAACAGCGGGTACCACAGTAACCCGCCCTATATGAACCAGCCGGCCCAGTACCCCATGCAGATGCAAATGGGCATGATGGGAGGGCAGGGTTACCCACAGCAGCCTATGCAGCCCAATCATCATGGAAACATGATGTACACGGGCCCCTCACACCACAGCTACGCTGGCGTCCCCAAACAGTCGCCTTACATGAGCAGATGAGCACCAGAGAACTAGCAGAGAGAACTGAGAGACATTCCCCACCAGACTCTGCATCTCTGTACTTGATTCATTTGTTTCCACCCTCCAAAGTCTGGGCGAAAGGGCAACACGATAAGTGAGCTTGGTGGAGAAAGAGGACATAGAGACTGCGACGATTTCTTTTCCTTTATAAATATTTTGTCGTCAAGCTCTGTTCCTTTTAGGTTCATTTCCCAATTGCCTGAGCTGATGGAGCTGGGGAAATGATGATGGGCTGTTCATGTGAGATGATCTAATGGACCTTTATTGTGGCAAGTGTCATGCTCCTTCAGTCCTTCAGACCAGTCTGCCATGGTTGTACCAACAGGGGTTGGTCCGCCAAAGTGTCCGCCACTCCATCCATGCGACAGAAGGGGCAAAGTATATAAGCAGCTAAAGGGGAAGTGGACCTAACTTTTCAAACTGAGAAACAAATACATTTACGTTGCTAATGAACATACATTGAATCATGCACACAATCGTTCAATTGACATAGGAAGCCTTACCTTAAAAGAGACAAAATAATTGTAGATGGACTTTTTTCTTTTTTTATATTATATTATTATTATTTACTTTATTTTTTAAAATGTTCTCATTTTTTTCAATGACTGTTGAAATGCTTGTGTTTCAGTCTGACCTTCTCATGCTTTATGTGTGTGGCTGTTCTGGACAAAGTGATTCATGCTCGCTCACTCATACACTCACTCATGAATACATTCGCTCACACACACAGCTCTATAGCCACTTGAAAAGCTTACGTGGAGGCACTTCTAGTCGGGACGCACAAGGTGTACGAGTTGTCTGTAAATCTGTGTCTTCCCAGTATGGAACCGTGTATATCACAACTTGATAGTGGTAAGAGCCCTAATGGACATAAATAGTAATGACCATGCGTCCATAGACTGGACTGAACAGAAGTTCATTGAAATAAATAATGTAAATATTCTGGTACTACCTGGTTCACAGCACATACTCGTGAAATCTATTACACACACTTTTCACGAACACTCCACAGATGTCAATAGTGGGAAGGTCTTTATTTCATACTACACAGTGCAGCGTCCACGTAATGTGGTGGGTCAAAAGGGTTTAACCACACAGGAGTACATCATCTGAGCAGTTAGCTTTGCAACTGTGCTCATCCAATGATGTTAACGATGTCTCCTAAAGTAGGCCTTACTGTGGCACCAGTAAGTAGCGCTCCTCGTACTCCAGCTGATCATGCAGAAGAAATGTTGTCTGTTAGCCACGAGAGGGAGTTGTACAAATAATTCGATCCGTGTCTGCAATGCACACATGGACAAACGAACACTCATACCCGGAATAAAGGTTAAAGTGCATGATGTCCTGAGATCTTACTGTTTTAGGACAACGGGCAGAGAATTTCTTAATGTTCCAGTATTCATTGTCAATATGAGGAATCTTTCTCAAAAGACCTGACGTTTCATATATTATTTGTGCGCTTTTGTTTTTCTGAATTTTATCAGACTGGGCAGCTTTCTTTTATGACACAAGCTGACTCTTTTTGACTTTAGAAGACTTATTGTAGAGAAAATGTTTTTTCTAAAATATAAAAAAAGAAATTCTGACATGGATATTGGTACTGTCATTTTTTTCACTTCTGTTTCAGGAAAAAACTGCATATTTTTTAGCTCGACTCTTGGGGTAAAATTATTAAGAAATTCAAAACTAAAAAAAATTACAACTCACTTTTAGTGCATTTAAGATGCCTTTAACCTTTCCATTCCATCTCATCTCTAGAGTTTTCTATCTTTGTGTAGTATATTAATGCTATTTTAAAACAAAAGGAAAAAACAGATATCTAAAGGTCACTTAGCGTTATTTTCTTTTTTTTTTTTCTTGGTTATTGTGCGTGTATAGGACAACTTCCTTACATCTATGAGGCATGTAAAAATGAGCTCAGTATATTTCTGTCTGTTTATATTGCTTACCTTTTCGTATACTTTGTAATTGTACATGGTGAGTTGTAAGCTAAGAGAGAGCCTGGTAGCCGGAGAAAGAGAGAGAGCCAAGCTGGGGCGCTCTGTGATGGTGGGAAGCGTCCACCTTCCACTCCTCTCTGTTTTGTCCTTGTATGTATTTCCATTTATTTGTTTCTTTCTTTTCTTTTTTTCTTAGCAAGTACTTTCAAAGAACTCTGTACATTTTAACATGAAACAAAAATAAATTATGTTGAGCCATTTCACTTGTTATTGTATTTCTTGAAAAATTTCAGGAGCAAATTCTTCACTTCTTTTAATGAAAAGTCATGCTACTCTATCATTTCAAAAGCAGTGTGTGCTTCGGTCAGATGGAGTTTGTTCAGGTTTTGAAAACTGGCTAATCTTTACAGTGTTCCTAATGTAGTCAGTGGAGTCTTGTAAATGAGTAAAAACTGATCTCTTATTTAGAAACTGTAATAGCCGAATAAGGTTTCTGATCTTTTCCATTTTATTTTATTTTACACTAAACTTTAAACATTCTATCAGACAAGTCTTTTTATTAAATTGCATTGCTCCGTCTGCCGCTAAATAAAAAAATATACTTCGGAAATTCTTTGATTTTAAAAACGGTTGTCTGTTTTAGTTTATTATTGTGCTCATTATGATACTATGATGTATTAGAAGATCAAATTTGATCAATTTATGTGTGTGTGTGTGTATATGTATATATATATATATATATATATATAATAATCGATATCTATATTAAATATATAATATTATATATTTAAGATTAAATCTAATTTTACAGTTAGATTACATTTGTGATCATGTACCACACACTTAAAGTCTTTAATAACATTGTTTAACAATGTTTTTTTTTTAAGTTAATCTTTAGTAGATCTCAAAATGTATGTCAATCTTTTATACTGGACTATAGGTTGCTGTCATACCTAAATAAATCACTTGTGGCATTTAAATCTCATTTTATTTCTAGTGGGGGTTATTTATTTATTTATTTTTATGTATGTTTTTGGACAGTTTAGTTTAGAATTTGTACAGAGTTGGCCCATATCATGGGGATACAACTTAAAGGATTGAATAAAACATGTTAATAGTACAATTAGTTTTATTATTGTATATTAAAATGATCTGTCTATATAGACAAATCTAATATAACATGCTATCCTTCGTTTCTATATTTGGAAAGGGCTAAAATTTCAAAAGTGCATATTTACTAATACAGAGAAGTTAGAAACACAAAGATGGTGACAGGATTAACAGGCATCTATGTGGAGAAAATATTTGTAATGATTTTTGTTTATATGCAAAGAAAGCAATATGTCTTATATAAATGCATTATGTAGAGAGTGTATTATTATGTGAGAGTGTCTTGGCAGCCCTTTTTTCAACCTTTATGCCCATTGTCAGAGGGCACGATACCTTCAGCCAATAAAAAAAACGCTGTGTGGTGACGTTTATTTGCCCCTGTCCAATGAACTTTGAGTATTATTGTCAACTAACTTCCGCAATATATACCAATTAAAACTAGAGTGGGCGGGCACATGTGCTATACCTAGCCCACCATTGGTCAGAGCGAATGACAGTCAATAACATATTTTCTAGTCTCAGAATAACAGAGAAGGAAGCGACATTTCTAGTTGTGCTTTATTTAAAAAATCACGGGAAGGGACAGAAATAAAATCCAGAAATCGTGAGTATTATTTAATGTACATGATATGAGAATTTACACCCAAAGAAAAAGAAACGGCTGGTGAAAATGTGGAATGAATGAACCTTTTTAATCCGTAGCTTGTCACAAGACAGTCCTGTGATGCGAGAGAGGGGAGGAGAAAATATTAACGCATAGATACGGGGATGGTGATGTGATCATGTTAACAACTAAACCAGCTCTTTCCTGTCTCTTCATCCGAGCTTTTAAAAACAGTCTATTCTTCTATCCGGTAACCAGATAGGGATGTAGAATAACAAATGAGCTCAGAGGCCTATCAGTTACCCATGAAGATGCTGGCAGGTTTACTCTTCTGTTAATGCCTGAACGACTAAAGACCACGTAGGCTTCAGATCTGCATTAATCATCATATCTGTCATAAAAAATATTTTGTAATTTGCGTTTCACATTTTTTGCTTTGTCTTTCCAGCTGTCACGATGATCCACAGTCTTTTCTTGGTTAACGCATCGGGGGATATCTTTCTGGAGAAGCACTGGAAGAGTGTGGTCAGCCGATCCGTTTGCGATTACTTTTTCGAGGCGCTGGAACGGGCCACGGAACCGGAGAACGTGCCTCCGGTGATCCCGACCCCGCACCACTACCTCATTAACGTGCTCCGACATCGCATCTACTTCGTGGCCGTCATACAGAGCGAGGTGCCTCCTCTGTTTGTCATCGAGTTCCTCCATCGTGTGGTGGACACATTTCAGGTTTGTGTGATTTTTTTTATTCTTCTAATTTACCATGGTGTTAGATTGTAATACCATGTCATAACGTGCATATTTGTATGTCCTGCTTTTTCATTATTGTTATCCTAAACCTCCAAAATGTCAGGTGGTGCAACTTTCCGAACAAATGAACAGACTAAGAAAACTATTTAAAATGGTGTCTTAATTATAAAAAAAAATGTCAGGGTGACACAACTGCAAACATGGCTCTTTTGTAATGAATTGACAAGGTAATGATTAACATGATAGTGCATCATCCATAGGAGCCCAACTGATCCTTGTGGCAGAGTGAAAAGGTTTGTAGATCTCTCTCAAATACTGGTAAAAACTGCTCATTTCAAGTATGGGTCAGTTGATACAGTTTCCATGTCAGGTGGTAAAACTACAGTATACATACAACAATTTAGTTGTACTGCTTGACATAAAAGAGTAAAAAATGTGACTCTGTTCAAAAATGTGAAAAACACTTTGAAATGTTATTTATCAGCTGAAACTTGTTTAAACTCATTGTTCATGACTCAGACATATAGTAATCACTATAAATTAAACTCTAAACCAAACCAAACTAAACTCTTATATTAACCCTATAGTATTACTCAACTAAAATGTACAGTGTAACAAAGACACCTTCAAATAAAGTGTAACCCTGATTTGCTGCTCAAGAAACATTTCTTATTATTATCAATGTTAAAAACAGTTGAGCTGCTTAATATTTTTGTTGAAACCGTAATGCTTTTTTCAGGATATTTTAATGAATAGAAAGTTCTGAAGAATAGCGTTTATTTTTAAATAGATTTTTGTATCATTATAAAGGTCTGTACGGTCACTTTTAAAGTATCCTTGCTGAATAAAATGATTCCTTTCTTTAAAAAAAATAATTATTATTGACCCCAAACTTTAGAAATTTGAACGGTAGTGTACATGTCCAAAATGGTATCATATTCACCATGATATCATGCCCAAAAACACCTCAAACCAAAAAAGTACTGTGGCGTTACCATGGTACAGTGATGGTATCAGATGGTGATAACATGGTAGATCAGTATAAAATATACTGAATGAGTACGATATTCATAGAACATGGTATTTACACAGTACATTTACCGTGGTTATATTACATGTGGTAGATTAGATTACCGTGGTACATTACATGAACTACTGATCCGTTTTTATAAAATATATTAACTTATTACTGAATTTTAATATAAAGCATTACTTTTAAGTGCTACCATTACTTCTGAAAACATTCAATTAACGTGTTATATTTTCCCCTTTAGGACTATTTTGGGGTGTGCACAGAGGCAGCTATTAAAGACAATGTTGTTGTGGTCTATGAGCTGCTGGAGGAGATGTTGGATAACGGCTTCCCTCTGGCCACCGAATCAAACATCCTAAAAGAGCTTATTAAACCTCCAACCATCCTGCGCACAGTAGTGAACACCATCACAGGTATTCTGTGTGATTTTGTGGTGTGTTAAATGTCTCTCAGCTCGTGGATCCATAATAATAATTTCTTGTGTTTGTTATCTGTGCACAGGAAGTACTAATGTTGGCGAGCAGCTTCCTACAGGTCAGCTGTCAGTGGTACCATGGCGGCGCACAGGAGTCAAATATACCAACAACGAAGCTTACTTTGACGTGGTGGAAGAAATCGACGCTATCATTGACAAATCAGGTAGATCTTATTATTTGGTCGAATCTCGAATTTCGCAGATGACATTGCTGTCTGATCACTAACCTATGAATCAGTAAATCATTTATGAATGAATATATTTTCCCTCAAAGGTTCCACTATCACAGCAGAGATCCAGGGAGTGGTAGACGCCTGCGTGAAACTTACAGGAATGCCTGATCTCACCTTGTCATTTATGGTAAATCTGGACATCTTTTCAAAAATAAGTTTGCTGAACTTTTTGAAGTCCTGAACAACCAATTATTATACACCAGTGTCTTGGAGTTTTTTAAAGGAATAGTTTACCCAAAAATGAAAATTATCCCATAATTTACTCACCCTCAAGTCATATTAAGTGTATATGACTTTCTTCTTTCAGCTGAACACAATCAGAGATATATTAAATAATATCCTGGCTCTTCCTTGCTTTGTAATGACATTGAATAGTGCTCCAAGAAGCGTATCCATCCATTATGAAAAAGTAATCCATATGACTCCAGTGGGTTAATAAATGCCTTCTGAAGCAAAGTGATGGGTTTTTGTAAGAAAAATATCCATATTTAAAACTTTATAAACTATAATCACTGGCTTTCGGCAAAGGGCATACACGCGTTTATGAGCGAGTCGAGTTTCGGAAGAAGCGTGACCTCTGACACGATGTAGGACGTAGCTCCTCTTATATCGAAACCCTCCGGATGCACATTTTTGAGCTTCAAAAACTCTGGCACTATTCAATGCAGCTGAGAAGAGCCAGGATATTATTTAATATTGCTCCGATTGTGTTCCTCTGAAAGAAGGTCATATACACCTAGGATGGATTGAGGGTGAGTAAATTATGGGATAATCTGCATTTTTGGGTGAACAATTCTTTTAATAACTTAAGTAATGAATTAATAATTATCAAATTATAAAACGGATAGTTCCAGTCCTTGATTTTGATTGGTTGAGCCATGTTCAAAGCCATTGTAAATTACTCTACAAACATACACCTGTGACCTCACTACTTAAGCATTGCTGCGCCACTGCAATAAATATTAAAATAAGTGTTTTATAAAAGCTTTATATATACAGTATATATACTATATCTCCACTCCACATCATGCTTAAAAAAGCTGTTCTAAATTCAGTGTAAAGCGATGTACACTATATACCAAATTTCAACTGCTTGAATTACATTTCATTGCAAAATATAACTATATTATCGCCCAGCTCTTTATATAAAGTTGCATATACAAGTGTCCAAATAGGTCTCAACTAACTGAAATAAAATAAGTTTCAGTTTGAAGTTGTACAATTACTTAAACTAAACTGTAATAAAAAATACAGTAAAGCCAAACAAAAACAAAACTAATAAAAATGAGAAAAGCATTTAAATGAAAAGTGACTTACTTGAAGACTTCAATACCTTTAAAGCTGCACTCCATAATGCTTTTCTTGTGTTATCCTGGGCTGACATCTTCACTTTTCAAAATTGCTTATTAATTTAGAATTTGTTTCACTTTTACAAAATGACCAAATGCACTTCTGCAATAAGTTCAAGTCTGCAATATATTTTATATTACTATATACTTACCAACTCTAACCCATATACCTCATTCCTTTTCTTTCTTTTTTTTTCTTTTGCATTGGGCATCTGTCATTCTGTAGAACCCTCGACTCCTGGATGATGTTAGCTTCCACCCCTGTGTGCGGTTCAAGCGTTGGGAAGCTGAGCGAATTCTTTCCTTCATCCCACCAGACGGAAACTTCCGCCTCCTCTCCTACCACGTCAGCTCTCAGAAGTGAGAACATCCCAACGTATGATTAGCTTTAAAGGCAGGATTAGTAAATCATAGTGGGGAAATGACCAAAAAGAAATCCCTTTTAGAGATTCACTTTAGGGGCTTTCACACCAGAGGAACGTTTTCATAGTTCTTATAACTATTGGTGGAAGTACCTGCTTTTTGTGGTGTTCGCTCTGCAGGAACTGTGAACAATTTTAGTTCTCCTACATCAGAGTAGGGTCTAACCCAGCACAACAGGAACTATCAGTGACATAAGTGTACGTTGATTGGCCGAATGCATGCCATACAAAGCACCGGCACCAACCATTTTTAAAAAGCCATGTAAACGCAAAGGTTACATATACAGGAATTAACTCCATGGATATGGAAAACAGTGATGGCTAGCATTTACCTGTCGCCTTTGTCTGCGACTGTGTAGCACAGCAACTTGTAGGAAATGTAGTCTCTCTAAGCCCTCTTTTTTGCTTTTTCAATCACATAAATTATACGACTACATTCCATCTCCACTATCACGAAACCCCCAACACACAACAAAAACACAGTGCCGATCACGCCATCCTCCAGTTGTTGAATACCATGCTTAAATGACATCACTGTCGGCCGGATTATGTTGCGAATGCATCCAGGAAAATGGCCATAGGGGAAAATTCCGTTCACAGGGGGACCGCCCTGGTGGTTAGTGCCTATGACTGAGTTCCTATAACTACCTGGTGCAAAAGCCCCTTTTTATGCAGAGCAGTGGGACAATCTCAAGAATCCCTTACTAATATCAGTCATTTAATTGTGTTGTGTGTGACTTTTTTTTCTTCATGTTTTTGGAAAAAGTTTCTTATGCTCACCAAGGCTGCATTCATTTGATCAAAAACACTTGAAATTTTGTGAAATATTATTACAGTTTAAAACAACTGTTTTCTATTATAATACATTTTATATATCACATTATATAACATTTCTGAGCAAAGCTATAAGCTGTTATTTTGCAGTTTAATATACAGTTCTATCTGTGATTTGAATACTTCATTGCTTTATTCTTCAGCCTGGTGGCCATCCCAGTGTATGTAAAGCATAACATCAGCTTCAGAGAGGGAAGTTCTCAAGGTCGCTTTGAGCTCACCCTCGGCCCAAAGCAGACCATGGGTAAGGCGGTGGAATCTGTCCTGGTGAGCAGTCAGCTGCCCCGTGGCGTCCTCAACGCCAACCTCAACGCCTCACAGGGCACTTACACTTTTGACCCTGTCACCAAGGTAAACAAGCATTTGTTTTCTGTGTTCGAAGTTCTTTAGGTGCTGCTGATGTTCATTTTGAGTAAACTGAGAGCAAACTTGATTGAACTTTTTATTTTACAGTTACACTGTTTTTCCTTGTAAAAATCAGTCAGTGATGTCAAGTGTGCATTGTATTTTTCACGTGCAAAGGCTAAGAAGTGCTCCCTGATCAACTGATATTAATGAGTTTAATGGTGACAATAAATGAATGCATACATTTTAATAGCAGGTCATGATTTTCCAGAGATGGGCTCATAATATAATAAATATAATATAATATAATGCTGTCTTTATGTGCATCAGTCTTTTTATTTAGTTTCATGTGAATTTTTAACTGGTAGAAGCTGCTGCTGCATATTCATTTTGCGATGAATATTGTTGTTATTCGCAGCTTTTGTCATGGGATGTGGGTAAGATAAACCCCCAGAAACTGCCCAGTCTAAAAGGATCTGTGAGTCTCCAGACTGGAGCCTCCAAACCTGATGAAAACCCAACAATCAACATCCAGTTCAAGATTCAGCAGCTGGCCATTTCAGGTACCATTATAGATCATTGATTTCTGAACTGATTTTGCTTCAGAATTTATATAGGACATCAAGTGTTGACCCAACACAACACCAAGATTGTTCATAGAAAAGTAACAAAAAGTTGTATGTGTTTTATAAATTTTTTTAAACCATTTTAGCCCACTAATTGAATTTAAACAGTTATGGATTATACAAGGCTTTTAGTTTGTTTAGATGTTTATTGTATTATTTTTACTATGCACAGTAAAATTTGCCACTGGGGATATAAAATGTATTGCATTAAAATAATATATAATTAGCCCATTAAAATATAACATTTGTTTGTTGTACCTCAGAGATTTTGCTCTGATAAAATAAATGTGAACAGGGAAATTTTCACAGTTGACCTTCAGAATCAGAATTATTTTATTTATTTTTTTAATCTCCCACAGGGGATGTAATAAAGTGCAATTCTGCATATGAATGTGCAAGCGAGACTGTTTATGTCATTTGCATTATCTGGCCAGGAGGTGGCGCTGTTTGATTCTGAAACAGATGGTTGGAACAGCTGCACCTGTAACATGGCACTGTAAGACAGAGGGTTTCAAGCGCATTGACTGATCATTGATTCAGTTCTGTTAGCATTCGCAATCTTTCCCCAAAGACTATCGTGCCACATGCATACGTGCTTCGAATCGCAACTGACATGTTTGCTTTCCGCTTTCTCACCCGACAGGTCTGAAAGTAAATAGGTTGGACATGTACGGCGAGAAGTACAAACCTTTCAAAGGCATCAAATACATGACCAAGGCTGGCAAATTCCAGGTCCGAACCTAGAGGACCTCTTTCTGCTTCCATTCCATAATTAAAACAATGGGTTTATGGCAAAATGGGGACGAAGAAAAGAGAGAGGGAACAGGTTTGAGTAAATGCATGTCCTTTGGAATGCATTTCAGGATTTTTTCAGGAAAATGTATGATAAGACTGTCAGCCATTAATGGAAGCGTGTGACTCCCAAAGAGGCAATGTTGTTATTAACACTATCAAATGTGCTATTACAGGTCCACCCAAGTTAAAGGGACAGTAACTACATTTCTGAGCCTCATTTTCTTATTTAAAAATGTTTCATCCATTTTATTTACAGCTTGTTTGGATATCATTTGCTCTCAAACCTCCATCAATCTCCAGTGTTCATAGTCATACTCTTTCTTGGTTTATTTCTGATTGTCAGTTTTATAACTCTGTCCTTCACACTGTATTTCCATCCTGACATTTCTGAGTCTCATGTCTTCATGAGATTGAACTGCACTGTTATGTATTGATCTGTGCCTCTGAGAAGTGAGGCAATAGGTGACTAATTTCTGCATTGCAGAACAGTAGTCTTATATTACCATTACAGACTGATTTTGGCTTCCGTCCCCAATGATTGTGTGCGAAGCAAACCATATTTCAGATGGTTTAACACTGAAGCTTTTCTTTATTTGTTTACTGTACTATTTTGACAGTATAAATATCTTTTGTTTGAATGTTTTTGAAAACTGTTTCTTATATTATTTATTGCATATCTGACCGTAACCAACCTATTTGAAGCATAACTGACCATAACGATCTATAATAATGCTATATGTGATGCTTGATTGTATCATTTGTCTTACTCAGAACGTGACATGCATTGAAGAAATGATGGACTCTTAGCACAGTATTTGCATCTGTCCAGTCATTTAAAGTGCAGTTCTAGAGATTTGATGATGATGATTCATGGTTTGTTTGCTTATGGAAACTGAATGAAATTTAATAGGAAAGATGTGAATTTTGTTTTTAGTATACTATTGATGTTGTTTTCTTTCCTCCTTATTGTTTTTCAGATAAATACAACTGTTTACAGTGCTATGTAATAAAACATACACAAAAACGCCCTATGTTTGGCAGTGTGCATCTCTTAAACCAGGCAAATTTTAAAATGTGTATTATGTTAATATCTAGAGATTAAATGTCACCATGTGGTAAGGATGTTGGCAACGTGATACCATCGAGTCTTATAGAGAGCGTTTAACATTTTTTCTTCCCTTAAAGTTATGTTAAAATCTTCAAACCACGATGACGTAATTTTAACCCCCTCGTTCCACGGCTCTCTCTGAACTCCATTCCGCAACTTACTTCAGTCTCTCGCCGCCTCTCCTTCCTCCTCCTCATCGTCGTCTTTTAACTCTAAAACTTCCCTAGAGTACATGGACGAGACTTGGAGGAAAGTTTAAAGGGTCTGTCCCATAATGAAATATCAACTTTTTTTCTTATCGTGAAATTCGCCATGTCATGTCCTGACTGTTTGGTTTTGTTTTTTTAACCCGTGCAGCAAATGAACTTTTCCCTCATTTGCACTGCATTTTAAGATAAAAACTACTTGCGTTTTAGTCATAGTCATGTGGAGTTGAATATGCATGTAATTTTTTTTTTAAGTAAATCATCTTTTTAATCTAAATGGGTTTTGACAAGACGCACGAGCACGTTTCCATCGCTTGGTAAGTCCTTCCTGCATATTATTTCTTTACATTTTGGAAACTTTTTCTCTTTGGGGAAAAAGTTAGAAAACGTCAATTTTACACAAGTGAAAGATGTGTATTCTCCTGTGTACGTTTTTGAATCCCTAATGAGGTGATTAGCGCAATACACATCGATTACTGATAACTTTTTAGATTGTATCAGGCTATATGTGGTGAAAATGAGAGTTATCAATGTAACGACAACACCAGAAAACATTGGAACTGCATTTGTTACAGTGTATTGAATGCGTTATAAATGTAACATTCTGTTCACTCAGAAATGTTATTTTTTGTGTCTTTGTAACAACTCGCACCCGGCAACGCTGCATCACGCACCCCGGGGTGTTGTTTTCTTTATGCAGAGGGGGGGCCTTGCTGATGTGTCGTTTCTCTCACCCTTCCAAGGAAAACTGTCACTTGTTTGTCAACATAAATCGGAAAAGCTAATACGGGCGTGTATTTGTTCACAGTTTAAGCGATCATCGCCGGTTTTTACACCTCAGTTTCTTGAACTCTTCATTTTTGCCGCCAGTTAAAGCGCCCGGCTGAGCGAGGAGCCACGTGCTCAAGTCTCAGAGAGCGCGTGCGACACACTTGACTGGCTGTTTTTTATATTTGGGCCATTTAACGATTAGGCAGGATTGCCTTAGTTGTCGATTGCAGGATAGGCTATACTTTTCATTTCGCCATACTAATAGGATTCATACGGGTTTATTTTGCTCTAGCTCTGTGCTTATGTAGGCTACTCAGTTTAAATGTCATTACTTTAGTTTAATTCAAAAGACCTCTCACAACTAGCTTGCAGATTAACCCTTAAATATTTTGTTACACGGTGTGAGTTGTGACACCGTTATTTAATAGGCTAATTTATAAATTACCTACATGGGTGAAATTACTGTTACCACCATCATCGTGAGGTGACAGTAGCCTATATAGCCTAAGTGTAAAAATATGGAGGATTTGCAAGACAACAATTTTCACATGTAAGTAGGCTATTATTTCAAGTAGGCTACAATAGTAATTAATGAACGTTAAAATAAATAATGGTTTCATCCGAATCAGCAGGTTCTCTTCTTTAATTCGATAGACATAATCTCCAATCAAGTTTTTAATCTACAAATTAAAAATACTTGACTAACCAGACAGTGAGGCTTGTAACGCTTTCCAGTGCTGGATTCACACAAAGATTGCACAAGATAGATAATAGTCATGAATACGGGTGCACATATTTTCTGTTGTGCTTTTAGAATACTGTTTTCAATATGTTTACAACGTTTTACACGGTTTATGGGTGCGTTGTAGACTATATGTCTAAATTAGCTTTTTTAAATTTGTATCAGATAAAAATGGGAATATTGTTGCAAAGTTTAAGAGCGCTTAAAAACTCAGAAAAATGCTGCTGATTTAAGCATTTACGTTCTGCTTACTCAAGCATTGCCATATCGAACTATATTTTTGATCATACTAGGCTACCATTAATATCTATGTAGACTAGACTGTTCAACTTGTATATCTTAGTAGGCTATATATATATATATATATATATATATATATATATATATATATATATATATATATATATATATATATATATATATATAAGTCATAGCCTACTCGCCTTAGTTGAAGAATATTGGATGACTTACAGTTTGTATAACTACCGTAGTCATTTCTTTGCAGTGCGTTTTATATCTATCGAAACATTAAGCCAGGCACAGAGGGAATTCCTCATTAAAACCCAATTACCTTCCACTCATAGCCTACTTTATCAAATAAACGCGTCATTGCGAATCATATCGTTCTGTTAACGATTCCTCACTGACGTGTAACTATACAATACCTTAACAACAATGCTCAATAATACGTGCGTGACCCGTAGTTACTGTTAAAATATTTGAGTTTATTGACGGTCCCCAAGCGCTGAACAAAGAGCGTCGAGCGAAAGACCTGCATTGAGACTCATAGAGGACAAACAAAGAGCTGTGGAGAGCAGTGCTGTCTCATAGGGATTCGCCATTCTAACCGAGCATTTTCTCACATTTCACACGTAGTACCTATCGTGATTCAGTACCTTTGTCTTTTTTGGGGTTTTCCCCTTTGCAGATAATTGAACGAGACTGAACAACGATCATGAAATTTCAGGCTGATACTGTCAATGTCTTTTGACTTACGACCTTTATTATGAATCTTATTACAAACTTTATTTTACATAGAAAATATATCCATATCCCAACTTATCTTAGCCTAATTTACAGATAAATAGATTCTAATATTTACTTATTATTTTGATCTTTATTTTTTGCATAAACTTTGGCAATATTGTATTATTTACAGCCATGCCAATACTACAATATTTTTTTTATTTGAATTTAAGATGAATTTTTGTATTTTTTTTTTATTGACAATAGTTAATTTAACCAAAACTGAAATATATCCTTATTTTTTCTCTCTCTCTCCATACAGTCCCCAGACTGCCTTAAGTGGCAATGAGCTGAACTGCTTTTTGTCTACATCCAAATGACATCAAGTTTGTGTAACAGAGAGATGTTCCCCATCACCTGCGGCCTTATTCCTAACATTCCTGCTGCACCTGCAGGTGAATGACGTCATGCCCAGAACTACCTCTTGTGCCCATCGCCACCCTTTAAACCCCTTTGCAAACATTCTTCCTTGTGGTCCTAACACAGCACACACACTTTATGGACTGGTCTGTGCTGTGTTGTAAAGAACCTTATATTTTACCTTGTATTTTGAAACCGTTAGCGGCCACTTTTATCACTCTCTTGTCCTTAAGGAGAGTGGGACCCTCAGTATGCACAAGCTGAGGGGTGGCTCTGGCCCTCCCGTCCAGGACATATATGAATTCTCTGTGGACGAGGAGGACCCTAAAGTGTTCCTCGGGGCCAGGAGCACAAAGGTGGTTTCTCCTGCAGATGACTACATCAGGTCTGAGCATGAGCAAGCAGGAATGTTCACCCTGCCGCATATGGAGGACCAGGAACTGAATGAGCCTCTGGTACCCCAAAAAAAGAAAAGGAAGAGATGTGGCGTATGTGGGCCTTGTATGCAGAAGGAGAACTGCGGTTCCTGCAGCAACTGCCTGAACAGAAAGATCGGACACCAGATCTGCAAACTGAGAAAGTGTGATGAGCTGAAGAGGAGGAAGAGCCCATGGGAGGTAAAAGATTTGATCATATTACACTTCTGTTTTTGTGAGCCAAGCACCCACTTAGGGCCCCAACAAATACCCAGAAGCATATAGAAATAATATAGAATGTATTAATTTTCATAATCATTAAAACTTGGTGATATCTTGAATATACAAAAAATTATTCATTTTAATATTGCATCTTGCGAATGCGGGGACCCCCTATCGTGAATTTCTCGTGGATCATTTCATTAGTTCTGCACGTGAGTAGCAACTCGACGCTTAGAGAAAGTTAAAGCAGAGTCAGTAGGGCTGGAGCGAGTGTGAGTAAAACGGTAGCAGCAGAGCTAAGTCAACGGTAAAGTTGTCAGGAATAAATTAATAATAAAACGCAGTTACCCCAGTGAAGCAGGAAAAAAAGAAGAGACAAAAAGGAATGTTGCCAAACTCCCAAAAGTCTCTTTTTCTTTCCGTTTTTTTTTTTTGTGCCGGTGCGGTGAGTGTAGCATATGAACAACAGACGTATTACAGCACACAGGCAGGGTTTATGAATGGTGAACCTTGCTTTCTTGCCAAAACACCTGTCAGAAAAAGAGTGCTGTGAGCCTGTTAGGAGAGGCCCAGTTCAAATCACAGATCATTTCCCAGTTAACAGTGCTGGACGTAGACACACACACACACACACACACACACACACACACACACACACACACACACACACACACACACACACACACACACACACACACACACACACACACACACACACACACACACACACACACACACACACACACACACACACACACACACACACACACAGAGCAATTACTTCATTAATATGAAAAACAGTGACAAGATCAGACCCGATTCTAAGAGATTCTAGAGAAACCTTAATAATAGCATATGCCCGAAACGGATATGGCAAACGCTATTTGTGTTTTGCATTCTGGAGAACGTCAAAGGTTTCTATTTACAATGTGTTTTTGCAGCATTGAACAATGTAGCCAATCGCAGACATCCCAGTTAATTTAGTATTTATTTGTGAATTCATTATTAATTATCTTATTTCACAATGAGAAAATACAACATGTACAGATTACATTACATTAAGATTTGACATATAGTTTACAAATGTAAAACAAATATATATATATATATATATATATATATATATTAAGAAAGAGACAGAAAAATAAGGGTTATAAAGGTGAAAGGGTGCATAGACGGTGTGTTGGGGTATCATACCTGAAATTGCTTAGGGTAAGGGTCCCCAAATCACAAAGTCCACCCCTGTACACAAAAGCATGTTACATATCTATCTATGTAATTTGCAAATGTTGTTTGGAGAATTTATCACTCAAAGGCAGGGCTCAGGCACCACTTCCTGTCTGTTAACTGTTATTGGTCCACCTAGACTCATTCCTTACCCTTCCTGTCTTGACATGTCTGCCTTCATTCTCGCCTAGATTGTAATTAGGTTACCTGACAATATGGCAACTTTCTTAAAGTCTCTTTTATATATATATATATATATATATATATATATATATATATATATATATATATATATATATATATATAAACTCTTATATAAATAACATTTATGTAGATTTTGAGTATTAATGTAGTCCTTTCAGTACAATACACAGTACAATACACATTAATTTCCACTTGATATATTTGATATTTTAATTATGATATTTATTATGATATTGAAATGTATTATTATGATATTTACATTTATTTTAATGTATACTTAACATACATATTATATGATTATGATTATGTGATTAATGGGAGTTAGTACTTTGCTACACTATGCATCAGTGACATTAAGATGGTTTGACTCCAGTATTGTAACTGCTGGCTGTTTGTGAGTTAAGGAGCATGTTTGTGTTTGCACATCGCTTTGGGAGGTTAGCTAAGGTATGGAAATCAGCCCACAGAGACTGAAAAGCATTGAAGAATTGCTCAGCTGCTCATTGCAAAGCTCCCTCTCAACAGCTTAACAAAATGAGCCTCTCTTTGTTTGTTTTTTTGTTTGTTTTTAAAAAAAAAAGAGGCAGCTGCTGTAGTGTGTCCTTTTTCCCGAAGTATCACATATGAGTGGCTAATCATACCTTTTATTTTTCCAAAGAGCAGCTGTCTAAAAGTCTGTTACTCTGACAAACAAGAATTCACTTTTCCTCAGTGTATTTGGCATTATCGAATCTTTACCAAATTAAATTGAACAAGATTTGCACTTTGATTTTTCTGAGTGTTTATCCACGCAAATGTCATTGCCATCATGTTAGGGTGTTGTGTATGGTTGCCAGGGTGTTGCTTTGCAGTTGAATCTGTGTTCTGATTTTTTTTTATTTTTTTTTAGCACATTGCTATTTTTGGTACTTGCTAGGGTATTCTGAGTGGTTGCTCAGTAGATGCTTACTGGCATACTCAAAAGATTCTAACATTTTTAGCATAGGGGTTAGTTAGACAATGAAACTGAAACACCTGGTTTTAGACCACAATCATTTATTAGTATAGTGGACCTCCTTTTGTGGCCAATTCAGCATCAAATTCATCTTGGGATGACAGATATAAGTCCTTCACAGTGGCCAGAGGGATTTTGAGCCATTCCTCTTCCAGAATAGTGGCCAGGTCACTATGGCCCTCTTTTAACCTGGTATTAAGATGTGATTTGGTCGATCGGATCACAAGTGATCATTTTGAGCTTGTCCACTTTCAGTTAACATTAACTAAGTAACTTCTACAGCATTTATTAATTCTAGTTAATGTTAATTTTAACTAATACATTGAAATCAGATGTTGTATTGTTAATAATTTTAATATCACTTTAATAGTAATAGCACAGCTCTCCTCGCCAAGCCACACGATTTGAGGTATCATTCATGTCCGAAGCACAAACTGTGCGAGTTATGCACAGAAGTTTAATACTTATATGGCATTCTGAGTAGCAATAATTGAGATATTTCCTATTAATCATTACCACTAATGATATGTCTGTTTTTTTAATGGATATGATTTTTTATTTCTTAATTTACTTTTTTGGTTATCAAACCTTCATTTTTTTCCTTTTTCTACTGCAGCTTAAAGAGTTAAGGATCTTTTTTCTTTATTTTGAGGCTAAGCTCACTCACATGGGTTCCAGTTGTGTGTGTGTGTATATGCGTTTGAGCAGGTTTAGAGTCTCAGTGCAGAGAATTCCTTTCGCTTACTTTATATACTCTGCTCTTTGACCTTTGACCATTGGAGTCGTGGGGGCTGACCTGTGGCCAAATAGAAGAGGAAGGAGAACGGGGGAGGGATAGAGCGAGAGACAAAAAAAGAGAACCAGAAAGAGGAGATGAGAAGTTCAGGAAGCAAAAGAAATAGAGAAACCGTGGAAAGGTAAAGGAGAAATGCAGATAAACAGAAAGGGCAGAAAGTGCAAAGGACAGTGAGGACAGTTGAAGGAAAGGTATCCATGTCTTTTGTGTGCTTGTGTGGGAAATGGACAGAATTAGATCTTTGATTCTATAACAGGAAACCACAATACTCCCTCTCTCTTACACTCCTTCCCACTCTCCCTCCGTTTTCCTAATTATTGACCATACAATTCAAGGCATGGAATGCTTCTGGTTACATTTTAGCAAGAAAAAGTGGTGGTAGATATGTAGAGATGGAGGTCTGAGGTCTGACTACTCCAGAGACTGACTAGCTTCAGTTCACAGCAAAGCACTACGTTTTTCTACAAGCTTTTAAATTGAATGTGCATTCCTCAATTTCATTGTGTTGGTTGAGTTTGTTTGTATGTACACACACACACACCACCGTTCAAAAGATTGGGGCTGGTAAGATTTTTTTAAATGTTTTTGAAAGAAGTCTCTTATGCTCACCATGGCTGCATTTATTTGATTAAAAATACAGTAAAATCAGTAATATTGAAAAACATTATTACAATTTAAAACAACTTTTTTCTATTTTAATATATATATTAAAGTGTAATTTATTCCTGTGACGGCAAAGCTGAATTTTCAGCATCATTACTCTAGTCTTCAGTGTTACATGATCCTTCATAAATCATATTAGTATGCTGATTTGGTGCTCAAGACACATTTCTTATTATTATCAATGTCGAAAACCTTTGTGCTTCTTAATATTTTAGTGAGAACTATTTTTGAATAGAAAGTTAAAAGGAACAGCATTTATTTGAAGTGGAAATCTTTTGTGACATTGTAATGTCTTTACTTTCACATTTAATCCCGCTGAATAAAAAGCATTCATTTCTTTTTTTTCTTTTTTTTTTTTATCGTACTGATCCCAAACTTTTGAACAATATACTCAGTTTAATTCAAAGTGACTGAGTGCATTCAGACAGTCTAACAAATGAATAATTGTAAATGTAAAATGTTAGACACAAAGCTGTTGATTTCCAAGTGTAAGGGCTGTATGAAGTCATGCTGGAAGCAGGAAAGTGAAGTAGTTTCTTACAAAATGTTTAACTTGTATACACTTATATATAGCCTACTTATTGCTATTACTGTTGCACTCACAAAGCATTTTATCAATGAACCGTGTAGCCTATTGTTATCTCAAACTCTAAGTAGCAGTATATAGATAACTATAGTTATAGATATGTTAGCGATAACAAGATATATATTTTTTTTACCAGTCAAAGACATTTCTGAAAGACCAGTTTGCTGTTTTTGTTTACTAGCTAAGATCAGACAAAGGATGAGGTGGATTAGATTTAAATGTCTGTCTGTGTGTTTGTCAGGGTCACCCATCCCCCCCTCGCCTCTCCCACCCTCTTTCCCTCCTCATCACTTCACTGAGCACATGAAAGAGACCGGCTCCAAAATCTGCCCATTGAAATCTCACATGTGTAGCAAAACATTCATTAATAAATCACTGAATTCTGAGAAACCCAGTAGCATAAATGTGAACTAATCCAAATCCAGATTCACAAAGCATTTTCACTTGGCATGTGTGCACATAACCTATTCTGAGCACATGCCTTGTTGAATTTGAGATTGAAAGATATTATTGAGATTTATAATAAAAGATATTATATTTTGCGAGCTGGAACAGCAAACCTTGCTGTGCTACAGTGTCCAAATTGGCCATATTTCATTGAGCTGACCTCTGCACTATACCACCAGCTGACTTAACTATTGCCTGGCAACCAAATCACATTATAGCCTGTTCCACCAATCAGAGCTTTGCTCTGAGTCAGAATGAATGCAGACCCAGCATGCATGACAGGTAGCAGCATTCAATAATGCTAATAAACCCCAACCAGTCACTGAACGAGAATAATTACTGTAGCTGTTAGCTTTCTGTGTGTTTGGAAGATGAGCAACATTAAGCAGTTTAGAACTAAATCTACATTATATTCGATATAGATGTGAAAAGGTGCATTTGAAAATGAATGGCAAAGTTAAATAATGCAAACTAAAGAGGGCTCTTCACAAATTACTATTACTGCCCATTTATTGATCCATTCACTGCAGTATGGATCAGTCAGTGCTACAGCATATAGAGATTGTCAACAGGGCTGCTGCATCAGTCATGTAAGACTACTAGAAACTGAGATACTTTGTGGAGAATTAATCTTAAAAATAATGCATTATTACATCACATGCATTAAAAGTAGTGCACTTTTTGCATTATTATTTTTCTCTCTGTCATTTGGTCATGTCTCTTCCAGAACAGCAATGCTACGCTTGGCTTGCAGGAGATTTTTCATAACGTGGACATATGATAGCCCCCTCGACATTAGCTTGCATGCAATGACTATACCGCTGCATAGATGTTGTACCACTTGAGGGTTTCTAATTATTATTATTTTTGTCAGTAAATTAAAAACAAACTTAACACATTTTTATTTGGGTAGCTCGTGTATTATGGTTAACATTCAAACCGTAAAATTTAACTTATACTACATTAACTGGGTAATCATTTAGTCATTTTTTGTTTTTATGTATTTATTATTCCCAGTGATGATTGTTATTGCCCTCTCATTACTGTAATGAGACCCAGAAAAAAGTTTTTTTAATGTAGGTTTTTTTTTCATGTCATCACATTGTTTAGAGCATAAGAAACAAATGGTAAAAAACATTTTTGAAAAATTATATTTTATTCATATGTTATGTCCTCTGTAGTGGACACTATACACTATATACACTGTATCTAATTTGCATATTTATGTGTTCTTGGAGCAACATTTAATGAAAAAAGAAGTGTAATAATTGGAGTAACAATTGGCAACATTTTAATAATAATATCTCATATTTCATAGAAATATTGATGAATAATTTATTTGCATATTCTCTTGTTGTTTCTCCCAAAATGCCTGATAAACATGATTTAAGTCCTGATGTCCTCCACAGTGGACATGTATGAAATCAACGTCCTGTTCTGCAACAGAAAGTCATTTTTTGATTTGAAACCCCATAACGTTTTCCTGAGATGTTGGTTTATGAAATACAATTTGAAAAGTCGTCCAATTTAAATTATAATTACAATATATTATCATATTTACATAAGAGTGCTACATTTGATCACTAAATGAATGTTAGACATTTTTGAAGACCAAGGAGAAGACCTAGACAAGTTCTTGGCAGATTTTATGAGATGTGATTTTGATTTGATAACGTAACGCAGTTTACATTTTCAATTTATGTGCAGTACTAGGCCCGAAGTGTGTGTGTGTGTGTGTGTGTGTGTGTGTGTGTGTGTTAAGCTGTGTATTGGAGCAGGGTCTTAGAAACTCAATGTGGATTAGTTGAATTTGGGGTGCCATTGTTTGACAAAAGTGGGAGGAGGGAGTTAATTAGGATTGTTAATCCTTCTGTTATTACAACGATGTCTCAACCCTCATTTAAACTCACGCAGGCTCGCACACCTTTGCAATTCATTGACAATGAAGCCCTAATGATGTTTCTGCAGTCTAACCACGAGAACTTTACGTAAGCGTGTGCGTAAAAGTGAGTTGGGGGGGGGGTCACAGGTAGGATTATGACAATTTTCTGACAGCCTAAAGGGGATTTGCTTTGATACAGCCTGAATCACCTGGCCTGTTATGAGAGTGCTAGGAAGGAGATTAATGACCACTTAGGCACTTTGGCTCTCATGACGAACCAGGTGATTCAGCCATTATCAAAGCAAACAGATGAGATAACATCAGGAAGACGGCAGTCATTCTGAATGCATTTGCACCACAACTCTCTCCGTCAGTAGAACATGCTTTTGACGATTCCATTGGGCAAAACCTCAAAATTGCATTCACATTGTTTCTTATGATGCTTGAAGCGTAAAGAAAAAGTTAAACAGAAATTTGGTGCCACAGCGCAACCTTCCCTAGTCTCGTGGTTACTGCAAGCCTTCACGCAGATGCACACATGCACGAACACGGTGTTACTGGAACTCCCACGCTGCGTAATCCACTCTCATCACAACTGCTGCGTCACCAATCGTCCGCTGGTTCTTCGAAAGCCTGAGTGCATGCTTCCCTCCACTCTCGTCCTCCACATGTCTCTGCTTAAGGAAAATACAGGCAAATCCTGAGGATTATGAAGTCAAATTAAAGCAAATTCAATTTTTATCTCTTTAATTTTCACATTTCTGATTTTGTTATTCGCAGTTGCTGTTTTCTGGTTAATGAATGGAAGCACGTACGCTACTAACCTTTCGTCGTCAGTTTTGTTGCACTCGAAATAACCTAACTCGCGCATTTCCAACTAGCAGGCTTTTGTAGGTCTGGCCAGCAGAGGTTGTAGTCTACTGTGTATGGTTTATAGACTTTGATAGATTGAAATTGGAGCATTTATAATGCTATTTTAAGCATGCACACATGCTTTGCACAGTCTGTCATTCCTGAGCGTTTAAAACAGCTGCGATTTGACTAGCATTTGCGATGCAATGTAAGATCAGACGAATGTAAAATGGTGTTACGTTCTCATATGGTATTCACAATGTGCACATTTTTTGGTTGGCGGAATGGAAGAAAACAAGAATTTGTATGTTTCCTTTGTGTTTTTTCAAACAACTGTTGGCAGCTGATCGTGTGTCACTGGCTGGATCAAGAGGATCGGATATGTGTGTTTTTCTGTCAGTGACATTGTTCGCCTGCGTCATGGTACCAAAGACACGGCGTGCACATGCACGTGTGCAGTCCAGTCCAGTTGTTGCAGGCAGCCGAGACACAGATGGTCTTCAGTGATACCACATTCCAGAGCCATTGTTTAAGGAAGGCAAGCCGGGTTAGATAATTGACAGCCACAGCGCAAGAGAGAGAAACCCTTCCCCCCAGTCTGAAACGCACAGACGCACATGCACACGCATTGTTCACAGCACGCGCCCTCTTCTCTTCTTTATCCAGCACATCCCGCCCTCGCGCTCTCTCTCTCTCTATGTCTCTCGCTCATTCTCTCTCTCCTCTTGTCTGTTTCACCCTAGCAGCAGTGCTCATGCTCGCCTCCGATTGGCCGACGGCCGCTCTTTGTGAGCTATCGGTGGCGTGACGCCGCCTTGCGTGCGTTTGTTGAGTGTGTGTAGGTCGGAAAGGAGGCGGGGGGAGTATTCACATCACGTATTCTGTTAGCTTTTTCGTTTGGAGATGGGGGAAGGGGGGTAGAGGAAAAAGAAAGAGAGGGAGGAGGCTATAGTGCAGCAGTGATAGCGATCACACTGCCTTTTAAAAAAAAATGCTCTTCTGTGTATATGAGGTCGAGCCATGAATTGGAGGAAGTGAGAGAGAGAGAGAGGCAGGGAGGGCGAGAACGAAAGAGCGTACGAGAGCTAATGTAAAACAGGATTAAGAACACAAGATGGCTTCCTGAATGGACAGAGACCAGAAGAGAGAGGGAGAAGAAAAGAAAGATAAAGAAAGACAGACAGAAAGAGAGCGAGAGAGAGGTGGGGGGACGCAGAGAGAATGCTTCGGGTCTTCTGATGGGGGATACCTCTCGCCACCGAAGAGCAACACGCAAAGGCAGCGAGGCTGAGTAGGTAAATATTTATTAGCACAGGGAAAAAATGACGGACAGTAATGGCAGATGGGGGGGAGGGCATCTGAACAGCACTGGTTTATAGAAAAGCTGGGGTCAGAAACAACTCACAGTTAAATGTCTTTTTATGTCATACAGGTTTGTTTTATATCATAATTGGCAGGGTTGTATAAATATAAAGGACTTTGGAATTTGATCATTTATTTAACATGTTCTGTTTTATGCATGTAAATAAGCCCTGTCAAAAGTAAAACCTTTCTGACTCTTTCTGATAAAAATGGTTTGTTTTTTTCTCAATAATTATCATGGGTTATGAAGGTTTAGATAATTATGATATGGTATTTTCATTGTCATTGATGGTTATTGATTGATCTCAATCTATTTTTTTTCTCTTTCTTTTTACATGATTGTCCGGAAGGTGGACTATTTTGAAGACGTAAAAACCCAGTCCATAATCCCAAACCTGGCTAAAGAGGTGAGCTAAATAACCTTTGGCCAGCTGTCTCTCTGTATGTATCTTGTTACAGCACATGTCAACTATATTTGATAGTCCTCTAGTTCCCTGAGGTTTTCTTCAGCGCATGGGTATGAATGAGAAACGGTACAGTGTTTTGAGCTGCAGTTGATGATTTGTGCTTTTTGCGTGACTCAACAGGCTCAATGCGTGCCCAGATGCAGTGTGACTGCTTGGGGTTGACGTGACAGCTGCGTTCAGGCATCCACCTGTGTGCTGCAGGTGTGACTCAGTGTTTGTGGCCTCCGTTTCAGATCCTAGTACTATGCCAGGTCCATTTCGCTGCGGTGTACTGTAGTGTGTCTTCTCCAGCCAGAATGGAGTGAGCGGACAATCACATGGACTAGGCCCCGGTTTAAAGAGACCCGGGCTCTGCGCTTATTGGAAGAGACGTAGGCGTGAGCTTCGCCTGGCAAAGAGAAGAGGAGGAGGAGGTGGCCTCTCTCTCTCTCTCTCTCACTTTCTCTTTCTTGCTCAGTCTGTCAGTCTGTCTGTCTTCCTTTTTCTCTGTGCTCTGTGTCAAGCCTGGGAACAGAGAAAAGAGTGGCAGGCGGGACTGCCAAAGTTTCCAGTCATCTGAGGTAAAGGGAGTAGAAGTTAGTGGGTCACATACGTGCACGCATGCGCGGTGACGGTGCTGGTATTTGTGTGTCCATGTGAGCGAGCACGTGGCGGAGTGTTTATGGACTTGAGTAACATGTCGCGTCAGAGGTAGAGAGACTCGACGAGCCTTGAGTGCTTTAGTGGCGAATTACTCGCAACAAATATGCTGAATTACACGTAGGAGTAATCGTGATTGGGGCAACTGCTGCAAAATCAAGCAGACAGTCTCGACAGCAGCGGCGCTCTGACTACACCATGACAGGTTTAGCTAAAGCTTCGGCCAGGATTCACTGTTCTTGAATCCAGAACTTATAATCCATGCCAGTTCATTTCCAACTGACTATTTTTGTGCATGGCCGCTAAATCCTGTACACCTTCACACACTCACAAGGAATTACATAACCTAACACAGAAACGTTCGGTTAAAGTACAGCTAAATCTTGCTTGCCTAAAAGTAGTCTCAAATTTTGCCGCTTACCAGTTGGCCAACATGCCTTTCATCTGTTGTGTATTGTTGTCGCTCGGCCACAAATTGCCAGTTTGCCGTGAGAAGATGGCTTGCATCACATGCTTATTTGCTCTCAAAATAATTAGAATTTGGATGACTGTGGATTGGAATTGTCAAGCTTTGTTAGAAATGTTGCTACGATGCGACACTTAGCATGTGTGACATTCAGTTGTATTGTTATATAATTACTCAAATATACCCAGAAATCCAAGGCTGCTTGAAGAGGTGTCATTTCTGTGTAGTGTTTCTTTCCTTTGGCTTGGCTTCCGATTGACGTAATGTACTGTAGTTGTGGGGATAACCATAACATGAAAGTGCTCTGAAATTGACTCTAAAAGCTGACGCCATTCTACTGTAAGCGTTTGATCTGTGGGGTAAATGTACACCATCACCCCAGTTTATATTAGTTTAATAGGCTCCGAAAGTTGCATGGGAGGCAGTACCACATAAAAGAGCTCATGGAAAATCTGTAGTAATGGTTCATTTCGAGGTGTGTGGAATCCCCTGGCGTGACGGGAAAGGGTTAACAGTGACCTAGATTTTGCGGCAACAGTGAGTGGCAGATGACATCACAGCTGTAATTATAGTTCAGACCCGCCCATTAGGCTGCTCACGTGATGTGGTATTTGTGTGTATGTATATGTGAATGTGTGTTTGTGAGGGGAAATGGTTTGTGAATGTGAGCGTTTAAAGGTAATGCGAAAGGCAGGAAGCCGCTTGTTTTCATTTCATCGCACTCCTGAAATTACGAGCACATTGTAATTCACTCTGTTATAGACTGGTTGTGTTCTACAGATGCCACTATGAGTTAACGGTGACGGAAGTTTACTTTTGAGAAAACAGGATGTTAAAAATGATGGCTGTAAACTATTTTAATTAGCTGATTGGCCGTTGTCTCTCACCACATGACCATTTCCTGGAGAGAAAAAAATACATGCACAAGCTATAGTTTAAGCTTAGTTTACGTAACATCATTAGGGCTGTTTTTTTCCCTGTCTATTCACCCAACCAAACATTCCAAAGTCCAGCGAGTGACCTAAAAAGGATTTTCTAGCTAAATATACCACCATCTTAGTAGCACGCACTAGGACTTACTAGGTACCAGGCATGATTTATTTTACTAAATTGATTCTTAACAACGATTTGTTCATCTTTACTTTTAATTGTTTTGTTGTATATCTATTCTTAGCTGTGCAAAACTTTTTTGTTGCATTAAACAATTTCCAAAAACAGTTCAATTCTTACCTTTTTAATTGTTTTGATGTTTTTGATTGATAACTGGGTCATTCCTGCTATGCAATATTTTTTTAATTCTGTAACTTAAAAATATATATTATATGTATGTATGCTTGCTTTAAATCATAACAAAATTAAAACTTATTTTGTTAACAATAATCAATAGTAAGCACGGCATGTTTCTTGTAGTTCAAACATGACAACTCTCAAAATAATTTGAGCATGTTATTGAATATGGCAGTGTTAATGTATTTGGTGTTGGTGACCAAATATATCAAGATCTGCTCCTAGATCTGCCACGCTTCTGCTGCTGCTGTTGATTATTGCTGCTGTTGATTATTGCTGCTGCAGCAGAGAAAGTATGTACTTACTACTGCTAACAGATTCACAGACACGCTGCTGTGAGCTTGTAAGATATGTTGCTGCTGCATAAATAGGCATACATAAATCCCATAGCAGATCTAGGCAGGTGGAGCTGGAGGGTTTCAAAGGAACTCGATATTTAAATGTGACCTATGCTAGCAAAATGAGTCGGAATGTGCACAGACTATTTACGAGCTACAGGCAAAGTAAGTGAAATGTGTACATTTTTGTTGAATTTTAGGTTTTCACAATAAATTAGTTCATTAAGCCCTCATCTATCTATACTAATGTTCCAAATAGCAATTAAACATCTAAAATGATCTTTATTTGTACGTTTTCTGAGAGGTGTACCTTCCTAAATCTTTCCTTTTTTTTTATTAATAGCTGAAACCCCCCCAGCAATTTTTCTCCTCGCTTCTTGATGACTGGTGATTCAGACAGGTGTAGCTCAATCATTTGTACGATTCCAACAAATCATATTCGTTTTGAAGTTTTTTTTTTTAATGAGAATGGATATAAAAAGAACATTTTTGAAAATGTGCTCATTGTGACTAATTTTGACAGCACGGGTCACAAATTGCGTTTAAACATTGAGCAAGCAATCTCATTGGCTGCAGGATCTATAGAAGCCAGTCAGCTTTTGCTATGCAGTCATGTGATTGCTTACAGATTGCATGTAAAATCAGCCTGCACCCTATAAACTTTAATGTCTGAACTACTGTAGATAATTGTCTCTACAAATTAATCTGCTATACAAACACATTTTTAACTTCCAAAAAATGACACCTCAGCAGACCATGCATCCTGTTTTGCATTTTTAAATGTCAAGTAGGGGTGTGTGTGTGTGTGTGTGTGTGTGTGTGTGTGTGTGTGTGTGTGTACACTGGTTTGACCTACATAATGAGGAGCCAAAGTCCTTATATTGTGGTGTGTATTCAGGATCCTGGCCAAGCCCCTATATTATGAGGACATGCTGATGTCCTTGTAATTCAAAATGCTAAATAAACATACTAAACTTGAATTATTATTATTAAAAGTGTGTGTGCATACATAAGACAGAAAGAGAAAGGTGTTTACATTAAACATATGCAGGATTCTTCACAAAGCAGGCTAAACATACTCAAATGACCCTTAAAGGGATACTTCATCTCTGGAAAGATGAATGTGTATTTAAAATGGGTCATTTATGTAGAAGAAATGTGAAATTATTTTTGAATTTGGAGCTTTCTAGACTGAGAAAAGCCAGAAAATGTATTTTTGGCTCATGTGGATGAAAGACAACAACTCCCAGAATGCACTTGCTTCGCTGCCCTACGAGGCCACTCCCAAGCCACGCCTATCGGTAAGAGAGCGCAGTTAAACAACAAGACTAGGCTACTAGTGAGTGTCCGTAAAGAGTCTGCCCGGGATTTCGAGATCACCCAAAATGTCCGGGATTCGGCTTTTGCGTTCTACAGTCGCCATTCATTATGTTTACTGTGGCGAGCAGGACGAGGCTGAGGGCCGCGGGAGAACGATGAGAGGCTGGTGGCGTTACTGATGAGCGACACCTGTGAGACGCACCGGTCTCGTATCTCTCACGGAGGAGCGGGAATTTTCTTAGCAATGTTAAAACGCACATCAACCGATCACTTGTTTAGCGTTCATGTAAACACTACATTCAGATTCACCAATCGGAATGAATTCAGTTAGATTGAAACAAAAGGTGTGCATGTAAACAATTAATGGCGACTGCAGAAAGCAAAAGCCGAATCCCGGACATTTTGGACGATCTCGACGGCCGCCGGACATGTCCGGGAAAAAGAGGATGGTAACCCCTACTACTCAGCTTTCTCCTACTAGTCAGCTTTCTCCACAGAACAAGAGCCTGCTAGCTTAGCTTCCAAAAAAAGATGGCTGATACTATGTGTACATTCTGTGAGTGAGATCCCACCCTCTATGGGCGGGTTGAAAACATGCGGGACAGCCCCTACTACTGGCTGTGGTCTTTAGCCTCTGGCCAGAAAATCGTCATTTTGCGTCATCTGAGGATTTTTTCCAGACAAAAAATACATAAATCTCTCATCTCAGGGGGATATGAGGGTGGAAAGCACGGTAATTCGAAAATACTACAGGTTTTCTACTAATACAAAGCTTAATGCTAAATCCTGAAGTATCCCTTTAAGAGCGTCAGCTTCAACTATCCAGGCTTGATCAACATCAGGAGGCTGGAAACGGATACAGCTAAAATAAATGCTTGCAGATCCTTGTCTGGTTTTGTAAATAAAACTGCTCTGTGCTGAACCATCATGCATACCCTGAAAAATTGCATGTGTGTGCAGATGCATTTAAGATAATACAATAACCAAAATAACTTGTATAGTTAAAGGTTAAAATGGTGATGTTTGATGTTAAAATAATCTCTTAGCTTAATATGCAGAGACATTACTCAGTTTGTTTGTGCATCACAACCAATGGCTTGAATTTAGGGAGAGGCTATCTGTTTTATGGCCAGTGACAGATACAGTAGATGGAGGATAGATGGACTCTATAGTGGCAGAGAAAGTACATACTTATCTAGCATGTTGTTTGTTATGCTAGGAAGGAGGACATGGTGTGAGACCATTGCTTGGTGTCCTAATACATTTTTTAACCAAAGTTCTGTCTCTATCCAGGATATTTGTACCTAGTTGTTCTCAAACTGATGTTGGGTAAAGTCAACCACACATGTATTAATATGTTTGCCCTTCACATTGGCTTGTGGCTGTAACTCTTCTGTGGAATGGATGACTGCACTACTGCAGTTAATGAAAAATGAATGGACAGGATGTACTGTGACACATCAGCTGAGAACTAGTTCAGTATCGGTGTGTTTATCTCTCTTTTCATCTTACCCCTGACCCCTGGTGATTTGTAATTTCTACATACACATACACAAAGACACACAAATACAGACAATACCGTTGGGGTCGGTAAGATGATCTTATTGTTTTTAAATATAATTTTCAGATGTAATTTAGACATACATTAGGCAAAGCTGAATTTTAAGCAGCCATTACTCCGGTCTTAGTGTCATATGATCTTTCAGTTATCACTTTAATACTCTGATTTGGTGCAAAAAAAAAAAAAACATGTACAAAAACATGTATGTATGTATATAGATAGATAGATAGATAGATAGATAGATAGATAGATAGATAGATAGATAGATAGATTGATAGATTGATTTGTACATGCATGAAAGGCAGATTGGCTGATAGCTGGAAGGCATTTGTGCTCAACTGTATGTGAAAGAGAGGCTGAGACAAAACAGCCCATGCAGTGCTGCAGTGTACTTTGTACCATTTTCAAAGAGACCGTGGCCCTTTAAGAGCAGCTACGCCTGACTTGAACATATGGGGAGCTAATCTTAGCCTTACTCCTGAGAGAAACAAGGCTGGCAACAAGCCACTGCAGAACTGGAGAGATAGTATTCTCTCTCTCTTATTGCTGCTTTTGCCATAGAAGTTGAACAGAATAAGGTTTTTGGGTTAATAGTGGCAGATTTTCCCCCAACATAGAACGAGTTTTGAGGCTTTTTAAAATTTTGATGTATTATTTCTCAGCCATTTGAGAATATATAGCCAACCTAGACTGGGTTATGGATCTGGTTTCTTTCTATTTTGAAAGAGATCTGCATGATGTCATCTATCTATCTCCTTCAACATGATTGTCTTTCAATTCTCTCTGTCCTTCTTCTCTTTCAAGCCTTCGTCTCTTTACCAGTCTGCTATTTTCTGCTTTCCTCTCTCTTGTATTCCCCTCATCGAATTTCACCAGTTTTTTTTCCTTCTCCTCCAAAACTTCTTGCACAAAGACCACTCTTTAGGCTGTGTTATTCCTCCGTCTCATACCTCCTCCTTTCCCAACATCTTACTGAGTGATGAGGGTCGCTCCTCCCTTCCCTTCCCCCCTTTCCCTGTCTTTTCTGCTTTGCTTCCCCCTCACTTTCTCCCCCTCTCTCTCTTTCTCTTGGTCTGTCTCTCTCTTTCCCTTTGTGAGTATTTGTGGGGTAAAATGAGGAGGGGGCTCTCAGCTGAGTTGTGCGTGCTGACTTGCATGTGCCATGTGTCAGGCAGGACGAATTATGACACGCACAGCCAGACATTCAACACACAGACACACACAGACATTCATGTTGATTTACATTCAACATCCTACACCTCACAGACCTACCAGCCTTGCCCCCAAAAAAGAGCCATCACGTCAGGGGATGCCAAAAATAAGGTGCATG
The DNA here is from genome assembly GCF_965113295.1 of Leuciscus leuciscus. Taxonomy (NCBI): domain Eukaryota; kingdom Metazoa; phylum Chordata; class Actinopteri; order Cypriniformes; family Leuciscidae; genus Leuciscus; species Leuciscus leuciscus. The sequence continues at coordinate 44,580,980 of NC_138729.1, forward strand.
CAAAAAGAAAGAGGACGAGGTTGGGAGGGAGGGAGGGAGGGAGGGAGGTAGTTAAATGTTGGGGGGATGAGAACAATAGGTAGAACTAAAGAAATACAAAAATAAAGAAATGGGAATTACAAAGAAGATGGGAAAAAATGGAAAGGTAAGTCAAGAGAAACAGAAGTAGACGCCTTGATAGTCTCAATGACTGTCTGTACCATTCATGATCTGCCCCAGACCTAATGCACTCAGTGACCCTAAGCTTATTTGCATCAGCATGTACGCGTGCAAGTGTTCTGCATTCGTTTTAGTGTGTGCGTGTGCCCTCACACGCAGTCATATACATTTCTTAGAAAGTATGTTTGAAACTCTTCCATGGTTTAGCCTCTCGTTGGGCCTCTCCTTGGGCCCCTAGTTTAGTGCAGGCATGTTTTATCTGTTCATGTGAAAGAGTTTCGGCTCTGGACTGGAGGGAGAGGTTTAGTAAACAAATATAGATAATGAAAGGGAGGGAGGGTTTGTGAGAGAGAGATGGAAAGGGAGTGTGGATAAACTTGTTGTGATAGATAAAAAGACTGCTGTGTTTTAAAGTAAAGTTGGCTTTGTTACATTTTTTTTTTAATTCTTGTCTACACTCTTCCTGAAATGTTGGAATTTTCTTTGGGGATACTAGGCTTTTGGAAAACTGTGCTTAAGCAGACCAAACAAGATAAAACCGTTATCTTTCTTTATTCTAATCCAATTAATGTAACTGTTTGTTTCCTGTAGATATATATATGGAATACTTAAAATGCCGTATTTAGAATCTATACATTCCATCCTAAAACACTGTGCACTGTGATAATATATTCAACCTCACATGCTTCATGAGTTATTTCACAGAAATGTTTGAATCCTTGTGTGTGTTCATGTGTTTGCTTGTTTCCTATGGGTGTGTGTGTTTCTTTCTGTTTTTCTGTAGGTGGTTTTGTGTGGGTGGGGGTTTGATTTTTTTTTTTTCTCCCTTTTTGGTGAATGTGGGTGATTGTGAGCAACGGATGAGTCACTCTACACTGATGAACCAAAAGACAAAAAGACCGTAAATCATCAAATGCCATAACAACTAAGGTGTCAGTCATCGTTTTTCAGAGAACTTGCAAATCTGAGAATAAGCATTCTTAAACTGAGTTCCTAATCAAACATGAGTATTCTTTAGATGTTGCTGGTAAAGAATTGGAAATCATTGTTTAATTATTTGTGCTGTTTTCCTAAGACTTGGTGGTTGAAACCCAGACCTGCTAAAATTAACTTTTACATTGAATGTAAATGTATAACTGTTACTGGTCAGTATTCTCAAAATCAGCCTGGCCAATCTATCAGTATAATTTATCACTAATCCCAGGCATACTCTATCAATGTTGTGCCCTCAAATACAATGTCTGTTCATAGTTTTTACAGGCTAACTGCCACAGCAAGCTGCATCTGCCTAGTAGCGAATTTCAGTTCCTGTCTAGTGGTAGTAGGTCAACGACTCTCATTTCTTAAGTTTGACCTTGCACATCTTGTATTGTAATGATGGTTTAAGATTCAGGTGAGACTCGTCTGATGAGTAGTAACTTGCTAGAAAGAGCATTTAGTGGTGACCTTTTGGATCTTGTTGAAATGCCAAATCTTTCCGTGTATTACCGTGGTCTTTCTGAGACCTGTTTAGTTTCACATCCCCCGTGTCTCTTATGTTTGGATCAATGATCCGCTGTCTTGTGACACTGTGGATGTTTGTGGCTTGCTTGGTTTAGATTTCTCATATTTTAAAAGACACAAGGCAATTCAGGCATTTACTGTAATGTAGAAGCAAAGGTCCCCTGGGTATACTTGTGAAGAATCAAGATTTTCCTGTTTGGCTTAGTAGAGCTGATTATATAGGACAGGTATGTATCATTTTTGTCTTTCAATATTAGCAACCAGCTTGTCGCGTCTCACATCGAGGTGAGAAGAAAGTTTGTTAAAGTGACAGTTAACCCAAAAATGATAATTCTGTCATTATTTAATGACCTCAAGTTGTTCCAAACCTGTGTGCATTTACAAAGTTCAGTTTTAGTTTTTTTGTTCATACAATGAAAGTCAGTGGGGTCCAATGCTGTTTTACAGAAGGTCAGTCATAGAGGTTTGTTACGACATGAGGGTGAGTGAATGATGATAGAATTTTCATTTTTGGGCGAACTATCCCTTTAAATGTGTGTATGTTTGTTTGCATGTGTACATGCTTAAATTGTGTCGGTTCACCTGATTTATGTCTATTTATGGCGTGTTAAAGGATCATTGTTCGTCAGCATTTACAAATATTGGCACAAATCATTCACCCGATAAATAAAGTCTAAAGACACCTTGTGGCTTAACAAAATAACGCTTGTAGGAATGTTGCCATGTAATCAGTGTTATGTCAGCTCCGCATTGCTGAATATTTTGTTAGTGCTCCGGTTTCGCTCCTCTCAGCATAGATGCGCCGTAACTTGCAATAGGAAGGGTGAGGTTACTACAGGGCACAAGAACTGCTGTGTCACGCTGAAAGGAGTGAGGGATTACGCTTAGACGGGCCAATGTGAATGTGTGTAAGGGGAGGCACATCTACATTTTGTGTTATGACACATCTGCCCAGCCCTCTATCGCCGACTGGGAGCATTGAATGATTGTGGTGACGCAACTGCAACGTCATAACGGTTCCCACTCTCCGTTTTCCCTCTCTCTCATTCACGCACTTCTCCTCCGCTGGTGACTGCACTTTACCTCTCCACTCGGGCTTTGGGTCTGTGTATGTTTGTCCATGGGGTTGCCTTGCCTTCACTGTGTTGATGGTGGCGATCCAACTGGCAGGACTCAACAACAAGAGAGCGAGCGGGAGAGAAAGACACTGATCAGAAGGAAAGACGACAAAACGAGAGAGTTGCGGACATGGCAAGAGGTTATGCGGGTTAATACAAATTGCGTGTTACGCAGTGTGTGATCGCACCCTCCTAAAACAAAAGCGATTCTACCGAGGGGCTTTCTGGCGACTGTCAAAGACGATTGCCATGTTTTTCTCTGAACAGAACGAGTACAAAAATAAGCTCATGGAGAAAAGGGAGAGGTAAAGATAGAAAAGATGCCAGCAAAAGAGCGAGCGTGAGAGACCCAGCTGAGAAGCTTCGGAGTTCAAAGAGATGGGTTGGCATGAAACAAAGTGTTTAGGAAGGAAAGAAAGCGCAAGAGTGGCTCAGAAAAGGGAAAGCAGAACACGATTAAGACTGCGAGACTGAAAGCAAATTCGTCTTTTACATTGAACACTCACTTACCATCGTGGTATCTATCTTCTGCTCTTCCCTAGCCTTGAGTCCCGCACACGAACATTGCCCCTTCTGTATCGCTGCAATAGCACCTCGTCACCCTGCCTCGCTTCCGAGCAGAATAAACACCATCGACAAGTCAAAATAGTTAAATAGCAGCAAAATTGTGCATAAACGCATGTGTGTTATGTGTCGTTCGTTGTCTTTTCCCTCAAAACTTTAAGCTTCCTATTTCTCTGCGGTTCCCGTTAACCTCCCTGTACCTTGTGGTTGCTTCTGACAGTCGCTGTGCTTTCCCCCTCACATCCTGTGTTCCTCGGCTTCAAGACTTGTTTGCTGCTGCTTGACTCTTATATCTGTGGTCTATATAAGCGCACCCATGTATATGCTTCGTATATGATGTAGATGACTGCCATTCCTTTCACGGTTTGACAGTCTCACATGATTTGGTTTAAGCAGCAGCACTTGTATATGTTTTGTCTGTAAGCATCTTCTGCCAGCTATCATCTGTTCGAAATCAACGTCTTATGATGTTTTGCAATATAAAGCTCATGTCAATAAAGAGTTCAAATAGACTGTGAATTATTGAGGACGGCACTATAATGACAGGAATAAATATATCGGAGCCAGTTTTTTTGTTGGTATTATTCTTAAACACTGAATGGCAGCTGCTGTGTGATGACTGAGTAGACGTCTGCATTTAACCGCTGCAGCCTCCATCTTATGGAGACCAAAACACCTCTACAATAATATAGCTGCTCATTTTTGTTTTGCATGCATCTCTGCTTTCATATTTCATCCCTGCGATCTGTGTTCATATAGTCCTTTATTTAGCACAGTAGCCAGCCAGTCTGCCACTCGTGCTTTCTCTTGCTCTCCTACGCTTTGCAGCAGCTGTATTTCCTGCACTATCCACCATTCCATCGTACGTGCCCAGTGTGGCTCAGATAATGGCCTCTCTCACTCTGCACACACAGAAAAGAGGAGGGGGAGGAGGAAAACGAAGGGAGGGAGAAAACGAGGGAGGGGGGAGGGAGTGAACGAGCAAATGAAAGAAAGAGAGAGAGAGAGAGAGAGGTGGGGGCAGACGGTGAATGCAAAAAGCAGAAAGAAGAAGGAGAATATAGAAAAAGGGAAGGGAGGAGCAGAGAGACATAATGAGAGAGGGAGAAAGAGAGAAACGACAGTGGCGATAGGAAGAGAAACAGAGCGAGTGTGTGTGCGTGGGGGAGGTGTGTATGACAGAGTGCGTGCGTGCGTGCATGCGTGTGTGTGCGTCCGTGTGCCGCACTGCCTGGCTGACTGAGAAGAGAGGGAGAGAAAGAAATAAAGAAAGAAAGAAAGACTGAAAGAGAAATTACCCATAGTGGATTTCCACCAGCTGGCTTCTTCTTCTTCTTTTTTTTATTTATTTGGCACTGTCTTGAAAGCTGTATTCCATGCACTTTCTTGTCCACATTTCCCACCTTTGTCTCTCCAGCAACGTTATTGGTACAGCTAGACCACTGTGAGTAGACGCCAATCTGCTAATTTCTCTCTCTCTGTACGCTTGAGCTTTGTATTTTGATTGTGAAAGACACCGGAGTACGGGGGAACGGGGAGGGGGGGGTGTCTTACCGTGTTCAGCTGTCTACTACTAGGCTTTAAACCCCATCCGCACTCTGTTTTTTTTTTTGTGTTTTTTTTTGTTTGTTTGTTTTTTTGCTTTGTGTTGTCAACCTCTGAGACAGCTGTTAATTGTGTGTAATTTCTGAGACATAGTAGATGCAACATAGAGTTTAAAGGGCACCTCATACTTCTGAGTTAAACCGGTTTTACAGTCTCTTCTGGTTGGGCGTGTTAATGTTTTGGTAGTAGTAGTAGCTCTGTGTCTGTAAGAAGAGGGAGAGAGTTTTGGCAGCGATCAAAGCCCTGGCACGCCTCAGATAATTGCCTAAGCACGTGCTTTCTGCTGTCAGACAGGTGTGTATTTGCAGGTGTACGGCATATATATGTGTCACTGATCCAAAGAATCTGATACACATCTTGCATGGCACATGTAATAAATCAACTCTCTGTTTAGAATACAAACTATTTTGTGCTTTTTTTGCGTGTTAGTGTGTTCTAGTGAACTCTGCGGTGGCACTAAGACTATACTGTGAAAGTTTTCTGCGTGATGGTATGCACGTGGGTGCTTATTGCATCACTGAAAAGAGGAAAAATAGCCTGTTGTAACAATTGTGTGGTTCAGCTTTTTTGAAGAGTTGAAGTGTGACCATTGTTGGTAAATGGGGTACTAGTCTGACACATGCTTTTGAAACGCACGTACACACACACACACACACACACACACACACACACACACACACACGCGCGCACACACACACAAACAGTCTGCTCAGTGGCTGGCACACTGCCCATGGGGCTCCAAACAGGCACCATCAGTTAAGGTGAATTCAAAGTGTATGAACAGCTTGCCAATCAGTAAAACCCATTTAAAGGCCTGTCACAATGAAGACACAATCAGAGCGATTTAGACATTTAGTTACAGAGCTATTAAACATTTAGAGAGGTTTAGACATTTAGTTGCAGAGCTATTAGATTAGAAGGGTGCTTATGAACATGCATGTCTTGTCTCCGCAGTCTTAACAACTTCATTTAATGGAAAAAAATTTATATAGTCAAATATTGTAGATGCTACCACAGAATTACTGCTTACGACGAAAAGACAGAGTTATGTATGTTAGTGGGGGGGTTTTTTCATGGGTGTTTTTTATTTATTTGGTTAACGTGATAAAACCACAAGGTCCTCTTTTGTAAGATATGCCTTCACCATGCACAAAGTTCTCTGTGTTTGTCTTCTGTGCAGCAAACAGGTTTTAATTTCATCCACTCTTTCACATAGAAAGAGGCACTGAACACTGAAGGCATTATACAAATCATTCACATAAATGTATAATAATGTGGTGTGTTTTAGAGATACATTATCACTTAGAAGTGCCACAAAATGGTTGCATGGTGCTCTTTAACTTATCTGGAGCCAGTTCAGAGTTTCCACAACATTCATTTAACCCTTTCAAGATAAAAAGCACAATAGAGACCAGCAAAGAGGATATTTGCAAACCAGGAACCAGGAAGAGTTTCTCAGTATGTTTACTTTGGCATTACCTGTTGTATTGTAATTGTAAATATGGGGTTGTATTTGCATGAGACAGTTGATCTGGTTGAAGCAGTCTTCATTGTGACCTTGAAAAATGTACAGGTAGGCTCAGGTTATTTTAGTAGCATCTGCCCAATGACAACTTAAATTAGAATATACAGCGATAACCAATTTTATGTTCTCTTTGCGGAATGTGTTTTCTTGGGAGCAGAGAAAAAAAGACAAAGAGAGAGCAAAAGAAGAACATAAGACAACTCAGTGATCTCCATGGGACAAAGTATTATGTAGTCTTCTCTCAAATCAGGCAGCAACTTTACTGAGAATACCAAGATGAATCAGTCCAACAGGTCAGAGTATGTTGTTTAGTTAATAGAGGTCAATGATTATGTCACTATTCCAGGACAAAATGCTATGATGTTTGTTTGAATTAGTCTGCAATTAATACATTAAAATAGTATTTGCCCTATATTTTTTTTTATGTAATCAATGCATAACACATAGTTGATACAAAAAGTTTGAGAATAGTTTAAAAGGTTTGAAAAGGATACACACACTCAATACATATAAGTAAACTGTCAGTTTGCTAAATTGTCAAGTAACTTGTGTTTTTTGCTCTTCCACAGACTGTTTCTGTGGTGGGTTCAGTGGATGGCCCCAGAGGAAGAGGACAGATGGAAATTGGGTCCCATGATCGCCTGGAAGAAGGCATGTTAAACCATGAACTGCCTAATGGGCTTAGCAAACATGCAGCAAATGAAGAAAATATTTGTGATGAAGAAGTCAGGGGTGTGGCCAGGGAGCAACACCAGCACAACTACCATGAGGGGACTGGATGTATTTCCCAGACACCAGGCTGGGTCCCTGAGCAAGCTGGGAAGTCTTCAAGTCCTGAATCTCAACAGGGTGCTTGGAGTGGCCAAAATGCCAGCACTCCAGTGAATGATGTGGATATGGAGGATGCACGAACCCTGGTGGCCTTTTCTGCTACTGTTGGCTCACTGCCACCTTACACCAACCATCAAACTTCTCAGACTCCTACAGCTCAGCTGTATGAAAGGTTCCATCAGGAAATGTCTAATGGAGGTGAGGAGGCCAGAAAGAAAGGTGTGGATGGTGAGTTGTGCCCCCCTGAAGATCTAAACACTCTTCAGGCAGCACTGAGCAAGGCCCGTCATGGCCATAAGCCACCTAACTGTGATTGTGATGGCCCAGACTGCCCTGACTACCTGGAGTGGCTGGAGAAGCAAATCAAAATGGTGGCTAACTCCCAGGATAAAGGTTCCTGTAAGATCACGGGTGCTCCTCCACAGCCACATGCACAGCATCGCTATTCTCAATCCCAACCACAACAATGTGGAGGTAACCTCTTGTGTATCCAAGACACAAATCCACAGCCCCTTGTTAACCAGCCTTCTGCTCCTAGACCCTTTGGCCCACCAGCACCTATTCCCTGCTCCCCTAGTGTTCTGTCCATAGCCAAGGAAAGAAATGTTAGTTTGCAAACAGCCATTGCAATTGAGGCTCTGACCCAGTTGTCTGCCACTGTCCCACAAACTGTTGTTCCTCCAGGCGAATCTTCACCTGCAAATCACCATCAGCATCTGCCAACCTCCTACCCCCAGAGTATGCCACAAGTGGTCTCTTCATCATCTGGTCCTTTTTTTTCTTCCTCTGCTATGCCACAATCCATCCCTTCAGGACGTTACCCCCAGGAGGTATCATCTTGGGAGCAGCAGAGACCTCAGTCTCAGGGTGAGGCCCCTGCACCTAACTCATCTCACTATGCTTCCCCATACCCATCCTCCAAGTCCCCATTTTCAAGCATACACCCATCCTCCCCCAATCCCCGACCCCAGCAGTGGAACCAGGGCACAGCTGGAAGCTGCGAGAGAAGCTCCCCCCGGAACCCATGGATGATGGAGAATACAGAGTCCCAGCTTCGTTTTGTAAACCCATCCCAAGGCAGCAGTGACCCAGTGTCCGAGCTAAAGCAACTCCTTGGAGACACCGGTGGAAAGTACACCAACTCAGCCTTCAAGTTCCCACTCCTTCACCCCAGCTTGCAGGATGGTCGCAAGGGCAGCCTTGCTGGGATGCCTCACATCAAGCAGGAGGCAGACACAAAGGAGTACCTGGGCTCAGGATGTGCAGTCATGGGCCAGGAGGGGATGGTAAATGGCCAGCAGCCATTCCAGGGTCAGCAGTTTTCACCCACCATTAGGCACTCAACTCAGGCAGCACTACAGCAGCACCTTCATCATAAACGTAACCTCTTCTCTAATTCTCCTGCCTTTAGTCCGTTAGCCCCCATGGCTTGTCAGAACCTTCGTAAATGGTGGCCACAGTCTATTCCAGAGAGTCCTGTAACCATCAAACAGGAGCACAAAGAGCCCAAAAAGAAAAAGGGTGCTCAAAGTTCTCCTCTTCTCAAGCAGTCAGTGGGTGGGCTATTTGGTCCACTAGGCACACCTCTTCCAAAACCCAAACAGATTGTTATCAAGAAGCATAAACAGAAAGCTTCCCAGCCAACTTTTCTCCCACAGAAACAGATTACAATATTGAAACCTCCCTTCATCTCCCCAGGATATGCACCATCCCTCTCTCAGCTTGTTCCATCTCTACCAGGCATGGAAGCTGGGCTTCCCCCCTCTCAGGTGGCTGAGAGCCACCCAGCTCCAGCTCAATCTCAGGAATCAATTTTGAATAGCAGTAGTGCACCTATCTCTGAAAATACTCATTTTTCTTCCACTCCTGTGTCAGTTCTAGCACCATCCACCCAGAAGGTAATAGCTTGCTCAGGCCCAGCTGGGCCAAATGACAGCATCCCACCAACCAGTATCACGCCTCAGACCTCTACAACACAGCCAATTCCTTCTCTGGCTGGCCTCAGTAACCTAGATCCAAAATTTGAAGAGCTTATTCGCCAGTTTGAGGAGGAGTTTGGGGACACCATTTCCTCAGCTTCTGCAGCAGAGACCCCAGAGAATGGCCCCGCTCAGCCAGTGGTGACCGAGTCACAACTAAACTCAGGACAAACCAGACCCGAGTCACCATCCCCAAAGCAGCCAGTCAACTGCCCTCCTGTTCCCACAAATGAGTCTGAGCCCATGGATGAAGGTCAAAAGGACATGACTGAAAGACTGAAAGAAAAAACATCATTGCCACCTGAGGAGCTCTGTACTGTTAAACAGGAAAGTGAGGAATGTGAGGTGGATGTGAAACCTTCTGGGCAGCTCCTGTCTGTAGCTAAGGATGCATTTCTGGAGCGACAGCACCCCTTCATCACACCTTTCTCCCCTCCAACTAAACGTATAAAGATTGAGTCATCTGGTGGCATGACTGTGCTTTCCACAACTGCATGTTTCTCTACAGACGGAGAGGGGGATGATTTGAATACTCCCACCAAGGATAGCTTTCCCTCCTCCCCTTCACTTAAAGGTTTTCTTGAGTCACCATTGCGCTACCTGGACACTCCCACCAAGAGCCTACTGGATACACCTGGGAAAAATTCCCAACCTGATTTTCCCATTTGTGACTGCGTAGGTAAGTGTGAGAGAATTCAGCAAAAAACAAAAACAAAACAAAAAGTCTGGTCCAGTAAAAAATATTGGACCAAACTGGGAAAGAACTCTCATATTCTGAAACAGAATTTAAAAAAAGCAGATCAACAGACATTGAGATTTTGTGACCCTATAGCACATCACCCCAGATCCCCTTTCAGTCTACTGATCAGGCTATGAGCCTCGCTTAGCTAACCCACCTAACCCCCTATCTTTTTGCTTTATTTTAACCACTGACATTTTTCAGCTCAATTTATATTTTAATATAGTTTAGCTTCATTGCAGTTAGCTTTATTACCAGTATATGTTAGGATTAAGGTTATTCCAATAGACTACAACATAGACGAAATTGATCATCAAAATTCCCTTCAGGAAGACCAAAATGTTTCTTTTTCATCACATAATTTCTGCATCAGCACATTTCTCAGGGTAGTGTTGGGCCATTGCTGAGAATGTGCGCTCTATCAGGGGCCGTGCATTGCTCTGCAGTCTGTTCTCTGTGCCTCTTGCAGATGAACAATAGTTTTGAAGAAAGGAGCCCATTGTAATTCTTTGGGCCAGTGCAGTGCAGTGCCTTCTGTCTATGTTCAGGCTATTGGTACAGTGAGTACAGCTAGTTTTCCAAAGGAGGCAGTAACGATGAAGAGAGTCTGCTCATATATCATATGATATACTGTGGCTAGACATCAAAGAAGGGAGGGACTAGGGAGGACAGGGTGAGAAGAGATGGTCTGCAACCTCTCAGCTCAGCCCTTGTATCTCTTATTTTGTCATTTCAGAGGCTTTGGGGAACTGTGTGAAATTTTTCCTATTGCATTGGTTGATTGCATTGCAACAGTAGCTAAGAATTATTTGCAAATTTCAACTGAAGATATTCCAATAAGCTGTCCTCATTATATAAACCGTATTATATGTGTGATATGGAATTGTCAAAATTATTTGCCAAATATGAAAGAAATCAGTTAAGAAAGTATTCATTCAAGGGTAGTAAGCTGTGCCTGAACACTTGTTGGAGCTTGACTGTTACTAAAAGCAAAGGACAATAGAAGGGAGGTTTCCATAGTGAATCCTTATAGCACTCTGTCAACACCACAGGGAACACCCAGTGCCATTTGAAACTTACAAACACACCAAACACGTTCCATATGTAGTACATTCAGCAGTTCTGATTTTAACATGGGAGAATATATCTAGTCTATATTTTTGACTGTTGTATCTTTTTTCTCTCTCATAGTCTGTGCTTCTCAAAATCACTCAGTTTTTTCTATTTTGTTAGCTATTCTTACATGTATTGTTGGTACAGTATTTTACACTGCTGAGTAAGCAGGAAGTATGCATCCACTAGATGTTTCTCTTTTCTCACAAACACTTTTTTCATAAGACTTTCTCTCTTTTTGCTCACCCACACACATGACTGACTCATACTATCGTTCTAATGGAATTACACATTAGCCATCTGAATTAACCATCATTGTAAAAGAGTGTGTCCATGCTTTAACCTGCATTCTCTTTCACTATCTGTCTTTCTTAGACCAAATCCTAGAAAAGGACGAGGGCCCATACTACAACCATTTGGGGTCTGGGCCAGACATACCTTCAGTCAGAAAACTGATGGAAGAGAGGTGAGATGCACAAGTCAGATTTCTGAATCATTATTGCATACCATAATGTCTCCTCCACAGATTTTTTTTGTGAGCATGTTTGTTTGCTAACACAACCTGCAGGACATGTAAGGGCCTACTACTTTAAAATCAAGTTTTTTTTAACTTTCTTGATCTACTATTAAAACAATGGAATTAGCTGAAGAAACTAGTTTGAATGTTGAATTTAATGGTCAGTCTGCTTGCTTTTACCCTTGCAATTACCTTTTTTGTCTTGTTCTTTTTTAGTAAAATGTTAACCAAAACAAAAAAAAAAAGTCAGAAAATATTGTCATGCACATTCAATGAGTAACATTCAGACAAACTCAAATGAAAATCCATTTATAGATTACAATATATTTTTCTGCTGTTTAAACCAGAAGTTATTAAACTTCTGAAACCACAGAGGAATACTGCTGATCCTACGTCATTTGCTTTAAGAGTTCCCTAGTGACCCTTTCATTGTTCTGTGAGAGTTGTTTGGAAGCTCTGGCAGTTGAATCCTGGCAACAGATTCTTAACCAGCCGAGGATAAGCATCTCCCTTTTCTGCCGTTTGCTCTCCCCTTCCCCTCCTCCCACCTTCCTTCTCTATGATCTTGTCCCCAGGGAATTCCTGACCCAGAATCCAACAGGAGTAACAGGAAATATTGGCATCAGCAGATTGACACAAGGGAGAGACAGGGAGATAGAAAGACAATGAATAGCAGGGGAAGAGAGAAAGAATTTAGAGGAAATCAAAGAAGGAGGTGGTGAAGTGATAAAAATGGTATATATAAAGGGTATATATTAAAACTTGAAGCAATGAGTATCCTGTAGTTGTTTTTTTTCCAGATACACATGGCAAAAGGAAATAACATTTCCTTTTCAGCAGCGCTGTCATATGCTGTCCATATGTTCAAAATGTTCTCTCTATTTATGCTGTAAATCAAGTTAATTTGCTATATAATATATTACTTTATAGATTCCCTGAGGTCTGAAAACTTTTACTAATACTTAAAGATCCTGTGATCATTCAGAAGTGAAGAGGAATACGAAAAGCTCCACAGGGTGTTGCCCCCTTTCTCCTGTAAGCATACAGAAGCTAAGACTTCCTTGACCCATTTGGATAGAGTATCTCCACCTTTGCTGACCTCTGGTACACTTGTCCACTCTCATTGCTTTATTTGAGTGCTGATTGAGGGCATAGTGGCTGTAATTTCTATAGCTTGAGCCATCTCCTCTGAGACAGAGGGGGAGGTGGTGGGTAGAAGAAGAACCTCCCCTTTGTTTGTCTGTCAGACAGTGGCTAAAGCCTTCTTAAGCCTAAGCCTGACCCTTTTGTGGCCTTTGACCTTATAGCCCACCCCTGTGGATCTTGGAAGCTTCTCCATCAGACTGTGTAGTTATAAATGAACAGTATTTATACTTCCCACATGCTGCTGTCATGCTCATGCACTGAGAGTTTCATTTGAGGAGACAAGCAATTGTTGACTGCGAACATGGGCCATCATACACAAATGTGACCCTGGATCACAAAACCAGTCACAAGTCACACAGGTATATTTGTGGCAATAGCCAACAATACATTGTATGGGTCAGAATTATAGATTTTTCTTTTATGCCAAAAATCATTAGGATATTAAGTAAAGATCATGTTCCATGAAGATATTTTGTAAATTTCCTACCGTAAATATATCAAACATTTCTTTTTGTAAGTGAATGCAGCACAATCGCGAACATAAATGGACAACTTTAAAGGCGATTTTCTCAATGTTTCGATTTTTTTGCACTCTCAGATTCCAGATTTTCAAATGGTTGTATCCTGGCCAAATATTTGGACTGGTTTTGTGTTCCAGGGTCACAAATGTGTGTAAACATTAGGACTGAGTATCATTAACTACTTCACTATATGACATGCATCGCGTCACATACAGTATGTAGGAATAATTGTTCAATACATTCCAATGTATCACAATATCATAATTGCATTACTGAAGCTATTCCTGCTTTGTAGGAGAACGGAACTCTCCACACTGGCTCTGACTGCCAAAAATCTGTTTTAAGTATACAACGTGGTTTAATATTCATTAAGATTGAGGAGGGCGGTTGTTTTCATGTTGCATTATCAATCTGTGTAATCTGAGTTACATATGTCCCCTTCTCTCTCTTTATTATTCCAGGTATGGGGAGAAGGGTGAAGCCGTTCGTATTGAGAGGGTGGTTTACACAGGACGAGAAGGAAAGAGCTCTCAGGGATGTCCTATCGCTAAGTGGGTAAGTGTGGAAAACTACATATTTCTATTATCAATTAGTCATTTGGTTACATGAATGATCGGACAACTAATCGGGCTTAAGAAAGTCTTGTATAATTCGGATGGTTTGGAGTTCACATAAGCCAAACAAGCATGTTTCTTAGAACCTTCTGGCATTCAAAAACAGCTTGTCAGCATGCACTGTGGGACTATTTTAAACTGTCACAAGACATGACATAACAGTCAAAGACATCCCTCCGAATAATTTCTTTACATTGTGACCCTCCCCAAGTGGGAAAATTATTTACAAGTTGCATACATAGGATTTCTGTCTCCCTGCTGTAAACACACCTACAGATTAGCATCTGCCATATGCCTTCATCGTTACTGACTGTCTTTCTCTCTGTAGGTGATTCGTCGCGGCAGCGAGAAGGAGAAATTGTTATGCGTTGTGAAGCAACGGCCTGGGCACCACTGTGCCAATTCTGTTATTGTTGTTATTATCTTGGCCTGGGAAGGTGTGCCCCGTGATCTGGGAGATAAACTGTATAAAGAACTCACAGAAACCATCATTAAATACGGCAACCCCACCAGCCGCCGTTGTGGACTCAATGACGAGTGAGTTTTGAACACAACTGATGATTTTATTTTTATTTTTGGCCTTTTGTGTCTTCAAGAGATGTAGCAAAGAGGTCACAAGAAAATTAAATTTCGGATTGACTAATTTGTTTAATGACTGTAAAGTTGGACCTAATTTGTTGTATCACATTTGCATCAGTCAAACATCAGGTGGAGTTATATTGGATGATTTACTATAAAGATGTGTTGACCTTAAGACAATTTCTGAATCATTCCTTTAATTATATTAGGTACATTTTTCTAGACTATTTTACAATGACTACTACTTATGTCACCTATTGTAAGAGTTTATAGTTACAACTGATTAAATTCATGGTGGGTGCCTTTTGCAGTCGAACATGTGCGTGCCAAGGGAAGGACTCAGAGACCTGTGGAGCTTCCTTCTCTTTTGGCTGCTCCTGGAGCATGTACTTCAATGGATGCAAGTATGCTCGAAGCAAAAACCCTCGCAAGTTCAGACTGCAGGGAGACCACCCCAAAGAGGTTAGTTGCTCATAAAGAAGGGGAGAAAAATTATTCAATGTAATTAGTAGTTATTTTTATAAGCCCAATAAAAATAGCCATGAGTAATTTATTTTTTATTTTTTGAATAGGAGGATGATCTCAGGGATAACTTCCAAAACTTGGCCACACATGTGGCCCCTCTATATCAGCAGCTGGCTCCCCAGGCCTTCAGTAACCAGGTTTGTTGAATTTGTTTGACAATTAAAAATAGTCAGTGTAGTCACACACTACACGGAAGGGTTCACAGTTCACACCATTCAGGCACATTAAACCAAACATCTTTTCTTGTAATTGGTTTGGTGCAGTTTATGTGATCAAAAAGTGTATTATTTTAATGTTTCAGAACTTTATATTTATCAGGAAGTGTTAAAGAAATAAACAGAAAACGTATTTATTTATTTTTAAAAAAATTCTGTGTTTCTCAGTGTGTAAATGAGAACATTGCTTCAGACTGTCGGTTGGGTTTGAAGGAAGGACGGCCATTTTCAGGAGTCACTGCATGCATGGATTTCTGTGCCCATGCTCACAAAGACCAGCATAACCTTCACAATGGCTGCACTGTGGTACGTTATTCATTTTCATTTATATGTACATGTATTTGTGTAAATAATGTGCGATTATATACAGCGTATTTTTTTTTGTCTGTAGAGGCCATTTTAGATGTTTTACTTTTTTTTTAAGTGAATGCTCTCCAGGGCTGTACTGTGCTCACTGCCTGGAGTACTACTGTTACAATACATGCATTGTGAATTATTCATGTACAAATAAATAAGCATGAATAAGAATGATTCACTTGTTTAGAGTTGTTTTGTGTGAACATTTTTGTGTACAACAGGTAGTAGGAGTTAGATGCACCCTTTGGTGGAAGTAGTTGCTATTTACTTTAGCCTTACACTTCCTAATTTTGTTACTTTCAGGTGTGCACTCTTACGAAAGAGGACAATCGCTCAGTGGGCACAATTCCAGAAGATGAGCAACTGCATGTGCTTCCACTCTACAAGATCTCTACAACCGATGAATTTGGTAGTGAGGAGAACCAGCGTCTCAAAATGCAAACAGGAGCCATCCAGGTGCTCTCTAACTTCCGTCGAGAGGTTAGAAAACTTCCGGAACCTGCTAAATCCTGCCGGCAGCGTCGGTTGGAGGCCAAAAAGGCAGCATCAGAGAAGAAGAACAGAAAATTGCAGCTCGCAGAAACCCCAGAGAAGACCGTCAAGATGGAGATGCACCACATGGAGTCACCCCACCCTCAGCAAGGCAATAAAGGTCAGTGGTTAAATATTAGTTTAACTCTATATTAGGGGTGTGACGGTACACAGAAGTTACGGTACGGTACGTACCTCGGTTTTGGGGTCACGGTTCGATACGAGTTCGTTACAACAGGAAAAAGCAACAAATCACCAAAGCTAGGTTTTCATTTATTTTGAACAGACATCAGTGCAAATTACAGTTTGTTCCACCTAGCGGCATTTAGTCCACTAGTTGGTACAGTACAGACCCCTTTATTGTATTAAGCACAGAGCAGTAAACCGAATGCACTCTTGCATAGGTCATTTTTTTGTTTCCTTAATGTTTCCATGGCGACCCGTCATATTTGTCACGTGACACACCGCAGCCACAATAACACTTTATGACAGATGTATCGCTTTTATTTCCTTTTTCCTTTTTTATTCAAAATATTCACAAACTTGCTTACCATGTCATACAAATTAGGGGAGTTTCACGGGAGAAATAACAAAACGGGAGGGGTCAGGAGATGGGTGTGAAATACGAGACACTCTCTGGGAAAACGGGAGTGTTGACAGGTATGCATTTAATATATACAGTTTTTTTCTTGTTTATCTGTTATCTAGCTATTCCAAAACAAGAGGTGAAACCAACCATCAAAAAAGAGCCTGTCGACCGCTTCCAGCCCTTCAATGGAGCCATACATGGCTACCCAGCACTAAGGAACGGCAAGACAACCCCTGATCCCCACAGCATAAGCAGTTCGTTCTCCTACCCTGGTAACTATGCAAGAGGTCACATCCCTACCAACAGCCAACCTCCTGCACAGAGCCCCATCAATGGCTTTCACCCTAACCTCCAAGAAATACGCTACCGATATTACAACTACCCTCCTAGTGCACTTTTTCCTTCTGAGCTCTTGGGATATGATAATGGAGCCTGGCCCAAAGCTGGAGAGCCCTCTGCCACACCATTTGACCAAAAGCCAGATGTTCGGTGTCTCCAAGCAACACTGGCACAGGCCTATCACAGCCGTCCTGGGCAGTCACAGCAACAAATGGCTAATGCATCCATTCAAGGCTACCCACACCCTTCTGAGATTTCGCTGTCTCCTGTTCCACCTAGTCGTACTCCATCAGTGTCACTTGAGCAGACCCACCGCTCAACACCAATCATCAAGCAGGAGCCCATGGATGTGCCACTATATGATGGCAGATCGGATGGGCAAGCTCAGAGCTGCCCTAGCACTCCCAGTACCACGCCAAAACCTGAAGGCTGGCCTGAGCACAAACCAAATGGCAGCATAGTGTCTAAAGGCTGGGATGGAAACATCAGAACTGCAACTAATTTGCCTTTCACTCCAGATAAGCAGAGGCTCCACCAGCAACAGCCACACCAACATGAACAACTTCAGTATCCACAGCAGCAACAGTGGAATCCCTGCCCTAACACTCTAATGTCATCCCCTGCCCCATCTCCGTCCCCATCCCTAAAAGGCAGTCCATCACCTGCACCCTCTCCACACCCATCCACCCCAAGACAGTGGGGTAGCCCTGCCCCTAGTCCACAGCCTAAAGCATGGGGTCCTTACGGTCCCATGGGTTACGGCACTGGTGGTATCAGGCAAGGCAACCCTGCTGGTGCTTTCCCAGATAAAATGCTTTCCCAAGCAGGTGAGAATTGTGGCTCTGCACCTCTGGGACTCCAGGAGAAAGCCTGGAAATCTGGTGGTGGATCAGCAGCAGGCAGCACACCATCTCCAGCTCCTGAGGGACGCTTGTTTCCTGATGCACTGCAAAGATCAAATGGTCAGGCATGTTGGGACAGTGAGGCAGAGACCCAGAGTGAACGTGACCCTGATGAGGATGAGGTCTGGTCGGACAGTGAACACAACTTCATGGATCCCAACATTGGAGGAGTTGCAGTTGCCCCTGCTCATGGCTCTATCTTGATTGAGTGTGCCCGTCGGGAGCTCCATGCCACCACACCACTTAAAAAGCCTGACCGTTCTCACCCAAGCCGCATATCCCTGGTATTCTACCAGCACAAGAACCTGAACCAGCCCAGTCACGGTATGGCTTTGTGGGAATCCAAGATGAAACTCCTGGCCGAGCGAGCACGACAGCGGCAACAAGAAGCAGCTCTTTTGGGTCTCTCACAGGAAGAAATTAAGGCCTATGGGAAAAAGCGCAAGTGGGCGGCTGGATCAGCAAGCCCATCCCCTGGACAAACCAAGGACAAACGAGAGGGTGTGATGACACGAATGGCGCCCACACAGCATACCACCACCGTAGTCACTGTTTCACCTTACCCGTCCACACACCTCACTGGTCCTTACAGCCGATTCGTGTGAACTCTTGTAAACTGTTGCCCCCTAGAGCCAGAGATGGGAATAGAAATGATAAGGATCATGAATCTTACACCTTTACCATTTGCTTACCATCTTCTAGCTCTAAAACCTCTCAAGCCACCACAAGGGAGGGATATTAGAAGAAGGGGCACTTTTTCACTTTTTTTTTTCTTTTACCTCAAATTTTGGCAGCAGTTTGGGAACTCCCCAAGCGGACACGCTGTCTATGGTGCTCTTGCTCTCTCCAACGTGGGAGGGATTTCCATAGCTACCCCTCCTTCAGTGAATTTGATTATTATTGCTCTATTATCAATATTATTACAATTGCTATTGTTACTGTCAACGTTGATATTACAGGTATTGTTATTATATTATGAAGATGACTATTTTTTATTTTAATGTTTTTTCATAATTTTTATTAATATGACCCCCCCCTCCCCCTCCTCTAGACTAAGAGGGACTTCCTTTCTTCATTCTCACTTGTTCATTGTGAACATGAGAACAAGCTATTCAGCATTGTTTGTTGCGCTTTTCACCTCTCCCAACCCCACCAATCTCTATATTAATGAAGCGCCTTCACATCATTGCAAGTCATGTTTATGTGACTGCATTAAGGCAACTATAGAGTATTTGCTCTATATTGCGCTAGTCACCGAACACTTGCACAAGAAAGAGAGGGCCAGACTCCAGCTCGCGCCTTTCTGTTTGGTGCCACTCTAATGAAATCTGTGAAGTCTCTCATCCCTTCAAATGGTGCTTCTTTTCTGTCTCAAGTGTCTCTAATTTTGCCCTCACAATATCGAGGCAGGTGCTGGACCTGGGTGCTCTTTAGCAGCAGATGTCAGTCATGTTCAGTGACGGGGACCTCCCAGTCCTGGTAATTGGTTCAACCTTAAATCATGTCATCTGATTGGTGCTGACTCATTTGCCTGCAGTTTCATTGGCCATCCTTCACTACCCATGTGACATTTTTAGACTAAGTTCTCTAAGGTGCTGATAGTCCTAGCAAAAATTCACCTCCATAAAACCGCCCTAAAGAGCTGCAGATAACCCACCATTGGTCTTAAGCTTGTGATTTCCACATAGACTGAACAATCCAAACATGGCTCAAACAGGGAATTCTAAAATCATCAGCCAATTTTTATTGGTTTGAAATTCTGCAATCTCTGCTTGATTTACCCTAGATATGCTCAAATTGACTGTAGTGCAAAGACCTTGAGCTGTAATAGGCAAGAAATCAGTATTTTAAAAAAACATTGCTGCAAAATTGTCATTACAGATGAGTAGATTTGAAACATTAGTGGATCTGCTTGGTTTCAGTCAGCAGACTGTCCAAAAAAGATCTACACAGGGTTAAAGCTAAAGGGGGACTTGCCTAACTGGTTCCCTTAGTTCCCAATAATTGGTTTTATGTATGGGTTTCCCAACACAACCAGCCCTGTGTAAACTGAACATGTCTTCCATGTCCAGATTTATCTGTAGTTACCCATTTGTGATAGACAGAGCACATTTCTTGGAGTTGGTGCTACTATGAGTATTTAATGCTCCTGTAAAGTTGCCCCTCTCGTTGTAAGCAGCCCTCTTCTCTCTTTTTTCCCTGAGAGATCACCCACACCTGGAATTCATGGTGCTGAATGTCAATGCATACAGTTTCAGCTCAGTTGTTTGTGCGAGTGTATGTAAAAGTACACAATGCATGAGTGTGTGTATGTGTGTGTGCGTGTGTGTGTGTGTGTGTGTGTGTGTGCATTTGTGTATGGATTCCTAAACATGCACGCTGGTTAGAATGTATGTGTGCCAGTGTGAATGCCTGTCTGTGAGCTTCATATAGGGAGCAATGCAGGGCTGCCACTGGTTTACACAGGGCTTTAAGATGCTTGACACTCACAGAGGAGAGATCCTGGTGCTCATTAAGTGGTCCTAATGCTCTTTACCTCATGTTGTACAGACACTGGTCCCAGTCACAACATGCTACAGACACACGGGCGCTACAGACTGCAGGCTTGCTGCCTACATCCACATTCGTACCTACTTTTTTATTATTATTTATTATATGATAATGATGATGATTATTGTTATTGTGATTGCTGTCATTTTATTTTTTGGGTTTGTTCATTTTAGAGAAATTGTAAATATTGAAGAGAGGATTTTATAAAAGCACTTTTAATCTTGATTTTAATGAGAGAAAAAAAATAAGAACGGATTATTGACAACTTGAAACCTAGTTTTTGTTTTAAAGGAATTTTATTGGGAGAGATAGAAATGTAAATAGTTAAATATTTAGGTAAGATTATTTAACTGGTGAGGGATGATGGCCTAATCATGAATGATTCCTGAATTTTTAGTCTTCAGTTGTCTGTATGTCAAGCCGTCAACAACAGACCACAAAGCAGGATGCTTTGTCAGTGTACTCAAGATACTGCTGTCCTTCCTTTCGTGAGTACTGTACTTACACCAATACCTCTGTACTACCATTGTCACCGGCTTCCTTCCCCCGCATCTGATCCACATCTATAAACCATAAAGTAATGGAGAACAAAGAAACAAATGTGAGCATGTTGACTAATACAGTTTGCAAGGATTCAGGACTCACTTTTTTTTATATATATAAAGGGATTGGAATTTGGAAGTACATCTCTTTTACACGAAAATTGCCCATAGAACCGAAAATAATATCAGGTTTAAACTTGCAGCTTTCAGTTCAAATCTCCAGGTAGATCATGTAATGCTGATTTTTTTTTAAAATTAAATATTGTGTGGGGTAAGTTTTACAGAACTCTGAGTCTGCACTGACATTATATTATCTAGATTGTCATTGTTCTATGAGATGTGAAACTTACCCCTGAAGTTGAGAAAAAGCTGAGTTTCAAGACAGCTCTTGAAGCCCGGTGCAATTTCATTCACCCTAAATGTCTTTTGAACCATGGTGCTACCATCTAGAGTTTATTGTGGAAATGACTCTTGGCAAACACTGTTGCTAAAGTTTTTGGGCTCTTAAATTGATGTGAACTCGTTTTGAGAGTATTTGAGATGAAAACCTATATGGTGCTGATCATTTTAAAATATTTTTACATGGTTATTTCTGAAACACTTCTGATGGTCACAGTTTTTAAATAAATAAATAAATAAATAAATAAATAAATAAAAAAGCACTCCAACTGATCGTTTCCCTTTTTAGCCATCACCCTAAATAATTGAAATGGTACTTGAAGAGCATGATGGCAGGTAGAGGAATAGGTACTCATGCTTTTGATGTGAATAGACTGTTAATTTAATATTCTGGTGCTACCTATACTGCCCAGAAATGTTTTCACCCATTCTGAATTTTTTATACATTTTGTCATTTAATTGAATATACTCACTTTTTCTTTACTCACATTTGGCCACATTGTCACACAAACTCATACAAATACACACAAACACAACACTCTCACATACACACACTACCCTGCCCCCTCAATCAGCACTCACTGTTATGAGTATAAATCATGCCCAGTTTAAAACATCAAAAGGACAAAATGTCTAAAAAGGAAAAAAAGAAAGAAAGAAAAAAAAACTGGCAGCTACATTCCTTTATGAGTTAAAGATTGTTCTTAGTTCTATTTTTCATGTTGAGTATGCAGTATGTAAAAAGTGTTATCTTTTGTTTGGTCTCTCTCCTTGTAGCTGTATGGTGTATTATGTGAATACATAGTGTATGTGGAAGATCCACAATACTGTTTTATGTTCTAAACTAAGAAAAAAAATAAAAATTAAAAATTAATAACTTGTGTGGTAATGTGTATTCATTTATTGACTGCCAATCTTGACAGTTCTGTTGAGCATGGGAAACTATACATTTTTGCTGTACATCAGATTTTATTTTAAAACTAAACAATTCAGCTTTAATGTTAAATGACAAAGTCTGAATAAGACTCGAGATGTACGGTTGCTAGAAGCCCATATGATGGCAATGGAGTTCTGTGTCATCCGCACATTTGCACAGATGTGCGAGTACATATCTGAATGCTGTATCATTAAAGTGTTGTTGGGTAATTATTATTACTAGGAGAAGCTGTATTTACCTGGGTGCCAGTCAGTGGTCATAACAAAAGACCTGCTAATCAGCAACAGCTGTTAAAAAGATTATAAGATTTCTTTTATTAGGAAAAAAGCATATATTATTACTGCTGTTCAGCGATAATCAATATTCATGTTCATTAAAATTCCTGAATCGTTTTCTAGTTCTTATACCTTTCCATTTGGGATTAAAGCCCAAAACAATCAGTCGTGTTACCAATTCAATTATTTGTTTTAAAACTCTTTAATGGTTAATTACATTTTAGAGACTGAAAAGTCGTCCTACTGTTTATTTTAAAACAAGTATGACACTTGCCCCCAACCTCATATCATAATGAAAATCAGATGTAATCAGCAGAGAAAAATATCAGACTCCAAAAAACGCTCACTTGGCCTATAATAAAATCAGGTTCCTCTTCACATTTTCTTTTTTTCCAGAGGTGGGCTTTTCATTCCCTCAGAGGGACCATTTTCTACTGCGCATGTCCTGTATCAAGTGGTCATGGTTCAAACAGGCTTGTTTGTGAATTTTTTTAATATTCATTTCTTTCAGGACAATAAACTGATTAAAGTAGCCTATATAATTTCGATTATAAAAGAACGTAACAAATGACCAAACACTAGGCTATTCTACACCGTATTATAAGTGACAGGCAAAATCACACAGCCCAGTATTCATTATTGTTCAATAAGTTAAAACATCACGAGACAGACAACTACCAGTTACTCCATTTGCACCTAATTTCATTTCAGATGTTCTTGTAGCTCTGCAAAAAAACAAACAAAAAAAAATCATTCGACGTAACAGCGCCCCCTGCTGGACACGTGTGCAGTAAAAAGTCATGCACGCTTAAGGCCTATTTATACTTCTGTGTCGAACTGCCGCCGTAGCTACGTCGTAGGCTGTGTGTAGCGCGCGTACCCTTCGGCGTAGCCTGACGTGCACCTCTCCAAAAATTTAACAACGCGGCAATTCTACGCGGACGCAAGCGCTGTGATTGGTCTGCCAGAACCCCTCCCTCGGGGTTTCACATGCTCCCTAGGTGCGCGTCAACGCGGACAACAACGCAGAAGTATACATTAAAACCAACACGTTGCCTACGGCGTATAGGCTCCGGCGTAGGTCCGACGCAGAAGTATAATGAGGCCTTTAAGGCCTCTGGTAGACCAATCACGTCCGCGTAGAATTGACGCGTTGTTACATTTTTGGAGAGGTGCACGTCAGGGTACGCCGAAGGGTACGCGCGCTACACACAGCCTACGACGTAGCTACGGCGGCAGTTCGACGCAGAAGTATAAATAGGCCTTTATGGTCAACGCAATTCAAAATGTAACCTTTTTTAGACTAGTATCGCGATAGTCTTTTTCTAACCATTCCAGGCAAATATTTCTGTTAGAACTGAATTGTGGCAACGTGCCAATTGGAAAATATTTCCTTGCATGTGAATGAGGATTTCGTGTTATGTGTCCAATGTCAAAAAACACATCTAAAAAGTTTTCAGTTAAATAAATTCTCACTAACATAATACTCTAGCCAAAGGTTAATGTGAAGGAATTGTTTTATTTTCCACTAGTAGATTCTTTAAATTGGACCATTCACATAAAACCTCAAAAACATCTGCTGGATACATTTTCCCACAGCTGTCAGAATTTACATAATAAAAATATAACATTATCTGTATACATTTCCCCATAGCTGTCAGAATTTACATAATAAAAATATAACATTATCTGTTGTTCAACAGCTTCTGCATTTTGGAAGGAATTTTCCATGCATCATATAAATAGGTTATGTTGTTTCTGACATAAAATGCCTATTTTCACAAAGATAAGTTACCTTTTGACAAATGAAAAATGAGGGCCTTGAAGTGTCTGGATTATGTAAACTCTTTGCAACAATTGATGACATGAATTGATGAATAGGCTAATAAAATGTCACAGATAGCACTTTATGAATTGTGTACCCCTAGATTTTAACTTGCACAAACATTCATATTTGAGGTGATTGTCATTTTGATTAATCGATATATCGATTATTAAAGGCACAATATGTAATTAACTATGTTAGCCACTTTACAAAATAGTCCATCTGATTTACTTTTTGGGTAAAACATGTTACTTACTCGTGTTAAATCATGAAAACAAGATATTCAAACAATACTAACCGTGTTGAGCTATATAACAAAGCTTTCTGTCAATAAATATATCGAAAAAGTTGCTCACCTGTCTAAAAATATATTTAAGCGTCTTTGGTGTTTCCATGGTTTCTACGGAAGTAAAACCAGAAATCGAGGGTAACGCGGATATGATGTCATTTACAGGCGACGCAATGACACGGTACACTTGTTAAAATAACTGGTTTCTCTGGATTCTCTGGATTTTCACATTATTGGAAACGTCTCGGTTACGTATGTAACCTTGGTCTCCTGAATAGAGAACGAGAAACATAGGTTCACTCAATACTGCTAAGTTCTCGCTATGGGAACGATATACCATAACGCCTTCATGTCTCTGAGAATAGTTGGAAGACAGTGGAAAGAGTCCGCTTAAGCAGATGAAACCTGGGAGCCAGGAGCCATCCTCACGTCCAGACCGTAGAACTTGATAAAGGTGTTTGGAGAAGACCATCCCACCATAACACAAATATCCTCCAAAGAAAAGCCTTTAAAAAGAGCTTGAGAAAAAGCCATTCCTTTGGTAAAATGAGCAGGCTCACCCAGAGGCGAAGCCAAGCCACGCACCTCATAGGCTGCAGAGATAGCCTCGATCATCCAATGAGACATTCTCTGTTTGGTGACGGCACCTGCTTTGTTTTTACCAACAAAACACACCCGTCTGGACTGAGGAATGACTACAAATGCGGAACAGTTAGTTCATGCGTTCATGACCTCAAGGCTAGATTATTGTCATGGTATTATGGGTGGTTGCCCTGCACGCTTAATAAATAAACTACAGCTGGTCCAAAATGCAGCAGCTCAAGTTCTTATCAGAACCAGGAAGTATGACCCTGTTTGGTCAACACTGCATTGGCTCCCTATTAAACAGCATGTACATTTTTAAATATTGCTGATTACTTACAAAGCACTAAATGGTTTAGCTCCCCAGTACTTGAGCGAGCTCTTAACGTATTATAGTCCTTCACATCTATTGCAATGTCAAAATTCCGGCCAGTTGATAATACCAAGAATATCAAAATCGACTGCTGGCGGTAGATCCTTTTCCTATTTAGCATCAAAACTTTGGAACAGTCTTCCTAACATTGTCTGGGAAGCCGACACACTGTCAGTTTAAATCTACACTAAAAGCATACACATAACACAATTCTATAATTCAATGTTAGGCTGCATAGATTAGGTCAGCCGGAACCGGGAACACTTCCCATAAATCCTGATGTACTTACATCATAAGAAGAATGGCGTCTGCGCTAATATTAGTCTATCTATTTATCCCGAGGTTTACCGCAGCCTGCCGGATCCGAGCCGTATCCAGATCTGAAGAGGGACATGTGTCTGGACACGACGGCAATGCAGTCCTGAAGTGTCAACTCTCTCCCCTTTGAAGGCCTCCTTCCCTTTACCTCTGTACAGATAAAACGTTGTCAAAATTATTCCAGTTCACATGGATGTGGAAGCGACAAAAAATTCTGTATTTTGAATTTTTAAGGCCAGACAAGTAATTTGGTGAGGTCAATTTGTAAAGAAAGACTACACGCCTGCGCACATATATATTCAAATGCGCATACCTATAGACTAAACACGTAATATGCATGTGCGCCGTCAGTGTTTTCACAGATTCACGTTTTTTAAGTTTACACGGAGATGATAACGTTTTTCAACATTTTTCAATGCTTGCACCTTGGAACCTATTTCAAGGTTTACGTTCTCGAGCCACCAGGCACTGTTGTTGTGCAAATGAGCGGGCCAGAGCGCATTTAGGGTTTTCAGAATGGTGGCGTGTAAGCGGCCCACTAATGATCTTTGCAACGGAAGTGAATCAATCAAAACTAACTTTAGCTGGACAATAACTTTATTCTAGAGCTGCTGTAAAGCCAAAACAATCTCTGTTACTTTAATTTCCTATTATCAATGTGAAGCTACTTTGAAACAATCTATATTGTTAAAAGCGCTATATAAATGAAGTTGACTTGACTTGGCTTGACTTAGCATTATGTATTTTTTCTAATGTCAGGTATGCATCTTTTACTCTTTATTCCAGAGCATTTGATGTTTTGTATTGATTATCTTTGAATTGATTATGTAATTGGCATGATACATTTTCCTGACTATTAATAAATTGTTAAATTTGGATTTATTGTGACTTACTTTGAAACTATTATCTTTAGTAGGCTAGATAATGTTGAACCCCTTAACTGTCACCGTCCCAAAGGTGGGAAGTTTGCCATTATATACTCTATTTAAAACAATAATATCTTAGTAAAGACCTAAAGTAATATTGACAAACTATATATCATTTGAAATCTTACAATCTGTAGTTTTCATATTTAGTGACTGTTTAAAAAAAAAAAAAAAATACAGAGGAGCAGTAATTTATCAATTTGCAACAAGAATATTTCATACTCATTAGGTGAGTTCAGGCCTTTATTTTGAAATAGTGATGAACATGAGGTAAAAACCTCAGTTTGAGTTCAAAAGATAACACAAATTCAATTTTATGAGAATAAAGGCCTGAAAAAGCTTTTCAGCTCGCAAAAAATAAAAATAAAAATATATTTTTAACCGTTTATTAGAGGTTGAATACTCAAAAACAGCAAAAAATCGAAACCAAAAATCTGAACAAGTTGTGTTCCAAAGTTTAGGTTTATATCTAAAAAAAAAAATTGCTTTCAATTAGATTTTGTTTGGGTGCAGTACCAAACTTTTTCACTAGATGGCATCCAAGCTCCATTACTGACCATTAGAAGTCACAAAAAAGTTACATTTTGACTGTGCTCTCTGCAGACCTTCATTTACTTTTTTTGTATTTGCTGTTTTTTATTGTGGCAACAATTTCAAGTCATAAGTCTTAGACTATTTATTATGTATTTGTGTACAAGAGCAGCTTTGTATGTTACAAATTATTCAGAATATGCTTAAGTCCACAAGCATGATTTTTGTATGAGAGCTGCTGGTACATCATTCTATATTTTTTTGTATGAAAGCTGTTTGTGATTTTGCTAAAGCAAAATGTTATATTTTTTTTGGTCTGAAGGATTATATTTCTCATTGCACATAACAGGAGGATGTTGGATAGAAGTCTATTATTTTATGTTAGCAGAATATGCTGAAGTTTGTATTCATTTACTACAAGGATGCTGCTAGTACAGGCATACATTTATTTTCCTGTTAGTTCTTTGCAATGTTGGGACATATGCTGGCAAATGTAACCTTACAGTTGACTTGCCAAATCACTTCCATTTGATTTATTAATAAAATATATTGGAAGTAAATTATTTATGGGTCATTATAAATACTTTGCTTTAAAAGTACCAAGTACCGGTAGTCACACACACACAAAAAAAGATGCATCGATAATCGTTTTATCATCGCATCACAGCCCTCTGAATCGTAATCGAATCGAATCGTGAGGGGCCTAGAGATTCCCACCCCTAATATCGATTGATTTATCGATATTTAGATATTATGTGCCAAGTTTACACAACCAGTTACATTTTTATTAACTCACAAATGCAACCAAAATATAGAACATGAACGTTTAATTAAACTCTTTGAAAATTGCACACCCTCTCCTAATAAAGACATTTACAACAGATGAGTTCATTTGCAAAAACAGATAACTCCATTCTTGTTAATTTTCATAAATCATGTTTTTTTTGTGTGTTTTTTTGTGCATTCCAAGTATCAATCAAACTGCAGCTGGGTTGTTTTGATTAAGTAATAATAACAACAACAACAAAAATAATAATACAGGTAATTTACAAAATTAAAGTTCATTGAAAGTATGTTTTTTATATCTTAAAAGTTAGTTGTTGTTTTTTGTGTGCAAAAGTTGTCGTTTTTTGGCAAAAGCAGATAACTCCACATTTCATGTTTCAGAGTTAAACAAAACCAAGTAATTGCTATGATATTTAATAAAACACTTGGTTAATCTTTGTAACGTTAATCTCCTCAGCTGACATAGACGCCTGACAAACTTTGTTGTTGTGATTACACGCAATACAGGGAGCTTTTACCTCAACACTGTAGGCTAATGTGCTGCTTTAGCATGGTGGCGTGAAAAAGTTTCAGCTTTTATTTTCCTTTTACACCCCAAAGAATGTATCACGTGTTCATCAAGTCTGTGAAATGATCCATCCTCGATCACTTTTAGTCAGCTTTGACGAAACTCCTCTTAGCACGTCTTTTCTTTTTTTTTTTTTTTTTTTGGCCCGCCATTGACCTCTTTGGAGGACAACTTTATTTTTTAATAAAGCAAAAAATATATACACAATATGTTACAATACAGAGACAGCTGACAAACACAAGAACGTATTATTATTGATTGAATAGAATGATCCTGAGCAAATTCTTTTTGTTGATCTGAGATTTACATTAGTTGGTCACGGTTAGGTGTTTAAGGGGAAATGGGTTTGGAAACATGTTATGCATGAGTGTGGATAGTGTATGCCTATGTGTATGTATGAAGTGATAGCTGCAGGGGCAAAAGCAAAAGGGAAAAGAAAAAGAAAGAGAAAATTTATAATCTTACATAACGGAAGGGGGAGGTATGTGTCTGGTAATGTACACGGCTTGTAGTTATGTTTGTGTGGTATTAAAGGGATAGTTTACTTTGAAATTAATTTTTGGTATGTTTTAGCTTACCTCAAGGGCATCCAAGATGTAGGTGTCTTTTTTTCCGCAGTAGTTTCAATTTTGATATTTTTAGGTCAAACCGTTCTTGTCTGTCAGTCATATAATGCAGGTCGATGGTCACCACCTCAAAGAGCATGCACAGAGTCCAAATTAAAACAATTCCCCGTCGTCCAAATTAAACAATTCCCCATCGTAAGTACACATTGATGGCCTAAGACACGAAACGAGCGGTCTTTAAGGCGACATCTAGTGTATATATCTATGCACCAGTCTGCGTACACGTCAGATCAGATCACTTCGACATGGCTGCGTATAAGTGGTAAAAACGATATAAATACTGTTCGTTTTCTCACACAAACCGCTCGTTTCGTGTCTTAGGCCATCAATGTGTACTTACGATGGGGAATTGTTTAATTTGGACGACGGGGAATTGTTTTAATTTGGACTCTGTGCTTGTGTTTTGAGATAATGACCATAGACCTGCATTATGACTGACAGACAAGAACGGTTTGACCTAAAAATATCAAAATTGAAACTACTGCGGAAAAAAAGACACCTACATCTTGGATGCCCTTGAGGTAAGCTAAAACATACCAAAAATGTATTTCAAAGTGAACTATCCCTTTAAGAAATGTCAAAAATGGGGTCCAGTGCCCGGTTGCATAAAGCACCTTAAGTGTAATTTTCCCTTATGTTCTCCCTTATGTTTCCCTTAAACCTAAGGGTGTTGCAGAAAAAAACCCTTAAGTGTTACTTAAGGGTTGCTTTAAGTGAAACGTCATAAACACTTAGAATTTCCCTTAAACGCTGTTTTTTCACTTAAGTAATCCCTTAAAAAGCGTCAAGTGTTGCATAAAACCCCTTAACGGTCATTTCCCTAAGTATAACTTAAGGTTTGGAAATCGTAACCTTAAGAGTAACGCGGACAAAAATAAGACGAAATGGCTGAATTTATGGAACCAGCTGAAGATCATTATGTGCCAAGAATAATTTTTAGGGATAGGGAGAACCCTTTGGACCATCTTAGCGATAAAAAATTGTTGCAGGAATACCGATTTGATCGACGCGCAATATTAGCGGGAGATGTTTTCCACGTGCATAAATCGTCTGTCAGCAGAGAGGTTCACCGGGTTGCGGGGGCTTTCCCGTCATTTAAACGCAATGGTCAAAAATTGTTTTTCTTTTACCATATTTGTCAAAAATAATGCGTTTCTCCTCCTCTGTCCAATTAGGCTCTCTTTTTTTGTTTTCTTTATCCATTCCGATATCCTAGCCTACTTTATTTGATTGCGAAAGTGTTAGTGTTTTGCGTATCTATGGCAACAGCAGACTTTTATAACGTGAATCCAGGATCGCTGTCGTGAAACACTTAAATGTTTCCCTTACCTAAGAGAACCGTTTAAGAGATTATATGCAACACCCTTAAGTTATTCACTTAGGTAAGGGGAAATCGCCCCTTAAACGTACAGTATGGGATTTTTTCTCCACTAGGGGTCGCTAACCTATTTACAATAACAAAGGTGTAGATTGATGACGCAACATTTGCTATGAATTATGGATTTTGTCGTCAACGTCAAGCCGACCGATCTAATAATGTATATGGATTACTGAATACATCGATGCTTTTATCATGACTGTGATATGAAGCAGGTCGGGATTGCTAAGAGACAGCTATCAGCTCCAAACGCGATGCGAGTCCCGCGGATATAAAAGGAATATGGACATCTCATTCTACCGAACTACACGCAGAATTACTACTCACAGGCAGGGCCGGTTCTAGACATTAGGAGGCCCTAGGCAAAATTCATGTTGGAGGCCCCCCACCCCCAATTAAAAAAACACTTGAAACAAATATGATTCCTAACCTTTTTATTTATACAACATTTAATTTTAAAAGCAGTATATTTTTACTTACACAGTACATAAGTTTGGACACATTACTATTTTTAATGTTTTTGAAAGAAGTCTCTTATGCTCATTAAGCCTGGATTTATTTGATCAAAAATACAGAAAAATAATATAGTGAAATATTATTAAAATTTAAAATAATGGTTTTCTATTTTACTATACTTTATATTTCTGTGATGCAAAGCTGAATTTAGTGTCACATGATCCTTCAGAAAACTTTATAATATTCAGATTTATTATCAAATGTTAGAAATGGTGCTTAAAGGAGAAGTTCACTTTTAAAATTCTGTCATCATATACTCACCCTCATGTTGTTTCAAACCTGTATAAATTTCTTTCTTCTGCTGAACACAAAGGAAGATATTTAGAAGAATGTCAGTAACCAGACAGTTTTTGGGTCCCATTGACTTCCATAGTAGGAAAAAAATATACTATGGAAGTCAATGGGACCCAAAAACTGTCTGGTTACTGACATTCTTCTAAATATCTTCCTTTGTGTTCAGCAGAAGAAAGAAATTTATACAGGTTTGAAACAACATGAGGGTGAGTAAATGATGACAGAATTTTCATTTTAAAAGTGAACTTCTCCTTTAATATTTATTTTATAACCTGTGATACTTTTTTTCAGGATTTTTGGTTATTAAAAAGTTGTTTTAAAAAAGTCTTCACTATCTCTTTTTATATATTTAACACATCCTTGCTGAATATTCCGGTTTTTTTTTCTGTATTTTTGATCAAATAAATGCAGGCTTGTAGAGCATAATAATAAACTTCTTTCAAAAACATTAAAAATAGTAATGGGTCCAGACTTTTACCGGTACTGTATGTAATCAAACTTTATCTAAGGTAATCTCTTTTTTGTTTAATGAAGATGTTATTGTTGTTGTTGTTATTTTGCTGTTTTATTCAATTTATTCACAGTTCCAGAATCCCACTTCAGTAGATGAGCATAAGTGCTTTTATATTGCATTGCTACCTTAAATATGCTATACACAAATCAAGTGGAAGAGAAAGACACGATCGCTACTGAGCAGAAAAAAATATATAAACTGACATTATTGGCGTAATGTCAGGGTATAATCTAATCATCAGCAGAATTTAGAAGATAGACCCATAGATATGAGATCCTTTATTTGAAACATTTAAAAATGTTGTAGTGTGTTGGCTTGACGTAATACAGACGTCTTGTCTTTTAATTTTGTAGCTTTTTTACTAGTCAGCTCCCGACGCGATGTTATTCATTGTACGCGCAAATTCAAAGCGTCGCGTCTGGGCACGTTAATGACGCTCGCGCTCTTTTAAACTCGTAATAAAGCGGTGAATGATTTTTCCAGAAATGACGCTGATCTACAGTACAAGTTTATATTTAGAATACATTGCAATCACTCCAAAATAGATGACGACAACTCACACACCTGCATTATGAGCTGTGCTTCTTTGTGTGCTTATTAGGCTTTTGCCTCGCAGCACCTGATGGATGTTCGTTACATATACTTTCAGAAGCCGGCACCCGCTTTGTAACGGACACATTCATTGGTTTAACTGCAGTAATGTAACAGTCTATGGTTAAGATAAACATCGTAACTATTTTTAGTTAATTAATAAATATTGAAATAAATTGTAGATAGGACATTGGACATTTTTTTTTTTTTTTGTCCCTCTGTCTGGGCCCCATCCCGCCAATCGGGCCCTAGGCACGTGCCTAGTTTGCCTTTGCGTTAATCCGGCTCTGCTCACAGGTCAGTTTATTAGACAAATTAAACTTGAGAGGTAACGCAGCGCTGTTTCACTTGGTCTAACATTACACTATCACTCTAAACTGCATTTGAATGTGTTGAAATGTATGTGTTAACGTTAGTTTGTCTGTATGAGACTAGCAGTAAGCTAGCTAGATCAACATTAGAATAACATACAGATCATATTCTAACATTTTATCATTGTTGAACTATATAACCTTGATTAGTTTTATGTAAATGTGCTCACCTGTTTAATAAAGTACATGTAGGAGTTGTCGAAGTCTCGGACGTGGAGCTCTCGTTTATATAGTGTCCATGGGAGCTCTCGACATCTCGAAAACACCGCGCTGATATTGATTCTTGGTTTAGTTCTCCTTTTTTATCCAAAGTCTGCTTGCCATGGTCCATAATGTTTGAACGAAACAACAACAGCGTGCAAATAGACATTGCGAACTACACAGTTGTCCGCGTCAGTTTGGTTACTATCAGAGGGCTCTGGTTCATAGCTCTGGTTGCCATGGCAGCACGAGCGGAAACCAGAGACAACACGGATATAACGGCATTGACGGCGACAAAACGGAAATAAAGACACGGTCCGTGTCTTCGAATTAAAATATTAATTTCTCTGGATTTAGAAGTTAATTGGAACTGTCGGTATAATACACAACTTTAAAAAATATATAACATAGATATAGTGATTTTTTATATAAAAAAAAAACAAAAAAAAAACATAAGTGCCTTTAAGTATCATACTTAAGGGAAAAACTTAAGGTGCTTTATGCAACCGGGCACAGGTGTCTTCAAAGGCTGATATTTGCTTCCTTCTGTGTGCATTGTGTTTCTCCATTGAAATGTATTCTGAGATTAAATTTGTCCAGTGATTGATGTGGCAAGATTTCTTTGATTTCCAGTTTTGGAGAACTACTTTCTTAGCGACAGCTAGAGAGATGAGCAACGGATTCCTGTATTTTTGCGGGATATGGATTTCGGAAAAGTTGCCTATGAGACAAAGTGTTGGGGATGATGGGATTCTGTGGCTCAGGATGGTGGACAGTGTCTCAGTGACTGTAATCCAAAAAGAGTGAACTGTTTGGCAGTGCCACATGGCGTGCAAATAGTCGTCTGTGCTACCTAAAGTGCATTGTGAACAGATATCGGTGTTGTGTAGGCCCATTTTGAACATTTTACTTTTGGTGATGTGAGTTCTGTGAATGACTTTATATTGTATAAGCTGCAGGTTGTGTTATTGGTCATGAAAAATGTGTTCCTACAGATTTGTTCCCAGTACTCAGGGTTGGAAGAGACGGCCAGCTCGGTTTCCCACTTGGTTGTTGGGAATGTTATTGTGAAGTCTAAGTAGCACGTCTTTTCTAAGTGACTAACAGCCTTGTCACCTGAGCTGAATACTGCACGCTGATTCGCTAAAACAGACTTATCTGGTTGTGTTCACCAACAAAATGTGCTTGTCCTTTCTGCTGTAAAACATGAACTCGCTATGCCTTGACAGTGGACAATACCGGCTTTTGTGACAAAATGTGTTTAGGGTTCAGTCAATCTTGTCAGGCGTCTATTTCAAATGAGGAGATTAACGTTACAAAGACACACCGGCAGACATTATGGTGAGTAAACGAAAATGCGCGCTTTGTCGGAAAAGCGTACACGGACGTTACGTGAGGATGTGGAGAGTGTCAAAATAAAGGTACCTTATATCTATATTTTATGTGTGGCATCGATGCATTGTATCGTTAGACGTTTGATTGATGCATCGATCCATATCGATGTATTTGTAGGAGCCATACATTGGGTTTGATTAGTCTTTCTTGATATTTCTTCTTTCCTTTTATACTGTTGTGTATGTGCACGAGTGGTGTGACGTCATTTGTAACTATGACACCGTGAGGGGGTGTGGTGTGTATATTAGCGTGCGTGTTCACCTGTGGGATTTGGCGGGTTGTTTGGAGCATGGCTGCAGGGTGAGCATGGGGAAAAACTTTCTTTTGACCGTCACTACTGTCAATGACGTTATTACCATCACTACCTGTTACTATGCGCTGTTTGATGTA
The DNA here is from genome assembly GCF_965113295.1 of Leuciscus leuciscus. Classification (NCBI taxonomy): domain Eukaryota; kingdom Metazoa; phylum Chordata; class Actinopteri; order Cypriniformes; family Leuciscidae; genus Leuciscus; species Leuciscus leuciscus. The sequence continues at coordinate 44,616,128 of NC_138729.1, forward strand.
TCATCACTTGACTGATGGAATGCATCTACCAAAGTAAGTGATTGGTGTTTATTCTTTCTGCTGGTGAAACGGAGTAATAAAGATAACATCAGATGTAATGCTTCGGTGTGACGCGTCTTTAGTATAATCTTCTCATGTCTTAGCCTGCTGCGGCTTTTGGATTGTTTTTTGAGTATACGCCGCTACATTGTTTCAAAAGAAAGTTTTACGAAGCGCAGTTTCAAACGTATTGTTGGTTAACGCTGGATGTTTGATATTGTTCAAGGTTGTAAGCGATAGACGTAAACGCGCATTTGTCTCGTGTAAACTTATTTCATTCACAAATTTTCTGTTACAATCAATGCTACAGCCATTTGTATTTGAAAAGTACACTGTAAACAATGTGGATTGCTGGTCAAAAAAGAATTGTATTCCCTGTTAGGCTCAGCGGTACTTTCACATAAGGTGATCGTACTGGTTTGTTTGTTTTACTACCCTTTGTAGTATTTTGGTTCGTGCGTCAAGCGGGTGAAGCATTGCGCTTGGGAGTGCCGCCGTAGTTCTGGTCCCAAGACGGTTAGTCTGGTTCAAGACTATCGGTATAGAGGTACATAAATACCCACCGCTAGTATGCACAGAAGACTAGGGTTGAGTTTAGCTTAGCTTTTGCGGATAATTTAGAGGGAAACAAAGACCAATGCATCTTATCTTGTTTCTGAGTGGAAATTTAGTTAAAGTGTGCTGTGTTTAAGTGTCATTAGCAGATATTTTTTGTGATTTGTTTTGGATTATCTTGCAGATAAAATGGAGTTGAGTGATACAAGGTTGAAAGAGAAAAGGCAAATATCATTGACACCTAGGGCTTTCGAATATAAATTGGGAAAGCTCCAAGAAGAACGTCAAACAAAAATAAGAAAGATTAGGCTAAAGGTGCAATTAGAGATATTAAAGACCTAATGCAAAGTGCTGATAGTGCTGAGGAAATACGGTTACACCTTGAAAATATATCAAGCCTGTTTAATGAAGCAAGTCATCTTCATGGTGTTGTGATTTCTATGATCCCACCTGAAGAACAAGAAAAACAGAACGCTTGGTTTGACAGCATTGAAAAACATAAAACCGCTTTTGTGGAAGAGACAAATAAATGGCTGTTGAATGCGCCAGACATACCTGTAGAGGGCGTTGATGCCCCATGTTTACGATCTACCGTTTCCAATGCTAATGAGGCACGTATTTAGAATTATGGAAAATACAGTAGAAGATGATATTAGGCCAAGTGATAGCGTTTCTAATGTGTCAGTGAGGTCAAATAAACGTAGTACAGTGGTGAGTAAATCTATGTCTACTGCATCATTGGCTAGAATGAGGGCTGAGGCTGAGACAGCTGCTCTTAAGGCTCGTCAAAGGCTGCTGAGTCAGAAGCATGCCTTGGAGGAACAGCAAGAACTGTTGAGGAGAAAGAAGGAGGAGTTCGATCTGGACATGGAGCTGGCAGCATCTATGGCTAAAGTAAGCGTGTTCAAGGCTTCAGAAGTATCTTGTGCGTCTCATGCATCTGTGAGATCAGATGGGACGAACTCCTATTTGGAAAGAGGGAAAAAACCACAGTTAAGCCATTACGCTGCAACATTTGTCCCTGAGTTCAACACTCAACCATCGGCTGCAGAGGCTGGAGATGAAGTTTTGTCTTCAGGTTATGCTGCTGTAAGGCCCAAGACACACAATAGAATGGAGCCATCTGCAGCTGTGACCCGGGTCGGTCCGTCCACTTTGCTAACTCTGCCCGCTGCTGCGACTGGGGTTGGTATGCCAACTCTGACAGTTCATCCACCAGTTACTCACCTTCAGCCAGAAGCTGCACCTGTAACAGTGAATAACTCAGATCAGCGTTTTCTCACAGTTTTGGAAAGGCAAAATCAAATGACGTCTTTATTGGTTGGGCAACAGTCACTTTTTCTATTACCCAAGCAAGACTTACAAGTTTTCGATGGAGATCCACTGGAGTATCAAACCTTCATAAGAGGATTTGAACACAACATAGAAGGGGAACACAAAGTCAAAAGGACTGTTTGTATTTCCTTGAGCAGTATACAAGAGGTCAGCCCAGGGATTTGGTCCGAAGCTGTCAACATCTGCCCCTGTCTCATGGATACACTAAGGCAAAGTCATTACTTCAGGAACATTTTGGTGATCCATTCAAAGTAGCCTCCGCTTATATGGATAAGGTGCTTTCATGGCCGATGGTTAAAGCTGAAGATATCAAGGCTTTAAGGGCTTACAGTCTAATGTTACAGGAATGTTGCAACTCTATGGGGACCGCCGTAAGTGACCTGAATGTACCTACAAATATGCAAACTATTGTGAGAAAGCTGCCTTATAAGCTGCGGGATCATTGGAGGAGTGTGGCTGGTGATATTCAGGAGAAGTTTCATCGTAGAGCTACATTTTTGGACATAGTGGAGTTTGTTGAGAGACATGTCAAGATAGCAAGTGATCCTCTCTTCGGAAATATCCAAGATACACCTGCGACAGGAAGAAAAGAATTAAAAATGGTCAAGTCTCAAACTGGTTCAAAGGCTAGAGGCAGTAGCTTTGCCACTGCTGTAGCACCTGCTGAGAAGAAATTAGAGTCTGTGAATAAAAGGGAGAAGAATTCACTAGTGAAAGCTTGTTTGTTTTGTGGAGCTGGACATTCGTTGGATTTTTGTCTTCTTTTGGATAAAAGGACTCAAGATGAAAAAATGTCTTTTTTGAAGGAAAACCGTATGTGCTTTGGATGTCTGTGCGTTGGGCACATGAGTAAGGATTGCAGAAAACGACTGATATGTAGAATATGCAATTATAGACACCCTACATTGTTGCATATCCACCCCAAAGCTAAACAAAAGAGTTTGACTCAGGCCATCGGTGGTTTGGAAATGACCAGAGAAGGTGCTGTGGTGTCAGTTCAGTCCAGTGGTTTGACTGGGGCCGGTAAACAGGACTGCACACTCTCTATTTTGCCTGTTCAGGTGAGATCCAAGAAAGGGCAAGAAACTTTTGTCACGTATGCGTTTTTGGATCCAGGGAGTACTTCTTTGTTTTGTACAGAACGACTCATGAATCGGCTTAATCTTACAGGAAAGAAACTGGGAATCCTCCTTAGAACTATGGGACAAGAGAAAGTGGTGGACAGTTATAAGCTGTCAGACTTGGAAGTAGCCGGATTAGATTCGGACAACTTTTGTGGCCTGCCTGAGGTTTTTACTCAGAAGAGTATGCCTGTTCATCAAGGTAATATTCCATGCTCGAAAGACCTCCAAAGATGGTCGCATCTGAGAGATATAAAAATGCCAGAGATCAATGGTGATGTAGACCTTCTGATCGGCACTAATGTCCCTCAAGCTCTGGAACCGTGGGAAGTGGTTCATGCAGCGAATGGGGGCCCTTATGCAATTAAGACCATTCTGGGTTGGACCGTGAACGGTCCGCTCCGAGGAGATAATCAGATCAGTGATCAGTGTTTGCAGCCCAATATCACGGTTAATCGCATCTCCGTGGCAAGACTTGATGAGCTTTGGGAGAAGCAACTGAAGGTGGATTTTCCTGAAAATCTGCAGGATGAACAACCTGGTCTGTCGAGAGATAAGCGCTTTATTGAGTCAGTTTCCGAATCTGCCAAGCTCATTGATGGTCATTACAGTATCAGTTTGCCGGTAAGACAAAAATATCTAAAAATGCCTAACAATAAACCAGTTGCAGAACAGCGTGCATTGAGTCTCAAAAGGCGCTTGAATAAAGATCCATCTTTTTGCTCCGATTACATTGCATTTATGTCCAAGATGCTGGCTGATGGCTATGCTGAGAGAGTTCCGGCTGAACATCTGACTCGTCGGGATGGAAGAGTGTGGTATTTACCCCACCACGGGGTATATCATCCTAAAAAGAAAAAACTGCGGGTAGTTTATGATTGTGGGGCCACGTTCCAGGGGACATCTCTGAATTCACAGTTGTTTCAAGGACCAGATCTCACAAATTTGTTGGTGGGAGTCCTCACAAGATTCCGTAAAGAACCTGTGGTACTTATGGCAGATATAGAGGCCATGTTCCATCAGGTCAGGGTTCCGGCTGAAGACTCTGACTTGTTGAGATTTCTGTGGTGGCCCGATGGAGATTGCAGTCAGGAGTTAGTGGAGTACAGAATGATGGTGCATCTGTTCGGTGCTACTTCCTCTCCTAGTTGCGCTTGTTTTGCTTTAAGAAAGTGTGCTGAAGACAATCAAAAGTGCTTCAGTTCTGCGGCAGTTAACACCATCCTACACCATTTCTATGTTGATGATTGTTTAGTGCCTGTTGGCTCTGAAGAGGAAGCAGTATCCTTACGTCAAGAGCTTAGTGCCTTATGTGCTGAAGGTGGCTTTAAGCTCACAAAATGGGTTAGTAATCGACGTACTGTCCTTGCTACAATTCCTCCGGAAGAGCGAGCCAAAGAGGTAAAAGATTTGGATCTGGATAACGACTCCTTGCCTGTTGAGCGTGCCTTTGGGTGTGCGGTGGTGTGTCGAATCTGACTCATTTAAGTTTAAAATCGTACTTAAAACTCACCCACTCACAAGAAGAGGAATCCTGTCCATGGTTAGTTCGATTTATGACCCTCTTGGTTTCGTGGCCCCTGTCGTTTTGTCTGCCAAGAAGATCCTCCAAGACCTTTGCAGGAGACGTTTGGGATGGGATGATCCTTTGCCCTCTTCTGTTGTCGGAGAATGGATGGCTTGGCTGGAAGACCTTCATGACCTTGAAAATTGGGAGGTCAATAGGTGCTTAAAACCTGTGGACTGTGGTCGTCTTGTCTCTGCTCAGTTACACCACTTTGCAGACGCAAGTGAGGAAGGGTTTGGGACTGTGACTTACCTGTTGCTCCATGACAATAATGGACGAACTCACAGTGCATTTGTAATGGGAAAAGCACGTGTAGCTCCTCTTAAACTTGTCACTATTCCTCGGATGGAGCTGACTGCCGCAGTGGTGGCTAGCAGGATGGACAAGTTGTGGAGGAAGGAGCTGCAAATGGACCTTGAAGAGTCGGTCTTTTGGACGGACAGCACTTCTGTTTTGAAATACATAAAAAATGAGACATCTAGATTTAAGATCTTCATAGCAAACAGAGTGTCTGAAATATTGAAAACGTCTAACGTATCGCAGTGGAGGTACGTGAATACATCAAACAACCCTGCGGATCTAGCTTCCAGAGGTGTTAAAGTTCAGTCATTTTTAAAGACTGATGCATGGCTCTGTGGTCCTGACTTTCTTCATGAGCCTGAGTACAGGTGGCCTGAAAATCCTGAGACATTGGAAAGCTCTCTCTTTGGAGACCCAGAGGTCAAGGCTGTGGCGGTGAACGCTGCTCAAGTTGAGCAGGTTAGTCCGGTGGAGAAGCTCATTGGTTACTTTTCCTCCTGGTTCCGTCTTAAGAGGGCAGTTGGTTGGCTTCTCAAGTTTAAGACCTTGCTCCTATCCTTGGTGCAACATCGAAAGCTGTTGAGAGAAAACCTTTCTAATTTGGATCTAAGTACTGATCAGCTGGAGAAAAAGCTACAGCTTCAGATGGACGGTGTTAAGGCTCAAGTGCCAAAGGATGTTTTATCCTTGGAGGATATGGTCATGGCAGAGTTAAACATTATCCGTTTCTGTCAAAAAATAAGGTTTCCGGAGGAACTGTCCAATTTGAAGAAAGGAGAGTGTGTAAGAAGGACAAGTCATCTCTACAAGCTCAACCCGATCCTGGATGGTGATCTCATTAGGGTTGGAGGACGGCTCAGTAGAGCAGCAATGCCACTTGAAGCGAAACATCCAGTTATACTGGCTAAAGATCAACACATTTCTAATCTCATCCTTGCTCATGTACATCAAGAAACAGGCCTTGGTGGACGAAACCACATGCTTTCTCATTTACGTCAGAAGTATTGGATTCCTGGTGCCTGTGTTGCCATCAGAAAGGTTCTGACTAAATGTGTTATCTGTCGTAAACTGTCTGCTTCACCTGGACATCAGAAAATGGCTGATCTTCCTCACAACAGAATTACTCCTGATGAGCCTCCTTTCAGTCGAGTTGGTTTGGACTGTTTTGGGCCATTTGAAGTTAAACGTGGAAGAACTGTGATCAAGAGGTATGGGCTCATTTTTACATGCTTGGCAATACGAGCCATACACCTTGAAGTTCTTTCGTCTTTAGACACGGACTCCTTCATTAATGGTTTCAGAAGGTTTATAGCAAGACGTGGGCAAGTCCTGGAAATCCGTTCAGACAACGGTACAAATTTTGTGGCCGCTGAACGTGAACTGAGGCAGGCTACTGAGAATCTGAATCATAACCTCATAAATGATGTACTGTTGCAAAAGGGTGTTAAATGGGTTTTCAATCCCCCAGCAGCATCACACCATGGAGGCGCTTGGGAAAGATTAATTCGGTCAGTTCGTAGAGTGCTGAACTCGGTCTTTAAGACTCAGATCCTTGACGAAGAAAGCTTGGCAACGGTATTTTGTGAGGCTGAAGCGATTGTTAACAGTCGTCCAATAACGAAAGCATCTACAGATCCTCAAGATTTGGAGGCATTGACTCCTAATCATCTGCTTTTGCTTAAATCGCAGCCGTTATTGCCTCCAGGATTGTTCAAGGAGGAGGATGTTTATTCTCGTCGTCGTTGGAGACAGGTTCAGTACATGTCGGACTTGTTCTGGAAGCGCTGGGTAAAGGAGTACCTTCCTGGACTCCAGGAGCGCCAGAAGTGGAATTCCGTAAAACGAAACTTTGTTTCAGGAGATTTGGTGGTACTAGTGGATGATATGGCACCTCGCAATACTTGGATTACGGGAAGAATTGTGGATACTGTTCTAGATAAAAATGGACTGGTACGAAGTGTACGGATTAAGACTAAAACTAGCTATTTGAACAGACCAATAACCAAAGTCTGCCTTCTGCAGGAAGCAGAAGGGCAGTGAAGATCTTGTACTGTTTAAATGGACTTTGTTATTATTGGACTTTAAAGTACTAATAGTTCATATTCTGATTGGTGTCTGTCTCCCACAAGGTAATAGTGGTGGTTAATTATTACTATGAAATAATTTGGGGCCGGAATGTAGGAGCCATACATTGGGTTTGATTAGTCTTTCTTGATATTTCTTCTTTCCTTCTATACTGTTGTGTATGTGCACGAGTGGTGTGACGTCATTTGTAACTATGGCACCGTGAGGGGGTGTGGTGTAGGGCTGGGCGATATGGAATTTTTTTTTATCACGATATGTTTTTCCATATTGATCGATCTCGATTCTTATCACGATATGTAGTTTTTGCAGATGCTGCCAGTGTAAGGGACATCCTGAAGCTTGAAGAAACAAGATATTCACTGAAACTTTAGAATAAAGTTTAATAACATAAAAAATTAAAGAATATGCCTTTCAATAATGAGCACAAAATATTTTTGTTAAGGTCTTCATGCAGCCAAAGGATTCACATTACACTCCCACATTTATGAATCTTTATAGTCAAGAGAGCAGTGTATTTGGAGGTATTTTTCAGGTATTGAAAAATACAAAAATAAAAGGTTGTGCACATCATTTGTAATTGCAAACATGAGTCATCTCCCTTTATACAATAATACAAACTTTTACTTATTGAAACATTGTATATAAACTAACAGCTGTGACAACTATCACATCAAATTGCTTTGGCTGGACAGTGAACATCTCAAGTAGCCTACAAAAAGAGTAAACATGGCCCTGGCACAAATACTACCTGTAAGATTAAGGTAGATCTCTAGAACTGTTTTATAAGTAGAATGAAATCTGAGCCAAAATTGCACAAATATGTAAACATAGTAAACCAAGGGCTGGGCGATATATCGCATGACATTAGGCACATCTCGTCAGTAAAGCCGGTTCCTTGATTAGTAGTAAATCGCCATCACCTGCTTTCAGATGGAGCAGCATTTACAACACAGAGACGTAGTTAACTGACAAGCTGAGCCATATCGCATTAATTATCACGGATCGGGATCGCCTGTGATAATTAATGCTATATGGCTCAGCTTGTCAGTTGTCTGCCATATCCAAACCACGCGTCCACACAATTGACGTCGTGTTACCTTTTTTTCAACAATGTCTTCGGTCTCGAGTTATGTAGTGATGTCGCCTTCACATTCGGCATTATTTTCGCTGTCCTCAACTTCAGTTTCGCTCATTTTTTTTAATCCTTTTTACAACTTTTTTCCCTCTCTCTCAGTCTCCTTCTGTTTACTGTAGCCACGGTGCTCGCTGAGAAGTAGGCGTGCCCTGCCGGCAGATACTGTTGCGCTTAGTTTTTCATGTGATATCGAATAATACGTCCCAAGCATATTATCGAAATCGTTCAGAATATTATCGCGATCCCGTATCGAGATCGAATTATCGCCCAGCCCTAGTGTGGTGTGTATATTAGCGTGCGTGTTCACCTGTGGGATTTGGCGGGTTGTTTGGAGCATGGCTGCAGGGTGAGCATGGGGAAAAACTTTCTTTTGACCGTCACTACTGTCAATGACGTTATTACCATCACTACCTGTTACTATGCGCTGTTTGATGTATCATCACTTGACTGATGGAATGCATCTACCAAAGTAAGTGATTGGTGTTTATTCTTTCTGCTGGTGAAACGGAGTAATAAAGATAACATCAGATGTAATGCTTCGGTGTGACGCGTCTTTAGTATAATCTTCTCATGTCTTAGCCTGCTGCGGCTTTTGGATTGTTTTTTGAGTATACGCCGCTACAGTATTGTTACACCCATAATAGGAATCCGGATGAACGAGTGTAATTTCAATAAAGAGTTAAATAGAATAATCAAATGCATAGCTAAACTATCATACAAATGACCAATAATCAATTGGCACTAAAAATCTGTGATAAAATGGAGTCAGATGAAAGTAAATTGCCACTACTTTGCCACGCTGAAAAGACAGAACCTTTACCCCCTCTATTGGAAACCGTTGTTGGGTCGATTGGGCAGGCCTTACAGATCCCTTGGCTTTTGATCCACCATTGGAATGTTCTCATGTGGAGCAGGCCCAACTGAACCACAGGGGACGCTGCTGCCATAAGACCCATCAGTCTGCGGCATACCCTAAACTGACTTAGACATCTCTGTAATGTCTGAACACGTGCTGGAGACAGCCGTGACCACATCGTGCGAGAATCTAGGTCCACACCCAGAATAGTCGTAGCCTATGCTGACATGGCAGCAGCACACTCTTTTGAAGGTTTATGTGTAAACCTAGGCTTCTCAAATGACTGAGTACCAAGTCTCGATGAACTATTGCCAAATCCTGAGATTGAGGTAATATCAGCCAATCGTCCAGGTACAAGATCCGGACGCTCTGGAGCAGCAGCGGGGCCAGAGCCGCTTCCATACATTTTGTGAACGTTCATGTGGAAGTATCTATCCCTTAGATCGATGGCCACAAACTAATCTCTGGTTCGAATGTGAGATAAAATGGACTTTAACGTCAGCATTTTGAATTTGCTTAACCTGAGCGCAAGGTTTAAGCGACATAAGTACAAGATCGGATGCAAACCACCATCCTTTTTGGGCACAACAAAATAACGGCTGTAGAAGCCTGACTCCATCTGAGCGGGGGTATCTCTTCTATAGCCCCTTTCTCTGAGAGTGACGAAATCTCCTGACTCAAAGCCGAGACCTTCCAAGGATGCACTGTCGTGGGAAGGATCCAGCTGAAAAGAGGTGGGCCTTTCTGGAATTGGATGATGTAGCAATGTCGAATGGTACATAACACCCATTGCGAGATGTCGGCAGTCTCTGCCATGCGCAATCTGCGGCGGGACAGTTAAGACCGGAGCCAGGAGCCCACAATGAGAGAGGCGAATACGCTTGTGCGGTTCATCCAAATTCTCCAATGGAGGGCCTGGCCTTCAAGGACAAGCTAAGAAATCAGGAACTGCTGCTGGGGACCTGAGAACGAGAGGCCTTGGCCATCGAACTCAGGTCTATCCGTCTGCATTGCTGCGAGTGAACCGGTGGATGAGTCCTAGGACCACAGTCTCTGCGAGGGGGCTCCATAGGTCTCCATAGGGGCTCCATAGGTCGCAAATCGTCTCTTAACAAAAATAACAGGGTCCGCGACACGATCTGGTCAATGAAATCCTGCTCCTGGAGGGCCACTGTCCTGCAGAGCTTAGCTTTAACCTCAATTAAACACCTGAACCAGCTAATCAAGCTCTTACTAGGCATACTAGAAACTTCCGGGCAGGTGTGTTGAGGCAAGTTGGAGCTAAACTCTGCAGGACAGTGGCCCTCCAGGACCAAGTTTGGACACCCCTGGTATAAGGCCTTCAGACATTCGTCACACTGAAGGTGTTCCCATAGCGATGGCTTTGCAGCGTTGAGTGAACCTACCTATGAAAGGGAACATTTGAGATAAAGTACACGAGTCCACTAAATATAGTATTAACATTGTTTTAGTGTTTTTATTTTATTTTATTTTTTAAATGTACATTTATAACATTACACTTTGTATTATACTACTTTTGCATCAAATTACAAAAAAACTAGTTAACACTGCTGTGAGAGTTTTTGTAAAACAGCGGCTGTGGGAGTGACTGTAAAATTGACATCTTTCTCTCTTCTGACTGCCAATATCAATCTCTATTTATCTTTTCCCTTTTTTGAAAGTTGTGAAAACACTATTGTGGAGTTTTTCTTTTGCTATTTAAGCAAATGGGAACACACAAAAAAATATTTAATGTATTCCCTCTTTCACCGCTATAAAAGTTTACCCAACTATGATGACTTCCGCTTCTGAGAAACCCGGAAATGTGAAAATGGTCTATAGGCCTATATGTCACGTAACGTAATATTTAGTTTCCTCAGTAAAGCCGTTAAATGTCCATTAACTCAGTTTTGACTATGTTGCATATTCATTGTATTTATACTTATCTTGTTCTTTAATATTTAACGTAGCAAATAATTCTGTCATGTTTTTATGACAGCCACCATACGCCTATATTTTAACAAATGAGCATTAATATATCTCAAAGAAAGTGAGAAAAAATAGGTCAGCCGATTTTATATCCAAGCTATAAACCTTGCTGAGTCACTGAATAGCTTTCATCTATACAATGCTCAATATCTCTCAAACCAAATTGAAAATGCTGTTGACATCTGGAGAACATTTGATCAGATATTCATGGCATCTGTTGAAACCATCAATAGCTGGTTGCCTTCATTCACAATGCAAATACATTAACTCATGTTTTACATGGTTTTAATTTGCTAGCTATAATTAGGTCTTGACATCCTTTCATATCATCTGCATCTGAGTTCCATGTTTCTTCCAACAGTGAAAGTTCAACCAATAGAACAGGAAGGCAGATGTTCATGTAAATGATGGTAGGCTTACAGGTGCAAATATGCATACTAATATCCTAATTTGTGAAAATCACCATTCCCATCCATTTTAAATAATTTATTTATCTGTTTTTATGGCTCTGTGGTGACATGTGAAGGGGAAAAAACATGCAGCATGAACAACTTCTATGTATAGTTACTCAGCTGTGTGATGAATGGCTTTAACCCTTCCTTTCTTTTCAAATTTAGTTTTCTTTTTCTTTGTGAACCGCTAATAAATAGCTGGAAGCCTGGCTTTTACCTATTCTGGAGCCAAGCACCTTTACAGAGCACGTTCCTTAAAGCACTGAATGCAGAATATAAATGAGGACCATTGTTAATGCCAAAGAAGGTTAAGAAGAGTAAAGAAGAAACTGCAATTAAAGCTGGCTTATTTGGATCAGATTCCTCTCGTCTTCATATGTATGTGGTTGCAAATAATTCAGTTCAGCATTCTTGCTCAAAAAATCTCTCTTTTTGACTGCAATTATTGGTTGTTTACATTAAATCACTGACAGGAGTGTATGTGCTTTAAAAAAAAACTGGTATAATGAACAGCACCAGGAATAAAAGTCCAAAGAAAGGAGGCTATTTGTCATTTTTTACCATGCTTTTTGAATACTAGGCCAGAATTCAGATTGAGAATTTAGCATGAGACCACTCATCAAAAAAGTTGCACGCTAATGCAAAGTGCATTTAATTGGCAATTTAATAATGTTTCTACTATGAAAGGGTTCTCAGTACTGTCAGTATGTGATGCTGTTGTGTAATCCATTTAAAATAGATGGATAAAATTGCTTCTGTGCAAATTAGTCTCTGTATAGTTTTTCAATATATATATATTCAATATTGGTTGTGTTCAATACTGTTGGCCTTTTGAAGACACTACAATAAACAGGCGCATGGATTTTTTCCATTATCAGTAGCACTTACTAAAGTATTAAAGCCTATCTCACATATTATAATTTCCTCTGGCACTGTTTGCACTGCAGACTTTAGTGATACCGCAAATTATGCAGCTTGATGGGGGAAGGTGTGCTTGTTTTAATCTGATGTTTGCCTGGTGGATTTCAGAGGAACAAAATATAATAGAGACTCCAGAGCGGACTCTCTTAAGGCTGTAAACAATCATCCCAGGAAACTCTGGTATCCAAACATCAACATGCTGTGGGGGAAAAAGAAACAATCTCGAAAATGTACATCTAGTTTATATTTTTAACATCTTCAGACTTTCTAGTTGCTTGTTCAAATTTCCAAATATACAATTTGTTAATGCAAATTTGTTTTATTAGGGTGCTGAATGTGATGCCTGACATGAATATCATGACAATACTGCACAAACAAAATATTTAGAACTTTTCTGAGCACATATTTTTACTGCTAACGCAACCAATGAAGCAGAATTCCAGCTGGGCTCTGTTACCATGTGAACTAATGTGCATGGTGTGTGCCCTTTTCACATTCACATAACCCACATGGCAAGAGTTCTCTCGCTGGCTGCTTTTGTACATGTATTTTGATTAATCTATGAACTCTTTTCTTCAGTGACTTTCAAACCTGGTACATGGGGGTTTCTGGCACTGAATTTTGGGAGCACTTATTTGACACCTTCAACTGAGGTCATGGAACTTTTACTAATGAGGTGATGAACTGAATCAGTCATTAGATAAGAGAGACATTCAAAATGTAAAGTGCTGGGGTCCCTCAGGAGCAGGTTTGAGAAAAACTCCTTCACCGAACAAGCATTTTATTTTGCTATCGGGTTGGGAAACCTTTAAAAAGGACAGCGGCAAATGATTTTAATTATGTTTTATTCCATTAACATCCTGTTTTCATTGATATTCAGTTTTGAATGTCTGAATTCTTTTGCTGATGAAGACAAAATAAGACCTCACCAGACTGCACAGCTATTCACCTTTATTTTTAACGTAACTTCAATTTGACGAGGCTTCCAATCTCATTTGTTTCTCGTTATTTTAGCAGTCTGATATGCTGCTTGATATTGCACACTGTTATTTATAATATTATTCAAATTTATTATGGTAATCATAAACACAGGTTTGTTGTAGAGATGCACAGATACAAAAATGTTCAGTGACATTCAACACTGGTCAACATTGCTGATTGATCTGGATTGTTGGAAACATTTGGGATAATGTAAGTACACAAGCCAACAATGTTCTAGTGGTTTTTGGATATTTTAATCCAATAGTGATTTTTCAGAATCATTTCTGCCAAAACCAATAATTTGATTTTCTTAAGGGAAAAAAAAATCTCGCCAAATTAATGCTGTAAACTACAGGGAACCCTCTCATTTTGTAGCTACATTACTGTAATATTTGAGATTCAAATTAACAAAAGAGCCCAAACTATCAAATGCTATTTATGTTTAGATGTAGGCTAATAATTATACTAAAATAAAACAATTAGGCCTAAATGTTTGTATACAAGGTAAAACTACAAGGTAGTTTTCATCAAACACTTGTCTTCATGACACATTTTTTCCAAACATCATAAAAAAAATTATTAAAAAAATAAAAAAATGTAATAGCTAACTGAGGAATTGTGAATTTTGGATAACTTTCCTGAGGTAAATGCAACTTTAAGTGACATTGTTCTCAAGCTGTTTTATTGATATCTTTCCACAGCTGAAACACTGATTGAGAAACTGCATGAAATATGATACATATCAGCAAGTTGTAGCCTACTGTATCTTTCAACAAGCCCCCTGATGTACATTCATGTTTTAACCTGCTATAACTTGAATTAAAATGGCAGAAAAGACTTGTGCTCCACGCTGCCGCTTGAACTGAGGAGCAACAGCGATCTGTCACAGAGCTGCCAACTCTCACGCATTCACCGTGAGACTCACGCAATTGACACTTTTCACACGCTCTCACGCCACACATCCATTTTCTCACGCACAGAAAAATCGTGAAGCAAAGAGGACACGGAGACCGACAGACTAGACAGAGCAGGTTACTTATGATATATTAAAAAAAATCTCAGCTCTCAGATTCTGTCAATTTTATTACGAAATTCAAACAATAAACACCGTTTTGGTGCTTGTAAATGTGACGTGACAGATCCCTAGCGGCACGTGAACCGATCATCTCTAGCTAGTAAATAAATATTGAAAGATACAGTACAACTAACCGAAATGTATATTCCTCATACATAATATCGATCAGTGTTTTTCAACCGCGGAACGGGGTCAATAAAACAGCTGGAGAACAATTATGTCACATTTACCTCAGGAAAGCCATTTAATGACCATAATATAGGCTATAGCACGTTAGTTGGCTAGAAAAAAAGAGCTATAGAGAGTATTTTGCTAAATATGTGTTCTATATTACATATTTATTATATTTTTACTTATATCATAAAGTTGTTATTATAATAAAAAAGGAATTATATTTAATTTGAGTTATCTTTAACCTTAAATAATACTACCAGCTGATAGGGCTCTCAATGTTCACAGCATTAGGTGTTTTTTTTTCTTGAGAAAAATTAACGCCTATCTTGTGTACCTAATATTTATTCAAATGAGTCAATATTAAATCAAATCACAAGAATTGAATTTAATTGAAATCGTGAAATTTGTGTCAAGCAATACATTTTTTTAGCTTACCAGAAATTGTACCATGTAAACATTGTAACATGTTGTCACTAAACCTAATAAAATTCAGTTTAGTTACTGAAATGTTTTGACAATCACAGTAGCCTACACTTATTGTGATGCAAGATTTTTTTTTTTCACATGCCCCTAATTTCCCCAATTTTTTTCCACATCCCTCACCCCGGGTAGGTACACAAGTCAACAGTCAATCAGTGTTCTAGTGGTTTTTGGATATTTTATTGGCACTGCTTCACAGAAAGCTTGGAACAGATTAAGTTCCTAGTCATGGGCACCATAAATATAAGGTTTTGAGTTAAAAGGACAATTGCACAAGCTCTGAACTCTGTTAAATTGATACTGGAATTTTAGTTTGGAGGACTTAACTCACAAGTGAAGACAATAAAGTTATAACCATAGATTTCAGACAAGGATCAACTATATAATACAGGTAGAACGAAACAACAGGATAGGGGAAGTTGTCATGTGTTTACATATTTATGTTACTGTTTACATTTTGCTAGATAAAAAAAAAAAAAAATCTATTTATAGATCTACTTAATGGGATGTTCTGTATGGAAGTAAAATAATGACAAATGTTTTTGAAACGAAAAAGCTTGTTGAATTGCACTTGAAAAAATATGCATTGCATTAACATGCTTGCATTTTAATGCATTGTATTTTTATGGGCTGAAATTCAACATGGTTGTCTATTTAAGCTGTGAATATTTCAATTCAAAACATTTCACACGTTTTCATTATTAAATATTTAATAATCCATGTTCACCTTTCAGATTTCACTTCCAAAATATTCATTCTGTTTAAAATATACAACCTATAATATTCGACAGGCAATTTTCGGCCCATTTTATTTCGCTTTACAAATTCGCTTCCACATTTTCAGTGGTTCAAATTCAACAAAAGATTTAACATTTGACATCCGGGAACGGCAGAAATATCAGTAGATTGCCAATTGATAATATCCAGCTGTTAGTCGACCTCACCTCACAAGCGGCTGTTGACGAAGAAAATTATAGAACAATGGGTGAGAGACTCATTCATTCATAAAAAACGGATTTACAGAAATGGAGTGAGCGTATTTGTGATGTTTATCAGGGCCTGTATATATATGAAAACGACATTGGTACACACGTTTCTAACTTCAATAGCATTTGAAGAAAATGACCTACAGCCATAAAACAACTGTACAGTGTTCATGTAGGTGCCAGGCATGATGCACACCTCATCTAGAGTCACACAGAGTAATTTATCCCGCCGGTATAATAGCAGCAGTGCCCGAGATCCGCCCATAAAGTTACTTGCGTTTCGCGTTTGATACTTGCGTTTCAGATCGTTAAAATAGGGCCCTTTGTGTCTTTATCTGCTTTACCATTAATATACTGGCCCCTGATAAACATCACAAATACTTACCGCTGGCTCCATTACTGTAAATCCGTTTTTATGAATGAATGAATCTCTCACCCATTGCTCTATAGTTTTCTTCGTCAACAGCCACTTGCACCTCCTGCTGGTGAGGTCGACTAACAGCTGTTAGTCGGCAATCGGCAATCTACTGATATTCCTGCCGTTCCCGGAAGTCAAATGTTGAACTTTCTGTTGAATTTTCTGTCGAATTTGAACCACTGAATTTGTGGAAGCGAAATTGCAAAGCGAAATAAAATGGAAAATCATGGAATGTTTTGAATTGAAAGAAAGAAAGAAAGAAAGAAAGAAAGAAAGAAAGAAAGAAAGAAAGAAAGAAAGAAAGAAAGAAAGAAAGAAAGAAAGAAAGAAAGAAAGACACATTAAACTTACATTAAACTGCATTTTTTAATAATTGTGGATAAAGGATTCACATCTTTAACTGCACAAGCTGCTGCATGGAAAATTAGATTTTTTTCAATGAAATAGCCATAAACTTCTTTGAATGTATACAAGATATGTGATTTACATCCTATTAAAGCTATTTTAAATGACACTGTGACTCTTCATATATTTGTTTCTGTATGAGGATGTTTTTTTTTTGTTTTTTTTTTACCTTATTAGTATTTCATGATCTTGCTTTATTTCAGCAGTTTCAAGGTAACATGCAGACAGCTTGTAGAGATAATACTCAAAGGACTCGTTTGTGAAGCTTTGACATACAGAATAAGAAAAAAGTTTTTGCCTCAGCTAATATCTTGTTTTGTTAGTGTGAACCCATAAGATTTCGGTTTGTTTGCAATAAGACACACACACACACACACACACACACACACACACACACACACACACACACACACACACACACACACACACACACACACGCACAGGCACTTTGTTTTGTTTTTTTATAAAACAAATTACAGTTTAAGACAGACTGACAAAGGGTCCTCTGAACTGTGAAATAGCCTGGCAGAAAACCACTGACTTCTGACCTGTACTGCTGCCTGAATCATAAATGTATGCACTGTTCGTTCATTGGCCAGAGGAGAACTGAGCCTGGTTTCTCCCAAGGTTTTTTTTTCCCTCCATTCTGTCACCTGATGGAATTTTGGTTCCTTGCCACTGTCGCCTTTGGCTTTTGTCTTGCTTAGTTGGGGACACTTCAGGGTTCGAATTACGGGGAGCTCGGCTCCCCTGAAAAGGACCTGGGCTCCCCTGAAAGCCTACTTTGAGACATTTAGGGGGAGCTCTAAAACACTGTCCATTTTTTGTGTCGCATATAGATTTTGATTTTCTGTACATTAAGGTTCCTGAAATAAATGATGATATTAAAAATGTGTCAATGTTGTGTGTTTATTCGCTCATTACATTACTATTTCCGAACATCTGGGGTTTTTTTATGTTATTTTTTTTTATTTCCGAACATCTGTCTCCACTAATAAATGCAATGCTGTGTCTCCTGCTGTGACCCATGCGTGGCGGCGCTGCACTGAAATTACTACGTTTACGTCACCACTTGAACTTCTCACTGAGTTGGTATTTGAATGTTAGCTTAACTTCAAGTTCAAAACATACTTTATTCGTTTTTTGGAACACTCTGTGGATACTAATACGAATGTCAAAAAGAAAGCAGCCAAACCTCAGTCAATTTGGATTTACAAAACAAACGAAGAGGAGTGATGACAGCGCACCAGCTACAACTAGCTTGCCGGTGTTACCGCCGCCGCCGCTAAAAGTTGCTGCTAGTGACAGCACCAGCACCGAGGATAGCGAGACTTGGGCGCCAGAAACCACCGCTGCGACCTGCAGCGGACCAGGCGATCATGCAACACCTTTCAACTGGACAACAAAGCAATGGAGTAAGTGGAGAATCAGGAATACATGGCTCTAATCAAGGGCGAAATTGTCAATCACACATTGGGGGGGACAGCTGTGTACTTGGTACCTCTAGGGGGGTCCGGGGGCAAGAAAATTTTGTACATTTTAAAGGTAAATTCATTAATCTGGTGCACTTTGAGTCACCCGAATCCACTGTTAAAAATAAATAATCCACCCGCAAACCGCCCGAACCTATGATATTCTCTGATTTAGATATCTGCATCCAGGGCCTGAAGTTAACTTTTTTGACCACCAGCCACTGTGGCAGGTGGACTTAAAAATCCACCTGCCACAGTAACTTTTTACCAGCCATTTTTTTTTTTTTTTTTTTTTGCCTTATAAAGGTGAAAAATAGAAATCACACAAACATTGTTCTTTAACTTGTAAGAATACACATATAAGTGCTGCATCTTTTTATTCATTGATTTTCTGTGTCACAGACATAGTCATATGTCATATTCATATATACTGACAACTGACTGCTGCTAATCTCCACAAGAGTCCACAAAAAAGGAGCAGATGCACTCCTCTTCCTCCACTGCTGCTGCATCTTCATAAGGTCTGGTCTCTTTGACATGTCCCCACCACTTTTTGACATGTCCCCACCCCCACCAGAACTGGGGCCCCCCACACCCAAGACAAAAATGGTTTGGCCACTGATCAAAATTTGATGTTGTCATTTAATTTGAAGTTCAGTACGCTCAAAATGCCCGGTCAGCACAAGTCCGGTGCTCAGAAGAGGAAAGAAAAGAGAAGAAGAAAATAGAGGTTTTCTAAACAAATATAAAAAAATAAAATAAAAAAAGCGGTGACGGTGAAGCTGGAACTAGTAAAGTCAACGTAAAGCAAGGTAAGAAACAGCGCAGCAAACGCTTACGAGCATTGTCAGGAGTTTTCCTGCATTAAAATTTTTTGGGCGGCCGAAGATTTTTGTCCCGCCAAAGCCGCCTCGATTTTTGTCCCGCCAAAGCCGTCTCGATTTTTGTCCCGCCAAAGCCTTATTTGATCGGTAAGTGATGTAGAATAGAATGACTGCTGCGCCTGACAGGGCGATAACGAGCAGAGAGAGCCCCGGCCGCGCGCGCGCACTCTCACGTCTTCAAACAACACGTCGAGCGCTGTCTTGCGCTCTCTCACTCGCGCATATTAATCAAAGTCAATTTAACCGTTAAGCAGAACTAAATTAATATGAATATTACTGGTAAAGTTACCGGGTACCGGACATTTTCTCACTGGTTCCCAAGTCAACATACACACGCACACACATCTGTGTAACTGTCATTGTACCATAACCAACGTCAGCTTTGCTTTATCTCATCTCATCCCATCCCATCTCACCAACAGTTTAATACTGTTACTCGCACATCCAAAACGTATTTTACGTCGCGGACTTAAAAAATAAATAAAAAAACCAACAACTAATGAATCACTCAATTCTCATTGGCTACCCGCCAATGTGGCAGGTAGATTGACAGTTTTACCCGCCAATTGCAAAATTCACCCGCATTTGGCGCGTGGTCGGGTGTTAATTTCAGGCCCTGTCTGCATCTGATCATCACATTACAATTATTCAAATTCTTAGTGTTAAGCATGATAATATGGTAACATATCACACTGACATGCTGATTTAAAATGAACATTTATTTAAAATAAAAGTTCTTCTTTTGGCAAAATTATATTTCCTTAATAGCCTAAACAGAGGCTTTACTCCCTTCAAACTTCAAATGGTCAATTTTTCATTACATTACTGTTTGAAAACACTCAGAATAGTTTTTTGTACCTTTATAAAGGGCATTTTCCCCCCTAATTTTATTAACTGTATGCTCCATCTTTCATTTCAAATTCTTAAATTTGATAAATATATCCAATTAAAATAATAAGACACTAGGCTGTTACCAATCAAATTAAATAATTTACATTGAAAAATTATAACTGTATTAAATTAGATTATTTTAAATATTTTTATAACCGCAACAGAACCATCACGGTGGGGAAAGTGTATCTGACCATGTGACTGTCTGTCCGAGTTTTGTCGAGAGCCGGAGGCGGCACGAAATTTGACGGAGGCAGCCGCCTTATAATTCTTTATGCAGGAAAAACTCTGGCAATACCCATAAATGGAAACATAAATTTACAACTGTACTTCGGTTTCTCTGCGAGGACACCGCCGTCACCTGCCATATGAAATTTCACCATGTGAGACGACACCGCCGTCACCTGCTCTGTCAGATTTCGCGCTCCTAACTCTTCTTCTGTTTGGTTTTTCCTAACTCACTGACGGTGCACGAGCTACTAAAGGTATAGGGAAAACATGACATGGATTTCAGGAGAAATAGGTTTTGTTGAAATAGGTAGTGTAAGGCCAGTCGAATGGATTTGGGAAATGGACTGGCCGGGATTTTATATTTTCGGAGCTGGAAAGAAAGACATATTTGCAATCACATCGATATTGCCCGCATAATCATACAGTATGATCAAATATTGGGGGGGACAAATTGTCCTTCTTTGAATATTGGGGGGGACGTGTCCCCCTGTCTCCCCATAGAATTACGCCTATGGCTCTAATACAATTACTTACTTGATCTGTGCGTTTGTGAGGATTGGCCCTAATCCTATTTAATATTGATGTATTTTTTTTTTATGATTGTTGTGAGTTATTCTGTTTTAATCATGATTTGCATGATGTAGGCCTAAGCGCAGTTGATTCAGAACCGTGGACAGAGCTGTTTGCCCTAAAGGCCAATTTATACTTCTGCGTCGGGTTCGCGTAGAAGGTACGGCGTAGCATACGCATTGACATGTACCATACGTCGTACCCTTCGCCGTACCCTGACGCGCACCTCCTCAAAAATGTAACTACGCGTCGCGGCGACGCGGACCGCAAGATCTGTGATTGGTCGGCTGGATAGCATCGCGTTTCCTCCTACGCATTTCCGGAATGATCTTCTGCACTCTGCACCGCCCGCCCGCCATTTTTAAATTCCGAAGATCAGTGAAGAGCCATGGAAACAGACCAAGTGACCGAGAGATTGCTTGAAGAAGTGCGGAAATACAGCCATCTGTATGACTCCTTCAGTCGCCATTGCTCGTAGAAACCTAAACTCAAAACAGCCGCGAGGAATGTAAACACAGTGGAACTGGAACATTAAAACCCACCCGCGCCAACTAGCGTTTCGGCGGTGTAACTGCAGAGCAACACAGACATTCGCAGAAGTATAAATGCTCACGACGGCGTCGCCTACGTGCGTACCCTACGACGTACACTACGGCGTACACTCGACGCAGAAGTATAAATTGGCCTTAACACTGACAACACTGACTGACGCTTGCGTTTTGAAGTAAACGGTTTACTAAGTAAACAATAGGGTTACTGTAAACCTATTGTTTTAAATGCCCGAACATGCACCAAAAGCGTTAAAGTCAGTCAGGGAGGATCGGAAAATAGGGCTCCCCCGAAAGCCACTTTGTAATTCGAACCCTGGGACACTTAATTTTCAACAATATTACTGATCTGCTTGCATTGACACCATTACATGAGAACTGAACTGAGCTGGACAATGACATAACTATTTTCTCCTGAGCGGCTGTATAGATAAATGAACTAAATGAATAACTTTTTTACAACAAAAATTAACCATCACTGAACTTAAGCTGGAATATGGCACTATTTTCTTCTAGATCTGCTGTAGCCTACAGCTTTTTTTGCATTCATTTCCTGTTATCGCTGGAAAGCTGCTTTGAAACAATCTGTATTGTAAAAAGCGCTATACAAATAAAGGTGACTTGATCCGAACAGAAGCTGTCTTTTGTAGTTCTGGACTTCTCTCAGTTGTTTCATAAATACATTTTGTCATAGATATAGGTATGAGTTATAAAATTAAGTGGATCATGTAACATCTGACGATTGATTGATTGATTGTATGTGTGACTGTCGGCTGAATAAACTCATCAGGAAGGCAGGCTTTGTTGATCAGTCGGTCGATACGGCAAACATGCCATATAGGGGGTGAGATGTATTGTCCATGATGGTCCTGTTTGGACATCATTCTCCTCTCAGCAATCCCCTCCAGAGGATCTCCAGTGAAGTGACATACTGTGTAATGTTTGCACCTTTTGTAAGATGACCCTGATGTGTGCAAAAAGGATCAAAGAGAAAAAGAGAAAACACCTATTGAATGAAAAACTGCATTGCTAAAATAAAGATAAAAAATAATAATATATATTTCATATATATACACACGTGTACATATACATCTATATAAAACCTGGAACCTAGCTGAATTCATCCAATTACAAGAGGTCCACAATAGCACGGATTCAAGCTGCTCCATCTCTTATCAACATGGATTTAATGCCCAGGTGAGTTTACTCACTATTATCACACAAAACATCTGTGTGGGATCTGTAACCTTTTTTTTTTTTTTTTTTAACAATAGACAGCATTATTTATTTCATTTTATTGATTTTAAACAATTTCTCTGCATTGAATAGCTCAATTTGTTGAAGAGTTTAAAATGTCACTGACTAATGACATAGAGATTTCCAACCTCCATTTCAAAACAGTAATTCAAGTTGAACATTTTTGTCATTGATGTGTTGCCCTACACTGTGTGTTGTGTAGGATTTACAATGTAAAAATTTTACTCAGAAATTGCTAGTCAATTTCCCTATTGATTGGCAGTTTACATAAACCATGCATCTCACATATTTCAAGTCAAGTCAAGTCACCTTCATTTATACTTTTAACAATATGAATTGTTTCAAAGCAGCTTTACAGTGATAACAGGAAATTACAGTAACAGAGATTGTTTTGTCTTTACAGCAGCTCTAGAATAAAGTTATTGTCCAGCTAAAGTTAGTTTTGATTGATTGATTCACTTCTGTTGTGAAGATCATTAGTTATTAACTTAGGGCTGCTAACACGACACCGTTCTAACAGAAAACCCTTAACGTGCTCCGGCCGCCCATCCGCACAAAACAGTGCCTGGTGGCTCGATAACGCACTCCCGGAAATAGGTTCCAAGGTGCAAACGATTATCAGTTATCTCTGCGCAAACCTACGCAACCTCTGCACAAACACCGACGTTGCGCCCGGGCACGGCACATGCGCATCACATGTTCAGTCCATAGGTATGCGCGTTTTAATATATATGTGCACAGGCGTGTAGTCCTTATTAACAAATCAGCCCTCAACAAACTACTTGTCTGGCCTTAAAAATGTATAATACAGAATTATTTATCGCGTCCACGTTGCCACGTGGTGACTCTGTACAGATAGAACAACAACGTTTTATCTGTACTGAGGTAAAGGGAAGTGAAGGAGGCCTTCACAGGGGAGAGCCTAGTTGAAACTTCAGGACTGCGTTGTCGTCATGTCCAGGCGCAGTTCCTTCATCAGATCTGGATACAGCCTGGATCCGGTGGACTGCGGTAAACCTCGGGATAAACAGACTAGAGAGACTAATATTAACGTAGACGCCATCCTTTTTATGATGTAACAAGTACATCAGGATTAATGGGAAGTGTTCCCGGTTCTGGGTGACCTAAACTATGCAGTCTAACATTGAATTATAGAAGTCTATAATGTGTTATGTGTATACTAGGCCAAAGATATGTGTTTTTAGTCTAGATTTGAACTGACAGAGTGTCTGCTTCCCGGACAATGTTAGGAAGACTGTTACAAAGTTTAGGGGAAGTAAAAAAATAGGAGAAGGATCAACTGCCAGCAGTCGATTTTGATATTTTAGGTCAACTGGCCCGAATTTTTAGATCACAATAGACGTGAAGGACTATAATGCGTTAAGAGCTCGCTCAAGTACTGGGGAGCTAAACCATTTTAGTCCTTTGTAAGTAATCAGCAATATTTAAAAATGTATATGCTGTTTAATAGGGAGCCAATGCAGTGTTGACAGAACCGGGCTAATATGGTCATACTTCCTGGTTCTGATAAGAACTCTAGCTGCTGCATTTTGGACCAGCTGTAGTTTATTTATTAAGTGTGCAGGGCAACCACCCATAATAGCATTACAATTGATGTCATGAACGCATTAACTAATTGTTTCGCATTTTTCACTGAGAGCATATGACGTAATTTATATATATTTTTAAGATGGAAAAATGCGGTTTTACAGATACTAGACACGTGACTTTCAAATGAAAGATTGGTATCAAAGAGCACACCCAGGTTCCTAACCGACGACGAAGACTTGACAGAGCAGTCAAGTCATCAGCCATCAAGTGTTAGACATTATTCTAGATTATTACGTGAGGAAGTTTTTTGTCCAATAATTAGAATCTCTGTTTTTTAGGAAATTACGAGTCATCCAGTTTTTTATATCAGCTATGCATTCCGTTAATTTTGTGAATTGGTAAGTTTCGTCAGGGCGTGAAGAAATATAGAGCTGAGTATCATCAGCATAACAGTGAAAACTAATGCCATGCTTCCTAATGATATCTCCTAAGGGTAGCATGTACAGAGTGAACAGCAACGGTCCTAGTACTGAGCCTTGTGGTACACCATACTGAACTTTTGATCGAAAAGACATCTCTTCATTTACTGCTACAAACTGATAACGGTCAGATAAGTATGATTTAAACCATGATAATGCAATTCCACTATTGTCAACATAATTTTTGAGTCTATTTAATAGAATGTTGTGGTCGATAGTATCAAATGCAGCACTAAGATCGAGTAACACTAATAGAGAGATACAACCACGATCGGATGATAAGAGGAAATCATTTGTGACTCTAATGAGAGCTGTCTCAGTACTATGATACGGTCCAAATCCTGACTGGAAATCCTCGCAGATATCATTTCTTTCTAAAAAAGGAACATACGTAGTTGTGAGGAGACTGCCTTTTCTAGTATCTTAGACAGAAAAGGTAGATTCGAGATCGGCCTGTAATTGACTAATTCTGTAGGATCAAGTTGTGTTTTTTTAACAAGCGGTTTAATCATAGCCAGCTTAAAAGTTTTTGGTACGTATCCTAATGACAAAGATGAATTAATGATAATAGATAGAGGATCTATGACCTCTCCAATAGCAATGAATGAATCGAATTTTTCCTCAACGAGACTAC
Organism: Leuciscus leuciscus; assembly: GCF_965113295.1. NCBI lineage: Eukaryota > Metazoa > Chordata > Actinopteri > Cypriniformes > Leuciscidae > Leuciscus > Leuciscus leuciscus. The sequence goes on from NC_138729.1 coordinate 44,641,519, forward strand.
AATGCACTGCCTGATGCGATACTGTAGTAGATGGTTGCATAGTTTTCTCCCTGATATTATCAATCTTGTAAGTAAAGAAGTTCATAAAGTCATTACTGCTGTGCTGCTTGGAAACGTCTGGGCTAGAAGCTTTATTTTTCGTTAGTTTATACACGGTTTCAAATAAATACCTCAGGTTTTGTTTATTTTCTTCTAATAGGGTTGAAAAATAAGCAGATCTAGCAGTTTTTGATGCCTCTCTGTTTGCAATCATGCTCTCTTTCCATGAAATGCGAAATACCTCTAGTTTTGTGTTCTTCCAGTTGCGCTCCATTTTTCTGGAGTGTGCTTGTTGTACCACTGCGTTGGATTATTTCCTTTAATCTTCTTTAAGCACAACAGAGCAACTGTGTTCTAAAGTGCTGGAAAAGAGAAAGTTAAAAGTTTCTGTCGTAATATCGAGTTCTAAGCTATCTGGGATGCTGAGATGATGAAACTGATCAGGAAGATTATTAATAAAGCAATCTTTAGTGGCAGAAGTGATAGGTCTAACATATTTGTAACACGGAGTCGGCTTTGCAGCCTTGGCTAAATGAAGGGTTTACGAGACTAGATAATGATCTGAGATGTCATCGCTCTGCTGCAGAATTTCAACGGCATCAACATTGATTCCATGTGATAATATTAGATCTAGAGTATGATTACGATAATGAGTAGGTCCTGACACGTGTTGTCTAACTCCAATAGAGTTAAGAATGTCTTTAAATGCCAATCCCAATGCATCTTTTTCGTTATCTACATGTATATTAAAATCACCAACAATTAGGACTTTATCTGCAGCCAGTATTAACTGGTGGCCTGTTTACAGTAGCCTGCACAAATGCCAAGCAGGATTTATCATTTACACTAGATAGTGTTACATTAAGCATCAACACTTCAAAAGAATTATATTTGAAACTAGACTTCTTAGTAATTCTGAAGATATTACTATAAATTACAGCAACACCTTCCCCCTTTGCCTTTCAGACGAGGTTCATGTTTATAACAGTAATCTTGGGTGGGTTGACTCATTTAAAGTAATGTAATCGTTTGGTTTTAGCCAGGTTTCTGTCAAACACAGCACATCTTAGGTTATAACCTGTAATCATATCATTAACACTAAGTGCTTTTGAAGTAAGGGGACGAATATTCAGCAACCCGAGCTTTATCATTTGTTAATCTGTTTATTCAACAGGGCATCTTGCTTTATCATTATTATTTATAAATGTATTAAATAACCAAACTTCAACAACATGAGGACAAGATCCTTTGAGCACAGCGGGTGATGCTTTGAAGTGAACAAGAATATTCCAAAATACAAATAAGAAATTCCTTTGTTTCCTCAGTCCTATTTTTTTCCCTTGCATCCTAATGGGGTGGAACCGAGACCCGAGGAAAGGAAACGAGGATGCACAAATTAGAAAAAAGAAGCATCCGTCAATATTATTGATTTGACTGCACTGACACTAATAGATTAGAACTGAGCTGCATCACTGTTTTCTCCAGGGCTGCTTTATAGATAAACTGAACTCATTCCATAATTGATGAACTTTACACAGTTATTTAATCGAAATGAGTCAACACTGAGCTGATTTCAAGTCAAGTCACCTTTATTTATATAGTGCTTTTTACAATACTGATTGTTTCAAAGCAGCTTTACAGTGATAACACGAAAATAATGCAACATTTTTTTGTTTCGCCTGTATAGTAGAAGAAAATAGCGTCATAGTCCATCTTAAGTAAGTTCAGTGATGGTTCATTTTTGTTATAAAAAAGTTATTAATTTAGTTCATTTATATATATATATATATATATATATATATATATATAGCCGCTCTGGAGAAAACAGTGATGTCATCGTCCAGCTTAGTTCAGTTGTATTGGTGCCATTGCAGGCAGATCAATAATATTGTTGAATATTAAGTATACTGATACTGAATAATGACCATTTACTATTGTCTTTTAAGAGCTGCTTTACAGCAGAATTGAATTCTGTTTGTATCATTGAATCACTATTTTCCTGTTTATCACTGTATTGTATAAAGCACTATATAATTAAAGGTGACTTGACTAAACACTATGGGACAGTGGACCTCGAGTGCCAGAGCTGAGAAACCCTGCTGTAAACTGTTTAAACTGGCATGTTTACATTCTATCATACTTTATGGACACTCTTTGATTTTATTTTGTTTGATGAATGTTTTCAACTTCCTTTAACCTTTTAAACTAATTTTCAACCACATTACAATTTCATAAAAAATACTTTCACTATTGCTATTCATACTCTTGCTTTAGAGCTGCTCAGCAAATGTTTGACTGGTGTTCTTCTCAGCTGGCGAGAATGAATTTCCCTGAAGGCTGCCACTCTAACACAGTCTGCCATAACCATCGCACCATTATAGAGTCATGAGAGGAAAACTTAATGCATGTTATATCACTCATTCAGTCTCTCCATAGCCTAACATTTTCGTGAAAACATTCTCTTTTATTGCATCTGGGTACATTAACTGTTCACCTTACATGCATAAAGAATGATCTTGTTGTTTATAATCAACATTTTGTAACTCTTCCCCTATGGAGTGATAGTATATGACTTCTCGGGAAAATAATATTTCCACCCAAAAAAAGGCATGATTTCTTATTAATTTTTGTCTAGATTTGTCCCTCCATGCATTTTCACTCTAAATTATACACGAAACTGAGCACTAAATACAGGGCAAATATTGGCAATAGCTAACACTAACAAACTAACAACAAACTGCCAAGATGCCTAATGTCTATGCACAGAAAGCCTGTTGTTCTAGTTTCACAACCGTACAATACATGTTTAATATTTAATCAAAACCACTAATTTGAGATTATCTTTGTTATAGACCCTTGCAGAGTGATCAACAAGGGTAGCATGGAATGAACTTAAATCAGCACGACATGACTGGTAATGTATTATTTGGCTCCCAGACCAGGAAGAGCAGATTTTCCTACTTGAGCCGATTCCGCTTCTGCTCTCTCGCAAGGAGGTGTTTATTACTTGGAGAAAGCAAACTGTTAGCATTCCCATTTATTCCAATGGCAATTTTTAATTTTCTTGAAATTGTACATCTTTGTTCATTTAAACCCATTGGCAACTATAGTTGCCGCAGTGTATAGTTGTCATTAGAAAAGTATTTTTCTAGATGTTATCCATGTTTATCCATTGAGATGTTATCTCAATGACATGCAAGCAAACAACCAAGTAAAGGATTTCAAGAAGGGAAAAAAAAGTATTAATTTCCTTCCTGTCACATGAGGCTGTCAACTTCCAAACTTGGCGAAGGCAAACCATCCCAAAGAAAGGTCATCCTCACATTGCTAATAAGTATTTTTTGTTGACATAAATATCTATATAATCATGAAGGTCTCTAGAATCATCCAAACAAAACAAAACTTTTTTGTATACTTAATCTAAAGTCCAAGCGGCAACTATAGTTGCCAGTGGGCAAATGCCTTGTATCATGGGAAAATGGGGTATACTGTGTTAATAGGTTAATAAATCAAGGTTATAGGTCTTTAGTACATAAACATAACTTAACCCTTTAAATGCTATCTCTACTGTACAGAAATGGTCTGTATGCACTTTTCTTTTTTTTCTGTTACAGTATATAGATGTAATTTTTTCTGCATTCTATTTATTTTTATTTTCATTTAACTTTTTGATACACAATGCCCGGTTATGGCTGCACTTTGTTCTGCACAATGTTCCACCACTTTAACTCTTGTGCGCTGTTTGTTTGCGGTTTACACTCAGGCTGTTTGGGGTCTCCAGAGACCCCAGGCAACAAAATGTAATTTTGTAACAGAATAATTGTTTTTTGTTACTAATAATTATTTATATAAATAAATAGATTTTTTTAAAATAGGCCTATAAGTTAAAGTTATAAATATATATAGTTATATAGTTAGTTTTTATATATATAAAAAACAACAGCTTTTTATGTAGAATTCACTTTATAAAAGACCCACATTTCAAAATTTCATTCATGGGGATAACATGGATAATTTGACATGGTTTAGTGTAAGATTTTTGCCCATCTTTTGGAAAATGCTGTTTTAAAAGTAAAAAATTATCACTTTAACCATGGCTGCAGAGCTCCACTATTAGCTATTTGACTAACTGAAAGACATCTTTTCACAAGTTTTTCCAGTTGGATTCATATCTACATATTATAAAAATCACAATTATAACTATAAAAGTTACTTTGTCAAAGTTTAGCAATTTTTGTACTGAAAAAAACCCAGATAATAATGTTACAAAGATAATAAAAAAAAAAAGGTTAAGTCTTTAGAGTTTATCTTTTCTGTTTTTCATATAATTATACAAATTTAAAGTGTGCCACTTCATTTCTGTCTATGTGTTTTCTGTGTTGTTTCTGATTTTGATTCTAATCATAATGTAACTTTATTAAAAAACAGATTTTTTTTTGTACAAAAAAATGCTAAACTTTTTTTTTAAAGTAATTTTTATTGTTATAATTGTGATTTCATTATATGTAGATATGAATACAACTGTAAAAACTTGTGAAAAGATGCATTTTAGTTAGTCAAATAGCAAAAAGCAAATAGTGGAGCTCTGCAGCCATCTACTGGTTAAAGTGATAATTTGATCAGTTTCTTTTAAAACTGGATTGGGCAAAAATCTTACACTAAACAAATTAAACTCAAATTATCCATGTTAGACCCATGAATGAAAGTTAGAAATGTGGGTCTTTATAAAGTGAATTTTACATAAAAAGCTGTTTTTGTACTTAAAAAAAAGTTTTTAAAATCCTCCCCAAACTGCACAAATGTGGAGTAACACGAATAAACAGAGAAAAACACATAGATCTAGAAAGTGTTGACAACTGTACAAAGTCTCATATCATTTGGACAAAGATAACTTTTTTTTTCTTTTTTTTTTAAGCAAAAGTCATTTGGGGTCAAAAAGACCCCGAACAGCACACAAGGGTTAAGACAAATGAATTTGTCGTTTGTTGTGTTTTCATATTCAAGAGATTAATTTGTTAAGACCTGCATCTTATTTAAAGTGGATTGTAAATTAAATGCATAAGATTAATATCAGTTTGGAAATTATTTATAACTTGAAGAATATAAAAATGTAAATAATACATTTAAAAATAAAAGTCTCCTTAAGGCAATGTTTTCCTATTCTTTTACAGTTTTTCTAAAAGGTTATTAGGTTTAAATCAGTGCAATTCAAGTATAGGCCTCGGATAAGTTTCAAACTTATTTTTTCTTGAACTCTGCACGGACAAGCTGTGCAAAGTCTGAACTTCACTTTCATCCCCACCAAGAACACCATAACCTGTTCTACACTTCCCTGTGGACCCTTCTTTCATTTGTATTTTCATTTCAAAAACAAGTCTGTCTGAGGCACATCACAACACTGCAGTTGTCTTCACTCAATGCCACGGAAATACCCAGGGTCAGTGGAGTGGAAAGAAACCCCTGAAAGCCCTGATATTTGAGCATTTTTCCCCCCAGGTGCTTGAAAGTGCAGGCTCAACTCACCAGTTAGCCTCTGCTAATCATCCCTTGTAGAAGGAACCCATCAGCAAACCAAACATGGAGAATTTTACTACACTTTGTATTAGTGCCCAATAATAAGAACATTCATTTAAGAATATTCAGTTGTTAATAGCAGGGTGAAATGGCTGATTCTGTATTATTATTTTTACGTTTAGGCAGGGATGAAGAGAGGTGAGGATCCAGTTGCAGCAGTAGCCTATTTATTTAAATAAAAAAATCCAAATAGAGGGTCAGAACGTGGAACGTGATTAATAGAGCTGGAAAGCAACCACTTCACACAACACACTAAAAGACAACAACTGACAAACCAAGACTGAAACATGGGAATATTCATGGGTTTCATCAGGTCCCTTTCCACAGGTGTATAAAATCAAGCACCTAGATTATGAATGCAGACTGCATTGTGCTTGATTAATACACCTGTGGAAAGGGACCTGATGAAACCCATGAATATACACAGGATAACAAGAGGTTAACAAGGCACACCTGAAACTGATTAATCACTACAACTAATGAGGGTAACTATGGCAACAAACAGGGTGGCATAGGGAACAAGGAAGTTAACACAGAAACAATGGGAAACATGACAATTATGCTATATGTTTGAGAATCATTAAAACATGTTAGTAAAAAAAAATAAAAAATAAAAAATAATTAAGGTAAGGACTGTTATAATGAAAGTGGTGTGATAAGCCTCAAAAGCTGGGCATTATTAGTCGATTTAATTCGTGCCAGTAATTGCTGATTCCTTCATATCAACTACTGCACTCATCTGTTTGATGATGAATGCATTAAGCTGGAGAATGTGTGCACTATCTCTGCATTCTTTGGATATTTACACAGGTTACCGTTGCTGTATGCACTAAGAATGAGGCTAACCTACAAAATAATATGAAAAATACATTAAATGTGTTTCATAACTAAATGTTAAATGTCCTGTTTAGCCAATAAATTCTATATCGTCAAAGCAACTACAGATTACAAATGACCAATTAGCAACTGTATTAGCACAATTAGCAACATTATTTTCTGTAATTTCCTTCATGTTTCAATTGATGTTTATATTAAGTGACGAAACATCTTGTTAAGCAAACATACTATGTGAAACACTTTTATAAATACATTTATGCAATTTATATGTTGTGCTTTTATCTAAAGTGACTTACATAGCATTCAAGGTATATATTTCATAAGTTAATGCATTCCCTGCAAATCGATCCCTGCATTGCATGCTCTACTGTGTGAGTTACAGGAACAATAATCTAGACCTCAACACTCACAGTAACTCACATGACAGTGATATTCACTGTAGTAAAATTTTCCAGTAAAATTCAGCTCTTAACATCACCACACAACAAACAAACAAACAACAAAAAAACAACCACAACAACAGCATAAAGTATAAATAAAATAAAGCGTAAATAATGTCAGCGCGATCCAAAACAGTAAGTCTGTAACTATAAATGCATACCTGTCATAGCATAAGATTATATATAATGCATAATGTGCATTATCTATAAGAATAATGCGACAATGTGATAAGATTAGCAATCAGAGAACAACCCTGAATTAACGTAAACTTTTTTCCCTTTCCCAAGGCTGTTGTCAGAACATTCAACCGCAATTTGGTTAACTCTGTAAGACCAATGCTAAAGAAAGCCTTGTAGACCCCACTTGGTCGTCACATTTTTATTCATCAGAACAAAATGATTATCACAAGGCTTCAGACTGACTGAACACAATAACTTTTTTTTTCATTTAAAGAGTTTAAATGAACCGGACAAACCAATCAACCAAATGTATTATGTTTATTTACAAAAACCTAACATGAACCTTTAATTGATATCAAATATAATTGCAGATTTAAATGATCAACAGCAATACATCTGAAATCCACAGTCTTACATACTAAACACTCCTCTCTCCAGAAATATTCGACAAGAAAAATAAACGAAAAGATGCCTTGGAAAATTAACAGCACAGCATGTAAAGCCTGTATTACATTATCACCCGCTCACTGGTTCCAATTCAACAGCTAATACATGCTGTTTGACAATGTGTTATACTCCTGCTAACAAATGCTGATGCTGTTATCGAACTTCTGTTCAGTAACCTTGATTTCATTTTCAGTCTGCTCTCATTTGCAAGACTCTGGTGAAGGGTCTGTGATTGTATCACATTCTAAGCATGAAATTCCTTTCACATGTGGCAAAAAAGATCTGAACTAGTATTCGTATTTTCTTTTTTTCTTCGGATTAACATATTTTTTATAAGGAGTTATAAATAACCCCAAAAGTTATTTCTATCATATCTTGATCAATGCTTAACTTTTGATGATCATGGTCTATTAACAAGAATAACTCAGAACAGCATAATGAATTTTTGCTGTCATAATTTACAATGCATCATGTAATATAAAAGAAAAGTGTTCCAATTAGATACTAATAAGCAAGTTGAATGACTAATAACCATAATAGGAGTCCTCAGTGGAGTCCTGTACATTCTTAAACACCCACAATTTATTAATAATTAAGTCGCGTTCTGATGTAATTAACAGAGTGTTTAAAACTCAAAACTAACCAGCAAAAAAACATAATCAGTCAATGGTCCACACAGCTGAACTCCTTATCTGGAAAAAAATAATAATAACAGGAGACCTAGATCTTACCACAATACACCTTTTGCTCTATCAGCTTAGTTACATAACTTCCTGTTGTCCAACCACATGCAGTATTTTTCACAGTTGAGGCTTAAAACACTGCAAAAGACACTTGTGCTATAGCAAACATTTCGAGAGGCTGCTCACTGCAGAGCCAATGGGTGGAGCCAGTCCAACCACACCCTAACCCTGCACATAACTCTATTGCTAAACATAACTCCACCCATTATGTCCACGGAGGTGGAGCTGGACGTCATTTGGCTCTGCAATAAGCACCACTTGAACATTTCTTTGCTTTAACCAAAATCAACACAGACACTCCCTCTCTCCCTCTAGAGGCCACCAAAAGTAACTTCATTCCTCCCTTTACTATGCTTTCTTAAAGAGTTAGTTTACCTAAAATTTTTTAGACATACAGTACATGTAATTTACCACCCTTTTCCTTTAGGTTAAAGAAACAAACTTCAAACACCATGGAAATTTAAACAAAGCACATTATCTATCAAGTCAAATCCTTATAAAAAAATATAAAGCTGGCATAAAGGTCAAGAGAATGTCTCAAGTTGTATATGCAACCTGGTTTCCTGAGAAGGGGAACAAATTGCTGCGTCTTGTTATTGATGCTATGAGGGAACGCCATCAGAATGACATTTATGAATGGCACGTTTAAACAAAAGCCAATAATCATTGGCAGACAGTAGTCCACGACGTCACACACACAGGCACCTGAGTTACATCAACTCTTTTGTCTGAAGGAGACACGCAGACAGGCCTAAGGTATGGCAACGAAATGCAGTGTCTGTTCCCTTTATAGGGAACCAAGTTGCAAATGCAACCTGAGACATTCCCTTTCGAAGTGGAACTTCAATGCTGTGTTTTGGTATTGACGCCATGGGGAACGAATACCCACTATCCCATGCTGAGGGTATGCCTGCCTCACTAGTCTGTGAATATGTACAAACATAGAGGGCATAGCATAAATGGACTTTGCGGACTACCCAGCCGGAGTCAGAAGTGTGTGAACCCCATGTGGCTCATAAAATGGCACTATTCCCTAAGCCAAAATACTAGGAAAGATCCCCCAAGCTTCTATGCTCTACAGCAAGGGAAACCCAAGCTGTTACACCTTCATCCCTCCCTTGCAGGACATGCCCCGGCCAAATGGCCCCAAGAGCAGAGCTCTAATGGGAAAATATCCAACATTACCTCAGCTATGTCAGGCATATCTCACCAGAATTCGACAAGGCTCTACGGGTGCAAGGTGCTAAAAACCTCAGTAATTAGCACCTCCCTTCAATATTGCCACTCATCCAAGTGGGAGCATACATTCTACCCTTACTCAGAAAAGAGAGGCAAATGAGAGCAGGACATAATGCAGTTTGCCCAATAACTCTCATCACTCTAAACCCCAAGGAAGCAGCAGGGGAGCCAATTGGCCCTTCTTTAAGACCACAAAGTAATTGACTTACCCTGCCTTAAACCAAGGCACTCTACCTTACTGTGCGTTCACACCGGACGCGAATAGCGCGTCAAATTCGCGCCTGCCGCGTCTAGTTATACGCTTGACCACTTTGTGGTCTTAAAGCGAAATTTACGCGCATCAATTTACGCCATCTTTTTTCGATGTTTATCGAGCATTAGCGTTAGCATTAATCGAGAGAGTCACCGCTCATATATGCTCTGGAGAGCAGAAACAGCTGCGTAGGGGACATTGTCGCTGTACTCGGGTCCACCAGACCCTCCGGAGGGTTTCAGGAGTTTCACAATTTGGTCCAGGAGCTAGGTTTGGTGGACCTAGCGGTGAGGACGCTGACGAGGACAGCGTAGGCCGTATAAGGCCTCGGCCTCGAGTGGTCGCTGCCTGACGAGCCTGCGCTGTACAGCCCGGCGCAAGGTTCACCCTCGCCCGCACCCACCTAATCGGTCATTTATTTTTGTTTTGATAATAAATGGAGCCAGCCTCCAAAAGTGAAACCTGTCCTGTGATTTTTTTTGTTTGTTTGTATACACTAAATTGTATTTGTTGTCTTTACATTAGATTAATAATGTTTCATATAGATATGGAATAAATTGCATTCAATACAAAATGAGTATCTCTCATATATTGAAATCGAGTTTTTATGTGAAAGATTTGCTTTGTTGTGCATTTTAGTCATATTACAAAATAATTTATTGAGGCCAAACATAAAATAACATTATAAACTGTCACTTCACCACGTGACAGCAGAAAGCAGGCTCCTGATTGTTTAACGCGGCGCGAATTGATGCAGAAGTTCAGATTTTTCAACTCGGGCGGCAGACGCGAATTCGCGTCAAACGCGTGAATGCACAAAAGCACTAAAGGCCAATTTATACTTCTGCGTCGAGGGTACGCCGTAGTGTACGTCGTAGGATACGCACGTAGGCGACGCCGTCGTGAGCATTTATACTTCTGCGAATGTCTGTGTTGATGTGCAGTTACACCGCCGAAACGCTAGTTGGCGCGGGTGGGTTTTAATGTTCCAGTTCCACTGTGTTTACATTCCTCGCGGCTATTTTGAGTTTAGGTTTCTACGAGCAATGGCGACTGAAGGAGTCATACAGATGGCTGTATTTCCGCACTTCTTCAAGCAATCTCTCAGTCACTTGGTCTTTTTCCATGGCTCTTCACTGATCTTCGGAATTTAAAAATGGCGGGCGGGCGGTGCAGAGTGTAGGAGGAAACGCGATGCTATCCAGCCGACCAATCACAGATCTTGCGGTCCGCGTCGCCGCGACGCGTAGTTACATTTTTGAGGAGGTGCGCGTCAGGGTACGGCGAAGGGTACGACGTATGGTACACGTCAATGCGTATGCTACGCCGTACCTTCTACGCGCACCCGACGCAGAAGTATAAATTGGCCTTAATAGTACGTTCACACGGGGCGTCAGCGTCAACGCTTGACGGAAGGCGTGGCTGAAGTTTGGCACTGACGCCATGGTCATAGCAGCGTCAGCCAATGAAATTAGACAGGAACTCAACAACAAGCTTCATTGTCATTCAACATGGACGCCAATTTGGTTGCATTAGCGATAGCGATAGCTTGTGTGGTTACTGTGAACGTTCAACGCAAGTTGAAACGACGTGGTACTCGGCGCTTCTGGGTACATTCTATTCTCAGAGAGCGAAAACAACGGGGAGAGTATCACGGACTTGTCCAGGAGCTGCATCTGGATGGGGTACTGTTTGAGCGGTACTTCAGGATGTCCCCGGACACCTTCGACGAGTTGCTGGGGAGGGTGGGACCACTGATCACAAGAGCTGATTCCGTGATGCGGAAGGCAATTGTACCTGCCCAGCGACTCGCTATCTGTCTTCGGTAAGAATAACTTTATATTACTGCGTATTCTTTATATACACACACACATACATACATGTAGAAAACAAGCTCATGTTCGTTGGTAAATAAATAAAATTGAATATCTCATAGTCCGATCTGTCTTCGGTAAGAATAACTTTATATTACTGCGTATTCTTTATATACACACACACATAAATACATGTAGAAACCAAGCTCATGGTCGTTGGTAAATAAATAAAATTGAATATCTCATAGTCCGATTGTCTGCGTAGTAAAAGGTATGTGTATGTATGTATGTATGTGTATGTGTGTGTGTGTATGTATGTGTGTGTGTGTATGTATGTGTATGTGTGTGTGTGTATGTGTATATATATATATATATATTGCAGTGTCTTTACTGTATAATGCTTTTTTTCCCCCAGGTACTTGGCAACTGGAGACTCATTTAGAACTATCGCCTTCAGTTACCGAGTGGGCCATTCTACTGTCGCAGGCATTGTGCAGGATGTGGCCAGTGCAATCTGGGAGGCTCTGGTGGAGGACACCATGCCAGTTCCAAAAAAGGAGGACTGGAGGGCAATAGCTGACCAGTTCTATGCACGCTGGAACTTTCCCAATTGTCTCGGAGCAATTGATGGGAAACATGTCCTCTTGCAAGCGCCAGCGAATTCAGGGTCCTTGTTCTTTAACTATAAGTCAAGCTATTCGCTGGTGCTCCTGGCTGTTGTGGATGCCAACTATCTCTTCCGTGTGGTGGATGTTGGTGGCTATGGCAGGACCAGTGACGGTGGGACACTCCGGAATTCAGCGTTTGGAGAGAGTCTGAGAGATGGTACGCTGGACTTACCACCAGATGCTGCTATCCTTACCACCAGATGCTGCTATCCCTGGAGCAGAGCATCGTGGGCCCCTTCCCTGTGTCTTTGTGGGAGATGAGGCCTTCCCGCTCACTACAAACCTCCTGCGGCCATACCCTGGACATCACATCCCACCAGAGAGAAGGGCATTCAATTACCGCCTCAGCCGTGCTAGGTTGGTAGTTGAGTGTGCCTTTGGCATCCTCTCTGCTCGCTGGCGGATGTATCGTCGTGTCATCGCGACAAGTCCGAAGGTTGCTGAGGCATGTGTGCTGGCCACATGCGTGTTGCACAACTTCCTCCAAAAGAAAATGCTGGAAGGTCGGAGATGCACACCCACAGCTGCACCTGCCAATGAAGCACCTTCAGCTCCAGAGGGCCTGAGAGATGCACCAAGGATGGGCTCCAACAATGCAAGCCGTAGAGCCATCCTCCTCCGGGACACATACTGCGCCTATTTCAGCCAGGAGGGTGCAGTGCCATGGCAGCCAAGTGCATAGAGGACTCCAAAGGCTCTTTTCAGAGCCCACCAAAGGCTCTTTTCAGAGCTACCTACACTTTATGTGAAAAGGGCACATTTCAATTATGTCATAAATGTATAATATTATTCTGTATTTTATTCCATTGCCTTGTATGACAATCTATTTTATGTTTGCATTTTCAGGTTTTTAATCATGATCTGTGCAGATTTCTGGAGAGAACATACAAATGTCTGCATCTGTTAGTACTGCTGATATGAGGTAAGTAAAAATGGTAAGTAAAAATGGCATATATATGCACATACATAGACAGCTACACACACACATACACACATGCACATATATGTGTGTGTTTATGTGTATGTGTATATATATATATATATATATATATGTATGTATATTTATACATATACATACATACATGTGTATATATATATATATATATATGTATATATGTATATATATATATGTTTATGTATGTATGCATATACAGTATGTGTGTATACATGTTTTTTGTGAGAGAAAACACAGCACAAGCATGAGTTCATTTTAATTGGTTTATTTATGCAAGTAGAAATGTGTGTGAATGTGTGAAAAAAATCATTTTTAATTATTATTATTATTTATCGTATTTATTTTATTTATTTATTTTTATTACAGGATGACGTCAGCAGCCTCCAGTTCTGCCTGGTACACAAGTTGGTGGATCTCAAAACGCAGCCTTGCTCTTCTCGTCAGAGGAAGTCTGCGAATGGATGGTAAGAGGCTTTTAAAGAAAATTTCATCTTCATCCTCTGGAGATGTTTGAGGCAGTGGGGGACGTGGCAGTGAAGCCATCTGTGTCAGGGGCTCGATTGCTGATAGCATTTCCCTTTCAAAAGCGGACATTTCATGTCCCTTTCTTTTCCTTCCCTTGTTTGCAACCCTGGTTTCCTCCTGCTCCGTCTGCCTTGCTACCATGGTCTGTCTGCCTGCCTCTGTCTGTCTGCCTCTGTCTGCCTGACTCTCTTCCTCATTCCCTGTCTCATCTCTGCCTGCAGGTGCTTGCTGGGAATTGCTCTGACTGCTTCCCTCGGCCTGGCTGTCCTCTGGATCTGGATTGAGGGATTCTCGGACAGAAGATGAGCTGGGTAAAAAGGATGGAGGCCTCTGGACATTACTAGATGTCTCCCTATCAGTGATAAATGGAGTGAGAAACCCCATCACCGCCATAAATCGCCATGGCTGTGTGACCGAGGACCCTGCTCCACTCCTTCTCATCTCCCTTTCTTTGTTTTTTTCTTTTTTGAACCTGTCTCTCAAAGACTTCCACCTGGTCTTGCATATGTCCTCTGAGATGCAAAAAAGAGAAATAAACAGTTCCTTCATATACACGTGTTTGTCAATTATTTATAAAATGTGTAGTTATGAAATAAATATGAATATTGGGGAAAATAACAGTTTACTAACGTTAATAATATAAAAATCCTGTATATATTTGTATATTAATTATATATAATAAATAGTAAAAAATCACCCACCACTCTGATCATGTTTTTTTTTTTTTATATGAAATTAAACCTAAATTTCTGATGGGCCGCTATTCTTGGCGGTACATTATATGTATGCTAGTTGTATGGTAGTTGTCACGGGTCCAATACACACCAGATTCACCAACGGCCTCTACCACCTCCTTCCACGCCTGGTCTCTCCGGTATGAATCCCGGTACATAAAAAGTGATTGGTCATAAAGGACCGGGTGATTGCCCACCGCAATAATTAGTTTCTCCTCCATTTTAAAATTTATCCTCAGTTTGCTGCTCTTGAACAGGATGAACGTGATGAACGTGATTGGCTGCCGCCTGGCTACTGTATTTGCATAGAGCGATCCTGATTGGCTGACGCTTCCATCTGCGTCGCTTCACTGGCGTTGCTCGCGGCAGAAGTTGAAAAATTCTCAACTTCTGCCGCGAGCAACGCCAGTGAAGCGCCGCCGACGGATCCACAATTCTTTTCGGCAACGCTTGACGTCACCCATTCAAAGTCAATGGGAAGCGTTGACGCTGACGCCCCGTGTGAACGTACCGTAATAAAATCATTTGCGCTTAACGCGCCAGACGCTCAATTCGCGCTATTCGCGCTATTATACGAATGAGGCGTATTCGCGTCTACCGCGCCGCGCTCTACGCCTCATTCGCGCCGCAGGAATTTTTTACGCGCGTAACGCGTCTTTGCATTGACTTAACATTGAAATCACTCGCGCCTGACGCGTCCGGTGTGAACGCACCATAAGACCTGCTATAGGTAGTGCTTCATCCTTTTCTTTTAGGACTAGACCATACACTGTAAAAAATCCAACTTACGTTTTGTATGACAAATTCAGTTTTTAAAGTTTATTCAACTATTTAACATGAAAAAAGTTGAGAAAAGTTGAGATAACTCAAACACGTAAGTTGAGAAAACTCAAAAATGTCCTGCAGCTGGTTGCCTTAAACTTTTAAGTTTTCTCAACTTTTTTTTTTTTTTACAGTGTAGTATGTGACAGATAACAAGGAGGGACGCTCCACAGGCGAACTTCCTCTACTTATTAGCATTGTCGAACCAGGCAAAGCAAAGCACTCATCTAAAGTGGAACATACATCCCTACTTCAAAACCTAACAGTAGTTAGGACGAAGTAGAGGGAATATATACTGCCTATACCTACATAACTCTGCTCACCCTGCATAAACCCTAAGGGGGTAACCTTCAGTCCTCACAGACACCCAGAGAGGGATATACTGTATCTCCTGAAAGCTGCTGACTGAGACCCCAACTCTGTATACTTCTCTTTGACTGCCTCATCGGCTGAATGTGCTCGCTCCATTGGCAAGGGGGACCCTTCAAAGAGGATGCAGCACCAGGGGAGATATAGCTCGCAAGCAGTTTTTCAGCTTGTGCATCCTCGCATATCGTTGCTCACACAGTCTCTTCACATGCAAATAATTCGACTGCATGGGAAAGACTATCCGAGCCGAATATAAATTAATTGACTTTCTTGACACCTTAATGTGGAGATATAGATGGAATAAAAGGATCACAAACTTAAATGCGGAACAGGCGGATTATTAACAACACCTGCCTCGACTCTCTCTGCATTTAATTCCTCAGAATTAGACAAATCACATTAAACAGTCCGGTCAGAAGAGGTGACAAAGTGGCATCCTGAACTGACATTAAAGCAAGATAGCAGGAGAAGCCCAAAATAGGAAAGACTCCTGTCAGACTCCTCCCTATGCTCCACCAACAATCCCCTCGTTCGATCCCGCCCTGCCGCCTCAGGACCCAAACTGCGATGTGCAGACACTCCACTCTCATCCCTCAAGAGAGTCAACCATGAGTGGAGCTTCCCACAGTGAATACAAAACAATGAATGCATTTAGCTTCCTCAAGAGTACTCTCTGATGATGTGTATCTCAGGTGTTTATCAAGCAAGTATCACCACGCTTCGCATGTGACGTCGTGGACTGCCGTCTGCCAATGATTATTGGCTTTTGTTTACATGTGCCTCAGAAACTGGTCACGCTGATGGCGTTCCCCCATAATGTCAATACCAAGAGGCAGCGTCAAAGTTCCACTTTGAAAGGGAACAAGCAGTTCTCTCATTATGTTAAATGATTAGAAATTTTTTAACTTCTATCATTTGAGCAGTCATCTGTTATCTGGTTTTCATGGTGGATTGGTAAATTACCTATGACTGAAAAATTATCCATGTACAAAGAGATAAAATACCAAATGTCCATGCAGTTTCATAATCTTGAAGTGAAATATAGATCATATATTTGTAGATGCTCTGCCAAATGCTCTGTCAAATGTAATTATGTCAGCACAGCTTGCAGTAGAGGAAAGCTAAGTTTTGCTAAGATTTGCTTGGTTTTTTAGAAAAGTTTTCAATTGGAAAAGAGCTTTTTTACTGTAAATGTTAAAAGAATATTAATCTAAAATGATTTTTTCATTATTAATTCACCCTCATGTCATTCCAACCCCATATTAACTTTTTCTCTGGAATACAAAAGGATACATTTTGACCAAAACAGACCTAAGTAATTCTTCTATAAAAATCTTTCTTCTTCATTTGAACTAGCCATACAGAAATTGTCATTTTGTGTTAATGGAAAAAATAACAACACATGAATTTTCATTTTTGGGAGAAAAATCAACAACAGTAGCTAGTAACAGAGTTCACTAGCTTCCGAATGAGCTGTCATAGCATACATTTTAATTGTACAATCAAGACTGATTCAGTCCAAAACCTACTCATGTCAAGGTTGATTAATTGAGGTAGATTGTCTGATAGCTATGTTTATCTCTGGAGTGGCTGCTGTTGTATAACAGACTAAGAAAAAAACTTGTATAAGTGTTCTTATGACTTCCTTTCAAAAGGAGAAATGAGAACCTTTCACTTGCTGAGTGTGGGTCTTTGTCTTCAACAGCAAGAGGTGCAAGACCTGTACCAGCCTGTCAACTACACACAAAGTGCTTTATCTGAAATTATCATTTTTTCCAAATGAAAACCTTGGTACGAATAATTTGGAGGAGGAGGTGGGGGGGTCAAATAAGGTCAAATTTGTATAATAATCACATTTTATTTGGGGGATCAAATAAGGCTTGATCAAAACATAATGTATGTGGGGAAGGGGGTGTCGTAGAAAACAGCCTACTCGTAAAATTAAGCTTTACGTTTCTATACATTTCTATAGTTATATACACTGTATACTGTATATATATATGCATGATGTTTTGGGTAGTAAATCCATGGAAGCATGGTATGATTTCTGTTTATTTAAAGTACAATCAAATATGTGGCCCCCTACACAGAAACGCACTGAACATTTAAATGTGATCACATGACTCTAATGCAAAGGTACAAAGGTATAGTTCTTGAAAAACTTTCCTGAATTATTTGGAGGGATTCATTGTGAGTGTCTATCACAAATAAGAAGCAAGGTCACTGTGGCTATGAGGCATCTGCTGATATTATATTGTGGCTGCACTGATCCTTTAAAGCAGAGAATTCTGCCAAACAGGATTTTAGACTTGAGTCTAAAATAATCCAATAAGATTTCATTTAAAAAAGGATGGATAAAGAGAAAATATTAAAGGGGCAAGGAAGGTGAAAGGCTTGTTCGATTCATATATACAGCTATATAGACTAATTAAAGGGCAGAAAAGAATCAGTGTACTGAGGTCTGCAGAGCACATAATGCTTGCTGTCTCAGTGACGTGGCACAGTGGAAGCATCAGGCATGACAGTCATTTCTGTTTTGCAGTATATTTTGCACCCTGTAACTTTTTACAAATGAATATGCATGTATTGTAATTTAAGAAAATATTTCCAATATACCAAACTTTCAGTAATATTCTGTCATCAGGCTTGGTTGCTCAGCAAGTTGCTCAGGGATTACTGTAAAAAATTATCACAATTTAACTTCAACCATCCAATTCTCCATGCTTGTACTTTAGGGTCGCAAGAAGGCTGGAGTTTATCCCAGACTTAACTTAAATGTACATTATGTAACAATTTTTTTGTTCAAAATTAACTAAATTTAAATAATGATTCAATACATCATCAATCCTTCTTCCAAAATGTGTTTTTGTCTTACCCTGATTCACTATGGTAAGCCTATTTTAAGTGTTTATATTTTAGATTGGGCGGGGTGGTTTTTGCAGGAAATTGCGTACATGTGTCTCGTTATATCTGTAATTCACGAGTTCACACTTACGAATGATCAGAGAGTAAACGGTTATGCGTATTTGGCGTGCTGTCCGGGGTGAGGGCTCCGAGCTTGGAAATTGGGCCCGAACCCAGAGTACTCCCCCCATCTCTGGTTAGGAAGATAACCATGCAAGTGTGAGGAGATGGGGTGGTGGAAGGATGCTGAAAACTGTCGAGAAATATGGGTGAGTCGACTGCGTATATTTATAGGTTTAACTCATGCTGATTGAGTGGACCTGTTGATTATTGATTGATGACAGCTGGTTGGAATGACTTGATTGCTTGATCATTAGAACGTGTTCCTCCCGAACCTTGTTAATAAAACATCATAATAGAGAAAAGTTGCTCCGGCGATTCTGACGCTGTGCATTTATGGTGTGGGAGCAGCATAGGTTAGTTGTCACAACAAGAGAGAAAGGTTGACATGGAGCAGCTAAATCTCAATTCTCCAGGGAATAACCCATTTAAAAAAATAAATAAATCTAAGCAGAACAGATGAGAATCTGAGAGAACGCGACAGAGCTCGTAATAAAACGAGAATCAACAATGGCTTGGCTTTTGAAGTTTTTAAAATATCCTTTATATATGTGTGTGTTCCCGATCTGTTCTTAACTTAAGTTAAGCATTAAACGCATAAAGCAATAAACACATTTCTTATCTATGTTATTAATATGAATATATGAGATGCATGATGAATTTGTGTGTAATATATCACAACAAAATAAAACAACTTGAAGTTCTGTTTATACATTAACTCCAACTCTCCCGCCATATCTAGATTTAAAATAAATCGCGAGGACATTTCACGCTGGATCACATTACCATAAACAATTAAATTACTTCCTTGAAGTGACCATCGCATGTTCCCTTTGCTAATGGATTTATGGAAGGGCCCTTGCAATTTGGGACAGGGATGTATGCTCAATGGCTAGAGTTGTGAGCCTAATTAACGCCTAATTAACGTCTGACCTGAAGATGGCGCCAGCTGAATCATCAATTCATCCATTTTCCAAACCGCTAGTTCATTTTGGCTTCAGCGTAATATCATACGGTTTATACATAGTTTCCATTAAAGAGTTCAAGATAAATCTTTTCATTACTAGGCCTACTGGAGATAAAGCTTCAGCATTAGTTCTGCCAGGAAGACGTAATTACTATGTCACTTATTACCTTCACATCTATCCAATCATGTCCTTATACTTGCTGTATAAAAGATCCAGGAAATGCAGACCCGCTACCCTCGGATTATGCACTACGGACGCCTACGCCAAAGAACTTTATAAATAATTGCTTGCTGGGCTGTCAATAAATGTATGCTTTGTTACATTATTATTTCTCCCGAGTCTTTCTGGTAGAACTGCTAGTTGCTAAGTTCAGTGTCCGAATTCACTCACTCGTTTTCATTCACTCCTTCAAATGGATTAGGCTATAGACCTATGTAGCCCTGTCCCTTTTCAGCGCTGCGCTCATTGTCTTTTGACTTCCGGTCTGTATTCTCACAGCGATTTTGCGTGTTTATTAATGAACAGCTCGTTTTACAATCTTCCCGGTTGACTGACATTTGTTAAGTCATCTCCTTTAAACATCACAGTCCTCATGATAACTTTCGTTAACTTTACATTAAGTAAATCCACTTCAAAAGCTAATTACTCCTGGACAGCAGCGCCATAGAAATATACAGAGCGACCGCAAAAACGGAAGTTAAAAGACAATATTCTAAAGATGGTGGCGCCCTCGTTCTCTGGCGCATAAGGGCTGTTTCTCAATATGCATTCTTCAGTGATCTTGGCTGCTTTCCAGTCCAAAGTTGTCATGCCCTTCACTTGCTAACTTCCCTCCGTCTCGTTCACTCGGATGTACGTCATTGCGAGTGCCCACTACTGGCGGAAACTGCAATGGGCTGAATTGGAACGTCCTAAGCCCTTGATCACTTGGAATCAGCTATGTAGTTGATTTATTATTTACATTTTTTTCCTTTAAGAATTTGTTTAATGCAGCATCCAAATGTTTATATGTGTGTCTGGGTTGTTTTAAATAATAATAATAATAAAAAATATATCATAGAGTTGTCTATTGTGGTGGTGATAAAACGAGATATGTGGAAACGTCACAATCGTACTGCATTGTGGGACATATAGGTGCCTGAAGTGTACATATGAAGTAGACTCGCTCCCTCGGTCAAAATCGAGGGAACGAGGGTCTGTCCATCTAAACTTCCCTCGTCCACTTCACGAAGTGGAACGCACTTCAAAATGGCGGCAGGGATTCCCCCGAGGGGAAGTGCTTAGGGAAGTTCGCAAGTGCATGTCTAAAAGTGGACTGGAACGCAGCACAAGTGTGTCCTTGTGTTCTCGTACTACGTCATCATCAACCGTCGAAGTTCAATTCCAATACTCAAGAACGCAAGTACAGAGGACGCATGAAGTGCCCGGATGTGTCCTTGATATCGAGGATGCATCAAATGTCGAACCGCTAAAAATCCCAGAATACGTTGCGGGCAGTCGACGTACGGAAGGCTGTAAGCTTTAAACTTTTCGTTCTCACTTAAGAGATTCCCGATGCAAACTCGAAATACGTGACAGCTCGTGAAAGTTTACATTTGTCGGTCTCTTTCGCTTCATTTTAATAAAGTGATAAAGACCTTAAGAAAGCGGCAGTATTTTTATTGGCATATTAAAAAGAATCTTAACATTGACAAAACATAGGTAATAGGCTACTCATAAATACACATGGTAAAATAAAAAAGATATAAACTATGAAAACAATGTCTATAATAATATGAAAGAAATGTTTAAAAGGTTGTGACATATGTTTGTGATGTTGTGTTGTATTTGCCGAGATGGTCAGTTAAGCATCGCAGCACATCTCAATTCTCATAAAGATGCGTTCTGTGTTCTCGCGTCCTTCCGAGTTCGTTCTTTCAAGGTCGCCTGGCAAGACCAGTCTCAAAGAGAACGCAAGTCTGTTCTTTGCGTTCTTGGAATTGAGAAACAGCCAAGTCTATATTAGTGAGTAGCCTAATGTAGTGAATAGTGAGTGAGAGTATAGGGGGCGATTTCAAACACAACAATGATCTTATTAAGCAACATTTGCATGAGGGTAGTAGCCTAAATGCAATTAATAAGGGTATTTTTGCCCCAAAATATTTCGACTTAAAATATAGTAAAAATAGACGTAATAGGACCATTAACCAACTGGAATCGTTGAGAGAAATTGGAATCGGAAGTGTGATTTCCATCCCTACAGTCAGTGGCAACAATGGCAATATAGTAAAACTAAAGAAAAATCACACCCAATAGCCTAATTATATTTTTATAATAGAAAATTATTTTAAATATATATATATATATATAAAAAAACTAAAGAAAAATCACACCCAATAGCCTAATTATATTTTTATAATAGAAAATTATTTTAAATATATATATAAGACAGAAAAGAATGATTGTGCTGGTGTTTGCAGAGGTCTGCTGTCTTTCAGACCTTGTGAGTTCTAATGAGAATGGGAGCAGCAGAACGGCGCGGCGTGCACGAGAGACAGCGCGTGGAGGGGCTGAGAGATGCTGTGAATATGATTGAAAGGGCTCTCCTGTGCGCGTTACTTGTTGACTCAGAGCTTCACTGGAAGCGCAGAGCGGATCATCGGAGAAGCCAATAACACGACGTGATCACCAGCCGTCCTTCAAGCTTTCTCAGCCACACAAGTTCATTTATGAACGTCGAGACAGAGGAATATTATTATATACCAACTGCATATAAAAATATTGTTGTTTAAAGCTACAGTTAAAAGTAACTTAAAGACATTTACGTACAGTTTGACGCCAGGGCACAGGAGTGAAACGTGTTGACTACAGTCCCCGTTTGCAGGTAAGTTAGACATAATGATATTTTGTCTGCTTTATTCTTTTGTAATGGCTCGAGATATCGTTTATGGATTTATTTAAAGTGATGAATGATACGGGCTTTGGTGGTTTTGTGCAGAACAGTCACCTAGACTAGACACAAATTCAAAAGTTACAGTTGTGCTTGTTTCAGGTAAATTGTGCTTTGCAGTCTCGCAACTTTTCTAATATAGGCTACCTGACTGTCATTGCTCTGTGAACATCAACCTTAATGCAAGTCACAAAAACATATAATAATAGGATTCATTGTTTATATTTTGAGCTGAGCAATGTTTTTATAATCAATAGTCCTACCTACTGATTATTTTAATGCTTCCTAAATTTTAATTATTGTTTTATTTACACTGCTTTTTGGCACAATAATTACAAAATATTGCAAAAAATTAAATAAAATAAATAAGTTTACCTGCTAAGTAAGTGTAGCTTTATCTGAACCTTTGTGGTTTCCTGTTGGTGTACCGCAGTATTGGGTAGATAGTTCGATTAATCAGTAGACCCGGTATGGAACAAATACACATTGAAGAACAAATATTGGTCATACTGATTATTGCTCTATCTTTAGTAGTGCAGACACAGCTGTCATCAGTGCATTTAGATTTGCATTCCCTGTGTGAAAGCTTCCTCTGATGTCGGATTTAGATTTTGCAATATTTACATAGATGATGTCAAGCAGCTATTTCATTAAATAGCCTGAGATATTTAAAAACATTTTTTAAAGAAATCCTACTCTCTTATATTGCTAGCTTTAACTGGAGATTAGATTATTTATTTATTATGACCTGTTTTAATTAGATTGCAAATAGCCAAGTGTCATTACAATATTTCCACGAAATGTTGTTCAGGTTTGAAAGAAAGCAAAGGAATCAGAAAGGGACACTAACTGATTTCATATATTCATTCATATCTATAGCCTTAAGCTCTTTATCCAGATAGAGTTAAGCAATATTTTGGGGGATATTTTTGTGTCTTTCAGTGTCTTTGTCTGTCAGTCAGTCTGATCATAAAGCATGCAATTAAGTTGTTACCATGAAATAAGTTATTTAGGTATTAGAGTCACTGAGATAAAGCTCATACCACCATAATTAGTGTTTCTCATTCCATTTCCATGGTTTACTCTAAGACACCAAGTGGGATTTGGTTGAAGTCTGCTAGGCAACACTGCAATCTAAAGCATTTTGAAAGCACTTTTAAAAAATGAACGCCACTAGAGTTTCACATTTGCTTTATTTTGAATATAAACACAAATGCCTGCTAGCAAAACTTGACAAGACTTTCTAATAACAGGTAAGCACCATCAATTAAATGTTTGGTTAGGTTGTTAAACTGTGCTTATTAATTAGCTATTATTTAGACATGGTTTGTGGTGTGGGTGAGGTACATCCAGACATGCTTGAGTTTTGCCAGACATGGGGAGCAGATGAACAGAGGAAAGAAATTGATGTTTCAAGCAATTGAAATCGCAGTCAGGATCTGCCCGACTAATAATCAAAAGATAAGAGAGCCGCAGAGAGATACTAATAATTCAGCAGAGCTTTAGTATTAGTGGTCATGGTGTTTGAAATGATAAAGAAATAAAATGAAATAAAGAAATAAAATAAAAAGCAACGTGTTAACTTGCGATTATTTAGTTAAGTGTGGCATTAACATATGATACAGGACTGGTCCACTATCATTATAATACGACCAGCTGGTGTTCTGCATTAAACATTAATAGAGTGGAAACATGGTTTTTGGTCCAGCAGTAGGCTACTCCATTATTATAAAGTGCTGCTGAGTGTCATCAAGACATAGAGTCCTTGGACAGTCAGAGCGGAAAACTGCCTTTGCAACCAGGGAAATGTTGAAGCAGAGGGGATTGCAAAATGACTCAGTGATAGACTACAGACCAGCAAGTTATGTTCAGGGAACATACAGTGAAAGCATCTGTTACATACAGTGGACAGTAGAATATATCAGGGCCGTTTCCTCCGAGGACGCAAGGGAGGCACTGCCTCCTCAAAAAATTGGATGAGAAAATAAATAATCCATATTAGAAAAAAAACCCAACGTTACATAAAGTAACACTGTCCAACAGCGACACCAGCAGGTAAAGTTACAGCGGGAGTCCGCGTCTCTCTTGCCTACCCTGAACCCATTGAATTTTAACAGACCCCCTAAAACATTCTTTGGGTTTAGTGGAGGGTAATTGAGAATGAATGGGAGAAAGTCACGTGAGAGGATGTAATGCCTCCATCGTGCTATGATTGTATATGATTGGTTATGGTTGGGATATGATTGGTTCTTGTGCTAAATCCCGCCTCTTGATTTCATAAACATTCACAAATTGGCCTGAGTGAAGAAAATTATGGCGTTTAATGGGAAGACAATCATGTATAGTCAAACATATAGCGTGATGGAGGCATTTCCTCTTCTCACTTGACTTTTTCCTATTCATTCTCAATTCTCAACACCCCCACCGCATGCATGGGCAGGGATGGGCAGCGTCGGTCCTGGAGTGTCGCTGCGCTGTCCTGCAAAGTTTAGCTCCAACCCTGATTAAAAAAATTCTATGCCTTGCTATTAGATGTTGATTAGCTTGTTCAGGTGTGTTTGATTAGGGTTGGAGCTAAACTCAGCAGGGCCGCTATATAGTGCTTGAATGGGGAAAAAATGCAGTGAAATATATTTAAAAAAATATCAAGTCAATGTTTTGGGCTACAAATATTGTAATCAATAAATACTTTTTATTAATATATATATATATACACTACCGTTCAAAAGTATGGGGTCAGTAAGATTTTGAATGTTTTTAAAAGAAGTATCTTCTGCTCACCAAGGCTGCATTTTTATGACCGCCGCTAGCGTAGCTAGCGAAAGCGGTCATATAGGGATTGTCAAAGTTTTTTTTTTTTTTTTTGTCATCTACTGAATTTTTCGTCAACGATACCAGGGACACCGAAACACCGGGGAACATGAAATTTGGTGGGCATGTAGCCCCACTAGACTTTTACGGAAAAATTTCGTTTGGTCCCCGGGGGCCACTCCCCCCCCCCCGCGCTGGGCCCCCCCAAACCCAAAAAATTCAGTTTTTCCTAAATAACTACCTGAACCGTGGCACCGAGGATGAAGTCATTTTTATGGTATGTTGGTCTTAAGGGCCCACATCAACCTAGCCCATAATCACTCATTTGTGATTTGCGCCCCTCCCACACTGTAAAAAGTGATTCTGAGTTTTAGTCAGGTGGACTAGTAAAATCATGTCCTGTCAACTTGCAGTGTCTCACTACACAATAGGATGAGTTATGACAACCTCAACTTGAAGGGAAATGGAAAACTTTAAATAACGTGTTCATATAACAACAAAGCATAGGTTCTATCAACTTTCTGTGTAATGCGCATGTGCCAGAAACTCTACGTCATGATGACGTACTATTTGAACGAATTTGAAGCAGACGCGCCATCGCCATTTTTTTTGCACGAGAAGTTGCTGATGCAAGAAAAGACGAAGGAGCCCGCGTTTGAACGAGTACAGGTGGACTTTTATGGAGTGCAAATAATGAAATGAGTAAGTATACCCTAATTTGTGCTTTCTTTCATGTTAAATTAGGCTTGTTTCGTTAGCGCATCTCGTCCGTGTTTTGATTCCAGGCACATTTTGATTAGCACTACATTTGGCAAACTCGATTAATGTTAGCCAAATGCACTGCCAGGCAAATTTCTGCTCGCTCGACAGAGACACTGAGCTGCTGTCGAGACGTGAGCAGAAAGAGAAGTCGTCATTATAAGTTAATGTTTATAAATAGATAAAATAGTGTACATATAAGTTTTTTTTAGCGTGTTCTTAATCGGTTCATTATCGTTAGAAACACCTAATAACCAGTAATGTTAACGTTAAGTTAATATCTGAAGCAGCGCCGCCAGTCCATATTTGTGTTTAACATGACAAATAAAAATGCTTGATTGACTTATGTTTCTTAAACGCCCTGTTGTTATTTTTTCAAATGACATAGGCTACCATATGAATGTTTTTGAGCACGTGCAAACGGCGTGTCTTCTATAGGTAAGTTGTGATGTAAGTTATTAATATAAGTTCATACATTTTTGTAGTGTAATAATCACATTATTAAACTTATATGTAATTTGTGTTACCTGTGAAGCTCTGAAGAATCTTGAAATTCAGAATTACGTTATTTGTATTAAACATTTCCACATAATAAAAGCTATATAGCATTGCAACATCATCAGTATAATATTCAATGCATCACCCAGCCATAGAAATAAAAAGTGTTGATATTTTTTCCCTCATTGTATTTGGGGAGTAAGATGTTTTAGGGCTACATGATTATGACAAAAATCATAATTTTCCTATTTTGCCTATTACAATAAATTTGTTTACTCAACAATTGTAGACACAAACAAGTGCTGTTCTATTAGAAGATATGGGCAAACTTAATATCCTAAGATTATATGACCAGTTCTTTCATGTTGAGTGAAATTAAAATGTTTTAACTTGTTAATGTTTTAAGACTGTCACTGAGACCCTGGCATCTTTGTTAAATTTGTAAATGCATTTATGTTTTTATAGATCAGCAAAGAATTCACCAGGCTTGTGTCAAAGGCCCCGAGCAAGTCCTTTTTGGAAGGCCTAGATGGTCATCTCTCAAAGCAGATACAGTTATTCAGGTCAAAGCGGTATGAGGACATTCCAGAAATTACTTCAGTACTGGAGAATCTTGATAAGGATGTGAGTCAATTTATTTTAAAGCAGTCTTTCTCTCCCCAAAATGACAATTCTGTGATCATTTACTTACTTACTCACATCATAAACCTAGTGATAGTGACATCATTTCATACAATGACTTCAGAGTAACTGTCTAAAAAGTAACCTATACGTTTTGTATGTCATATTCAAAGTCTTCTGCAATCATACAATCTCTTTGTATGATGAAAACATACACATTTCAGTCTTTGTTTACAATAATGTTTTATTGTATTAGCTACTACATAAATATCAAGCCTCATTGGTTCTTGCAAGTCTTTTGATCAAATGTCATGACACAAGAACTAATGAGGTTTGATGTTGTTGTTGTAGTATGTCGTAGTAACCTTAACATTGATATGATCTGATCAGTTCATTACACAAAGTTTTAAATTTTTTAAAATAGGCAACATAACTCATCCACTACTTTTAACTGCATTTTTTATAGTGTTGACTTGTCCTTTATAGAGCTTAACAGCCTAGCCATTGTTCATTTATGAATATTTTTGTATGTGTTTGAAGTGGCATGTTGGTGAGTAAATGACAATTATCATCTTTGGTAACCTATCCTTTTAAATCCTTTAAAGTGTTGTTACAACCCCAATTCATTTAAGGCAGGGGTGCCCAATCCTGCTCCTGGGGAGCCAAGATCCTGCAGAGTTTAGCTTCAACCCCAATTAAACACACCTGAACCAGCTAATCAAGGTGTTCAGGATCACTACAAACTTCCAGGCAGGTGTGTTGAACCAAGTTGGAGTTAAACTCTGCAATACATTATTGGCCCTCCAGGAGCAGACTTGGAGTGTTTTCTTACTGGGGTCATTTGCTGCGGTACGAGCCCGAGCGCGATTGTTCCTGGTTTCACACTCAACTTGATTCTATCGAACCCTGGTGCGTTTGCGTGCATATTACATCATGGCAAACGTGCACGGCGCATGATAGAAAACAGAATGTGGGTCAATATAATTCGGTGCTATTATGCGCAGCTGAGTGAACAACACAGGTTTACTGTGTGTGTGTGTGTCGCATAAGGTGACCTTCTGCTGCTTGCAAACGGACTCTTTTGAGGAGACAGTGGATTTCCAAATTTGTTGCCCTGATTCCACACGCTGTGCGCGAACACACTGAAGGCTCACTCTCGCTCGTATCCAAGGTAAATCATCAACACTATCATCCCTTACATGTGTTTTATTTAACTAAATACATCCTAATCAGCTAAAACGCATGCGCAGGTCACTTTACTTCCTGTAAAACTGGGTGCGTGCTTGTTCAGGAAGTAAAGTGACCTGCGCATGCGTTTTAGCTGATTAGGATGTATTTAGTTAAATAAAACACATGTCCGGGATGATGGTGTTTAAGATTTACCTTGGATACGAGCGAGAGTGAGCCTGCAGTGTATTCGCGCACAGCGCGTGGAATCAGGGCAACAAATTTGGAAATCCACTGTCTCCTCAAAAGAGTCCGTTTGCAAGCAGCAGAAGGCAATCAGGCGCCGGGAACAATTGCGCTCGGGCTCGTACCGCAGCAAACGAGCCCAGTGTGAAAGCCCCCTAAACTAAACTGCTAGTGTGAAAGCACCCTTAGACACTCCTGATTTAAGTGCCATGAGCGTGTTACACCCACTATTAAATCTTATTTTGGTGCTGAACAAAAAGGTAACAAACAACTGTTGTTGCATCACATCACTGGTAAATTATTTACAACAAAAGTGTACAAGTGTAAATGTGCAAATTTGAAATGAATGTTTTTATTTTTTCTATAAACAAGACAGAGGGAGGGGAAGAAAGGATAAACAAATAAAGAAAAACAAAGGATTGAACCAATAAAGCTGGTACTTTAACCATCCTTTAATTTACAGACAACAAACCAAAGGATGAGGACTGCAGCATTGCTTGGCCTGCCATGGTACATGCGAGAGATTCCTTCAAAATTCATGAAGATATGTGAGGTAAGCTGAAACCTTTAAGGCAAAACAAGGAAAAATTGCAGGGGTCTGGGGACTGTAAATTGTTTGTGTAATTGGTTTTAAGTAATAGTACCTTGTTTTGTTTGCATTCTATAAAGCCCAGTGACATTGAAGAGGAAGTGATCAAGTGTGTGATCAAGGAATCCTACTGGTTGTGGAAAATATGATGGAACCTCAGTCAGCGTTCTACAATGACGTTGTCCTGGTGATTGAGGAAGAAGTGGTAATGCGTCACCTGAGTGCTGTACCTAATGCTTTTCTGAACCTGATGGGCCTGGTGTACGCATTAAACCTTGACTACCCAAAGAAATTCAAATTCACTTTTGAAGTGATACAGCGCCTGTTTATTGGAGTTGGATCAGACTCTTGCACCACAAGAGTTCACTTTTTGAAGAGCAAGTTGCTGAGATAAGACAGAAAACAAATGTTGGTATTCTTGATTTTCAAACAGACTGTTTTCTTGTTACCTTGTTCTGCTTGCTCTTTCCTTGCCATGTTTCTACAAGTGGGAATTGAAGACACTGTTTAAACAGTTTAATCTGTGAAGTTTTTAATACAGCTTATTGTGAATTCTTCTTGTACACTTGTTCCTGCAATGAAAATATCTGATAATGACAAGGAGAGTTATTTGTACTATTTTGGCTCTAAGATGGGTCTGTGCATAGAGAAGTTTGCACTTGTTTGTGTGAGCTGTATGCATGTGAGGGTTTTTCTTGTGGAGTTTTTTTTATCTTTGCAAGATAATTATTTGTGTCTGTGTCTTTTGGGTGCAATGCATCTATTTAAAAAAATAAATGCTGAGAGTTTCAATTTTGCAGTTGTTGATTTCATTAAAAATCTGGTTCCAGATAGATATCTAGAACTTCTTGTTAAAGCAAGCAATGAAGTCCAGTAAACTCAAATAGTTAAGTTATGATGTTGAGGAAAAATGACTATTTATGTCAATTAGACTTGGTTAATGGTTGTGAAAACATGAAAAATTAAGTTCATCCAATATGTTTTTCAGTTGACTTAACTAAAAATTATAAATGCTTATTAACTGATACAGTACGTTGGCTCAATTTACTGCAAGTTATTTCAACAAATACATACAAGTTGAGTGAACTTAAATCCTAACGTTGGCTAAACTTAACTGAGTCAATGCAACAAGATGACTTGACTAAGTCAAGTTGTGTCAACAAATCATTTTTTACAGTGCATAAAAAATGAAAATGCAATATTATTCTGCTTTAATCGCCCCTATCTTCAGTTGAGATGTTCAGAACTGCACCATATTTCATGTGTATGATTAACTTGACATCCTCTGGGGGTATGCGAAGTTTCGTAGAATTTCATCCATGGGGGGGTATAAAATAAATTCATTTATGTGCACATTTAGTGACTGTACACTCATCGGCCTGTAGATGGTGGTGTTGAGCGAAGGGTTGCTGATTTAGGATGATACTGTCACCATAGACTGTAAAAAATATGGACAAAGCGTCTGTGACGTCACCCATAGACTTTCTGAAGAACGGGTTTGAAGCCGTTTATGGGGGGTATGGGCGGCGCCATCTTGGAAAATCTTGGGAAACCCTAACCCCGCCCACCTTCTGACGCAGCGCGCGTCACTCAGCTCGCTCTGCTACTCCGGTTATCTCTGTGTATATTTTAGGCAACGAAATATGTTATAAAACACCATACTAACTCTTTTCGTTTTCATTTAAAGAAATCTTAAACATTATAGCCACACAAATGTGGTTCAGGCGACGCGTATTGATTATATTCACTGCACATAACGTTTGCCTATTTATAACAAAACGAAATATAAAACACAAACCTGCCTCTTTTCGTTTTAAATATAATATAAAAATATTAAACATTTTAATATGGTCCAGGCAATATGTGCATTTGTACTAAACAACAGATGTTGCAGTAAACAACATTACAGATCATCTTCGTTGTATTAAAATTTAAAATGACAAAACTCAACCCAGTCTCTTTTTGTTAAATTTCAGTTTTATCAATATTAGCTATTATAAAAGTATAAGTAAAAGGTAAAGTTACAATAAGCTATACAAATAAAGCAAACAATTCAGTCAAACATAAAAAGTCATGCACTCGATCTAGTCTAACCATACAACGGTACAAGTTAAATATAGCTTATAAAGTTATGAAACTTCCCCTCAGCCAAAACGATTGCCCACGAGACCAAAAATCGCCCGTTAGATATAGACAAGACGAATTATATCTCATGTTTAACCACTACAGAGACGCCAGAGTCAGCGGCAAACCTCAAAACGTCTAGCCGATGAAAGGCTGCTCCAGGCGGGGTACATCGCGCCGAGCGCCCGGTCATCGCTGGATCTCACAACTGGATACAATTTTCATAAATCTTTATAAATAAACCACAGATTTGAGCTTTAAACAACTACATTCTCGCCTGAAAAACTCTTAAAACTACATTTCATGATACAGAAACAGTAGTATTATATGTCAACTGTATTAAAAAATGGCGCTTCTTATGTTGTCATTCTGCCTTTCAGCTGTCAATCAAGCTGTCAATCAAAGTTAACCACGCCCTTATTGTCATACATTTTATATCTAAATACTATCTAAACTAACGAGTTAGAAAAAAATTCACTACCCTCGCCGTTGTCAGGCACTCGGAACCTATCGAAAAATCCAATAAAAGTCCATGGGACCAACCTGTAAAAACATGATTTTATGCTGTGAAAACGGACATTTTAACATGGGGGCTATGGACATTTGCTCCCTTTTGGGACCTTCCCCTAGCGGATTTTCGATGTATTGCAGTTTTTCGCACTTCCGGGTAGGCTTCATTTTTCAGATCAGAATGTTGCCCCTTGACTGTCACACACACACATGCAGGAATACAAACAAACGCAAGCATGCACACACACTGACATCCACACGCACAGACACACACCCATACACACACATACAAATCCACATGCACAGACACACACACACAAACACGCACGCATACATACACGCACAGACACACACACACACACACACACACACACACACACACACACACACACACACACACACACACACACACAGACACAGACACAGACACACACATACACAAACACACACACATACACACACACACACACACACACACACACACACACACACACACACACACACACACACACAGACAGACATGCACATACTACTACTTTTTTTAGTTATATACATAAACACGCAATACAGCCAAATTGCTCCACGTCATTTATTTTTGTGGAAAGCCAGTGCAGGCCTGAGCGGCGGTCATATTTTGTACCGCCATGCGGTACATCTAGTTTGATTAAAAATACAAACAAAAACAGTCATATTGTGAAATATTATTCCAATTTAAAACAGCTGTTTTCTATGTGAATATACAGTAAAGTGTCATTTATTCCTGTGATCAAAGCTGAATTTTCAGCATCATTACTCCAGTCTTCAGTGTCACATGATCCTTCAGAAATCATTCTAATATGATGATTTGATGCTCAAGAAACATTTATGATTATTATCAATGTTGAAAACAGTTATTTACATTTTTATTTCATGATGCTATGATGAATAGAAAGTTCAAAAGAACAGCATTTATCTGAAATCTAAAGCTTTTGTAACATTAAACACTACCGTTCAAAAGTTTGGGGTCAGTAAGAATTTAAATTGTATTTTTGGGGGAAATAAATAAAATAAATCAATACTTTTATTCATCAAGGATGAGTTAAACTGATCAAAAGTTACAGTAGAGACATTTATAATGTTAGAAAATATTCTATTTGAAATAAATGCTGTTCTTTTGAACTTTCTATTCATCAAAGAATTTTGAAAAAAAATTGTACACAACTGTTTTCAACATTGATAATAATAATGAATGTTTCTTGAGCATCAAATCATCATATTAGAATGATTTCTCAAGGATCATGTGACACTGAAGACTGGAGTAATGATGCTGAAAATTCTGCTTTGATCACAGGAATAAATTACAGTTTCAAATATATTAAAATAGAAAACAGTCATTTTAAATTGTCATAATATTTCACAATATTACTGTTTTTTTTATTATTGTTTTTTTTATCAAATAAATGCAGCATTGGTGAGCAGAAGATACTTCTTTTAAAAACATAAAAAAATCTTACTGACCCCAAACTTTTGAACGGTAGTATATATATATATATACAGTATATATAATATTATTATTATTATTATTATATTTTTTTATTTTTTTTATTTTTATGTTGAACATGTTGAACAGTACTTGCCTTGTTCTTTTTTTTGCCTTGTTCTTTTTAACTTTTTTGTTAAAATTCTTATTCTTTCCTGAATGCATGCTATGGTGTGGTTTTATTTACTTGTTCAAAATATGATGAAATTGGATTTTTAGTTAGTTTTTATTTTCATCATTTGAGATGTTTGAACCAATATATATATATATATATATATATACATATATATATATATACATATATATATATATACATACATATATATATATATATACACATATATATATATATACACATACATACATACATATATATATATGTATGTATATATATATGTATATATATATATATATATATATATATACATACATATATATATATACATATATACATACATATATATATATACATATATACATATATATACATACATATATATATATATATGTATATATATATATATATATATATACATACATATATATATATATACATACATATATATATATATATGTATGTATGTATATATATATATATATATATATATATGTATGTATATATATATATGTATATATATATATATATATATATATGTATATATATATATATATATATATATATATATATATGTATATATGTATGTATGTATGTATATATATATATATATATGTATGTATATATATATATGTATGTATATATATATATATATATATATATATATATATGTATGTATATATATATATATATTGCACAATATATATATTGCACAATATATATAATGTTTTAAAAACCCCACAGCAATAGGACACACATTTTTGAGAAAACACACATTTGTCATCAGATGTGTGCTCTGTCCTGACTAGCAAGAGAGCAGCGATGAGTAACTGCCAATGAAATTGCAAGAGGAGGGCAAGAGAAGCAGCAGCCAAAAAACATCAAACTGATGGCTACATCTCCCCAAGCTCTGCTTCATTTGTATTTCTCTCGGCGCATGTTCCTGTTCCTGCAAATCAGTGCAAAACTCACTGCAAGCCCTTGTTGGCATTTATTAAAAATAAAAAAATCAACAGTTGTGTGCCTGAGTGCATGTGAGCACAAATTGTGAGATGTCAGGGAGTAGAATGATCTTGTAATTGATGCATATATAGTCTACGCACAAACACAACAAAAACAGGAAACTATTTGCAATACCAGTTCACAATGGAATTGTACTATGAAAATAGCTACAAACTTACTGTGTGAAGGGAGCTTAAGTTTTTAATAAGTTCTTTGACATTTCAGTCTGATCTTAACAGTGTCATGCACATTTTTACTGCATATTGTTCTGTGGAACAATTTACACGATAACTGTCCCAGTTTGCACAATAACAAATAAAAGTGCAACAAAGCAGTGTAGTTGTATCCGAAATGAAGAGGACATTTAATTTGTTTTACATTGACATAAACTTTTGTTACTATAAAAAAAAAACGATACTACTATAGTCTTAGCTATTGCCAACATTTGTCTAAATTTCTCGTTTTCATTTAGTTTAACTTGATGTACTGATGTACTCCTTTCCACCTGTATGCATTTTGAATTGAATTTCCGATGTGGTTCTGGCTTTAAATTGTATTATATGTTTTTTCATAGAATAACTACAGAAAGATGTCTCTGAAGTAGAGAGATTGTGAATGGCACTTAGAAGATTTAGTCATTTGCACTGAATACTCTCTTTAGTTTTGTACAGCATATATGCTGAAATATACCAAAGTTCAAAAGATTCATATCCCCTCTGTTATAATGGTTTCTTATGGACTTAAATGTTCTTGAGTCAACAACTTGAGTCAACCAACTCACTGAACCTTGAACTGTGAGCTATACTAAGTGGGTACTGAGGACTTGCCTTGTGGGGTAAAAAAAAAAAAAGTTAGTTGATTTTAATTAGCCTACTTTAATTGCTGAAATGAAACAAATAAAATGTAGGCCTAGTGTTTTATCAACAAACATATGACAGTTGGTATTTATTATTGCTTAATGTAAATGCAAATCATTTGAAAAACATGTACTCTGCTAATTAGTTGGAATTTATAAAACAACAGATGTAATAAGTTTTAGATATTAGACATTATATTAATTTACCACCACACAAACGTTTGACCATGCAAAAGCACTGGTGTTGCCATTTTTGTGAAACAAAATACTTACAAAATGCAGAGAATGAATTACGTAAAACACAACTCTTTCCTTCCATGGCTATGGAAGTAATTGGTGGTATGCGAATGGCTCTGTCCAACATATAAGAGGCAGCATTAGTCAACCCATGAATCCAATTTTTATTACATTATAGTTTTAGTTTTACCTTGAACTAAGGTCAAGCTGTGCATGACCACTGGTGAAAACACATATAGCAATTTTGTTCATTTTTAAAGGATATGTTCCAAAAGTGAATATTTACTCATCCTCATGTTTGCCAAATTGTCATTCTTCTGTGAAACACAAAAGGAGATGTTTTGAAAAATATTCTGTTCACTCTTTGTCATGCAGTTACATTGAATTGGGGACCGGAGCTTTCAAGCTTCTAGAAACATAAAAAGCAGGGGTCAGGCAGATTTCAAAACATTTAGAAATTTGTACACCTAACAAGAAAAGAAGACAAGCTTCAGTGTTGTAGCTTGTGCTTGATTTTAAAAAAGCCTTCAATTTCAGCCTTTGATTAAGTTGGATGGAATAATATTATTCTTTAAAGCATGTTTACTGATCTTGTGATGGATGTGCACTTAAAGATTGCAATGAATGTCTTATCCTTACCCTCTAAAAGCAATATATGGGGCATCATAACAAAGAACACCTGAAGCTTCTGTTTGTGCAGAATGAAACCCTGATCTCAAATGAGAGATTTAGCTAAATTAATGCACAAAGACATCCACATTAAAACCTGTTAGTGAACTTGGGAAAAGTAAGATTTTTCTATTAATAACATGTTGTTGCAGCAAAAATATACATGCATCAATTTCTGGTATGTAACAGAGATTACTTTCACAAACTCGTGTGTTTTTCCAGTTACATTCTGCGACTGAAAGCAATGGATTCCAAGTGTCCTCTGTCTAGTTTAAATGAGAAAATAATCAACAGTACAAAAATATAACAAGAAATTGTATGACATACACATACACTAGCTGAAGTACACTGGAGGCTGCACATGCAGAAAAAGCTACGAACAAAACTACATTTAATGTCGGGATGAAACGGAAGATTCAATAGTCGTTTCTTCCCTGTTGTGACGTATATCCAAGTGAAACGGCTACTTGAACTAGAAGAGAAAATATAGGGTGGAACTTGATTTTGTCTATTGTGAATTGATTGGATGGTTGTGGTTTGCTATTGGTCGATCTCCTGTGAGTGACAGGTTGTCCCGCCTTCGTGCCAGTAAACCCGTCATCAGAGAAGAGAAGAGATGTCACTGCAAGAGGGAGGTGATGTTATTTTGATTAAGGATAACGAGGGCACGTGCATTTTTGAAAAATTACTTGACCAGATAAATCCTTTATAACAAATATTGTAATATTCAGTACAAAAACAGGAATTGTCGATTTTGATTTAATGGTGACTGTAAGGGCAATATGGTGTTATAAACAGGGTTGGGGAGTAACGACGTTACGTATTTAAAAAACTAAATATGAGTAAGTATTTCATTATAGTTACATTTTAAATAGATGATAATCAAATTACAGTTACATCCGAAAAGTATTTTGGATGATCAAAGTGATTACTTTGAATTTTAATCTCATTTGTTTCATTTAATAGTAATATAAACTGTTTGGGAATTTTTAACCAACGAGCCAAATATTGATTCTCTGAGTGCTTTAAAAATGTTCAGGTATATAGATCATCTTGGCACGTTTATGCAAGTTCGAGAACAAATTGATTATTTTGAGTTGATCTTTTCAATTAATCATTTGTTTTGGTTTACAAAACCAGTGTGAATGATTTATTCACATATCTGATATATCTGGGGTGTGTTTCCCAAAAGCATCGTCAGCTAACTTTGGTTGTAATTTCCATTGAACTCTATTGGTAATGACAGAACTTGCGTCCATAGTTGCTTTTGGGGGAAACACACCCTTGACTGTCAAGTTTGCATAGAGGTTTCAGAACTGCTGTGTACTCTTTGAGAAATGCAGTTTATTGAGGGTGCAGTTCGGCCACACTTAGACGGTCACACACTTAAATTAGTGGTGGCTTCCTGCTGATGAGAGGGAAAATATGAGAAGGATAAAGGTGTAAGAGGCTGCTCTTCTGGACATTGTGCCTTCTGCTTATTCTCTTTTGAGAATACAGAGATGACAAGCACCGAAGCAGAAGATGAAATACGGAACTATCTCCAAGATCCATGCAAGACTTTAGATTCATTGAAGCTCTGTCCAATCATTAAATCCCTCTTCTTGAAATACAACACCACCCTGCCTTCAAGTGCTCCGGTAGAATGACTATTTAGTCAGCCAGGGCTACTTTTGAGCACACTCTCTTGCTACAATCGCCCTTATTGGGCTCAAGTTGGAGAGTAAACGTAAATATTAAAAAATGTAAGAGTAAAAGTGAATATAATACTTGCTTTAATTTCTACTTCTTTTTTCTACTGCAAATTCAAGTAGCTGTTTACTCAAATTTGAAAAACGCTATGAATGATAAGCACTTTGAGTATATTCTTATATCGCATTAAAATTACATTGGTCTTTATTGCATTTAATTAATATTGAATTTATTTTGATTGGTGCATTTAAATGATTGTTTTACTCTAGAAATGCTGTGGAAAACTGATATAAACTGAAATAAAATGCAGAGGAAGACCAAATCTGATGACTGGTAGATATTTAGAAGTGGTAAACATAAAAATAAGACATCAAGTTAATATGCTCCTTTGTGTAACATACCTTAAGATTAGACATGTCTTAGATTAGGTTACTAAACTTGAGTAATCTAACGAAATATGTTATACATTTCTTTTTAAAGCATGTATTTTGTTATATGTAGCGAAATACATTTTAAAAGTAACCTTCCCAACTTCATGTTGAAGAGGAGGTCAGCTGCGTCATCTGCTGGACAGGAGTCTACATAGTGTTCATGCCCCGATCACACGAACAGACAGCCAATCAAACCACAGCATTGTCGGTTGACTATGCAAATATAACTTTTAGTTTAGTTTTTGCTCAAGCATAGAGAGATGGTTCGTGTGTTGTTTCCTCCTAATTCCTGC
Organism: Leuciscus leuciscus; assembly: GCF_965113295.1. Lineage (NCBI taxonomy): Eukaryota > Metazoa > Chordata > Actinopteri > Cypriniformes > Leuciscidae > Leuciscus > Leuciscus leuciscus. The sequence goes on from NC_138729.1 coordinate 44,680,218, forward strand.
CAGAGCTGTGTGTGTAAATGATTAAAAACCACACACACACACCCACAAAGTGCATATGCTAATGGCAACTAAGTTCTCCCTCTTCGAGTTTGCAGATTGGCTGCAGCTAGAAGCCAACTGTATGGAATTTGACCCAGAGCCACAAAGCGAGGGTCAAAGATGCAGCGAAGATCAAAGGGCAGCACTTCGGGGACCAAGCAAACAAACCAAAGCAAACAAAGACAGGTTATAGAACCACTAACCAAACCCAAGGCAGTTCATCCTACCAAGTACCTACCAAGCCCAAAGCCATCTGTACCGAACTTCACCTCAGCCAGTGTACCACATTTACAGCATTAACCAAAGAACAAATGGTTGGCTGGATCAAAGACAATAAATGGTGCATGGCCAAAGACTTGGCCAATGGCCAAAGACTGTGACCTAAAGAGGCCTTGCCACCTTTACCAAACCCAATACCCCTCCATAATCCACGACATCAACCAAAGGAAAGGTGAGGTTATCAGTGAGAGCAATACAACTTCAACACAAAAACTCTTTACTTAGACCAACCTCGCTGCAGTGGGAAAATGTTCCTGAAAGTTGTTAAGGTTACCATCCATCACTAGCACAAAGTTTTGAACACATTTGCTGTACTTGATGATTGCTCAGAGCACACCATTTTGCTCGCAACAGCTGCACCTCGGTTTTAAGGGCAGACCAGAGCAACTGAATTTACGAACGGTGATCAAGACAATGGATCTTATTAAATGAGATGCCAACAATACCCACAAGATTCTGCTTATTTATTCATTGTACTTCCAAGAACTTCAGCTCCTCCACCCCAAGTAACCACAGGAAAAGGTTCAACATTCAGGGGGGCTTTACAGCAGACCAGTTTGGACTAGCAGAATACACCTAAACTCTTAAGCAAAAAAAATTACCCCACTGTAAAAACACAAATTCAATAAGTGAGAAAACATTTAGGTGAGATCAATGTAATCTAATGCTAATGCTATAAAACCCTAAACATAACCATCGGTATCCCACTTAAAATATTTAACCTAATTATTTTCAGTATATCAACCCCTAGTTTTAAAATCAGTTTTTTACTTTTTTTTAAAGAAAGTCCTTATTTTTTTAACGCAGGAGTAAGCTATTCTGTGAATGTGCGAGACTTCCATTTCATTAGCCACGGTGTGTCATTTCATTTCTCTTCTGGTGTGCCTTTCGCCGAGCCCCGCCCCCCTTAGTTACTGTTGCTACGTCCGACAAACAAATGGTCAAACACGACCAGCGCGACAGATTGCCATGACGGAAAGAGGTATACCCGTGCGTGTCAGTGACCATTTTTGGAGCAATAGGCATCACAGTCCCGCCCACAGCCGGTGCCGGAAGTAAAAATTCAATACAATTTCTCCATTGACAGTTGGGGTATAAGCCATAAAAACGTAACCATACATGGTAGACTTAAAACCAGCTACGGCTGTACTAAGCGATTGTATATGCTCATATAACCGCCAAAAGTTCATGGGGCACTAACCTTGTTTTGAGATAAATGCCTTTTATTCGCGATGTCTTGGAGAAGTACTTCATTACCCACAATCCTAAACAATCCCACAATCCCACAGTGATGCATCTGATTGGTGGAGCTCGTGTAAACCCCGCGAAAGTTCGTGAAGACTCAAGATAAAAAAAAAAATTAAAAAAAACTGTTGCGTTTTTTTGCACTGTATCACTGATGTGACATTTGAACCGAGGAGTCTTCATTTATGGTATGAGCATGGGCGTTGGAACCATTGTATACGGGTGGGACAAGACCCACCCACTTTTTAAGACAAATGATATTGGACCCATTTACTTTTACCGTCTCTGATTCAGCGCATTTGTCTGTTCGCTCTTCAGAGTGCCGTCAGTCAAATCCATTCCACTTGAGGAATTCCCTAATAAATTAAACTCCATTTCCGCTGAATCGCTACATTACATTTCTCAATGAGCCGCAACTGACGAAAGTAACCGCCCGTTGTACCCTTCCAGTCAAATATTGCGTTGCAAACATCAATAACAGCTTTAAGTTGTCATTGCTGCTGGCAAATGCCCATGGTATTAGCCGGATAATCCACGGATAGCTGTGCATTTAATGCACGACGTGGAGGCAAAGAACCGCCCGACGTGAAGTGGAGTTTAGTTTACTTTAATTAAAAGGCACCAGAATACATGAAATGGTATTTACTCCAGTAACATTTTTCTGGGGGAGGACCCACCCACTTTTTTTTTTCTTCCGACGCCCATGGGTATATGAGTCATATCAAGCATTTTATGATGCCACTGTCAAAACAATATTTAGCTTAGGCATACCCAGAGCCATAGAGAGCTCTTCATGCATTTACTGAACATTTGTGTAATAATTTATGGCAAGTTAATAAACTGAATATGATGCACTTTCTGGTTTGCTGACCTTCACTTTTTAATTTTCACTTGTTGTTATTAAGAAAATACATTAAATGTTATTAAAATTAAGGATGAACTATAACTTCATGAATAAAATGAGCATGGATCACAAGTGGGAAATTGTTGAGGCATTTGTCAGCAACCTGCCCGTGGGCCGCTGAAACTGATGAGCAGAACGCCGCGCGAACTGCCAGATCTGCACCCGTGAGCCGCGGACCACCAGCCATGCTTTCCAGTCTATTTACACAATTACTACTGAAAGAACTGCTATAAACGGCACAAGAAAAAGTTCGCGTGGCTGTCGTCAGATTTTAAAGTCGCTCTAAAGGCTCTTTCGCGGTTGTGGCTTCAGTCGACTTCAGTGAGGCGCGGTGGTTTATGGGATGAGTAGTTCCTTCGCTCTGAAATGAAAATATGTACAGTCTTGTACCTTTGACTTTTTTTGGATTTTCTCGCCGTTTTTTCACTCGAAATGATATGTTGTATGCCTATGAGTTCAGCCGTAGCTGGTTATCCTCAGACATGCTCTAAAACTCTTTAGATACGGATTTTCGAAAACGTCAATGGGAGAAATGAATGGGAAATTTACTTCCGGCACCGAAGCGCTCTCGGGCTGTGGGCGGGACTGTGATGCTCTATACCTCCGCGATATCCTCCAGATCGAGGCAAAAGGGGTTACAGAGCCGCGCCACAGAGCGCCATTTACATAGTTTTATATTAAATTTACATTTATGTGTCTCAAATCGTAGTTAATGTATATACGGACTTCACCATGTGCTGCAATATACATTTAGTTTTATATTTATTTACAGAAATCAGAAAATTGCTGATGTTATCGGATTTTCAGGTGAGAGTTGTCCTAGACGTGGCGCGACGCGGCGCTGAGCTGCGCGTCCGGTGTGCGGCCGCCTTTAAGCCCCCTCCCGGAAAGGTGCAACCTCGTGCCAGCAGTTCGAAGAAAGGATGTTTTGGTGGAAGGCAGGAATCAGGGAGATGTGACAACTGAGGAAACTAGGGTGGTGCAGGTGGTGGGAGGAGCCAGGGAGCAACCCAGGCTTGCTGGAGGAAGGAGTCATGATTGATTTAGTTTACCCCCAAATGTTAATTAATGCATTAACTATCAAACATGTAACATGTAGTTAAGGCTGCTGTTATTCATGCATGAATACTTATGACTCCTGTTGTAGTTAAGGATAGCTCTTCATTGGTTCATGATTAGTTCATGTCTTCACTTATCATGAGTTCATGTTAAAGTAAATATTAATTCAGGCATTAGTACATGATTATTTGTGTACTGTTATTGTAAAGTGTTACCCTTTTTGCCCTTTGGGTGTGCGCATTTTGTGTTGAGTCTTTGTTAATCAACTGGAACTTAAAATTATATGAAGCTCTGTAGTAACACTGCATTCAGCTAAATAAAACCTTATTGGTGAGGAAAAGGTCAAAGAGTGGTCTTCATCATAATATGTGACCCTGGACCACAAAACCAGTCACAAGTCGCACGGGTATATTTGAGGCAATAGCCAACAATACATTGTATGGGTAAAAATTATCGATTTTTCTTTTATGCCAAAAATCATTAGGATATTAAGTAAAGATCATGTTTCATGAAGATATTTTGTAAATTTCCTACCATAAATATATATAACATTTATTTTTGTGAGTGAATGCAGCATAATCGCAAGCATAAATGGACAACTTTAAAGGGGATTTTCTCAATGTTTTGATTTTTTGGCACCCTCAGATTCCAGATGTTCAAATAGTTGTATCCCGGACAAATATTGCCCTATCCTAACAAACCATACATCAATGGAAAGCTTGTTTATTCAGCTTTCGTATGATGTATACATCTCAATTTCAAAATTGTGACCTATGTGACTGGTTTTGTGGTTCAGGGTCACATATTTATTTATAAACAGTCAGTTCTGGCCTTGCTATAGTGAACTTTTGCTAAATAATTCAATGACCTCACATGCTGTTCATAATAATAATACATCAGACATCATGGCCCAGTTCCTCTCCTGTACAAATTAGGGGCTTATAAATTTAATCAAAATGGTGTTGAATAATATCAAGATTACAAGTTCGCTTTACAATCAGTGTTCATTCAGTGAACCAAAAAATTACACCGAACAGATTAAAAACAACACTAACCAGATATGTTGGACACACTTTATATTAGGGTGTCTTTAAAGCTGCAGTCCGAAAATGCAAATCTCCACCTCCAACATCCTCATACGCAACATAGACCACTAGCCGAGACTTCTTTATATGTGCAGATGTGACGTAATGACGCAAAGACATGCTCGAATTTCCCACGGAAATCCACCAGTGGAATTAAAAACATTACTTCAAGTTTACCGTTTTGAATCGAGCTAAGGCAAGCAGATAGTTTTAAACACTGGCTGGTGATGTACTTGCCCAAAAATTCATTTTGGATCATTTCTAACCCAAAAAAGTTACGGACTGCAGCTTTAACTATGAACTTGCATCGAAAAATAAGTACAATGTACTTATTGTGTTGAAGTTGTATTGCAAATCACTGCTGTTGACACTTTATTTTACAGTGTCCATGCTACACCTGTTACATGTAGTTACTGTAGTAACTATACATTATGCATAATTACATGCAACATGCAAATGTAAAAACTATCAAAACTCTTCGGACAAGGGCAGATGGGTAGCCTGGCAAGCCAGACCTACATCAAGATGTTAGGTCTGGCAACTCACCAGACACTGCTCAATCCGAGGGGCGGGATAAACGGCTGTCTTTCAAATTCCCTCTGCACGCAATAGGACAGCGCTTCAACCAACCAGAGCGTTTTCCCAACAGCGGAGCTAACGTCAGTTAATAGATTCAACTTTTGAATCTGGCCGGCAAAAGTACGAACACATCTTCCTTTTTAAGAATGATTTATGTGCCGTTCTTTGCTCTTTTCTCAAAGAAAAGCTTAACTCCAAGTCCTCAAGAGTCGTGGCCAAAGCCGATTCGAAAGACTATTCTTCAGCAGCAGCTCTTCTTTGTTTTCAAGTAGCAGGGAACCGTCGCAACTCTGTCGCCATTATGTTAAGCCCGCCCCGCCTACTCTATACACGACGTGATTGGCCTGACCCAATTTAGGTTTTTCCAGCTCGAAAGTCAACAGAGTTGCTAGACTACCCTGGCTGCAAAATACATTTTAGCCACTAGGGTGCGTCTAGATTTCTAGGCTAGCAGATGGGGAGAGTCAACTGAATCTTAATAGAATCTGTATTGCAACATCATTTGAAAGGCAGATTCTGTTAAAAAAAAAGACAGATCAATTCAATTTATAGCTCAGTCACAGCCAATCATCATTTAATAGCCAATCATCATTTTCTCTAATTAGTAGAGCATATTCAGTGCATGCTGTGAGGATATTTAATGTATTTGTTCTGAGATAGGACAGAATACTTCTGCCATTTAAACTGAAAGTAATAAGTATGCTTACCTGGTAATTTACAGTGCGCTTGTGGACCATGTGTCCTTAATCACAAAGAAAACTCCTCAGCTCTTGCTGAGACATAGATTGATACAGAATACCGAGGATATTTACTTCCTCACTTCACAGCATGTCTCTCTCGATTGTTTTATTACTTGCAGCAAACTCAACAGCTTTGCACCACAGGATGTAACTCCAGCTCCATCAGACTGTTGTGAGGTCCTTAATGGTTGGAGAAATTGAGACCACGTGGGTAGTATCATTCCCATTTTATTCACAGTAGAACAAGAGTTTAATTACAAGAACATACATGGTCTCAAAGTCTTTGAAAGAATTTTTATTTTTTTATGTTGGACAGTATTAATTACAGTTCAGTGGTTAGATGATTATGTTGTATTGTAATGTTTAATTGTTTTGATCTATGCCCCAAGCTTGTGTGAAAGCTCCCATTAAAACATCAGTTTAAAAGCAATGGCAACAGACAGAACAATTAGTGCTGTAAGTTCATGGATTTAAATTTCATCTTTCCAGTTAACTTTCCCTCAGAATGTTGTCCTTTTGTGTTACATATATATTACTGCCTGTATGTGTCTATTCCTGTAATAAAAAATAAAAAAAGACCTGCACAAAGAACAACACATTTTTTCTCCATCATAATTAATACACAAACTATTTCACTCTGATCAATATTGTAGGCGTTCATATTTAAAAGGAAAGTCCGACCAAAAATGTTAAATAATTTACTCGCCCTCATGTCTTTCCAAACCTATATGGCTTTCTTTCATCTGTGGAACACAAAAGAAGATATTTTAAAGAATGTTTGTAACTAAACAGTTTGGGTTCCCAATCAATATCTTATTTTGTCTTTGGCAGAAAAAATTAAAATAGACAGGTTTGAAAAGACTTAAGGGCGAAAAAATTATGACAGAATTTTCATTTTTGGAAGAATTATCCCTTTAAGACTGCACTTTATTGATATTCCTTAAGCATTCTAGCTAGAGGTTTGTACTTCAACCTTATCCTATTCAATTTCTGAAATTATTTCAGCCCAAACTGCTGAACATACAGACAATATTTAAATGTAGGGTTAACCAGCATATGTTGTCTTTGGGGTGCTGATATGATTCCAAAAAGGCCACAACAAAACTTGCATATGCGTTACATGTTTCTTAGTGTGTGTTCGTAGTTATTTAGACAATTTTCCAAATACATTTTTAGAAATCATTTAATAAAGAAGAACGCATATTGCTGGTTACTGGTACACAGTAAAGTGTTAAACAGATGCTTTCATATGGTCCCAATCACTGATCTATATAGAATGACATTATATAGATCAGTGGTCCCAATCTATAAAGAGTAAAAGTAACACGAAATCAAAGTTGCAGTTAGTGAAATAAAGTAGATTCACTCTACAAGTGATGATTGAACATTAGTGATGACATCTGCAGTTAACAAACAGAATCACAGAAGATAAAAGGAGACAAAAAAAAAAAAAGACAAAAAAAAAGGACACAGACAGCTAGCCAACTCACACCCGCAAGACTATGCTGGTGAACCAGCTCCACTAGCTCCTATTTGCTTGAGAACAGCATGGATATGCTGGTCGACCAGCTAGACCAACACTAACCAGCATAAACCGGCCTAGACTGGATTTTTCAACAGGGAAGCTAGCTTTGAAAGCATAAGATCCCAAGGTCCAAAGCAATATAAACTTTCTTTTATGCATATTTTTTAAAGCCTTGCGAGCTCTGGCAATTTATTTTCTAGAAATGCAAATGTAGTCTTGTTCTAAACTCACTATGCATAAAAATGTACAATGACAGTCTATAAGAGCTAGGGCTGTTGATCAATCTGAAGATGCTGGAAAGCATTCATACGCCATGCATCAGATGCATCAAGCTTTCCTGTTGAAACTGACTACACATAAAGCCTGACGCTCTCTGGTGCTCAAATTCTTTGCATGAATGCATTTTACAATGAGAAGTCAATATTGTCTCTGTATTGACATTACTGTTTTGAATTGGCTCTACTGTGGTGTGTGTGCAATTTGTTCACCCCTAGGTGCTTTCTGCAACCAGCATAGCAAGAGGACAGCATGGAGGACGAGCTAGCAGAAGTGGAGATGTTGCAGGAGCTTTCCACACTCTATTTGAACAGCAGTCACCTGAATGCTTACGCAAACCACAGTAATGTCACCAACCACACCAGTATCACCTACTACCCATATTACCAGCACTCTCTGTCTGTGGCTGCCACCCTGACAGCAGCCTACCTCTTCATCTTCCTGTTGTGCATGGTGGGAAATGGCTTGGTATGTCTGATTGTGCTGAAGAACCGGCGGATGAGAACGGTCACGAACCTCTTCATCCTCAACCTGGCCGTTAGTGACCTTCTGGTGGGCGTCTTCTGTATCCCAACAACCCTGGTGGACAACCTCATTACAGGTAAAACACATCAATACACTGACACAAACATGTGAAGGAGAGAGAGAAAAAACAAATCCTAATCCTGTCTTTTGCCTTGAACACTTCCTTAAGCTAAAAACATTTCTCCACCACTCATGGCTTTGTATATAGCACATTTTTTGAACATTTCTCCACTGAGCAAGTCTCTTATTACTGCAGTGAACCCTGAGGCCAGTTAGCTCTTTTCCACTGCATTATGCTGGGTTGTATCTCAATTCCACAGCACTTACAGCATGTACTCCTACAGCATTTACCTATTCTGACATTTACTAGCTGCAGTATATATGTCAGTTCTTGCTATTAGACTTTGGCTCAGTAGAACAAAAAGCAAAATTTCTCCCTTAGTTCCATGGCTCCAGACTAACTTTTTTCACCTCCGTCCTGGAACCGTCCTGAAAAACAATTTGAACCGTCCTAAAGTGAATGTCAACCGTCCCAAAATAAACATGTTGTTTCTGCACTTTGTTATTATCATCTATAGTTGTTAGTCACATAATAAAAACACCATTAAAATGTTTATGATATATATTATTATATTTATTTAGCTCCATTCAAAGTAGTTATCTATAAACAGGTAAAAAACAGATTTAATAAAAAATAACAGGAGTTAAATGCTTTTTTGTGTTAATGCAGAATTTTTTTTTTTTACATTCGAAAATTAAGAGAAAAATACATACAGTTCAAAACGTTTTTGAGTTTTGGATTAAACAATAACAAATTAATACTGGTGACTACATATCTCAAAAATATAATCATTATTTATTCTTTCAAGCAGCAGACATATTTATTTGTATGAATTAAATATAATGAATCCTTATTAAAGCTATTAACGAGCAGTGAATGCTTTTCTCTTTTTCTTTTGTTGCTTGATCAATATTAAGGACACAGACCGCATTAGGTTTATTACCCACTGTCACTTTAAGACATCGGCTCATGTCCAATGACATGCGGATCCAATTGCACTGATGCACATCCGATACACTCAAAACTGTTTAAGACATAACCAACATAGTTTACGTGAATACTCTCCAAAACGGATATTTCGACATAATGTTGTGTGTATTTGTCCATTCAGACACGAAAGAGAGCTCAATTCAGTCCTCGCGCGCTGTATAGGTGTCTATGGCTGCACGCTTCGGGTCGGGTGTGTGCGCACAGAAAACCGTACCGAATAGAGCTCTTTTCTTGCGTCGCCTCTCTTATTCAGATCTATATGTCTACTCTACTCATTCTCCCAGACGTTTACATTTTTTAACGTTTTATGAGACATGCAGCGCATGTCAACCCGTGTGCCGCTGGGTAGATCAGCACGTTACAGTACAAATTTGCGCATCTAGCACAAACGCAGGACATCAGTTCTGACTGGATCGCTTCCCAAATCGTCACTATCTAACATTTTTGTCTAGTTTTTATTCGTTGAAGAAAATGTCAATAGATTTTCGTCATAGTTTTTGTCATTCAAAACTAGTTTTTATTTAGTTATCGTCTCGTTTTCGTCTGTGAAAATAAGCCATGTGAGATGTACCGCGAAACAAGTCTCCGGGTGAGTAGCCGGCCAGTGATAGTAACTATAGTAACAGCATGAGAAGACGCACTCCGTCGTAGTCAGCGCTTGGTCGGTTAATTTTGGCATTTTCTAAGTAAGTTACCCTAATAGGCTAGTAATAAATGAACACACATACAAAAATGTCTTTCGTCCTGTAGGCGTCCTGGAGAATATTTCAGTTCGTCCTAAACACATTTTCTATCGTCCCCAGGACGATAGGACGCCGTTAGTCTCGAGCCCTGCTTAGTTCATTGTCTTGTGTTAACTTTACGTGGATTGTGTTTGTACGAGCTCTCTCTGTCTTGTTTTATTGACTCGGAACCTCAGCCTGCCACAAAGATTGAGCCAGAGCGATCGCCAGAGGCGGTCTTCATGCCGGAGCCCGAGTCCAATGCAGAGTCAATCCAGGTGTGTTTGCTGGCAACAGCGTCAGTCATCGAATGGCATTTTAGTGGAGTTTGTCGGCTTGAATACGAGCCCTGCCCACCCTCCTGCGGCTGAGGATGAAGTATTTAAACAGAGCTGGATTAATGTATTACATGATGAGTTGAATGAGCTGGATGAGCTGGCTTTTGTTGTACTTCAGTCATCTCCACTCCCAGCCAGTTCCTCATTGTTTCAGTCATCACTGGATATTTCCAAGTTGTCGCTGGTTATGCCCAGTACCAAGTCTCCTTCGTTGCAGATGCTCAGCCTCCCTCTCCCTCCTCCACTGCCAATGCCATCCAGTTCATCTGCCTCGTCTCCGCTGTCACCTTTCAGCTCCACCAGTTGTTCCACTCTGCTGCACGGACCCATCTGTATCTCCCTCTGGATCTACTCCTCCTTCCCTCCGGATCCACCATTGTCCTCATTCCACAGTCTCCACCTCAGTCACACTTGCCAGCAGCTCCAGCGTGGCCCTCCAGACTTTTGGCACCACCGTCAGCTCCGCCTTGGTCTCAACCTCTACCATATCTACCCCAGTCAGCAATCTCCCTTGGTTCCATCTGGAACTCATCCTCCTGCTCCTCCCATTTATGCTCTGGTCCCTCCTGTCTCTGCCCTGGCTCCTCCCAGGTCATCATCTCAATGGTGTCTTATTCTGCTTGCTCCTCATCCTCCTCCAGAGTCCTCACCCTCCCTCCTCAGATTTGACTGTTAGGCAGAGTGTGGAATGAAAAAAATTTATCAAAATGTTTGATGATATAACTGATTAAAATACCAATTATCGATAATTTTGTGCAAATGTCAACACAATCTTTTTCCAATTAACTTTAGCGCATAATTTTTAGGTTGATACTTCACGTCACGGAAAACTAAGTTGGAAACACTTTTTGTCGAGAAAAAGGGTTTTAACGCAAATAAATGTGGTGTCACATGACAGAATTAGCCTATATGCAGTGTTCGTGGCGTTGCTCCCATTAAAGAACTGTTTCTCTGTAGTTCAAAGGCACATTAAATCTATTATACAAAGGCACATTATAATCATATTAAATTGTATTTAAAATTAAGCTATTTATTGTAAATTAGTTATTGTAGATAATTGCGACAATATATTTTTTTACAGTCTATAAATTCTGGATGAGAAGGCTGCCCAATTTCAGGTAATACAATAAAAAAAATTTCATGCTGTCCCAACACAAATAGTTTAAGTTCTATTTAATTAATTTAAATTATTTTTTTATTTAATTCAAGTGGATGAAAACAGATTGAAAAATCATGTTGCATTAGCACATTTTAAAGCTGCAGTTCATAACTTTTTTGTGTTAAAAATAATCCAAAATAATAATAATAAAAAAAACATAACCAGCCAGTGTTCAAAACTATCTGCTTGCCTTAGCTCGATTCAAATCGGTTAGCTTTTAATAATGATTTTAATTCCAGTGGTACTGGTGGATTTTCGCGGGAAATTGGAGCATGTCTTTGCGTCATTACGTCACATCTGTCCACATAAAGGAGGGGTCCCAGCTAGTAAGCTATATTGCGTGTGAGGATGTTGGAGGTGGAGATTTATATCCTTTTCTCACAGCACTTGAAATAAACTTATAGCGGATCCAGAATGTTTCAAACGACAATTACCAGTGACAACTGGAGATTCACCAGTTGTAAAACCCAAAAGACTTCGGACTGCGGAGTGGCTAGAGAAATAAAGAGACTGCAACCGGGCCCATGCGAAAACAAGGATAAACAGCAGGGCTTTTGAAAGATAGTGTGAACTCTGTGTTTTAAAGGGGTTCAAAACGGACGCAGAGACGATTTTTTTTTTGCTAGACAGGTAAGACATTTCAATAGTTTAATTACGTAACAGTAGCACACTTGTTCGCTTAATTTACACAGTTACGGAGTTTCCTTTGTTGTGCCTTTCTCGTTTTGCTATTATGGTAAATATGAATTATTTTGTGCTTGCTATGAGAGGGAGCAATTCACCTCTACTCCAAGAAAATCAAACCCGCCTCCTCCGTTGTCAAGTATTGGATCTGAATCAGATCGGTAAAGTGAACATTTTCGTGACGTAAGATGTTTATATTATGTTATATTATAACACGTTTATGCATAACAGGGATTCCGTTCATACACCGTTTATTTCATAAAACTATGATTGTTATTTGTTTGTACAAAATAACTGCTCTTCTATGATTTGCACGGTTTGACATAAGCGATCGTTAGATTTAATCAGCGCGATTTACTGCAATGCTTTTTCCCCTTAGTTGATCAGAACAAAAGTGGATATTACTTACTTGTTCAGACGTCATTTTCCGTTGAAAATTCTAATATTGGTCATACTTCCAAAAAGTATAATCTGTGATTCTGAATGTCAGTATCCACACCGGTGCGGTGATTGACAGCCGCACACTCACCTCAAAACATTGGATTCATCCGCGCTGTTTCATGCCGATGTACAACCCACGTAAAGTTTATAATTCCGCAAATAACTGCAATTGCAGATTTCGAACAGAGATGGTGACAAAGAGGAAAAGCTACGGACTGCAGCTTTAAATAAGCCCATTTTTAGGAGATTGCAGTAAATATTAATAAAACTAACACATTTAATCAAATAAAATGTCTTGCTAATAGGTTAACAAATAAAACTCAGGCAAAGCAGCAACATTGAGTAGTATATCCTCAATGTTTTTTCTCTGATCACATAATTGTTAAATGCTTCTCTTCTCCTCTCCTCTCCAGTCACCTACCCCCTAGATCCCATCCCCTCACACCTTCTACAAGCCATCTCTCTTACACTTTTACCAGCACTCACACACATCATCAACATCTCTCCACACTGGGATTTCCCTACCGCATTCAAGCAGACTTGGGTAACCCTGCAGCTTCAAAAACCCACATTAAACACTTGTAGATAGTTACAGACCTATCTCTCCCATACCATTCATAGCGAAAACACTTGAACAAATACTGTAGTTTTCAACCAGGTATCATCTTTCCTCTCACAGAGTAACCAGCTAGACATCAACCAATCTGGTTTCATGAACGGCCAATCAACCTAGCCTGCATTACTGTCAGTCACTGAAGCACAGGGATTGCGAAAGCTGATTCCAAATCATCCGTTCTCATTCTCCTGGATCTCTGCTGCCTTTGACACTGTGAATCATCAGATCCTTCTGTCCACCCTCTCATCACTGGGCATCATAGGAACTCCACTTCACTGGTTTGAATCCTATCTCATAGGTAGGTCTTTCAGGGTTGCCTAGAGAGGGGAGGTATCCAAAGCACATCGACTGATCACGGGGGTTCCTCAGGGTTCAGTTCTTGGGCCCCTCCTCTTCTCCATATACACTACATCACTGGGACCCATCATACAGGCACATGGTTTCCCCTACCATTGCTATACTGATCACACACAGCTCTACCTTTAATTTAACCAGATGATCCCACAGTAGCTGCACTAATCTCAAGCTGTGATAAAATGGATGAAAGAACATCACCTGCAGCTTAACCTGGCAAAGACTGAGCTTCTCGTATTGCCAGCCAATCCAACTCTACAGCACGATTTCACCATCCAGCTAGGTTCATCATCAATCACCCCATCAAGGTCGGCCAGAAATCTTGGAGTAATCTTTGAAGACCAGCTGACCTTTAAAGACCACATTGCAAAGACAGCTCAGTCAATCAGGTTTGCACTACACAACATCATGAAGATCAGGCCCTTCCTAACTGAGCATCCAGCACAACTTCTTGTCCAGGCCCTGGTCATTTCTAGGCTTGATTACTGCAATGCTCTTCTGGCTGGACTTCCATCATGTGCAATCAAACCTCTACAAATGATTCAGAACGCTGTTGCACGTCTTGTCAACTTGTTCAACGAGCCCAAAAGGGCCCACGTCACACCTCTCTTTATCTCTGGCTACCACTTGCTGCTCGCATCAAGTTCAAGGCATTGATGCTTGCTAACAGTTCTACCACAGGCTTAGAACTCTCCTACTTCCACCTGCTCTTACGGGAGAGGCATAAAATCACTCTCCAGATCATTTTCGTTCTCTGTTCCTTGCTGATGGAATGATTTCCCCACCTCCATGTGGAATGCAGTATTTAAAGTAGGAGTACTTCTAGAGTAGCTTCCATGTTTTAATCTGTAGTGTTTCAACAGCTGAGACCTCTTTTCACACGAAAACAAGCAGAACTTGCACGCCCACTGCATGAATTTAAGTCCCCAAAATAAGCATACACAAAATAAAAAGACAAAATAAGGTACTAATTGCTTGTTAGCTATCTGAATTAATGCGTCGTGTTGTTCATTTCCATATGAACGACACGTGAGCATCGAACGTTCTAGAAAGAATGTTTGTGAAGTAGGCCTATAGGCCGCGCAGGTTTTTACATATTATTAATGATAAACCCCGAACTTACCACCGATTAAAATAGCTTACAAACTGTACATAAAAACAGTGTTCAGTAAAAATCGATTTTTGCAACCTAGCCAGTAAGTTAAGCCACTGGTCTCAACTGGTGTCATTTGACATAAAAAATACTTCAGGGTGCCTTTTCCTCTTACTGCACAATGAGTAAATTAAATTCTATTTAAGTTTTTATATGCAATACAATGACATTGAGGTTTATAAATAGTTCTTCAAGAGCATTAAAAGAGTACCCTATTAGAAGAGTTGTTTCGTCTTATGTTGAAACTTAACCAACGGCCAGTAAATATATCAAGCTCTGTTAATAAAAATATAATGGATTGTGAAGCAGCAGCAGCTGATGGGCTTGCCAGTAAGCTTTAATCTTAGTAGTTTCCTAGTTATTTTATAGCGCGAAGGAAAAAAAGATTCAGAACCTATTGTTCAGGAGTCCAATAGCCACATAGAGGCTATGTAGCGGGATGGCTCGTTATTCGCTCGCACTCGGTCGTCATATTGACACTGTGAATCATCAGATCCTTCTGTCCACCCTCTCATCACTGGGCATCATAGGAACTCCACTTCACTGGTTTGAATCCTATCTCATAGGTAGGTCTTTCAGGGTTGCCTAGAGAGGGACACTCATTCCAACACATCAAACTAAAACAATAGACTAGCGATTTTATCTGATTTTACTTTTATTTCAGCTTGACATATATTCAACCAAAGCAATACGGTCAACAGAAAGTTGGCTCCCGCAACTCGCCCCTTCCAAACACAGCATCAAACAATCCGCCAAAGGAAATAATAAAGAAAACGGAAGTGATCACCTGTGCCCACGTGACAGTGAATAACCAATAATAAATATCAAATAATGAATGCTCCTACATTCCGGCCCCATGATTATTACAGACAAAATAAAGATAATAATCATAAATTACCAACAATAATAAATACATTAATTGTACAATATACAAATCATTTTAGAAATTTACTAAATATTTACATATACAGTATGTGTGTGTATGCATTTGTCCATGTAAAAAAACATGTCTGTGTATCTTCTAGTTAAGGTCTTAAGTTATGTCAGTCAAACAAAAAAGGTCCAAAAAGTCTGTCCATAAGTCAGTCCTTATATCCAAATGTCATTACGTACATGCAAAAAGAAAAAGAAAGAAAAAATCAGTTATAGTCTTCTTCCGTTTCCAGAAGTAGACAAATCTTGGTGACCGGTCTGTCTAAGCAGTTGTACCTTGTTTTAATCCTCACTTGGCGAATAAATCCCCTTTTATCTGGTATAGTATGGACAATTTTACCCATAATCCATGAGTTTCGAGGGGCAGCATCATTGACAACAAGTACAACATCTCCCACTTGAAAATGTAGGTAACACTTTACTTGAAGGGCTGTGCATAAGACTGACATGACAGCTTCATAATCATGACATAACACATGTCATTAATATGAAGGAGGTTTTATGCATGTTAATGACAATTGTCATTAAGTGTCATTTGCTCAATTATGTCATTTTTAATGCAAAGATGACATTGTTTGAGATGTCTTTGTTATGACAACGGTCATAAACATGACATAGCAGATGAATCATCAAACTTAAGAAACTACTTAGCTTTATGGGTTAACATTACATTAAACTTTCATGTGGTTGGTTTTGACATTGGCTGTCATGAGGCCATTATAACTGTGTCATGAATATATTTACCACTTTTTTTCCCCAGTATTCCAGTAGTAGTTAAAAAATGACAAATTAAATTTGTACCACTTGAAAAAAGTGGTCAGAAATATAATGTAATGTTAACCCATAAAGCTAAGTAGTTTGATGATTAATCTGCTATGTCATGTTTATGACATTTATGACAGGTTATGTTGTCTTGGTAATGTCAAGTTGCCATGACAAAGACACTGACAGGTTATGATGTATTGGTTTATGTCAAGTTGTCATAAAGACATCTCAAACAATGTCATCTTTTCATTAAAAATGACATAATTGAGCAAATGACACTTAATGACAATTGCCATTAACATGCATAAAACCTCCTTCATATTAATGACGTGTCATGTCATGATTATGAAGCTGTCATGTCAGTCTTATGCACACCCCTTCAAGTAAAGTGTTACCAAAATTTCTTCTCTTTTCAAGCCATTTCTGCCATTCCTGTAGCTGAGATAGGTATTCCCTTATCCACCTCCTCCAAAACAGGTCGGCCATGTACTGTACTTGTCGCCACCTACGACGTACATATAAATCCTCCCTATCAAACAAAGTAAAGTCCCTCTCAGGGAGTAAAGATGGTTGAGTTTTCAGAAGTAACAGATGGTTGGGTGTTAGAGCCTCTAGATCTTTAGAATCCGTAGATGATCTTGTTATAGGACGGCCATTATTAATTGACACCACTTCACACAAAAGCGTATGAAGACACTCTACTTCTAAACTCTGCCGCCTCAATATTGAATTCATAATCTTTCTCACTGATCGAATCATCCTCTCCCAAACGCCACCGTGATGATATCCCGTAGGAGGATTAAATATCCATTTGATACTCTTCTGGATTTGAACATCACTGATCTTATCATGGTTCCATTTTTTTATGGCTTCTCTCAATTCTCGTTCGGCTCCAACGAAGTTGGTTCCATTATCAGAGCGTAATTCTAATACTTTACCACGTCGTGCAATGAACCGCCGTAAGGCGTGGATGAAAGAATCCGTATCCAATGATGCAACCACTTCGACGTGTATGGCTCTTATAGCCAAACAGGTAAAAATGACTCCATATCGCTTCACAGTGCTTCGTCCACGTTTGATCTCGAATGGGCTGGAACAGTCAATTCCAATTCGAGTAAATGGTGGTTCATCTGATAAGACTCTGCTTGAAGGTAAATTTGCCATCTGTTGGGAACCTGCTGTTCTTTGAAGTCGTTTACAGATTACACATCTGGACAAAACTTTCCGTATGGCAGTACTTGCTCCTGGTATCCAATATTGTTGATGTAGCCTAGCCAACATGTAATTTCGTCCGCTGTGTCCGACCTCTTTGTGAACATGCCTAAAAAGAAGTTTGGAAATATGCAGATCCTTTGCCAGGATTATTGGGTGTTTTGATTCTTCAGGCATGGCTGCATTATCTAGACGTCCATACATTCTTATAACACCTGCCTCAAGTACTGGATTGAGACGATACAGAGGACTGCTCTGCTTGACGTCTTCACCTCTTTGTAGAGATTTCAATTCCTCTGGGAACCTCATCTTTTGGGAAAAGCGTATAATCGCCATTTCACCTTCCTCTAGCTCGTCTACTGAAAGATAGCCTTCACTCACACTGGATCGTAGTTTAAGCATGTTTCTATTGATAACTTCCAGTGGTTAGTTCAATTCAGTATAATCAAGAGTTTCCTTCAATTGTTTTCTCCTTTACCTTAGAGCTAGTAGGGTTTTCTTCAGCCTAAGGATCCAGACCACAGCCTATCCCTCCTCAGTTTGAATCAGTAGAGTGTTAACCACAACGGTTTGCTTGATTTCAGGGTCTTGAACCAAACTATTTCCCAAATCAATTGGCATATCTGGCCACTCTTCCTGTGATCCAATAAGAAAGGGAGTGCCAGATTTCCACATCTGCTCCTGAAGTAAAATATCCACCTTCAGCCCTCTTGAGGCAAAGTCAGCAGGATTATTGGTAGAATTTGTATATATCCACTGAGCCGCGTTGGATGCTCTCAAGATCTCAGACACTCTGTTCGCAACAAAACACTTAAATCTAGAGGACTCGTTTTGAATATACTTTAGCACAGCAGTGCTGTCAGACCAAAACACAGAATCTTGTGATTTCATCCTAAGATCTCTTTTCCATAGCCTGTCCATTCGACTGGCGAGAGTGGCGTCTGTAAGTTCCATGCAGGGAATGGTGGTAGATTTCACTGTTGCTACTCAAGCCTTACCCATCAAGAAGGTGGAATGTACAATGTTCTGATTGTTTTGGAGAAGTAGGTATGACACAACGCCCAGTGGCGGAGCTAGACTTTTAAAACAGGGGTGGCAAGGTATTATTTTGGGGGGTCAATTTACAAAGTGTTCAATTACACTAAAAATAATTATTTTCCACAAAATGTATATAGATTAAATTAAAGTAGTTTATTTTCCAAAATGTACACAATTATATATGTATTAAGTATACAGCAAAAATAGAACAACAAGTATTCAAAGTGCTCCTTGGACTAATCAAGTCCAGTAGTAAACAAAAACTGAGGTAAACTTGGATATGTCAAAACAAGGCAGGACAAGGCAGTTGTACACATTCAAATATGTACAAGAATAATAATAGAACAACAATACAAAAAAACATAGAGCCCTTTAACACTCTAATGATAAACTTCAATAGTTGTACCAGGTATGACCTGCATCTACCCAGTGGTATGGCACCACCAAGTTCACAAAAACAAACATTCAGAACAGCATAATTCTGCGGTTCTGGTGAGATGAAGCAAAATGTTTTACAAAGTCCTCCATATTAATGGAATATGCCCTCCTTGACTCAACACTGAGTATGCCCAGGTGACTTAATCTATCATCTGCCATTGTTGTCCTGAGGTGGGTTTTTATTCATTTTAGGGCAGAGAAACTTCTTTCGCAGGATGCAGTGCTAACTGGAATCACAACCGAAATTTTACTAAGCCTAAAAAGTTCATGGAAAACCTCTTTGTAAGGCTCCAAAAACCCCACAAACTCAAGTAGAGAAGCTGGTCTCTCTCCACTTTTCTCCCTTCTTAAAAGAAGCCGTCTCGTTTGATGAAGCCCATGCTTAAGGTCTTCTAAATCTGACTCGAATGTTTTCCCCAAAGCAAGCAGGGGTTCCTCTTTTAAGAATGATGGGCTTTTGGGGTCAAGAGACTGCACTCCTTCCATTATCTCACAGTTCACGCTTGTGCGTGCTGCGTAAGGATGCATTCACGTCCGCTGGGAGATTTGGGAAATGTTCGTAAAAATCAAACAGTGTAATGTTTTCAGCGGGGTGGCAACAGGGGTGGCAAGGACTTCGTCTGGACCCCAACTAGCCCTCTGGCTCCGCCACTGACAACGCCATAGCCTTCCTCACTGGCATCCGAGAAATAATGTAACTGAGCTGCCGTGACCTCTCCAAACTCCACAGATTTCAAACATCTTTTTGCCTCAAATTTCTCCAAGCCATGAAGATCTTCGAGACAATTTCTCCATTTCTGTATATTTGATGAGTATAACACTATCTCATCCAACCCCTTCCCTGCAAAGATCTTGAAGAATCTTCTTTGCGGAAAGAACTACTGGAGACAACAATCCAGGAGGATCATATATGGCACTAACCACGGAAAGTATCCCTCTTCTGGTAAAAGGTCTGTCAAATCTGAAGGTGTCAGATTTGACACAACACTGTACACCTAGTACCCTTTCCATCGGAAGCACAACATGGTTCAAATCAAGATCTTTTACCTCTTTCACCCTGTCTTCTTCTGGTATGGAATTGAACACCTCCCGACTGTTGCTCATCCATTTGGTCAGATGGAATCCACCTTTAGCACACAATGCATGAAGCTCCTTATATAGTTGAATAGCATCAGATTCTGTGGGCACTGAAGTGAGACAATCATCCACATAGAAGTGTTTCTAGATGACCTCTGCCATCTTGCAATTAAACAAACTTCCATGGTCCTCTGCACATTTCCTGAGTGCATAATTAGAACAACTTGGGGATGAAGAAGCTCCGAACAGATGTACAACCATTCTGAATTCCTCCAAGTCTTTAATCAAGTAGCCATTTGACCACCACAGAAACCTCAAAAGGTCAGAATCCTCCACAGGAACCTTCAGTTGATAAAACATGGATTAAATGTCAGCCATTAAGGCGACAGACTCCATTCTGAATCCTGTAAGAACACTTATTAAAGTGCTTGTTAGGTCTGGTCCCTGAAGTAGTTGTCCATTCAATGACACTCCCTGAAATGAGGCACTACAGTCAAAAACAACCCTGATCTTTTTCTTTTTCTAATGGTAAACCCCATGATGAGGTATGTACCACACACGACCATCATGCCTCTCAAGTTCCTCCACAGGTACCCTTTCCGCATATCCTTTGGAAATCACATCTTCCATGAAAGCAGTATAATCTGCTTGAAATGCAGAGTATTTTCTGAATTTTCTTTGCAGACTCAAAAGCCCGTTTTTCTGCAACTATTTTATTGTTTGGTAGGACCACATCTTTATTCTTGAGGGGCAAACCAAGGCAGTAATGACCATCTATAAGTTTTACAGACTTAGATACGAGATCCATGAACTGATTATCTTCTTTTGACATCCCTACCAGTTCATCCAGGGCATTTTCAGGGAAATTGGTCTTAAACTGTTGTTCCCAAAGCTCATCCAATTTTAAGACAGAGATCCTGTTAACAGTCACGTGAGGTTGGTCATTACAGAAAGTTCCATTCCTTTCCATTCCTTTAAGCGGTCCATTCACTGTCCATCCAAGTATGGTTCTTACCACATATGGTCCATTCATTTGACTGCGAACAACCTGCCATGGCTCCAGTGCCTCTGGTACATTTGCTCCAATTAAGAGCTCAACTCCTGCTTTTATTGAGGGCAATGTATGCTATTTAAATAAGGCCATCGAACAAGATCGCTCTGCATGGGAATATTGGATTTAGAAACTGGCATACTTTTCTGGGAATACACTTGTGAACAATAGTGAACAATAGTGAACAATAGTGAACAAAGTGAACAATAAAGTGTCTGATCCAATCCAGCAACTTCTAGATCCTTGAGAACATAACTGGAAACCGATTTGTCTTGATTCATGGTTTTAAGCAGAATATTCAGTTTTTTGGCGTAAAGATTAAGCTTATTCATAAGACTTTCTGTACAAAAGGTCGCTGAACTGCCTGGATCTAAAAAGGCATACGTTCCCACAATTTTGTTTCCATTCTTAGATTTAACACATACTGGAAGAATGGAAAAGGCACAAGCATCTTCACCAGCCCCAGTAAGACTACTGGACTGAACAGAGATCAGAGCACTGCCCACTGCTTGCTTTGGTTCCTCTGTTTTATCTCGCTGAAAGACCTGAAGGGTGCTGGGATGTTTAGAGCCACACACACTGCATTTTATGCGCTTCTTACAATCTCTGCTAATATGGCCTGTACATAGACAGCCAAAACAGATTCCTTTCTTCTTCAGAAAGTCCAGCTTTTCTTTATGGATTTTTGGATCTTTGCCACAACAAAGACAGGATGCACTTCCTTTATTAGTTTTCCCAACATCTTCCATACCTGGAACAGTAACAATGGTAGCGAAACTACTTCCCTTAGTCTTAGAACAAATCATGCTTCGACCTCCACCAAAAGGGGCCTCTAAGATGTTTCCAAACACAGGATCTGTTGCAATTTCTACTTGCTTCTCTACAAAATCCACAATGTCTTTAAATGCTGCTGGTTCCTTACGTTTTTCCTGCAGATCACACGCCACTGCTCTCCATTTGTCTCTGAGCTTAAAAGGCAACTTTGAAAGAATTATTTGCATGTTGGTAGCCAAGTTTAACTCTTTCATTTAACGAACATCCTCCATAGCATTACAGCAAGCTCTAAGAAAAAGATGATAATCTTGTAAAGCCCTTGTATCCTCAGGTTTAATGAACTTCCAAGAGAGAACTTTGTCCATCTATGCTGAAGAGATTTTGAGTTTGTTTCCCAAATGTTCCTTAAGTAGGGTCTTGGCTTTAATGTAACCCTGCATGGAAGTCATGTGTTGACAACTTCTGACAAGTTCTCTAGGTTGACCTCGGGTATACTGCTCAAAATAGAAACAATCACCATAGTTGTTTGCTCTTTTTTCCACAACCTCCTTGAATGAAGTAATGTAATGAAATACTGTTTAACCAACATGGCAGTAATTTCATTTTGTTTTTCCATAAGATGCGATATATTTCCTTGTTCTCCATCAGTTAGTGATTGTCCTGAAACCGGTACATTGCTACCATGATTACTGAGTAGCTGCCCATTCAAAGATGCAGTTGGCTGAAATGGTGTTATGGACCTTGGTTGTTGCACAGGCTGAAGCTGAGAATTACTTTCCTTATTTCTTGCACCTCCTGTTGAATTAACAAAAAAGACTGTGACTCGACGTGTGTCAACTTGAACTGATGCCACTTCCATTTAATTAGTGCAGATCGCTTCATACTTTTCCTTTAAAATTTTTCTTACTTCCAAATACATGCTTTGTTCTGATGCAGCAGACCTATACACATTGGCTTTAGCCATAGACACAGCTATTTTAGTTTGAAGATCAATTTTTTCTTCTTCTTCCACAGCATGCTTCTGTTTCAGCATTTGCTGACTGGCTAATAAAGCCGCCACTTCAGCTTCAGCTTGAAGGCGAGCAGATGATGTCGATGATCTACTAGATCGTGAACCAGAATTTTTTGATTTTTTGCTGAATACATTTGAAATACTATCAGTTTGTTTGATCTCATCCGTGAAATGCTCAAGTCAATGCATTACATTCCTCACTAAGAATCCTTAGTGAATTTGCATTTGCATCAGAGGTTTCAGCAGCAGGCAACAAATCATTTGAAGGAGATTGCCCTTGAACCGCCATAGTCATTGTTGGTATTCCATCTATTGCAGGATGAGGTGACAGTCATTAATTTCTCTGTTCAGATGCTGCTGCTATGGTAGGAGTCAGTGAAGTTTTCAAAGGATTAAGATCAGACAGCTATTGCTCCACATCTTCTATAAATCCCTTGTTGAACCGAAAAATTTAGCCATACCATTCTTTTTGCTTTATTCGTTCCTCAGCAGGAAGTAAAGGAATCACACTCTCATGCAACAAAGTGACATCATCTCTCAAAAACTTCAATGTTTCCATCAAAGAGCAAACTTTGAATGAATTTCCTTTTGCAGCAATTCAGCAGCAGTCCTTTTGCAGCAATTCAATCTTTAACTCCAAAGCCTTTGCGGTGAGTTTACCCTCCATAAGCGCATCAGCCTCATCTTCATCCATTTTCACTCATCAAACAACTTTAGCGACACATACAACTTTCAAGGCAATCTGTTTAATTGCACACGACAATTGTGCAAATCCCAGCGCTGCGTGAAACACACGACATAAACTACGCACTTTCCAGCCAACCGTAGTTTATCCAAACAAATGGATCCGCGCTCCACATCAAGCACAACCAAAATAGCGTATCCAAAACACAACCAGCAAGCAGATAGATAATAATCTGAATCACATACCGGTGTTGTGCCGAATTTCGACCCCCTGCCAAATTATTCACCCCCCCCTCGTTGAAGTCAGTACCTGATTGCCTAACCCTAACCCCACCCCTAATCCTAAACCTACCAATACTAGGGGGGTAATAATTCGGCGGGGGTCGAAATTCGGCACAACACCGGTCCAAGTGCTCTGCATCTCGTGTCCGTTTCTTCTTGCAATCCACAACTGCGTTCCAATGCAGCGCATGAATGAAATATCCTTGAAAACAAAGCGCCGTTTTCTGTTGACTAATGTTCAGGAGTCCAAAAGCCACATAGAGGCTATGTAGCGGGATGGCTCGTGACTCGCTCACACTCGGTCGTCATATCATTACCAAAACAATAGACTGGCGATTTTATCTGATTTTACTTTTATTTCAGCTTGACATATATTCAACCAAAGCAATACGGTCAACAGAAAGTTGACTCCCGCAACTCGCACTCGCACAACAAGCACTTCCAAACACAGCAACAAGGAATCTGCCAAAGGAAATAATAAAGAAAACGGAAGTGATCACCTGTGCCCACGTGACAGTGAATAACCAATAACAAACATCAAATAATTAATGCTCCTACACCTATAAATAAATAACATGTGTATATATATATATACATATATATATATATATACACATATACTGTATATATATATATATATATATATAGTACTGTGAAAAAGTCTTAGGCATATTAATATCCCCCCCTTTCTCCTTTGATTTTATAACCAGCAACCCACACAAACTTGGGTAAGAGAAGCACATCCACTTTGCAAACAAAGATCCCTCTGCATGCTGGTAATCAAACACACTGTGCTCACAACCAATAGTCTCCATTCATTTTAATCTCAAATCTAAACTCATTTTATCTGATAATTTTTTTTTGATGATGATTAATATGTGTATGTGTGTGATTCTCCCAACTACAGGCACTTTTGTGTCCTTGGCCTTTTTTTGTAAATAAATAAACAAACAAATGCACAAATACATTGTCATTATATAGATCATGCTCCAACATCCTAGTAACCACCAAATCTTGCCCGTTTTCTTTTAAAAATGCTTTTGCAAGGCTGTTTATTAGCAGATTTTGCCGTTTTATGCTTGTCCCCAACCCAGACTGGCCCTCTTTGAATGTAAAATAAAATATATATATATATATATATATTGCAATTTCAAGTTTAGTTTAACATTTGGTTTACAGAACATTTTCTTATTTAGCTGAAGCAACATGTCTTTCTGAGGATACTACTCTATTTAGCCTGCTGAGCATTACTATTTATGTCTCCACTCTCCATGTTTTGTGTCATCCGTCTTTGAGCTGTATGTTTGCCTGCTGTACCATTATATGTGCACCAACAGGTGAGTTTTGTAGGTAACTGTTATATTCTCCCTCATGCGGTTACATAATATCTGAATATGTTTAGAATGATGTTAATAAAAAAATAAAAAAACATATGTTTCTAACGTCTAAGCATCATCAACTTGTGTTTATCATAGACCTTATTTTACTCGTAAACTGAAAAACTACCTTATAAAGAACCATAGGAAAATCTCGAGGGAACCACTGTCTTGACACAAAGGTAAAGGAAACAAATCCAGATCTGGCTTTTCACGCTAGACAGCCTGCTGATAAATCGAGAATAATCTTTTACTTTCACTCTGCTTTCAGCAATTTATCTTTAGCTCGCTCTCTCTCTCCCCTGAAAGTAAGTGAGAGTGTGTGTGTGTGTGTGTGTGTGTGTGTGTGTGTGTGTGTGTGTGTGTGTGTGTGTGTGTGTGTGTGTGTGTGAAGCCCAATTTACCTTGTCAATCATTACTTTTTTCTCTCTTTTTTTCCTCCAAGGTTGGCCGTTCCCAAACACAGTCTGTAAGATGAGTGGTCTGGTACAGGGTATGTCTGTGTCTGCCTCTGTGTTCACACTGGTGGCCATTGCAGTGGACAGGTCAGTGGTGTCATTACATGAATCTGATGAAACCTGTCAAGAATATTTTAAAATCCAATTCTAAATTATATATATTTGAAATGAAATAAAGACATTAAACAAAATATTTGTATAAAAATGTTTGAAATGATACAGTACTGTGCAAAAGTCTTCGGCGCGTTAGTATTTTCTCTCACACACACACACACACACACACACACACACACACACACGCACACACAAATGGTTTTAAGACAGTTATTTATTTTGTTGCTGTAGTGTGTCAGCAGGAAATATCAGTTTACATTTCCAAACATTCCTTCTGCCATTAATTGTAATAATGCACAAGGAGTCTGACAACAGCTGGTATGATCCACATGGAGATCTGATCTTATCGAGTCTGTGATTACATGAAGAAACAGAAAAAAACTGAGACAGACTAAATCCAGAAGAACTGTGGCAATGTCTCCAAGATGCTTGAAGAAACCTGCATAGCTGCTGTACTGTGAAAGGTTTTAGGCACTTGTGTAACAATGCTGTAAAGTGAGGATGCTTTCAAAAATAATGTCATAAATAGAATTTATTTATAAATTAACTTATATAAACAAAATCAAATCAATATTTGGTGTGACCACCCTTTGCGTTCACTTTTTTTCAGGTAGCTTTTTTTTCAAGCGTCTTGGAGACACACTAGCAAAATATATAAATAACTGGCTTAAAACCATTTTTTGGGAGGTGAAAATACTAACGTGCCTAAGACTTTTGCACAGCTTTACACACGCACACACAAAACATATTATCAGGGTTTGAAATGAACTTTTTCACTCACCGGGCAATTTGGCTACTAAATTTTATAAGTTACTGGCCATTCAGAATTTTTACAAGCCAAAAAAATAAAAGGGGGAAAAAGAAATAAATAAACCACTACGTCTCAGTTTTTTTAATCTATCTATCTATCTATCTATCTATCTATCTATCTATCTATCTATCTATCTATCTATCTATCTATCTATCTATCTATCTATCTATCTATCTATCTATCTATCTATCTATCTATCTAAGCTGTGAAGCAGGCCTAATTTTTCACTTTTTTCTTATATATATTTATATTATTTTTTCCATATATATATATATATACACACTGTATATATATATATATATATATATATATATACACATACATACATACATACATAGTGGGGAGAACAAGTATTTGATACACTGCCGATTTTGCAGGTTTTCCCACTTACAAAGCATGTAGAAATCTGTAATTTTTATCATAGTACTCTTCAACTGTGAGTGACGGAATCTAAAACAAAAATCCAGGAAATCACATTGTTTGATTTTTAAGTAATTAATTTGCATTTTATTGCATGACATAAGTATTTGATACATCAGAAAAGCAGAACTTAATATTTGGTACAGAAACCTTTGTTTGCAATTACAGAGATCATACGTTTCCTGTAGTTCTTGACCAGGTTTGCACACACTGCAGCAGGGATTTTGGTCCACTCCTCCATACAGACCTTCTCCAGATCCTTCAGGTTTCGGGGCTGTCGCTGGGCAATACAGACTTTCAGCTCCCTCCAAAGATTTTCTATTGGGTTCAGGTCTGGAGACTGGCTAGGCCACTCCAGGACCTTGAGATGCTTCTTACGGAACCACTCCTTAGTTGCCCTGGCTGTGTGTTTCGGGTCGTTGTCATGCTGGAAGACCCAGCCACGACCCATCTTCAATGCTCTTACTGAGGGAAGGAGGTTGTTGGCCAAGATCTCGCGATACATGGCCCCATCCAGCCTCCCCTCAATACGGTGCAGTCATCCTGTCCCCTTTTGCAGAAAAGCATCCCCAAAGAATGATGTTTCTACCTCCATGCTTCACGGTTGGGATGGTGTTCTTGGGGTTGTACTCATCCTTCTTCTTCCTCCAAACACAGCGAGTGGAGTTTAGACCAAAAAGCTCTATTTTTGTCTCATCAAACCACATGACCTTCTCCCATTCCTCCTTTGGATCATCCAGATGGTCATTGGCAAACTTCAGACGGGCCTGGACATGCGCTGGCTTGAGCAGGGGGACCTTGCGTGCGCTGCAGGATTTTAATCCATGACGGCGTAGTGTGTTACTAATGGTTTTCTTTGAGACTCTGGTCCCAGCTCTCTTCAGGTCATTGACCAGGTCCTGCCGTGTAGTTCTGGGCTGATCCCTCACCTTCCTCATGATCATTGATGCCCCACGAGGTGAGATCTTGCATGGTGCCCCAGACCGAGGGAGATTGATCGTCATCTTGAACTTCTTCCATTTTCTAATAATTGTTGCCTTCTCACCAAGCTGATTGCCTATTGTCCTGTAGCCCATCCCAGCCTTGTGCAGGTCTACAATTTTATCCTTGATGTCCTTACACAGCTCTCTGGTCTTGGCCATTGTGGAGAGGTTGGAGTCTGGTTGATTGAGTGTGTGGAAAGGTGTCTTTTATACAGGTAACAAGTTCAAACAGGTGCAGTTAATACAGGTAATGAGTGGAGAACAGGAGGGCTTCTTAAAGAAAAACGAACAGGTCTGTGAGAGCCGGAATTCGTACTGGTTGGTAGGTGATCAAATACTAATGTCATGCAATAAAATGCAAATTAATTATTTAAAAATCATACAATGTGATTTTCTGCATTTTTGTTTTAGATTCAGTCTCTCACAGTTGAAGAGTAACTATGATCAAAATTACAGACCTCTACATGCTTTGTAAGTAGGAAAACCTGCAAAATCGGCAGCTAATCAAATACTTGTTCTCCCCACTGTATATATATATATATATAAAAAATAACCTTTTGGATTTCATAGCCTACGTTAATTTCTACGTCTAATCCTGTCATCATCTCCTTCCTTCCTCTTTCATCCTCATAATTTTCCCCAAAAATGTGTTTTAGGTGGACAGATCAATAATAAAATTAAAAAAAGTAGAATGTTGGAAAATAAAAATGTATTTTCTGTTAACCAAATGCTTTTTAATCTTCGCTATTGCTTCAATGCAAATGAAACAAGCACACCGTTATTTGTTGCGTAGTGACGCATATGTTCAAGTAAGCCAGATATGCACAGATTCTGCTGTATTTAATATATCATGATGACTCACGAGTATTTGCGCTAAATCTAAGCAGATTTGTCTTACACGAACTTCCCCAGCAAAGTGACTAAACATAATAAGTAACACGCCAAATTGGCTAATGATTTGATAGCGTTACCGGGTTGGCGGGTGTTAATTTCAAACCCTGCATATTATATATGTGCAACCAAAGCAATACGGTCAACAGAAAGTTGACTCCCGCAACTCGCACTCGCACAACAAGCACTTCCAAACACAGCAACAAGGAATCTGCCAAAGGAAATAAGGAAATAATAAAGAAAACGGAAGTGATCACCTGTGCCCACGTGACAGTGAATAACCAATAACAAACATCAAATAATTAATGCTCCTACACCTATAAATAAATAACATGTGTGTGTATATATATATATATATATGTGTGTATATATATATGTGTGTATATATATATATATATATATATATATATATATATATAAAACATTGTATTACAGGAATGACAATTTGGGGGTAAAAGTAGTTAATTGCCAAGGAAATAATGTTACAATGCAAAAAAATCTTAAATCAAATATAATTTCTTATTTTTTATTCATTTAATTTTGGCCTGAAATGTGACTCGGACTTTGTGAGATTCAAAGTCAGATTCATTTAAATGTTTTGTCTGTGAGATTCATTCAATGTTACTCCTCTGATCTAATGCGATAAATAGTCAAGTCAAGTCACCTTTATTTACACCTTTTTACAATACTGATTGTTTCTAGGCAGCTTTACAGTTATAACAGGAAAATAATGCAACAAAGTGTGTTCCGGCTGTACAGCAGATTTAGAAGAAAATAGCGTCATAGTCCAGCTTAAGGAAATTTAAAGGGGTCATGAAATGCATTTTCAGATCTTTATATTATGTTTCTGGAGGTTAGCTTATGAAGATAGCAAATGGCATCTTTGGCAAAAAGTTAGTTTTTGCTCCAAAAACATTCAAATATTTGTAAAAAATGATCATTTTCAATAATGTTTTTCACTCTCTGTTGAAAAAACACCTCAGTTCAATGGGCTTTGTCTCTTTCATAAATGCAATAAATGCCCACTGCTGTGATTGGCAAAATTCCTTGCACGGTTAACATGCCCTCCCCCACAGCCTGTGTGACATCTTTTTTTATGTTTGAGATGGCCAGAGTATTTATCTATATACGTATTGCTTTCTTAAAAAATGACAACAGTACAATACTAGCTACTCATTGTGTAATAGATTGATAATAGCAACGGTAACACAAACTACACCAACATACTGTATGTTCAACTTGACTACACTTCCTTCACACAATATAATATTCAACTCAAGAAAATATTACTAATCAGTGTATGTAGCGATTTGATTAGCAGCACTCAAGCAGTGTTTCACTTAGTCTCCTAACAGTGTTAAATGCTGGTTTGATATACATTACAAACACACTTAAAAGAATATAAATAAATGTACCGGCATTGCCAGTAAACTGGGGAGATTGTTTTGAGCTTGGAACTATGCTTTTGTTGTAGAGCAACCTCTTATATGTGTAAAAATGTAAATATCAAGGACATTTGATTTTCCATTTCATGACTGCTTTAAATAAATACATTATGTTTTATGATAAAATACAACAAAAGGGGAAGTAAGCAGAAGAAAATAATTATAGAAAAAGGCAGAGGATTAACTGACATTGGTGTACAGTTTATGCCTGATGGATTTATTCCAGCTGTAAAGAGCTCTGTTCTAATCTCCTCCAGGTTCCGATGCATTGTGTACCCTTTCCAACCTAAACTCACCTTACTGGTTGCAAAGGTGACCATAGTGATGATCTGGGTGCTTGCAGTGGTGATTATGTGTCCATCAGCTGTGATGTTGACTGTGGAGAGAGTGGAGCATCATTACATGGTCAACAATGAAGACTACAACCACACATACACACTTTTCTCATGCTTTGAGAACTGGGCCAACCCACAGATGAGAAAAGTCTACACCACCGTCCTGTTTGCACACATTTACCTTATTCCCCTCACCTTGATCACGCTTATGTATGGACGTATCGGGATCAAACTCTACACCACATCTGTGATCTCTGGGAACGATCAGCACGAAATGGGACAGTCTCACACCTCCCCTCCGGCTCCTGGAGCCCAGCAGAAAGGCCGTCCCCTCATTTCCCAAAAGAAGATCAAAGTGATCAAGATGCTGAGCATCGTGGCTCTGTTATTCACACTCTCCTGGCTGCCTCTGTGGACCCTGATGCTCCTCACGGACTACGGAGGTCTGAACGAAGATGACTTGGAGATGCTGAGCGGCTATGTGTTCCCATTCGCTCACTGGTTGGCCTTCTCAAACTCTAGCGTCAATCCCATCATCTACGGATACTACAATGAGAACTTCAAGAGGGGCTTTCAGGCGGTGTGCAGTACGCATTCGTGCTGCTGCGAGGGAATGTCTGTGAAGAGCGGAATGCAACGGAAAGCAGGAGGAGACATTAGGGATCCTGCGGTCAACTCCAATCCCCTGAATTTCGGTGCAAGGAACCGGGTCTACAATGACGGCGATCTGAAGAACTCCGGGACGTCTCTGGAGTTGGAGAACAGGAGAACTGGCCGGCTTTGTAATAACTCGGCCTGCTCCAATGACACAGGATCCAGTGCGGGATCTGGGACAAAAGGGGTCACAAACCAAAAAGTCTTTCAGATGGAGGAGCCAGAAAGTCCTATCAGAAGGGGTAAAAACCAAGCCTGGGATGAATAGATGGATTATTTATGCGATTAATGGACTCTGGTTGTGGGCAGTTGAGACTCCACAGATCTTTAATGTAAAGTGAGATATGAAAAGTGAGATCATTATATCAAGTCAGTACTAATCTCATCAGAACATTTCTGTGAAAACACTTGAAACACTCAAAGGCTGAATTAACTCATTTTTGGACTCAAAATTCTCAAGCTCTATTTTGTTTCCTGGAAAGTGCAAACGAGAGCAATGTTAAAGGAGGTTGAAGTCAAATTAAGTCATATATTGCATTGTAAAGCATTTGTTTACAAACTTTAGCTTTTCAACAGAATTTAATTTGCAATTAAAAGATTTTAATTCACCAAATTCTTGCAGCAACAACAACAAAATATATATATTTTAAATAAACGTCTAGTCTAAACATCCAACAGGAAAATCTGTGGGATACTTGGTAACATACTCAATTTCAAACATTTTAATCTTGTATAAAACATTTCTGATATTTGAATTGGTGTTGTGAAAACCATTGAAGTGAACTCATATGGTTAATACCAAAGGGGAAAGATGCCATATGTCATATTTGATATAGCTACTGTTGTTCACTATGTGAGAAAACAGAACAGCAGTGTTGTGAAGATGCGAGGAATAAGCACAATCCGTGACTATGACTCAGATGTTTATATTTTAGTGTTCACTGTGTTTTTCATGCGTCTTAATTGGTCTGACTGTGGCTTTAAGAGGCTAATGTAACGCCTGGCTTGGTACCTGGTGTCTAATTATATACTTAATGCTGTAATAGCAACATGAATGTAAATGTAAAGACTGTAAATAGAATGAATATGATAAATTCATACCATTATCTCTACAAGGAGGTGTTTTTCCTCCATGCTTCTTTAGTTTCAGACAAGTGTTACCTTAAAAGTGTAAATTAATTCTAACCGTTTTCCTGGTGTGAGACTAGGTGTCATAATTTGCACCAGGTCCTTTGAGGATGGTCACACAAACACATTGTTTATAAGTTTATCACACCACGGAAGACAAGCCTAGTC
Organism: Leuciscus leuciscus; assembly: GCF_965113295.1. Taxonomy (NCBI): domain Eukaryota; kingdom Metazoa; phylum Chordata; class Actinopteri; order Cypriniformes; family Leuciscidae; genus Leuciscus; species Leuciscus leuciscus. The sequence goes on from NC_138729.1 coordinate 44,713,041, forward strand.
AAACACAGGCCCAGAGACTTCTTTCATTAAAAAAACAGTTAAAAATCTTACAGACCCCAAAGAAGAGAGTAAAAAAGAGCTAATTAACACTTGAAAGGAAGGACATATTTTGTAACTATGACATCAAATAACGTCTAACCGTTCCTTACCTGCAAACTGCAAGTCGTACGCTATGGTGACAGTTATGTCTAAATGATCGATTATGACATAATCATCATCTTTTTTTATATACAAGGGCTCACCTTGGGCCTTGAAGATCTTTTAATGGCTTTTATTGATTTCATGACATTGGGAAACTGGTAGCTATACATCAGAAATGTCTTTTTTTTATATATATTTGTTAGAAAGTGTCCAGCTTTGCACAATTCATTGCTTTCAGGTGTCAGTACATTAATGACAAAAAATAAAGCTTATTTTTATACAAATATTTTCTCAACAAACTCACAAAGAAATTACATTTGTCAAGTTGTTTGTGGAGTAGGAATGCTTATTAAAAACATTTGCGAATCTAATGAAGCACATAATTCACTTCAAATCAAATCATTAATTTCCTTAGTGAGTTTTGACCTCTCTTGTCATCTGTCTGCTGCCTTCATATGGAATTCTATTTGGAGAACTACACAGATTATACCACACAATTTAATAATACTTGCACATCATCTCTATTCCAGAGTATAAGAAACCTAATAACTCCTTATAGTTTGAACTACTAAAAACAGATTGCCAATGACAAAGTCAATCAGAATAAAAACAAGAAGAATTAAGGTCTACCCTCTCTGACAGTACACAGAGAATACAAACTAAGTCCCTGATAAACTGAATGAGAATTTGCATCAGTGTCTGGTATAATTATAAAATAGAGCTCTCTACAACAACAACAACATCAACAACATATATTGTCGCAATTAGCTATATCACAACTTAAAATTTAGCATACGAATAACTTTTTAGATTTAAGAGATTTAACATGTTGAAAACTTTGTTACATTTATATAGCGCTTTTCAGGGTCCTCAAAGCGCTTCACATATGGAAGGGGGGAATCTCCTCAACCACCACCAATGTGCAGCATCCACCTGGATGATGCAACGGCAGCCATATTGCGCCAGAACGCCCACTACACACCAGCTTACTGGTGGAGAGGAGACTGGGGCGTTAGGACCCACACAGACCACAGGATGAGCGCCCCCTGCTGGCCTCACTAACACCTCTTCCAGCAGCAACCTGGTTTTCTCAGGAGGTCTCCCATCCAGGTACTGACATGGCTCAGCCCTGCTTAGCTTCAGTGGGCAACCAGTCTTTGGCTACAGGGTGATATGGCTGCTGGCTAATCATTCTGATTAAATTCAACTTAAACTTTGACTAAGTTTAGTTGACTAATCTTAAAATGTTATGGCAGCAGAAGATTTTTATGCTACTTGTTTTGGCTTTACAGATTAAATCAAATTTTAAACTATTATGATCTAGTAGTATCACTTACCAGTCGACACTTACCACAAATTGGGTGCAAAATGGGGCCTGGAACTCTGACGTGTCTAGATACAGTTTAAAACCCTGATTTGTATGATATTGTAATGGTCTAGCAATAAATATTCAATTAAAAAATATATTTAAATGGACACTTTTAGGAAATAAAATCAATCAGAATGAGTAACAGGGTTGCAAATTTAGACTGATTTACTTTTAACCCTCTGGTGCTGCACATGTGGCGCTCAAAAATATCTTTTTTTATTTTTTATGAATCCCTCAATTGCCCACGGTGTGAAAAGATGAATCTCAAAATCATACAGTCACTGTTGAAAAGGGTTCAAATTATGCTATAAAACCAATGAATGTGCAGGAACTGGAGGACCCTCTGACAACTTAAGGACAGCCTACTAAAAAAAATATGATTCCTCTAATTTATTTAAATATGATTAAAATCTTGCGTATTCTGCAAGGGCTATGTAAACTTATGAGCAGAACTGTAAAAGTGAAAAACTGTGTGTCTATTGCTAATTATGGTCCGTTAAAATTTAAGATTTGTCCATTTCTTCTGTTGAGTATCTTTCTCTTTGTGTAAATAGATTTAATATGCATAATCATTGTTTCAGTCCTTTAAAATCTGGTTACACTGTGGATGTGTCTTTGGCTGTTTGGAAAAGTTTTGTTTTGTGATTGTGTTCAATTTGTGTTCAAAACAAAAAAAAATCACAAATATTACGTAATGTATAAACCATCTGAAACCATCTGGTAATCTGAACAAATGGATCCAATTTCAAATTTTAGCAAATGATAGTGCAGACCATTAGTCCTAAAGATAAAATTGGATTTGAAAAACAAAACTGAATTGGGTGCAGTGACCAAAGCCCTGTCATGTAGCTTGGGTCATGGGTTATTTTTGGGATAGCATACAACATATGCTTACCGTGAATGTATACTGTGCACATTATGTGACGAGCTAACAAAGCACAGAAAAAGCTAAATACAGTCTTTAATTCTAAGCTGATAAATGAATGCCAAGTTTGTTCACCATTAAGAATTGAATTGAGAATGCATTTTCAATTCCATTTTACTTTCTGAATTTGAAGGTTGTAAACAGGATGCATAGTAGTTGCAATTTGAATTTAAAGAAGTAGAATTGAAATGACCAAGTAAAGCAAAGTTTTTCAGGCATTGCATGTTGGCTTGAATTAAATTTGGCTCAAACCTGCTGGATGCACTAAGATGTTATAGTGATTAGGTCATCACCAATGTAGGACACCAATGTAGCCTACTACTGTTTGAAATGTTTATTGTGGAATAATGCCTAATGTTCCACTTCCTTTTGTTAACAAAAGTGCACACTGCTCAGTATTCAGTAAGCTAGCATTCTGTTTCAAGCCGTGCTCTTTCCCTCATGTTTACGACTGAGGAAGTATCATTTGCTAAAAGCACAAGTGCCCACCATTAAAATAGTCCATGGAAATGTAAAAACTCAGCAAATGTTGTTGATGTTAATTACTATTAGCTTGTGGCTAATTTGCCTGATGTTGTTGTGCTGTAAGGCTTATAAAAATTGTCTAGTGGCTATGCAATCAGTTTTCTTTGTCAGGTTTCACTGAGCCGAATTCCAGCCATTCAGCGCTAAAAATGTATGATATGATTAGTTTAGTGTTTATAGCATTTCATTTTTGGTGGAAGAAATGCGTTCTCGTAGTCTAAAAATGTCTGAATATGTGTAAAGCAGCAAGGTCAGTAAAGAGCTTTTACAGCAGTGTTTCAGTAAAAGCAAAACAATCTGCTTACTTTTCAAGAGAACTATAACCCCATGAGGGTTTCGATTGACACTGTTAGAGAATTGGGCTGCGTTTCCCGATAACGTTGTCTCTTAGCACATTACGAAGACTCTTAAGGTATAACTTAACTAAAGGTATACCATTTCTAGGCGTGTTCCCCGAACCATACCTTAGGAAGCTGCTTAAAGGTTGTATCAGTGATTTCAGGCCCCCCAAAAAAAGATCACATTCATCTAATCTTTCCTAACGAACCGCTAGCTGCCCACCCCATAAGCATGCCGTCAAAAAACGCGTCTCTGTAGGCAGCCTAGGCTCTGAGATCTGCACACAAAAACAATTGGTTTCACCAACCACTCAAAACCAAAACAAATAGTGTTCCAACCAATCACCGACAGGGGGAGGGTGTTGTGAGGTTTTGAGCCAGCTTCTTCTTCAGCTAGGCTGCCTACAGAGACGCGTTTTTTTGACGGCATGCTTATGGGGCGGGCAGCTAGCGGATCGTTAGGAAAGATAAGATGAATGTGATAATTTTTTGGGGGGCCTGAAATCACTGATACAACCTTTAAAATATACCTTCTTATGTGCAACGTTACCCGGTGCTGTCCGTTGCGATGGTGCTGAATTGTTTGACACGATGGCTCGAGAATCAATTATTCTCTCGTGCAGGGGCTGCTTAACTGCGTTATGCGAGAAAGCGGTGTTCTTTATAAAAGAAGCACTTCAGAAATATTTGAAATTGCATTTATCAGGGCTCATGGGATATTATAAAAAATAACCCAAACTATACTAGCCTATAATAGCCTAGCCTACATATTTTAAAATTGTATCATAAATTGCTGCCATAATAACCATTTAAAATTTTTACGTGCTTTCTTCTCTTTCCCATTTTTGTTCACTGAGGTGGAGCTGCGATCAAGTTCTTGTAAATACTTTCCAGCATTTTGTAATAAAAGTGTACATCTTACATACGGTGCTCGGCAGTGATCAAAAAGGATTTAAACAGTGAATTTTGAATCTCTTCTTGTAAACTCAGAGATGTGGATTCAGACGGCAATTCAATTACCACACGACCTGTTTGTCAAAAAACAGTAGGTATTAATTTGGCCAGGGATTTTTACGCGGGTTGGGTGAGAAAAAACACTGACATTATGGATTCCGACGGCATTAAATCACCGACTTACCCCTGTAAATGTTTAAAATACCGTACGAGCCCATGAGAAAAAATTAGCGTCCGAATAGGACTTAACTGACAGTATGCTTTCACTGGCCTTTAAAAGTGCTCCGCAGACGGCGCCGTCTTTTAAAACAATTATTCGCTGTATCGCTGCCATAGTTTAAGCAAACTCCCCACCAAAATCATTCCCTTTAAATAGACTATTAAGCCTTTAATGGTTTGCCAGCTGATGTACCTTTGCACGATATAATTAAAAATCTAACAACAATCAGTGTTTTGCATGAAAACACTTGAATACGCCTAATTGAACACTGTCTGGGTGTATTAAAACTTCAGGATTATATTCGTGTAGTCCTGCAACAGTGATAAGGTAAAGCTAAGAGTGGTCCAGACCAACCTTCCGAACATATGACTTACAGAAGGTATTCTTAACTAAGAACATTTCGGGAAACACGTATTATCGATAAGGTACAGCTTAAGGTGTAACTTAAGAACGACGTAGCGTTAAGAAGGTTTCGGGAAACGCAGCCCAAGTCAATAAATGCCATATATGCTGCTGTTTCAAATCTATCAGTTGATGGATTCAATTCAGTGACTGAAAAAAATTGTAATCCACAACCTATGACATAAAGTGTTTCTTTTAATTTATTTTCCAATTGTTACACTGTACAATCTGTCATGAAACATTATATTTTAAATAGCAATCTGTAGATCTATATTGTTTCTTGTTGCTTTGCCCTTGGCTTACTTTGAAAATAAAGGAGAGAATGTCTCATAAACGTTTGAAACTCATTTGTTATTGAAAAATACTAATTAAACATGGCTTGTTTTTTAGCTAGCACCCACAAAAGCAAATGTGTTGAAAAACATGACAGCTTAAACCATGGCAGAATTTATTTACTCTTTCTGTTTAAACGTATACTGTGCATTATGTAGTGTGCAGACAACGGGGTCCCATTATGTTTTCAGAGCCCCTCTGAATTACAGAGTCAGGTTTTCAAGGGTTCTCACTCAGAGGGGTACAAACACCACATGCTGTTAAAACAAGCACTTCTACCTGACTCTCCCTTCAGTCTATAGCTAGTCTATTCATTACTCCAATCATTATAAATGAACTATTATTAGTCAGGAACTGAAGCTGTGAGCAAGAATGGTGATGAAAGATCTGAAATTACTTATTTTAATCACCATGGACACCCTGAAGACAGCAGCTATTTGTGGTATAAACAATGGTTTGAAAGTAAAATGTAGTACTGAATTAGATATACAAATATATCTAGATTGATTGTAATTTTTTTTCATTGATTCATAATCAAACATCAATTAATACTTTATAATATTCTACAAGTTCACATTACTTAGCGTTAGCTTTAAAAGGATTGTCCAATGGACATCTATGCAGTCCTTAGTGCATGACACGCTGCTCAGAATAGTCAAATTCAAAGACTAGATCTCTGTTCTTCACAGCTTTCACTCCAGCACCATGTGCGCTTTTTGACAACAGCCATGCAGTACAATGCAACAATGCTCTTTTCCCCTCTAAACCATCTAATTACAGGGATTTCAACCAGAGTCAAGGAGTCTGTGGACAGACTGGACTCACAAAGAAAAATGTTTTATATATTTAATTTTTTAATTAAATCAATTAGAGTTATTACACATTGTTGAAAAAAAAAAAAATCTATCATTTTTATATTAGGGGGTCTCTGTGCTGGAAAAGGTTGACCCCCCCTGCTCTAATCTAATCTCTATCTCAGAAAATAACCTTAGGGATGCATTACAGACGATCTTATCTTTAAGTCACATAGCAATTTCTTTAAATGTTGTTTAACTTGTCAGATCTGAAATTAAGGCTTAAGATAAAGGCATTTATTTAATACAGCCCCAGGTCCTAAATTAACCAATCTAATCTCGCCTTGTTGATCCTGGAACATGTTGCACCTGGGGAAATCAGGTTCTGCCAACTCTGCATAGGGCACCAATTTGACCAGTGTTGACCAGTTTTAATTAGTGTATTTAAATCCAGTGTATTTTCTGTGTTGCCATTTTTCCAGTAAATATTGTAAATACTTGATATTTCCTTCATGATTGTGGTAGGGGTTGGGCGCCACTTTTTCCTTTTGTACATATTTTTCTCCTATTTTTTCATGTAGTTAGGGAGTTGGGTAAGACCACTGTTTAAGGAGTTGTCAGTGTTTAATGATATATTAGACATTTAAAAGAGTTAACAGTAGTAGGTTTTTTTGGTTACCATTGTGGTGAGCTTGTGCTTAAGTTCAGCTGTAATAAACAAGTAAATGTCATAAACAAGTTTTTTTTTTAAATTGTATAGTTATGGCTCATTGAGTACAGCATCTTTGTATTTAATAGCCACCCACAGCCTAACCACAAGCTCTACTCTTCAGCAGAATGGTAACCACAAAAATCAACATAACTGAAACTCTTTTAAATGTCAAGCATAACTGAAAATTAAACATAAACAGGTCTTTCCCATTATAAAAAAAAAAAACACATTAAAATTAAACATAAACAGGTCTTTCCCTTTATTAAACAAAAACACATTAAATACCCTATTAAATACACATCAAATACCTCTACCCGAGCCTTTAACCATTTTCAAGAAACATCTTTTTCAGCAACACTTGACCCATTATTACGAACACTTACTACTCTGTATCTTAAAAAAATAAATAAAATAAAAATAAAATAAAATAAAAAGTAAAACTTGCTGGACTAACTGGGACTTGTCACAACACTTGCATATTGTTGCCCTATTGTTGGCTTGATTGCTTTTATTGCTCTCCTCATTTGCAAGTCGCTGTCACATTCACGGTCTGACATAGTCCTGTCTACACTACAGTTCCCAGTATCCTCCTTGTTTCCACACCTGAACTCACTCCCTTCATTACCCACCTGTTCATCATCATTATCTGCATCACCTGTCTTGTGTTCATCTGTGTGTGTATTTAAGTTCCTGGGGCCTGTACCATGAAGGTAGCTGAACAAACTCGGGGTTACAGGATTAGTTTTGAGTTGACAAAACCAAACCAATGCAATCAGGCTTTATTGGTACCATGATGCAGCTCATCAACTTTCTCTGTCAACTCAGGCTTTGATCCTTAAGCTATGATTACTCCACGCGCGCGTGCACATAAAAGAGTGACGTCGACACTGAACAACCAATCGCGTTCGATATGGATAGAGCGAGAGCTATATATTTTTCCGCGCAGGAGCAAGAGATTATTCTTCAGAAATATGAAGAATATAGAAGTGTTTTTCAAGCACGCAGTAACACTGTATCTGCTGCCAAAGCAAGAGAAGACTGTTGGAGAAAGATTGCTGATTGTTAATGTGTAAGTTAAACAAATGCGTTCTATGTTTATGTAAAATTATGTATGTATGTATGTGTAGCCTATATGTGTAATATAGCCTATAGCCTATTTTTATAATATATAAAAAATTATACATGCACATTTTTTATATATTATAAAAATAGGCTATAGGCTATATTACACATAGGCTACACATACATATAATTTTACATAAATATAGAACGTATTTGTACTACTAAGAAAGCTAGGGAATCCTATCATAACATTAACAGAATAATAATAAAGATTTAAAATAATTCTTAACATGTATTATATTGTATAGTACATTTGTGCAATTTGCTTTGTAAAAAAAATAAATAAAATAAATGTTCATGTGATGTCACCCTATCAATATCTTACCGGCAATTTTATAAAAAGCCCTCTTTTATGGACATGGTCGATAAATGTCCGGGGAATGCTATTAATGAAACTATTCATGTACTCCTGCAGAGCGAGGACCACCTTACGAATGGTTCGACAAACCGTGTTTTCCCCGAGCTTCTGTGCGTCACCCACCGTGCAGGAATGTACCAATTGCAACAAAAAAAACGCAACGCAATACCATTTGCGGTACAGTAAGTGCATGAATTCGACGTGTTAAATTCTTTATGTGCGGCTCAAGAAGTTCGCAAAGATAAGACGTTCCTTCCGCGGAAAATCTGTATCTTTCATACAAGTAACTATCAGGAAAGGCAAGGGGATTTTGTCTGGCTAAAAACTCTTTCTCTACGAAGTGCTCGTCAAACAATTTGCGCTGAGATGTCACAGGATTTGGAAGAAAAGGTGAAGTCATTGTAACAGACACTGGGAATAAGTTACGTCACCTATATGTTTCTTTGCTCTCAGCTGATTGGTCAAACTTCAGTCTGAGATCTTGAATCCAGAACATAACCTGCCCCGGAGCAGGTTAGCCGTGCGGCGTAAGATACCATGGCGACGAACACCGATTCAAGCCAAGTTACTTTCATAGTACCTAAAACCCAGGGTTGGCGGAAACTAAACTGAAACATAGCTGGCTAGCCACCTAAACCGGCTTCATGGTATAGGCCCCTGGTTTTCACTCTTCACTGGTCGGTCAATGTTAATGTTTATGTTTGGTTTAGTCTATGCTCTGAGCACACGCTCCCTGCTTCTTGTATTTGCTATATTGAGAATTAAAACCTTTGATTTATCATCTTCGTGTTCGTCTCCTACTTCATCTACCCAGAACCTGACAGTCGCATTGGATAAAAGCGTCTGCTAAACGATTAAATGTAAATTTAAATAGCACTTAATTCCAAAATTGACTCTCCTAATCCAGTCCTATGCAAAGCATGCTGGGTACTAGAAATTCACTGCTTGGTTTCAGTTAACGCAACAAAAATGATTTATGCTGTACCAATACAAATGGATTAAGTTAACTTGCCATTTTACAAATTTAATTTAATTTGATGTAATACAATTGAGTGTAAATTCTTTCTTTCTTTTTTCTTTTTTTTTTTGAGTGTGCATGATTATTTGCTCTGCATAGTTGTTCCCTGTTGTCCACATACTTTGGGGTCAACTGATACCCAGTGCCCTATATTGCAAACAACTTACATCTTTTAGGATAGTGATTTATGGTTCCTCTTGCACCCCATCTTCTCCAACAAACAAACTGGCTTCAAGGAATTGGGGTAGTTTTTAGTGACCTTGCCAGATGCTCTTCTTCCATGCTTGAAGCTCCCTTCACTTGGTATATATCTAGAAAAAAAAAACAGTCTAGAGCTTTTTTCTTTAGAAATATCATCTCTTTATGCTCTTTTTCCCTAGAGAACAGCTGCAGGATCAGTGACAGTAGCCACAATGGTGTACCCAGAGAGCAACAATTATTCCATCTCATGGCTAACCCAAGAGCAATAAATCAAATCAGGTGTTTCTTAGCTCACATACTTTTCATAAAATACCGTTTAGGTGCATTGGAAAAAGCATCAATGTGAGTTAACTGAGCTTATTTCAGAGCTTGCTATTCTAAATCTTTCATAATGTGATCGTGAATCTTCCAGACATCATGTTATACAATAGACTACCGATCTCATTTGAGGAAGGTTATCCATCAACATAAGAGTTCATTTCTCTTAGCAACCAATAGAAATCAATACATTTAATTTACACAAATCAATAAATGGATGTCTGATGTTCCATGCATATGAAATGTTCAACACCATCAAGGTAAAATAAATAAATAAAAAAACCTGTTAGAAAACCTGAACATGTTTGGAATGACACAAATGTGAGTAAATGATGACACATTAAAATAGGATTTCAACTTCTATTCAAACTGGGGGGAAAAAGATTTAAAAAAGGTAAACAAACAAATATGACATAAAATAAAGAAACATCTAATATTCAGATTGATTAGTGAATAAATATTAAAATTAGAAGCATTTTCACTAATGGTTTCAGATGTTTTGAATTAACTGTATCTCTATAAATAAGCACAATAATTAACACAAGAAACACAATATATCATATAATGGCCATGGTGCAAATACTCAACAAATCATAAAAGCATGAATGTTCAAGATGTGGCAACAATTGAACAATTGCAACAAGCAAGAAAGCGGGAAACAGAGAGAGGAGAAATGGAGAGAGAAATGGAGAGAGAGAGAGAGAGAGAGAGAGAGAGAGAGAGAGAGAGAGAGAGAGAGAGAGAGAGAGAAAAACATATGAGTCAGAAGGTTAAATAAAAGTGAAAGGACACAAGTGAACCCATGTGCGCCCCATAGCTGTGGCACTCACTCCCAGCAGTGACTCATCTGTTAGACCCTCAGCTCATCACTTTTGTTGTACCTGTACGGCGCCCTAACACCTCTAGATTATAGAGTACAGCAGCTCCAATCACAATGGACTTGATAGCAAAAGAGTCTCCAACAGAAACAACACAAATATGCCCATTAAAATGATTGCTCAAATCAAACGCAGACTGATTGGCTAATAACAAAAGGAGGCTCTTCCATTGAATCATATACTCAGAAAATCTCTCGAGTTATTTGTGATTCGTCTGAGGTTGTTTGTCTTTCACCGCAGCTCTCTGTCATCATTTGAACATTTTTCTTTTTGTATGACACTGTGGTTACAGGGAAAATAATGTCAGTGAGTTTGACTTTTCTTATGCTCTAGCAGAATGTGCAATGCCTGGAAAGAGGAAGTTAAAGGATTACTTCACCCAAAAAAAAAAAAGAAGAGAATGCTGTCATCATTTACTCATTGTCACCCTTATGTTCTGTTTGGACATTTTCATGGACATTCTGTTTGTTTTCGTTAGTCACATGTGGTCCTAGTTCTATTAGCCGCCACTGATCAGTGGACACCTTCAAATCACCACAGCTGTTTGTCATTGTCTCATCACCACCATGTATTTAAGTTCCTCCCTTTCATTCAGTTGTTGTCTAGTATTGTTTATGTTAGTATGTTGGCTGTTTATTCTAAGTATTATATTAAATCTTATGTTATTGAACCATCGTCGAAAAACACACCACAAATGAGATTACGTAGAAATTGATCTGCAAACAATATCTTAAATTTCGGGCTGTTCCTCACACAAATCTACAATATATCGTATGACTTCAGAAAGCTTGGAGCAGCCTATAGCACAAGTTTACAGCTTTGTTGTATAACGTATAAATCACCATATTTTTTCTTAGTATTTGGAAAACAGAAGCTCGTTCTGCCTAAAATCTCAAAGAAGATTGCATCGCATCGCATTTCAAAGAAGAATGAAAATAATATGAAGGGTGTAACAACGGGCAAATGCATCGCATTTCAAAGAAGAATGAAAATAATATGAAGGGTGTAACAACGGGCTGAGCAAATGATGAAAAATTATACTCTACCTTCAAAGAAGGCTCTGTTATCAGTATACAGTAGCAAGAAAAAGCATAATGCATAAAATAACAAACAGCTAGATGCTACGTGTCATTATTGTTTGTATTCAGAGTAAATGAAATTAAATGGATGAAAAGCATTTAAGCTTTTCCAAGTCTTTTATTCATAAAGAACATTATGTTAAGATCAATAATTAGCATCAGAATTCAGAAAGCATGTTTCACATTATATGTTGCCTATTCATCTGTTCAGCACAAATTGATAATGAAAAATATATTTACGGGAGCGCTCAGATGAGCGCTCACATGCCTTTAATGTGTCAGAACCGTGACATGATGAATAGTGCATGTGCTTGAGACACAAGAGCTCACAGAAATAAAGGTTTTGGTACAGCATGCCCTTATACCATTGCCTCTACTCCCACATTCCTGACGCTATACTCTCCGGTAAAACTAGATTAGAAAAGTAACACCACATTTCTTCTCAATAAGCTACCTGATGTGAGGCATTATCCCTGTTTTGATCACAAACAGAGACCGGTTAAGAGGGAGAGTTCATCTAAAAATGGAAATGCTCTCATCATTTAGCCTACTCACCCAACCTATATAACTGTCTCTCTTCTGTGGAACATAATATATTTTGAAGAGCGTCTCGTATTTTTTTTCTCTTCATACAATAAAAGTCAATAGAGCTTAAGTTGTTTTTAACCCCACTGACTTCTACTGTATGGACAAAAACAATTCTTCTTGTCCGACAGAATAAAGTAATACGTTATGGAATGACATCACAGGCAATGTTTACAGAGGATTCTCAAGGTGTCTCTTTTTAATGTCCTGATTCAAGTGAATGAAAAATGAGCACACTCTCAGGAAAAAAAGGGTTCCCCTTTGTCAGCTCACTATGACATGAGTCAGAAGTGATTCTGACTAATGGGGATCGCTTGCGAGAGCCTATCTACTTCGAGTGAAATAAAACGAGCCAATGCATATTGGCATGTGATAATTGCACCAGCTGCTGTGCATCACGGCGCGAGCATATAACGAGAGGCAGGTGCCTCGTATCCTTGTCTTTTGCTTCGGAGCCAGATGGTGTATGCTGTTCCTGTCTCCGGCAAAGATCTACTGAGTGTCTTCGAGTCTCTGCCAAGAAGAATCTCTGGTTCGTGGTGTTGGTGTGACGGCGCTGACAGCGAGGGTCGCGATCTCTCTGCGTCTTCTCTTCAGAGCATAAACAGCTGTTTTCACAGCTTTGTCGGTTCGGTGGGCGTGACGATTGAGAGTGAGTGCTCACACTGGGTTGCATTCCTGTGTATAGCCGCGGCTATCTCCCTGTGCGTTTCAGCACCTCAGAGCACTTCTAAAAGAGCTAACACGATCTGTATGCGTCTTTTTCAAGATGTTTGTGTGTTTGTTTGACTCCGGCTGACGGGCATGATCACTGTATCACGTGCTTGGGCTATAGCCATGCTGAGATGGCGCTCATGGATGACTCATGTTCTCATTGCGGGAACATGACCATTACAGCGTTACGGTCGAGACTCTATTACCTTGAAAGAGGTGGACCCCCTTCGCTTATTCCCCCGATCTAGCGCTTTTTCTGCCCAGCACCAGCTGAAAAAGCCTACTTCAGCTAATAGCCTTGGTGACCTGAGGATCACAGTGAGAGGTAACCTGTCGAGCCAGTCTCCTCGGGCCCCTCACTCCACAGTAACGCCGCCCACGGCGGCCCCAGTCATTTCTTTTGGAGCTCCACCGGATGATCAAATGTCGATCGCTGCATCGGAGGGTGAGCTAATGTCCTCTGGGGATGAAGACTCGGCTGCGCTGCCTCCTTCGGGTGTGCCAGTGTTGTCCGTGTCAGACCAAGAGCTCACGGCTATGCTTTCCTGGGCTGCCGGCGTGCCGCAAGTGTCAGGCTCGAGTGGAACCCTCCACCGTGTCCCGAACCTTCGTGGCTGGACGTTTATTATCTCGGGGCGGCCCGTGCTGGTTCTCAGCACCCCGCCCCAGTGCCCTTCTTTCCGGAAGTGCATGAAGAGGTTACCAGAGCATGGACGGCACCTTTTTCTGCCCGAAACCTCTCTGGTGCCTCTTCCTCCCTCACTACCCTCGACAGCAGAGAAGCGACGTGGGGATCCCCCCGGTGGAGCGGTCTGTGGCGATGCAGCTGTGTCCCAAGACCGCTACCTCCTGGCGGAGAAATCCACGCCTCCCCTCCCAGGCGTGTAAGTTCTCGTTCGCTCTCGCGGACAAGGCTTACTCAGCCTATGGAGAAGCTGCCTCCGCCCTGCATGCCATGGCGCTCCTGCAGGTCTACCAGGCCAAGGCCAAGGCGCTCAAGGAATTGCACAAGGGTAGTTCTGACCCAGGGGTTATACAGGAACTGCGTACAGCGACGGAACTCACCCTCCGGGCAATGAAAGTCACTGCACGCTCCCTGGGTCGGGCAATGTCCACGTTAGTGGTCCAGGAGCGACACTTGTGGCTGAACTTGGCAGGCATGCGTCAGCCCGACAAAATGCGGTTCCTCAACGCCCGTCTGCCAGGCCGGCCTCTTTGGCGACGCTGTGGAAAACTTTGCCCAGCAGTTTTCTGCAGCACAGAAGCAGACGGAGGCGATTAAGCACATCCTGCCCCGACGACCAGCTGCTGCCTCCACCCAGTCGTCGGTGTCGCCTCTGTCTGCTCTTCGCCGAGGGCGCCCCCCTGCGGCCGCCACCGCCCCTGCTCAGCCTAAACAGCAGCAGCCTCCACCCAGGCAGCAGGTGGCCGGTCGTAAGAGGAGCACCCAGCCCGTCCAGGCCCCCGCTAAATCTGGCGGCAAGCGTAAGGGCAAGTGGCCCTGAGACAGGCAACCCAGCGATGGAGGAAGTTGCTCTTCGGGAGATAGTGTCCGCACCTCTACCTCCCCCGGAGGAGGACCGGGTGGAGAATCTTTTGTTTTCGTTTTGTTTCTGTTCCGCAGCTGGCTCCTCTGAGTCCAACGGTACCCACATTTTTAATAAAAGAGCAATTTCTTCCATCTCTGGGTCACAAGAGGATGCGGATTGCAGTGAGCGACGCTCCCATGCCTCGCCACTCCTTTCCCCCTCTTCCATCGCCAGCGGGCAGCAGTGTGCGGCTCGGGGACGCCACCAAGCCTTCCCACACACCCTCTGCCCCACCCTGGAACCAGGTAAGAATGTCACAACACACTCAGACTCAGCCGAGTCCCTGTGTTCCACCTCGCTGCCCCACCCCGGGTATGTCTGTGGTCCCGTTGGTCCCGCTTGCACGGTGTCTGGGAGCCTGGCTAGCGCTTCCCAGCCTGTCTCGCTGGCTCATCCGTACCATGAGACTCAGCTATGCGATTCAGTTCGCCCGGCGCCCTCCCAAGTTCTTGCAGGCAGAGATCGATGTCCTACTGGCGAAGGACGCGATCGAGCCGGTTCCTCCATCTGATATGAAGACAGGGTTCTACAGCCCCTACTTCGTTGTACCCAAGAAAGGCGGTGGGTTATGGCCAATCTTGGACCTGCGAAGCTCCCGTTCAAGATGCTCACGCAGAAACGCATTTTCGAATGAATCCGTCCCCAAGATTGGTTCACAGCGATCGACCTGAAGGACGCGTACTATCATGTCTCAATTCTTCCTCGACAAAGACCGTTCCTGCGGTTTGCGTTCGAGGGTCGGGCATATCAGTACAAAGTCCTGCCCTTCGGGCTGTCCCCGTCGCCCCATGTCTTCACGAAAGTCGCGGAGGCAGCCATTGTTCCACTCCGAGAACGCGGCGTTCGTATTCTCAACTATCTTGACGACTGGCTGATCCTGGCTCAGTCTCGAGATCAGTTGTGCGAACACAGGGACATGGTGCTCCGTCACCTCAGCCTGTTGGGCCTTCGGGTCAACTGGGACAAGAGCAAACTCTCCCCTGCGCAGCGGATCTCTTATCTCGGTATGGAGTTGGACTCGGTCAACCAGACAGTGTGACTCACAGAGGAGCACGTCCAGTCAGTGTTGAATTGCTTGAGTACAATCAAGAGCAGGACGGCGGTCCCACTGAAACTTTTTCAAAGGCTCCTGGGGTATATGGCATCCGCAGCTGCAGTAACGCCGCTCGGGTTGCTTCATATGAGACCGCTTCAGCAATGGCTTCATGGCCGAGTCCCGAGATGGGCGTGGCAGAGTGGCACGTCACCCCGCACTGCCTCCAAACCTTAAGCCCGTGGTCAGACCCTTCGTTTCTACGGGCAGGTGTTCCCCTAGAACAAGTGTCCAAGCATGCTGTGGTCTTCACGGATGCCTCTGCCACCCGTACAACGGGCATGCAGTTTCAGGTCTGTGGACGGCGCTTTAAAGGGCCGCTACAGGGCAAACACGTACTGGTCCGTACGGACAGCACTGCGACCGTTGCGTACATCCACCGTCAAGGTGGACTACGCTCCCGCCGCATGTCGCAACTCGCCTGCCATCTCCTCCTATGGAGTCGGAAGCATCTGAAGTCGCTTCGTGCCATTCACATCCCTGGCGTGCTCAATCGTGCAGCCGACAAGCTCTCACGACAGCCTACGCTTCCGGGAGAGTGGCGTCTCCATCCCCAGGTGGTCCAGCTGATATGGGACTTCTTCGGAGCCGCTCAGATAGATCTGTTTGCCTCTCCGGACTTGACCCATTGCCAGTTGTTTTATTCCCTGACTGAGGGGACCCTCGGCACGGATGCACTTGCGCACAGCTGGCACTGGGGCCTGAGCAAGTATGCGTTTCCCCCAGTGAGCCTTCTTGCACAGACTTTGTGCAAGTGGTAGACACCATCACTTCTGCTAGAGTCCCCTCAACGAGGCGCCTCTATGCTTTGAAGTGGAACCTATTTGTTGAATGGTGTTCTTCCCACCAGGAAGACCCCCGAAGATGTCCGATCAGAGTCGTGCTTTCCTTCCTGCAAGATGGGTTGGAACGAAGGCTGTCTCCCTCCACCCTCAAGGTGTATGTTGCCGCTATTGCCGCACATCACGATGCAGTTGAAGGTAAGTCGTTGGGAAAGCATGACCTGATCGTCAGGTTCCTGAGGGGAGCAAGGAGACTAAATCCGCCTCGCTCCCCCTCTATACCCTCTTGGGACCTGTCTCTGGTGCTCAGCGCACTGCAGAGACCTCCCTTTGAACCACTGCAGTCAGCTGAGTTAAAGATCGTCACTAAAGACAGTGTTCCTGACTGCCCTGGCTTCCATCAAGAGGGTAGAGGACCTGCAAGCATTTTCGGTCAACGAATCGTGCCTAGAATTCGGGCCGGCCAACTCTCACGTTATCCTGAGACCCCGGCTTGGATATGTGCCCAAGGTTCCTACCACTCCCTTCAGGAATCAGGTAGTGAACCTGCAAGCTCTGCCTTTGGAGGAGGCAGACCCAGCCCTAGCTTTTCTCTGTCCCGTCCACTCTTTGCAGCTATATGTGGAGAGAACGCAAAGCTTCAGGACCTCAGATCAGCTCTTCGTCTGTTACGGAGGCCAGCAGAAGGGAAAGGCTGTCTCCAAGCAGAGGATGGCCCACTGGATAGTGGATGCCATCGCCTTGGCTTACGAAGCCCAAGGCGTGCCTTGCCCGTTCGGGTTGTGAGCACACTCAACTAGAAGTGTTGCACACTCAACTAGAAGTGTTGCATCCTCCTGGGCGCTGGCTCAAGGCGCCTCGCTGTAGAGCTGCGGGCTGGGTGACACCTAACACGTTCGCTAGATTCTATAGCCTCCGTGTAGAGCCGGTATCTTCCCGTATACTCGCCCCCAGTGGCCAGTAGCGCGAGGGACCCGTTCTTAGTGTCGGCTTGCAACGCCACTCCCGCCCCCTTGGGCCGGATACGTGCATCTATTGCTCCAGTAGAGTTCCCCAGAGATGGCTAACCCTGCGAGTTCCTCCGTCACCCTTGTGGCAGTCAGACGTTGCGGAGCGTCTGACGCCAGGCCTATACTCATATGCATTGTGGGACCTGTGTTAGGCTGGGTGTCCATATGTAGCAGTCCCTGCGGCGACCCCATATGTGTATTCCTCCACGATCAGCTCCTCTGCCGACGAGCCCGTGTCTTTCCCTCTGCTGGTGTTCTTTCCCCCCTATAACTAGGCTGGAACCACCCCAGAGACTTCCGTATGTTGTACTACCCTGCTTGGCTACCCTGCTTTGTGGGTACTACCCGTCCTTCGGATGAGACGTTAAACCGAGGTCCTGACTCTCTGTGGTCATTAAAAATCCCAAATTTGCCCCTTGGCCTCTGTCGATCATGGCCTCCTAATCATCCCCATACACTGATTGGCTTCATCACTGTCTCCTCTCCACCAGTAAGCTGGTGTGTGGTGAGCGTTCTGGCGCAATATGGCTGCCGTCGCATCATCCAAGTGGATGCTGCACATTGGTGGTGGTTGAGGAGATTCCCCCCTTCTATGTAAAGCGCTTTGAGGTCTCAGAAAAAGCGCTATATAAATGTAACGAATTATTATTGGCTAGTCCATATGTGTAACCGTCACAGTGCCTCCCTCTGGGGTAGGATGTGGCTTCCGCAGCATTCCCTTCCCCAAGGGCACACTTTCCCAGCGTTATCCAATAGTCACACTGAGTGGGTCTTGCGGAACTGCAGTGACTGACCTTCTCTGCTTAGAGCTCCTACTTTCTGCCCAACGCTGCGGTCAGACCAAGAGGCTCAAACGGAGCACTGGAAGGGCCAGCAACCGTGGCGTTTTGGTAGATATCCCATTCGTCAGAATCACTTCTGACTCATGTCATAGTGAGCTGACGAAGGGGAATGTCTCGGTTATGTATGGTAACCCTCGTTCCCCGAGGAGGGAACGGAGACGTGAGTCCCCTTGCCACAGTTGCTGAGCTTTCGCTGTACAGCCGAGTCACAGGTCCGGCTCCTCAGCAGAAAAACTAGGATGCGAGGCACCTGCCACTCGTTATATGCTCGCGATGCACAGCAGCTGGTGCAATTATCGCATGCCAATATGCATTGGCTCGTTTTATTTCACTCGAAGTAGATAGGCTCTCGCAAGCAATCCCCATTCGTCAGAATCACTTCTGACTCACGTCTCCGTTCCCTCCTCGGGGAACGAGGGTTACCATACGTAACCGAGACATTCAGTGGGGTTCTAAATAGAAACTTAGGGTTCTTTACTCAATTTTAACCCTCTGAGGTCGGAAAACGCGCCCCCGCGTTTTGCTGGATTTTCTTCACATTGTAGTACAATAAACTTAAATTACTCCGTCATTTATGGTTATACAGAAAAAAGAAATATAAAAAAAGAATCTGTGATATTTCTACTTTTGTATGTGTCCACTTACAATCAAATCAAAACATTGTGCTTTTGTAAAATAAAGAAAATAAACAGGGTGTGCGTTCTGCCTCTCCGTCGCGGTGAACTTTTTTTTCTTGAGCACGTCTATAAACTGAAACAAAACTCAGCGAATACTTCTCACACATTTATGAGCCATATACCTTTATACACATTTAAGTGTGTACTTTTAAATGATCGGATTCAAACTGAAAACAAATATTCTCTGTTTAAGTAATTTGTATAAAACCAACAGGATGTCCAGTATCTCAAACGCTTGCTAATTACTTTTAATTCGGCCACGCCCACTCGCGCAAAAGAGATTCACATGCAAATCTCCACATGGAACGCGAACGCCCTCGTTACCTCAAACACAAAACACCAAAACACTTCACAAGTCGCTGCTTTTCGTCGAGTTTGGAAGACGCGCTGTGAGCTTACATTGGATTTAAATCAGAAGAAGAAGAACGCGATTTGAAGACAAGAAAGATGTAAGGTAAGAAATTCTTACTTATTAGTTTATGGTATTGTTGCATAAACTTCACATTGCAGTTGAACTGTTGCTAGATATATGGTGAATATTATACTATTTAGACCCGTGTTTACTGTTAAATACTGTTTGTGGATATCTGCTCAAACATAGATATGTATAACCATAATGTTTAATATTTTGGAGCGCGATGGCGTTTGAATGTATCATATTTTGGAGCGCGCTGTGTGCATCCATAACGAATGGAAACATTTGAAGTAACATAAGATAATCAATATATTTTTCTCTAGCATTGTTACTGAAATCTTTTGGAAGATTTATAGGCTGCTTTGTAAAATAAAATTATTTTATGCAGTACTGCACATAGCTTATGCCTACAAGGCACAACAAATATGGTGTTCTTTATATTATATATTGTTGGAAACATTTGTGTGTGTGTGTGTGTGTGTGTGTGTGTGTGTGTGTGTGTGTGTGTGTGTGTGTATTCTGTGAATTTTAAAAAGCAATTTTAACCAGAAAAATCTAAAATGTATTCCCAAAATCGTGCAGGCCTAGTTTCTCTTGATACCAGTATGTTCACTTTTTTCTTTTCTTTCAGGGACCAGATGCAACTGCGTCCTGCTGACTTCAACATTCACATGAGTCTCTGTACTGTACATGAACATGGTAAAGTGAAAATCAAACACCTTGGAAATGGTATGTACAATGTTTTTAGGAATGGCACAAAGGTCTCTGTCTTTGGATCATTGTTTTCAATGTGCTCTTTTGTCATTTGTTGTGTATTTTTGGATTATGTTGTGTTGTAAATAAATCCAAACAATCTAAAAGCCATTCTTTTTTAAATCTCCTCATTCTTTGTGCAAGGTTGCTCTGAATGACAGGGCCTGATCGCTCCTAATAGGGCAGTTAGGGGAGTGTCTTTGTCTTTCTCAGGTGTTAAAAGCTTACATATTCATGAGATGATCACGCATCTTCGAATATGGCTTTGTCACACAAAACACGTCTTAGAAATTTTAAATCAATATATTGTCTTATCTGAATGAGCAGTCAGGGTGATTTTCACATAGTTTTGGAGCAAATATTCTAGGCTACGTCATACAATTTTCAAAAGTCTTGTGAAGAAATAATCAGTATGGGTTTCATGGCCTAATTTCAGTGACAATTTTTTTTTGTATTTTCACAAACCACGCATAAATGTCATTATCTCAAAACTACAAACTTTTACATACATGCTGCTGATATATTATTGTAGCAGAGTTTGTGCTGAATACAGTGTAATTAGACTTTAGCCATGAAAATGTCACTAGTAACAGAAAAAAACACAAATGTCAGAGCATGTCAGAACACCTCCAGGCCCAGAAAACAGCTCAGACCTCAGAGGGTTAAAGAAGGCTTTATGCCAAAAAGGTTCTATATAAGGTGAAATGTCTTAAATGATTGCATAATTCTTTCATGGGTTTGTGTACAGTCTTATTTGGAATGGAATAACGAGAAATGAAAAGATGACTCGTTTATTAGTTTTTTCATTTAGTTTCTGCTCGAGTTCAAATTTTTCGTTTGTGGTTTACAAATCGGTTTATGGCATTGATATTTCAGTCGCACGTGGACGGCGCTGAAACGCCCCTTTGAAAGCGGTTTGATAGGTCAAACCGCTTCGTACAGCACACTGACAAATCCCATTTTAATAAGCTTTTGTCGCGACACGAACCACCACTTGCTGACATTTGATGCAGAAATATGTTGCTGGGAACATAATTAGTGCTGCTGCGAAGCTTCACCTCTAATATCCGACACTTGAGCCATACAATATGCTGACACATATTTTGGTGTATTATACTGATTTATTCAATCATTATTCAATCAATATTGAGTACTGATTTTAGAAGTAGGTCCTACCTGTGTTTCAATGTCCCATTGATAAATGCAATGAAAATAGTTTATATTATATGGATAAAAGTAAAACGTTTCAGCATACTTTATTACTGTATGGACAACCAGGACTGGGCGTAAAAACAATGATAAACATGACAATGATTAAAGTGTAAATATGCAGCCGTCATAACTTTTATTTTAGACAGCACTCTGAGTTTTGAACAAGGGATGAAGCTGAAATCAAATGAATTAATGCTATTGCAAAATAAAGCCACAGAACCGTTGCACGGCTGACTCACTGCACAGTGCTGTTCCTGAATGAATCTGATTCTTTGAGCAGTTGAATGAATAATTCTAGGGCTGCATTCCACTCCAAATTTTTATGCCCTTCACTCGCAAACTTCCCTCCGTCTTGTGGACTCTGATGTGCATCATTGCTTACATTGCACAAGTGCCCACTACTGGCCGAACTCGTGCATAAAGTAAGGTTTAAATGGAACGCACTAAGCCCTTGATCACTTGCAATTCACTATGGAGATGATTTATTATTTAAACCCCTTTATTTTATTTTTTTTTACTTATGATTTTGTTTTATGCACCATTCTATATGTTGGAGAAAATATATAAAATCCAATAGGTATATGAGCTGTTGGATAAATATATAATTACACAAACAGGGGAAAAAAAAGGTAGCTACAAGTATTATGTGATTAAATCTCAGCATAATTAATATATTATACACTATTATTGCGATTAATTCTCAAAATAATTAATATTTCATACACTTCAGTTAAAGGGTTAGTTCACCCAAAAATTCTGTTCAGAAAATGCAAAAATGCAGTTCTCGTGCATGCGTCGTGGCACTCTCGTGAACTTGTGAACTTCAGAGGCCCACACAGAAGAAAATGAATAGTTGAATAAAGTCGTTTTTTGTGTTTTTTTCACACAAAAAGTATTCTCTTCGCTTGATAAACTTAAGTCTGAGCCACTTTAGTCACTTGAACTATTTTGACGATGTCTTTACTAACTTTTCTGGGCCGGCAGATGCAATTACCTTGCAGCCTATGAAGGAGTGAGCCAGCTCTCGGATTTCATCAAAAATATCTTAATTTGTGTTCCGAAGATGAACGAAAGTCTTACGGGGTTGGAGCTACATGAGGGTGCGCGTTTTTGGGTGAACTAACCCTTTAAGCGTGATCTGCTGTGACGTCACAATCAAGTTGAATTGTGGGATATAGAGCTGCTTAACTCACTCATTAAAACAGTTACTTGCTGCCACCTACTGGCAGTCTTACACTTATTATCTAAGTATCATTTCATTTTGTCAATAATTTCATATTTCTAAAGGCTATTCGAAATATTATATTTAAAACTTTAATCTCAATACACTATGTAATTGTAATTACTGTGTAAACCCTCTGAGCAGCATTAAACAGTTTGTAAATACATCTAAATGCCACTTCGAAATTCAAAGGCAACATTGGTTGATACTGATTTAATTTGATTGGTAACATCCTGTTGTCTCATTATTCTAATTTAATTTGTTGATTCAATTTAAGAATTTAGCATAAAAGATGACAAATATATTTAAAAAGATTAGAATAATTGCCCTTATAAAGGTAAAAAATGCCCCTGATAAAAAAAACAAAAAAACAATTGAGGGGGCAAATTGCCCCATAATGGGAAAGTTCATTTCTGACACTGCTAGATGACGATGCACATAAAAATACTCTTCTGTTCTCTGGTTTTATTGTTCAAGGTGTCATTTCAGGGTTTTGATATCTTCCCACAACTGAGAGAGCACTTCCTGGGCCTGCATTATATATTCTATTTATAATGGTTATTTAACAAAACCCCTAACTAGGCGTGCTGCATAGTCAATCACTGAAACAGTGATTTTGAGGAACAAATAACATAACACGACAGTTCGATTGTGGCATTCAGCGTTGCGATGAAGAAAAATAATTGCTGTCATATAAGCTATTCTCTATGAAAACAAGCAAACAAAACAACAATAAAAGAAAATGATAGAATATCAACCAAAACAACAGATGTGCTGCGATAGTAAACTAACATTGATACGAAAAAATGTCATATATATATCTTTTCATATCTATCATATTTCAAGTTCATCCCTTGTCCAAAACAATAAGGCGTATTGTCTTAAAAAATAAGTTACGACTGCATATTTACACTTAAATCCATACTGTTCAGCGCTTCGCTACAATGTAAATGCTTCTCAGTGCTGTCCAGTGGGTCTCACAGCTTTGCCAAACAGATTTTGATAGTTGGTAAACTAAATAAAACCAGTGGTGTTCCAAAGAAGTAGGCTGATGGATAATGTGGGTGCAGATGCGAGATAACCTACATTAATATTTCTGAAATAATCAGCTAATATTTTTCTGGCACGTAGGTTGTCGAACCCATGCCTATAGAGAAGAAAACCCTTTCTAGGCCCTACTCAGTGAGATTTGTGTCAAAGCATTCCTTAGTCTGGTTGTTGGATGAGAGACAGATTATTTGTAATAAATACTTTAAGAATTTGTCCAGCAGCAGAGGACTATTATTCTGCACGGAACTGTGGAAGAACTGAAAGTGGCACGGGTTGATCTTTCATTGACCAATTAGTGGAAAGTGGCGTTTCATTTGGAAATCTAATATTCAAGCCGTTTACCCATTTTCTACCCCTCAACCTAAAAATATAAAATTAAGCTGAAATCCTTTTCTTTTTTTTGTTCTTTTTTTTAAACAAATAAATGAGCCATTCCCCAGCTAGGCGCAGGTCCTTCATCTGATCTGGATACGGCCCGAATCCGGCTGAGTACGGTAAACCTCAGGATAAACAGAGAGACTAATATTAGCATAGATGCCAATCAGGTGTTATTGTAAATGTTCCCGGTTCCGGCTGACCTAATTTATGCAGCCTAATAATTATTTGAATGATTTGAAATTTAGAAATGTATTATGTGCTATGTGTATGCCAGGTTAAAGAGATGTGATTTTAGTCTAGATTTAAATTGACAGAGTCCACATTTTCTGCATCACTTGCACCACACACAAATGTCCAGATGATACTTGGGCAGTCCTCCTTTCCCAGGGATACAAAATAAGACTTTAAAGTTGGCCAACACTCTAAGATCCTCTGTATCGCTGGCAGCAAAGACAGCCGGCGTGTGGGGACATGCCTCAGAATCTCCCTGTATTTTGTATCAATAAATTCACAGAAGTTCTTTAGCAATTCCACTTTTTTAGCAGAACAACTGAATTCACTATACACCTTCAGCACAAAGGCCTCACGTCACACCCTCCAGCACTAAAGACACGATTAATTGTGAAGTGCTTTGACAGTGTTGTTTATGATGTGACACTTGCAATTGCAATTGCCCTTCACAATTTGGGGGTTAGCTTCTGAGTTTCTGAAAAACGGAGTTGTGCCGACCATAATTAACTGATGCGTTATCTGCACCATAGGCACTGATCTGGCTGACTGAAAGTCCATTGTTCTCAGTAATAGACACTATTTGTTTGAATATGGCTTCACTAGATTTGTTGGAGTTGTCGTAAAAGTCTAACAATCCATACTTCACACCCCGGATGACTAAATGGTGCCAACACATTTTCCAGCCTTTAGAAAATCGGGGCATTCAGTGTCCCGGAGGAGTGGATAAATTTCCCGGGACAGGTTATTAAAAAGAAGGACAGTCCCGGTAAAACCGGGACAGGTGGCAACCCTACCTGGACTTATGTTGTGTTTTGTTTTACTATAATGTGACAGCAGTCGTCCGTGAGGGGCTTCTGTCTTTTACTTTCGTTTTGCATTTGTTTTATTTTGTTATTAAATTCTTTAAATGTTTGCCGGTTCCCGCCTCCTTCTTCCAATAACATCTAACCT
Organism: Leuciscus leuciscus; assembly: GCF_965113295.1. NCBI lineage: Eukaryota > Metazoa > Chordata > Actinopteri > Cypriniformes > Leuciscidae > Leuciscus > Leuciscus leuciscus. The sequence goes on from NC_138729.1 coordinate 44,738,232, forward strand.
CGTTACAAGAATGTTGTGGTCGATATCAAATGCAGCACAAAGATCCAGTAACACTTATAGAGAGATACAACCACGATCGGATGATAAGAGAAAATCATTTGTAACTCTAATGAGAGCTGTTTCAGTACTATGATACGGTCCAAATCCTGACGGAAAATCCTTGCAGATATCATTTCTTTCTAAAAAGGAACTGAGTTGTGAGGAGATTGCTTTTTCTAGTATTTTTTGACAGAAAAGGTAGATTCGAGATCGGCCTGTAATTGACTAATTCTGATGGATCAAGTTGTGTTTTTTTTTAAATAAGCGGTTTAATAATAGTCAGCTTAAAAGTTTTTGATACATATCTTAATGACAAAGATGAATTAATGATATTAAGAAGATGATCTATGACCTCTGGAAGCATCTCTTTCAGTAGCTTAGGCGGTATAGGGTCTAACATATGCGACATGTTGCTGATTTAGATGATTTAACGAGTTTTGACAATTCTTTCTTTCCTATAGCAAAGAATGAATGGAATTTTTCCTCAGTCAAGTCAAGTCACATTTATTTATATAGCGCTTTTTACAATACAGATTGTTTCAAAGCAGCTTTACAAAGATAACACGAAAATAATGCAACAAAGTTTGTTTCCAGAAGAAAATAGCGTCACAGTCCAGCTTAAGTCCAGCTTAAGTAAGTTAAGTGATGTTTCATTTTTGTTGTAAAAAAGTCAATAATATAGTTGAATATTAAATTAAATGTTAAAAGGCAAAAAGGCGACAGTGGCAAGGAACCTAAACTCCATCAAGTGACAGAATGGAGAAAAAAACCTTGTGAGAAACCAGGCTCAGTCGGGGGCCAGTTCTCCTCTGGCCAAGGGAAACTACGATGCACTGTCATATGCGAGACTGTAGTTAGCAGATGGTTGTATGGTTACAATTTTCTCTCTAATATTATAAATCTGGCAAGCAAAGAAGTTCATAAAGTCATTACCCTTTAAGGTTCTATTTAGAACATTTTCTCCTAAGAGTGGAATAACACAATGGCATTACAAAATTTAATAAAATATGCATTAGTTTTTGTGATTCATGTGACAAAACAACTTTGTAAAAGATTTGTTAAAAGCTGTGTTATTTGTTATGGGAGCACCAATTTGGTATGACACACACACGCACACAAAAACAATGCCCACATCAACTGAACAGAATTATGTTGTTATTATTATTAATATAAAGTGATGCACTGGGCTCTGGCCTCAGGGGAAGATAAACAATGAATATTCGTTTTTAGAATAAGACCCAGGAGAAAAGCATAACAAAATGTCAATCATCTGTATTGTATGCTTAAGGTAGAACAACAGAGGTTTTGGCCAATTTGGTAAACCTTAGTGTTTCAGTTTTCACAGCATGTCTCAGTCTGTATATGTCTAATACTGTCTTACATATTTTAGCATCCAAAGTCTTACAAATGTAGTCTAATAGTTATTTGATCAGCCTATCACCTGCATACACTTGGAATGATTTAGTTGTAGAAAAAAGTAATTCGGAGTAATCTGAAGTAAATTATCAAGTACTCTCCAGTTGTTTTTAGTTGAATTCTCGTACAAGTGTACAACACTAAATAAGCATTTGTTGGTACAACACACTAAAAAAAGATGGTTCTTTAAAGGTCCTTTACATGTAGAAACAGTTCTATTTAGAACCGTACGGTCCTGTAGAACCCTTTATATGCTGAAATAGTTCTTTGTGTTAGAGTATATGGTTCTTTATTCCCGCCTTTCTTTTTGCAAAGTCAGTAAAGTCGCGTGGGTACACCCTGGCCTGCGAGGGGCGATGGGGGTATGTAGCGAGCAGGACGAGGCCGAGGGCCATGAGAGAGTGGCACGAGGCCGATGGCGTGATTACTCTGATGAGCGACACCTGCGCGACGCACCGGTCTCGTATCTCTCACGGAGGAGCGGAAGCATAAAGGAGCGACGACAGTGAAGAGCGAGAGAGGACAGGCCTGAATTTGTGTTGTGTTTTGTTTTATTTTGTTGTGACAGCAGTCGTCCGTGAGGGCCTGCTGTCTTTTACTTTTGTTTTGTATTTGTTTTATTTTTATCATTAAATATGTTTGAATGTTCGCCGGTTCCCGCCTCCTCCTTCCCATAACATCTGAACTGCGTTACAGTTATATTTGTTCAGGGGGGTGAAGATCAAAGTAAATTGTACTTAATTTGTCTTTAGGGAAACATGTAAGAATCTTCTGTTGCTACCGAAGGACACTACTAAATCACTAAACAAATATGATATTTAAACAAAATATTAAAAAAATTGACATCATCCTGTTTAAAAATGTGAACTTGTTTGATATTTGTAAAAAATGCTTGAAAATGTTGAAGATCCTCTAAAAGATGTAGCCTACTGTTTGCAAAAAAAAAAAAAAAAAAAAGTTTTCATATATATGCATATTTTGCAATAGATTATATATATATATATATATATATATAATATATATATATATATATATATATATATATATATACACTCACCTAAAGGATTATTAGGAACACCTGTTCAATTTCTCATTAATGCAATTATCTAATCAACCAATCACATGGCAGTTGCTTCAATGCATTTAGGGGTGTGGTCCTGGTCAAGACAATCTCCTGAACTCCAAACTGAATGTCAGAATGGGAAAGAAAGGTGATTTAAGCAATTTTGAGCGTGGCATGGTTGTTGGTGCCAGACGGGCCGGTCTGAGTATTTCACAATCTGCTCAGTTACTGGGATTTTCACGCACAACCATTTCTAGGGTTTACAAAGAATGGTGTGAAAAGGTAAAAACATCCAGTATGCGGCAGTCCTGTGGGCGAAAATGCCTTGTTGATGCTAGAGGTCAGAGGAGAATGGGCCGACTGATTCAAGCTGATAGAAGAGCAACTTTGACTGAAATAACCACTCATTACAACCGAGGTAAGCAGCAAAGCATTTGTGAAGCCACAACACGCACAACCTTGAGGCGGATGGGCTACAACAGCAGAAGACCCCACCGGGTACCACTCATCTCCACTACAAATAGGAAAAAGAGGCTACAATTTGCACAAGCTCACCAAAATTGGACAGTTGAAGACTGGAAAAATGTTGCCTGGTCTCGATTTCTGTTGAGACATTCAGATGGTTGAGTCAGAATTTGGCGTAAACAGAATGAGAACATGGATCCATCATGCCTTGTTACCACTGTGCAGGCTGGTGGTGGTGGTGTAATGGTGTGGGGGATGTTTTCTTGGCACACTTTAGGCCCCTTAGTGCCAATTGGGCATCGTTTAAATGCCACGGCCTACCTGAGCATTGTTTCTGACCATGTCCATCCCTTTATGACCACCATGTACCCATCCTCTGATGGCTACTTCCAGCAGGATAATGCACCATGTCACAAAGCTCGAATCATTTCAAATTGGTTTCTTGAACATGACAATGAGTTCACTGTACTAAAATGGCCCCCACAGTCACCAGATCTCAACCCAATAGAGCATCTTTGGGATGTGGTGGAACGGGAGCTTCGTGCCCTGGATGTGCATCCCACAAATCTCCATCAACTGCAAGATGCTATCCTATCAATATGGGCCAACATTTCTAAAGAATGCTTTCAGCACCTTGTTGAATCAATTCCACGTAGAATTAAGGCAGTACTGAAGGCGAAAGGGGGTCAAACACAGTATTAGTATGGTGTTCCTAATAATCCTTTAGGTGAGTGTATATATACACACACATACATACAGTAGCCAAAATTTGAAGTGGATCAAAACCTTTCATCAGTTATACATGAATTTTGAACAATACCCATCAAAGTTTGTAGTGTGATTCTTCTCGTAAATTATTGGCTTGGTTCATGGCTTACAGCTCTTAAACAAGGACTTTTTTTTATATCCCTATGGGAGAAATGAATGGAACAAAAACTGCAGCTGAAAAAGGGGGCAGAATATAAAAATATAAACAGCACACTATATCCGTGGTTACCAATTAAAGAATGGTATATTATGCAGTAAAATTAAATTCACTGTGCACAAATCCCTTAATTTCCGACATGTGTTTCAAAGCATGCACTGTTGAACTCATTGCACACCTTAGAACGTTTGTCAACCAATCAGATCCTATGCTTTAGATCCTAAGCCCCCGTAGCATAAATGACAAAACGTATACCTTGAATTAAATGATAAGGGATGATAAGTGTCTGCCAAATGTAATATAATAAAAGACTATTACAAAATGGATTTTCATACTTTAAGATTAAAAGTCAGGGTGTGGAATTATGATAAAATAATAAAATGCATATGTATTAAGGACATTTGAAAGCAGTAAATTAAATAATAGTAAAATATAATAGTAAAAATGTATACAATAAACTATAGAAATAATATGTTTCCCCTTTTCCTTTATATTCTGCACTCTTATTGTTCCTTTTACTATGCTGTTAACTGACAAATTTATCACAAAAGTGACACACAATACACTTTTGCAAGGACAAATCTGCTTTGCTCTGAGTGCTTTAGTCATAGTGAGTTAAAAGCTTGCGCCTTTCAGGAATCAAATCAGTAACTTTCATAATACCATCTCTAGATTTAACCACTCAGCCCCAAACACACTGGCCAGGATTTTAAAATAGAACTCAATGCCAAGACTTAACACTTTACACGGTGTAAACACGGTGAGTAATGTCTTGTCCTGTTATTATCATGCGTCACGTCTGAATGCGTTGTTGTTTTTGGAGCTCTATCGATTTGATTTATAATTCTTGATTTTTCTCTTTAAACTCGCTTACAACGAACATTTTCTACATTGTTCTACAGTGTTTCTACAGTGTTTCTACATTGTTTCTACAGTGCAGGAACATTTTCCTGCTGTGAGTGTGTTTGCTTCGGTGCTGTAAGCTCCGTCTTAGCCTCGTATTTCCTTGTTTTGAACCATCATTTACTACAATTTCTAGTTGTTTATACTAAAACTAAATACAGCTTACCCAACATCTCAGATTAACCTGACATAGCTTCCGTTACTACTAGCACAACACGCTAGTAATTCGCTAGCCTGTTAACGCGCCACCCGTGCGCTCAGCTATTTTTATTTATTTATTTTCTCTCGCGCCAGTGAGTTTATAAAAGCTCAGGTGAGTAAGAATCACTCAACAAACACACGGTGAGTAATGTCTTGTCCTGTTATTATCATGCGTCGCGTCTGAATGCGTTGTTGTTTTTGGAGCTCTATCGATTTAATTTATAATTCTGGATTTTTCTCTTTAAACAGTTACTCTTTAAACAGTTACAACGCGGACTGTTGAGCAGACGCGTCTCAAGCCTATTAGTGATCCAACGCTGGATACTCTTAAAGGTACATCCGTGGATCACGGCTGAACGCGTCTTCTCCACACTCACTTACAAACAAACATCTTTTTTTCGCCTATCGTGCGTCTACTCTACACCCCTACCACAAAAAAATAAAATAATAAACATAAAATAAAATAAACGGATTATATCCAAGACTTCAGTCATAAATTAGTATTAATATTGATAGCATCACTGGTATCTTCGTTGCTAACTCACTGTCCATCTGTTAAAATGGCGAATATATCAGATGTAAGTAGTCTACCTTTTGGTGCAGGTGAGGACACATTTGAGCTGCACGCACTGCAGTCTGAGCTGGAAGCTGTTGAGAAACAGATCCACAACCTTTTATTGAGACAGGCCGAGCTGAGAGACCGGTGTTTGGCTCTTGAAACATCACGCGCCGATGCACACAAATCAGTGTTTAACGTTACTAACCCGCTGACTCCGACCGCGTCTACTCCGTGCGTTCCTCAGCATCGGTCGCAATCAGCCATGGTCTCGTTCACTCCGGCTCCAACACGCCACCACGAAGCCTGGGTGGTTCCGCAGCGGAAGACGCGAGTCAGGTTTAGACCAAGACTTTCTCCGACCCTCCCGGTTTTCGAGTTATCCACACAAAACCGCTTCTCCCCTCTACGCGAAACAGAACGCGATGCTGTGATCATCGGCGATTCCATCGTTCGGCACGTACACGCTACGTTAGGTAAAAGTAAGGTGCACAGTCACTGCTTTCCTGGTGCTCGTGTTTCTGAAATCGCTGCTCGCGTTCCCGAGATCCTGAATGGTGACGAGCGCGTCGGAACTGTGGTCCTGCACGCGGGAGTGAACGACATCAGGCTGCGCCAGACGGAGATTCTGAAGAAAGACTTCAGGAATCTAATCGATACGGTACGCAGCACATCGCCTGAAACAACGATCATTGTGTCAGGACCGCTTCCCACGTACCGATTAGGGCATGAAAAGTTCAGCAGATTATTTGCGCTAAATGAATGGTTAATGTCATGGTGCAATGAGCAGAAACTGCTCTTTGTAAATAATTGGAATCTGTTTTGGGAGCGTCCTAGGCTTTTCCGTGCTGATGGCTTACACCCAAGCAGATTCGGAGCGTATTTTCTTTCAGATAACATCTCCAAAATGTTAAATACCCTTTGACTAGTAACCAAAAGTCCAAATCAAAGTCTCTGCTGCACCAATTTAACTGATATAAATACTAGTGTAGAACATTGCATAGAAACCGTGTCTATTCCTCGTTTAGTGAGATCAAATAATAAATCTACTGCAGGATCTAGGAAAAATCTAATTGTTATTAAAACAGAAAATGTTGCTATTGGTAAACAAAAACTATTTCTAAAGCTAGGTCTTCTAAACATTAGATCACTCACACCTAAGGCAGTTATTGTAAATGAAATAGTCACAGATAATAGCTTCGATGTACTTTGCCTTACTGAAACCTAGCTTAAACCAAATGATTATTTCGGTATTAATGAGTCTACTCCTCCTGGATACTGTTATAAGCATGAGCCCCGTCTGATTGGTCGTGGCGGAGGTGTTGCAACCATTTATAAAGATATTCTAAATGTTACTCAGAAAACGGGTTATACGTTTATTTCATTTGAAGTACTTGTACTAAATGTTACGCTCTTAGATGTTAGAAAAACATCCCTATTATCTCTAGCCTTGGCTACCGTATATAGACCGCCAGGGCCTTACGCTGATTTCCTAAAAGAGTTTGCAGATTTTCTCTCAGACCTATTAGTCAATGTCGATAAAGCATTAATTGTTGGAGATTTTAACATACACGTAGATAATCCAAATGATGCGTTAGGAGCTGCGTTTACAGATTTATTAAATTCATTTGGGGTCAAGCAAAACGTCACCCGACCAACACATCGTCTTAATCATACACTCGATTTAATTATATCACATGGAACCGAGCCAACCGATATAGTTATCATTCCACAAAGTGATGATGTCACTGACCACTACATGGTAACTTGCATATTACGTACTGCTGTAATATGTCATGCGGCGCCGCGTTATCAACCAGGCAGAACAATCCTCCCATCCACCATAGATCATTTCTCAAATTGCTTATCTAAATCTGTCTCAGCTGCTGCCTGAACCCAAACAAACAGATGAACTAGAAGAACTAACTAGCACTATGAGCACCATTCTCTCTAGAACATTGGATGTGGTTGCACCTATTAAATTAAAAAAGGTCAGAGAGAAAAATAAAGCACCATGGTATAACAATACTACGCATGTTTTAAAGAGAGAAACCCGTATTTTAGAGCGTAAATGGAAACAAACTAATTTAGAGGTCTTTAGAATCGCGTGGAAAGACAGTATGTCACGTTATAAAAAGGCCCTAAAAGCGGCCAGGGCTGAGCACCTCCGCAAACTAATAGAAAATAACCAAAACAATCCAAGGTTTTTATTTAACACCGTGGCTAGACTAACAAATAAACAGACGTCACCCGAACAAAATATCCCGTTACAGTTCAGTAGTAATGATTTCATGAACTTCTTCACTGAGAAAATAGAAAGCATCAGAACCACAATTGTAAACGTTCAATCTTCAATCGCGCCTTATAATTCAGCTTCAATTATCACCCCGCAAGAACAATTACAGTGCTTTACAACTATAGAACAAAAAGAGTTAAATAAACTTATCACTTCATCTAAAACAACAACATTTATTGGATCCTATACCAACTAAACTACTGAAAGAAGTGTTACCTGTAGTGGAAGAGCCTCTCCTCAATATTATTAACTCATCTTTATCTTTAGGTCATGTTCCAAGAACATTTAAACTGGCAGTTATAAAACCTCTCATTAAGAAACCACAATTAGATCATAATAATCTAGCAAATTATAGACCCATTTCTAATCTTCCATTTATGTCTAAAATATTAGAAAAAGTGGTGTCTGCTCAACTGGGCTCTTTCTTGCAACAAAATGATATCTATGAAAAGTTTCAGTCTGGATTCAGACCGCATCATAGCACTGAAACTGCGCTCGTTAAAATCACAAATGATTTACTTTTAGCTTCTGACCAAGGCTGTATCTCAATACTAGTTTTACTTGATCTTAGTGCTGCGTTCGATACTATAGATCATACATTACTCTTAGATCGACTACAAAATTATACTGGTGTTCAAGGACAAGCACTAAGCTTCAAATCATACCTATCTGACCGCTACCATTTTGTCTATTTAAATGGAGAAAAATCGATCATAACTCCAGTAAACTATGGAGTGCCGCAGGGATCTGTATTAGGCCCTCTGTTATTTTCCATATATATGATGCCACTTGGAAATATTATAAGGAAACATGGAATTAGTTTCCATTGTTATGCTGATGACACTCAAATATATATTTCATCACGGCCGGATGAAAACGCAAAATTTTTCAAATTGACAGCGTGTGTTAAAGATATAAAAGATTGGATGACGCGTAATTTTCTTTTATTAGATCCAGACAAGACAGAGGTAATACTTATCGGTTCAAAAAACCGCCCACAAAACCTCACACAATACAACTTTAACATCATAGGATGTCCTGTTACTTTATCCTCTACAGTAAAAGACCAGGGTGTTATACTCGATTGCAACCTGTCTTTTGAAAATCATATTTCATATGTTACAAAAACAGCCTTTTTCCACCTTAGAAACATTGCTAAGCTACGTAATATGCTATCAGTTTCTGATGCAGAAAAGTTAGTTCATGCATTCATGACCTCGAGACTGGATTACTGTAATGCTTTATTAGCTGGTTGTCCTGCATCCTCAATAAACAAGCTACAGTTAGTCCAAAATGCCGCCGCTAGAGTTCTTACGAGATCAAGAAAATATGATCATATAACACCGATTTTATCATCACTGCATTGGTTACCTATAAAGTTCCGTATTAATTACAAGGTATTGCTACTGACTTATAAAGCCCTAAACGGCTTAGCTCCAGTCTATTTAACGGATCTTCTATCACCCTATAATCCATCGCGCTCTTTAAGATCACTAAATTCAAGGCTTTTGGTCATACCTAGGATATCCAGAACCACCAAAGGAAGGAGAGCATTTTCACATTTGGCTCCAAAACTCTGGAATAGTCTTCCTGATACTGTTCGTTGCTCAGACTCGCTCTCCCAGTTTAAAACTAGATTAAAGTCGCATCTCTTCAGCCAGGCATTCATATAATCCTACAGATCAAACTACAATCCGTCCTCTAGCTCATAAATGCCAGAGGAGAACTGGCCCCCGACTGAGCCTGGGTTCTCCCAAGGTTTTTTTTTCTCCATTAGGTCACCTGATGGAGTTTTAGGACACCATTAGGTCACCTGATGGAGTTTTTCGGTTCCTTGCCACTGTTGCCTTTGGCTTGCTCAGTTGGGGATATTTGGGGGATATTTAATCAAATTTTATCAATCAATAAATTCCTCTTGTAACAAACTTTGTTGTATTATTTTAATTTAATACTGTGAAGCTGCTTTGATACAATCTGTATTGTGAAAAGCGCTATACAAATAAACTTGACTTGACTTGACTTTACTTTAAAATGTTTTGTTTTTTTTCCTGCTATTCTGTTTGGAGGGAAAAAAGCAACTCAGGCTTTTTATTTCTGATTCTATCTATTCTTGTTTAAACACACACACACACACACACACACACACACACACACACACACACACACACACACACACACACACACACACACACACACACACACACACACACACACACACACACACACACACACACACACACACACACACACACACACACACACACACACACACACACACACACACACACACACACACACACACACACACACACAAAGCCTCCAGCTCATCATGAACAGAGATCTAGATAATTGCTCATGATCTAATGATAGAAAATGGTCGAGTGCTTTCTTGTATCATGGGGGCAAGTTGCTACATTTTAAGCTCAATGAATCATGGTGAATACAGATTCAAGAAATGAGCAAGTGTATCATCTATGTTCAGATCTCACTCAACCATTCACTATCCACCAGGTATCCGATTATGAGCTGTTTGTCTGCAGGCATCAAACCAGTAAAATACCCTTCTAAACACAAGATGTATCATCATTTGGATTATTTTACTAGCATTACAGGAGATAATTATATTCCATTTGATCAAACATACCTACATTTAGATAGGTGGGCAAACGCATTTTTGTCTCAGTGCATGCATTGTCTGGCAACGCTAGCTTAGCTTAGCATAATGAATGGAATCCTTTGTTGCCGGATAACATGACTCGTGAGTAAAAGTGATAAAAAAAAATTAAAAACCTAATTACTTCTTGTAAGCAGATATTGACTTGGGACTATATTGGGATGAAGCACAGGCGAGGCACTGCTACTTGCGCGCAGAGATATCACGCAACACCTTAAATCCGCTATCTCTGCTCCCAAGATATCTGATATATCTGCGCCCAAGTAGCAGTGCTTCGCCTGTGGTTAGGTTAGTCTTATAAAGCCTGCTTAAATGTTGTGGGAAAAGTACCAGTGTGAAGAGCGGTGTTGATGATATGAGTGAGTGCGGGTACAACTAAAGAAGAAATGGATTGAAGGAGATGAGAGGGGATAGGATCAAGAGGACAGGTAGTAGGGTGATTGGAAAAGTTGAGTTTTGAGACTTCTGTCTCAGAGTGGAGAGAAGGAAGGTAGAATGTGTGTGTTAGCTGTCACTGTCTTCAGTCATTGTCTTGTTGACCTTGGATTATATCAATAAACTGCACATGGGTTCTATTTCAACTTGCCACCAGTGGACCAAATCTATGGAAGAAAAATAATGTCAAATGTTTTTGAAATAAAAAGCCTGTTGAATTGCACTACTTGAAAAAAAAATAGGCATTACATTAACCATGCTTGCATTTTAATGCATTGTATTTTTAGGGCTTGCATTTTTATGGGCTGAAATTCAACATGGTTGAATATTTAAGCTGTGAATATTTCAATTAAAAACATTTCAAACACATTTACATTATTAAAAATTCAATAATCCATATTCACCTTTCATATTTCACTTCCAAAATATTCAAACTGTTTAAAAATACAGCCTATAATATTCAACAGGCATTTTTCGGTCCATTTTATTTCGCTTTGCAAATTCGCTTCCACAAATTCAGTGGTTCAAATTCGACAGTAAATTCAACATAGACATCCAGGAACTGCAGGAAAAGCAGTAGATTGCCGAGCATACTCTCCATCTGCTGTTAGTCGACCTCACCAGCAGGGGGTGCAAAAGCGCGTGTTGTTGACGAAGACCAGCAACAGTTAGAACAAGCCATTCATTCATAAAACTCATTTACAGCAATGTAAGTGTATTTGTGATTATTATGATGGCTGTTTTATGTTAAATTCAGTGTCTTCACGGTTACTTTTCCTGTGTAGCCTACATGCATCTTTCTCTACCGTGAACGAGATTATAATATTATTTCCCGATGCAGATATATAGAGCCAATGTTACATTTTTGAGGTTGACATATATTTCTCTTGGTTGTTTAGTTGCCTTAACTTTATATTGTGGCGATGTGCTGCATGCAGGCTATTAGGGTTTCCCTCAATACTTAAGGATTCCCCTGCTGGAAATATAAAACTCTTAACGTAGCTAATATAACTAATGCAGTGATACTAATACAGAATAACGCGCAAAGTTTAATGCTGAGCGTTTCCCAGTGATAGACTGGCATAAAGTTGTCTTGACGTTGGACATTCGCACATTTAGGGACCGTCTCTAAAGTGTATACGACTTTGGTATACACGTTTCTAACTTCGATAGCATTTGAATAGAACGACTTACAGTCATAAAACCAACTGTAAAGTGTTCATGTAGTGTCAGGCATAATGCGCACCCTTTGGATTTTTGATTCAAATAAATTAAAGTTTGCTATTGAAGTTAGAAACGTGTATAATGTTGTATGCAACTTTGGAGATGGTCCCTAAATATGCGAATGTCCAATGTCAAGCCAATTTTAATTTAGGCTACATTTAGTCATTTAACAGACGCTTTTATCCAAAGCGATTTACAGTTCAACTAACAATAGGAGGACAACAATATGCAAGTGCTATGACTCTTCCCAGTTTAAACTAATGCAATACACGTAGGCATAGCTTACTATACTGTATACTATACATATATATAGAGAGAGAGAGATAGATAGAGAGAGAGAGAGAGAGAGAGAGAGAGAGAGAGAGAGAGAGAGAAGAGAAAATAAAGTGTTAGTATTAATTGATCAAGTGTTGATTTTGTGGCAGTATATCACGAAACGCTCTGCATGAAACTTTGCGCGTTAAAGGCACAATATGTAATTTTTTTGCTTTAAAAATAGCAAAAATCACTATATCTATGTTATATATATATTTTTGTGTGGAACTTACATTATCCCGACTGTTTCCAACAACTTTCAAACCAGGAGAAATTTTAATTTAATTTTTAGACACGGCACGTTTCTTTATTTCCGTTTTGTCGCAGTCAATGGCGTCATATCCGCGTTGTCCCTGGTTTCCGCTTGTACTGCCATGGTAACCAGAGCTATGAACCAGAGCCCTCTGATAGTAACCAAGACGACAGACGTGGACCACTGTAGTTTGCAATGTCTATCTGCACGCTGTTGTTATTTCGTTCAAACATTATGGACCATGGCAAGCAGACTTTGGATAAAAAAGGAGAACTAAACTGAGAATCAATATCAGCGCTGTGTTTTCAAGATGCCTAGAGCTCCCAAAGACAGTATATAAACGAGAGCTCCACGTCCGAGACTTCGACCGCTTCTACATGTACTTTATTAAACAGGTGAGCACATTTACATAAAACTAATCAATGTTATATAGTTCAACAATGATACAATGTCAGAATATGATCTGTATGTTATTCTAATGTTGATCTAGCTTACTGCTAGTCTCATACAGCCAAACTAACACATACATTTCAACACATTCAAATGCAGTTTAGTGTGATAGTGTAATGGTAGACCAAGTGAAACAACGCTGCGTTACCTCACAAGTTTAATTTGTCTAATAAACTGACCTGTGAGTTGTAATTCTGCACTTGCGTGTAGTTCGGTAGAATGAGATGTCCATTCCTTTTATATCCGTGGGAGCTAGCGTCGCGTGTGGAGCTGATAGCTGTCTCTTAGCAATCCCGAACTGCTTCATATCACAGTCATGATAAAAGCATCGATGTATTCAGTCATCCATAAACATTATTAGATCGGTCGGCTTGACGTTGACGACAAGATCCATAATTCTTAGCAAATGTTGCGTCATCAAACTACGCCTTTGTTATTGTAAATATGTTAGCGACCCCTAGTGGAGAAAAAAGTCCATAGTGTACGTTTAAGTTCATATTCTGAGTCCATCTGCTTGCCTGTAGCCTACAGCCTACATCTCCAATAAGGTGCGAGTTTGGCCTTTTATATCACTGCATTAGTCCATAAAGCTACGTTAAGCGTTTTGTCCCGACGGAAAGGGAATCCTTTAGTATGAGGTATTGAGGGAAACCGATTATAATCCTGTTCATTGTAGAGAAAGCTGATGACATGTAGGCTACACGGGGAAAGTAACTGTTACGTTCCACGCGTGTTTTGTGTTTTGTTTTCATTGATCTGTGCACGTTAGTGTACTTCACACGTGTTGGCTGTTGTGCTCATTATCTCTTCTCTGTCTCTAGCCCACTCTCTCTGCTCGCAGGTTGCTGTGATTGGCCGAGTCGGACGTCAGTCATCATTAAGGCGGCGCTTGGGAGCCAATCGGAGGCCGTCCAGTTGGTTCAAAAGGATGGAGTGTTCATTCATGCTTTCTCTCTCGATCGCGAACTGAGCTCTTTGTAGCGGAATGAGTTTTCTTTAGTGGACTGAGCTCTTTGTAGCGGAATGAGTTTTCTGTAGCGAACTGAGCTCTTTGTAGCGCAATGAGTTTTCTGTAGTGAATCGAGTTCTTGTCTTTGCCCGCGAATTGAGTTGTGTGCTATGTGCTTTGTTCTTTGTGATGTGTTGTCTACCTTTTCGTTTGCTCTGAGACATCGGTTAACAGCTGTTATAGTGGGAAGAGAACACAGGTTATTATATTGCGATATACACTGCACACGTAGCAGATGATTGTCTAGACACACTAGGTAAGAAGTGAGCGCCACTTAATGTATCTTCTGTTTTGTTAGATAGCTTAGTTAAGGTGCCGGATGCACTGAAGATTTTGGTCTATTTTCTACATTTTGCTTTGGTTAGATTAGGTTTAGATTAAGGATTGTTTTGTTATATTCTGTTTTTTTTTTTTGCCACCGCTTTCGTTCATTTCCTAATTATTTATTGTTTGTTTATATTATTACATTGTACATAGTACACATCATCATCATTATTATTATTATTATTATTATTGTTGTTACTGGATCTAGTGGCTTTGGCTTTATGTGTGAATAAAAATCCAGTAACTTCTCTCTTTCAAAAGATTGCCTGTCATGTTCTTCCACCCCATTTCACATACGTTAATATGTAAATGTTACGATACATTCCCTAGACTCTAAAAGTTCGTAACAGTAACAATGAAGTTATTGAATGAAACATAAACACACCTTTTGTGTCTTTATCATCTTTTCCACATATATATACTGACACAGATAATCATTTTCATTTTATGAATGAATGGCTTGTTCTTCTAACTGTTGCTGGTCTTCGTCAACAACACGCGCTTTTGCACCCCCTGCTGGTGAGGTCGACTAACAGCAGATGAAGAGTATGCTCGGCAATCTACTGCTTTTCCTGCAGTTCCTGGATGTCTGTTGAATTTACTGTTGAATTTGAACCACTGAATTTGTGGAAGCCGAAAAATGCCTGTTGAATATTATAGGTTGTATTTTTAAACAGTTTGAATATTTTGGAAGTGAAATATGAAAGGTGAATATGGATTATTGAATTTTTAATAATGAAAATGTGTTTGAAATATTTTTAATTGAAATATTCACAGCTTAAATATTCAACCATGTTGAATTTCAGCCCATAAAAATGCAAGCCCTAAAAATACAATGCATTAAAATGCAAGCATGGTTAATGTAATGCCTATTTTTTTCAAGTAGTGCAATTCAACAGGCTTTTTATTTAAAAAAAACATTTGACATTATTTTTCTTCCATACAAATCATACTGTGTCTATATTATTATTATTATTATTATTATGAGAGGTATATGTTTACAATAAACTGCAAACCAACATTGGCTTTAACGATTTTTTTTTATTTAGGCTCAATGTACCCATTCTGTAACCCGTTCTGATGTAGTTTTTATTTTTTATTTTATGCTTTAACAATTTAAATACATTTCTAGAAAATGACAAACTCAGGATAGTAAAAACTGAAGAAAAAAAATGTAGTTTGACCTTGTGAGGTGCTCAGAGGTGGACGAAGTACACAACTTCCTTACTTGAGTGAAAGTACAGATACTACTGGTCAAATATTACTCCGTTACAAGTAAAAGTTGTAAAGACCTATTTTTACTTAAGTAAAAGTACAGAAGTACTCGTTTTTAAAAATACTTAAGTATCAAAAGTAAAAAGTAAATGTCAATGCATTGTTTTATTATTGTTGCATTGTTGTATGTAATACTTAGAGTACCGTATGCCTCTGAATCTATGCCTGCATACCCTCATATCAATATCACATTTATTTCTAGAACACAGTTCCAGTGGGATTGAATGTGAGATTGAATAAGTGCACTCAATAACGTCCACAATGGTTTCGGACACCCAAATGGCTGTTCCCTCAAATATTGCCCTATTTAAAGTTTTTTGGCTTTTAGTATGAATATGTTAGCCTTACTGTTATCTATAAGCTAGTGTGCAAAAAAGTGACAAAATTCGCATTTAGAAAACCAAACCCAACGTTGAAAATGAAAATCAGGTTTATGTCAGAATCCAATGTCAGATCCATGTGACAGTGGCCATGAAAAACTCCCTATAAGTTGACACTTTCATATAGCCAATTCACATAGCTGAGAAGCTTTGTTCCCTACAGCATACAGTGCAAAGAGGAAACTGTCCTTTATATAATAGCTTTATTTTGATATAAACCTCCACTTTCACATCAACATTGCCCTGCCAACAAGACAGTGTTCTCATTCCTCTGATTACGGAAACCGATGAGCTTTTATCTCTTTCAGAAAGGCATTCATCAGAAAATGTTAATAAGCACATTGCAGAAGGAGAGTAATTATCAAGAGGACAGCTCACGGGAAGTGAAAGGAGAGCTAAGATTGTCTGCATACCAAACACAGTAATGTTGAAATAGAAGGTTACCAAAGAACATCTTTCCTGGTCATTAAACTCTCTTAATTATCTGATCTACATGGCTGCATTTCTCATGGAGATGGCTCAATCAGCTAATGGAGGTATGAACCTCTCACTTGCACTTTAATAGATTGTATCAGCAGGTATACATTTATTGTAGTCTGCTCATGGCAGCCTATCCCTCTTAACAAAAATCATTATGTGCAATAATGTGCCATGAAGCATTTACTGTAGGGCCTACACATCAGCTTCACTAAGGGAGAGAAATATCGACCACTCATGTGCTACTACTGAAATTAAATGCTTTTGCCTGACATCAATTTAATGATTTCAAGAAATGTTTTTAGAGGTCCTAAACCTAAATCAGAAAGCACACTGAATTCCAAAAATGTCCTTTATGAATCCAAAATTAGGTGATCAGTTCTGTCAATGCAATAAAGATGCATGTAAACATTGCATTGGCATTTACCAGTGTGCCTTACATCGCTATGTCTTAAAAGGACAGTTCACCCAAAAAGGACATTTCTGTCATCATTTTATTCCATGTTTGTTTGTCTCTCTCTCTCTCTCTCTCTCTCTCTCTCTCTCTCTCTCTCTCTCTCTCTCTCTCTCATGACATGCGAATGACCCGCCCTCCTTAGTTACTGTTGCTACGCCTGACAAGCTTTCGCGCCTGGCACGTCTATTACAGTATGTATGCACCGGTGTCAGACATTCCCAAGGAGATCATTAGTCATTTTTTGCGAACAGGTGAAATATCTGAGAAAGCAAGACAAAAGGGACTGCAGTATGCATTCGAGGGATATATCCACGACATAATATGAAACCGATTAGAGAATAATTTAATCAAAATTGAAGCTAAAGCCTATACTGTGTAGGTCCCAGCGCAAGCAGCAGCCGCCTCGTACGCTGACCATTCAAATGGGAAACACACAAATTGAGGAACAGCTATGTTCACGCACAGCAGGGTAAGTGAAATTTGAAAATAATCTAATAATTATAAATCAAACAGCTTATCCATAAATCTTGCGAGTTTATATCTCACAATTCTGAAAAAATAAGTCAAAATCGCGAATTATAAAGTCAGAATCGTGTGATATAAAATCGCAATTGCAATAAAAAAAGTCAGAATTGCAGATTTTAAAGTCAGAATTGCGAGATATAAACTTTTAGACTTTTTTTCTCATGAAATCACTGAAGATTGAATTCATTGCCATCACAAGAATAAATTACATTTGAACATATATTCAAATAGAAAAGTTATTTTAAATTGTACTCACATTTTACAATATTACTGTTTTACAATATTAATTTATTTTTATTTTTTGCAGCCTTGGTGAGCATAAACGAGACTTTCAAAAACACTTACAAATCTTACAGAATTGTATTTTTTTGTGGAACAGCATGTAATTCCTCACTGTCAATGTTTTTGCTAATGTAATGCAATTTATTCTTAAAATGGTAGACATTGCAATGTAAGATAGGCGCTATGTAATATAAGGAATGTCTTGTCTCACGAAAATATTGCAAAGTTTCACCAAAACATGTTCCTGTGAGCTCAATCCCAGCTGGCCTCCATTCACTGCTTTGCAGCGTCACAGTAGGCAGTGTGCTGCAAAACCTACAGTTTGTTAACAAAATATTTTTCTCCCAGACACAACCTGTAATTGCTGAGATGAAGGAAGCTTTGTGCACAGTATTTACCTTTCTAAAAACGTCCTGTGTCGATCACACACTGATCCTGAAAGAGTACCATTAGGAGATAGAAGCATTTGGTTTGGCTGAAGTCCTTTGTTTTGTTCTCCAGTCCTCTAAAATAAAAGCACCAAACACAACTGAAAACACCGTCAGTGAAAAGAGGTCACGGATCCTCTGGCATATGCAATCACAGTTCTTTAAACAGAAAAGGTGAAACACTGAAAATGTGTTTGAATCTCACATGTGAAGGTGCAGAAGCAATTTGTGGCTATGAAAGTGTGATTTTACATGTCACTGTATTGCTGAAAAACAACTGAAGTAAATGATTTATAATCACTGACAATGTGGCTGGTTAGCATATTTTTGGAAAGATTTCTCTCAAACTCATTCTCCAATATGATGTTTGAAGCGTCACTGCAATTTCTCAGACATTTTCTACAGACAAAGAATATAAATAATGGGGTCTCCAGGGTTTTGTGATCAAATAAGCTCACGATTCCAATAAAATAGACTTCACAGAGCATAAGCTTATCTCTTATCAGCCCTGAAAGTGGTAAACAAACTCTCATATGACATTTTATTTCAGCAAATAAGATTCAAAGATGTAAACAAAACTATAGATATTGTAAACCTTTATAACAAAAAGAAAAAAGCATCCGTTTTATTAAAACTACAAAAAAGGAATGTTTGTCAGGACAAACTCTTGTGTTTTGGCTTTGCAATGCCTTGCCTGAAAGTTTAAAAAAAAGCCTTAACATTTAAACGGTGTTCACACCATGTTGTAATTACATTTAAGCTGATTAATAATAATAATAATTATATAACAAATTAATTATATAATATAATTAATTATAAATAATAATGATATTATATTAATTATTTATTATAATTATCAATAATAATATAATTGATTAATATTATATTATATTAATAATAACCGAAATTTCGTGATTTCAAATTATGTTATATTAAAGTTCGGAAGGACCATTCATTATGTTTACAATTCACACCTTTTGTTTCAATCGGACTGATTTCATTCAGATTGTTGAATCTGAATGTACTGTTTACATGAACGATAAACAAGTGATCGGGTTGATGTGCGTTATTGCGTTCCTTTAGGTCCCGCTTTCTCGCACGGCACCATTGGTCGGTCGGTCATGTACGTAACGCAAACATTGGTCAAACTGCATCTCAATCATTACCCTCAGCAGCGCTTGCTTGTCAACAGTGGCACATGGCTCCTGGGGCCTGTACCATGATGGTAGTTGAACAAACTCAAGGTTGCAGGATTAGTTTCGAGTTGACAAAACCAAACCAATCCAACCAGGCTGTGTTGGTACCATGATGCTGATCATCAACTTTCTCTGTCAACTCAGGCTTTGATCCTGAGTTTAGGAGTTTAGGTGTGACATCAGTAGCGAACAGCCAATCACATGCTGAGAAAGAGTGAAACTGCGATTCATTTCTCGCGAGATAAGCAGCGCAATTCACTTATTAAATAAAAGTACTAAAATATTAAGAATTTAAAAAAAATTAAACTTGCTTACACAGCAAGAAGAAAATAGCTGTCTATGAAAGAGGACAACTAAAAGAAAAAGTCTCGCTACTGTATATCAGTGCAAGTAAAAGTTGTGAAGTTAGTTTACATTTGATGAAGGTATAGAGAGAATTGAACATTTAAGCTCACATGTAGTCATTTTATAGCTTTATCTTTTGATTCTAAAGCGTATTTATATTTCCTTCATATATTTATTCATTTAAACTCTGCGTAATAATAATTGATGAACTAAAATTGTACGTGTGATTGATTAAGGGTATAATAATTACATAAATAATATCTAAATCATACAAAATTATTATTCTAAATAAGCATTACTAACAGCCAGACGATTTTGTCTTTAAAAATAATTTACTATGTGGCGATCTTTAATTTGGAGTAGAAACAGGTGGAGTGACTTTATCCTATGCTCACAACTGACTGGTCCAAGTTTGGTTTGCAACCTCTTACCTGGAACATAACCTGCCCCGGACCATGTAAGCTCTGGAGCATAAGTTACTATGGCGATGAACACTGCTAAAAGCCAAACCACTTTCATAGTGCCTAAAACCCAGGGTTGGCGCAAACTAAACTGAAACATACCTGGCTAGCCACCTAAACCGGCTTCATGGTATAGGCCCCTGAACAGCGTTAAAAAAAGCCCAAATGTAAATTCACAGATGATTTACAGAGAAAATTCCTGTGTTTTCGTCACGGTCGGGATCCGTGTGAAGCAGAATGCATGACCTACAAAGTTGGCATGTAGACTACGTGCAACCTTGAAGCCCACATAAGGAAAGTATACAAAAGAACATCTGGAGCACTGAAATAATTTTTTACTGAAATAGTGGGAGTTTTTATGGCAACGGATTTAAAAAAAATTTTTTTACCAATGGTCATGAAAAGAAACTGTGACATGTAAAAAGTGTTATTATTATTATTAAGTTTATTTAGATAGGGACAGATACAAATAACATAGATAAACTTTAACAGTCATCTGATGCATGCATCATAGTGTTTTTAGCTAAAGCTAATTTACGACACTTAACATCAACATTATTAAAAGAACAAAAAAAAAAAGGAATAAAAATAAAATGCAATGGAAGAAAATAAAGAAGGACTAAAAGTATACAGAGCGGGCAAAGTCTAAAGACTAAATATGAGAACAACATTGTTCCTGCATTAACCACAATTTGGTGTGTTTTTTAAAGGTGGCTAATGTCGGGATACATTTCAGATGGTCTGGCAGAGAATTCCATAATTTTGCCCCTTTCACTGAAACGGCAGCCTGGGCAAATTATGTTTTACGAAAAGGGATATTACAATTGCCTTTTTACGCTGATCGAGTGGATCTAGTACTTTGCTGTCTTATTACTTTGCAAAGTGGTGGTGGAGCGGCGTCATTTAAGCATTTGAAGACCAGTTTAACAAGATGCAAAGAAATAAAATTAACAAAACTTAAAGGGCCCTATTTTAACGATCTGAAACGCAAGTGTCAAAGCGCAAAGCGCAAGTAACTTTGTGGGCGGGTCTCGGCGCTGTTGCTATTTTCCCGGCGGGATAAATGACTCTTGCGCCAGGCGCAAATCTAAAATGGGTTGGTCTGAAGTAGCTTCATTATTCATAGGTGTGGTTTGGGCGTAACGTGAAATAAACCAATCAGAGCGTCATCTCACATTCCCTTTAAGAGCAGATGCGCTTTTTCCATAGCGGATTGCTATTGTAACGGCGGATTTGCCAGGCGCGCGCCAGCAGCGGTTCACAGCCAAGGAGAGCAACGCTCTCGTCACGGCCGTAAAAGAGAGAAGTTACATTGAAATGGAGAAACCCACCCAAATTAACTTCGGTTAATTTGGGTAAATGTGTAAGCTAGATGTATGCTTTTATAATAAATTGTTTATCTATCCATCTATCTATCTATCTATCTATCTATCTATCTATCGTAATAATGAATGATTTGCAAAAATGAAAACTGCTGCTTCTGTGTAGATGAGAGAATCAAAGTGCGCGTTGTGCACACGCTACATTGATTATGGCCAAGCATGCGCCCTTAAAGTAGCCTATGAATAACATGCGCAACGCGCCACTGACTTTAAACTATTTTTTCCTGGTTAGTGGCGCAATTGTTTTCTAAACCTGCAAAATAGCATGAAGGAACGTTTGCGCCGGAACACGCCTCCTCTTTGCGCTGAACCGCCCCCGGGAGCGCAAGTGTATTTCTTAGTTAACCGACGTGCTTCTGTGGAGGGAAAAGTCCGCTTTGCGCGGGTGCAAAATAGGAATGATACATGCGTCGGTGTACAAAGTCACTTGCGCTGGGTGCAAGATAGGGCCCAAAATCTTATATTTACTAAGAATTTGGCAATGATGGTACCTTATTCTCTTCTTGTCCAAAACTTTCAAGGCTCGGTTGTAAAGACACTCTATAGTTTTAACTGATGATTGATGAGCTTGGGACCATATGGTTAAGCCATAAGATATGTGTGAGAGAAACATAGAATTTAAAAAAATAAAAGCACAGTCAAGAGTCAGGCAGTTTCTTATCATCATAAAGCAGCTCAAGTTGGCCCTAATGGTTTTACATATTTTCTTGATATGACTTTTAAAATTCAACTGATAATCTATATTTATTCCGAGATACTTCACTTCAGGTACTTGTTCAATAAGTTCCCCATTCATTTTTATGTTCAAGAGTTGTGTTGCAGGTAATTTCTGAATAGAAAAGCAGACCGAGTTTGTTTTTTTGGTGTTTAAAGTTAAACAAGATGAGGCCAGCCAAGATGATATTCTTTCTAAATTAGCATTTAGTTTGTCAGACACAGAAATACAGGTATCACCAGATGCATACACCACTGTGTCATCTGCATACATCTGTAGACCTATATCTGGACATACTTCATCTGGCAAGTCATTAATGTAGAGACTGAAGAGTATGGGTCCCAAGACCGTGCCCTGTGGAATACCAGTTTTAATTTGAAGAAAAGTGGATCTCACACTATTAATCACAACACACTGTTCACGGCCTTTTAAATATGAATCGAACCAGTTTGTTTGGATAAATTAAACTTGGCTAATTTTGAAATTAATGTGTTGTGATTTACTGTATTGAATGCTTTTTTTAAATCTAGAAATACTGCACCAACTACATTTCCCTTGTCAAGTGATTGTTTAATATTTTCAGTTAATAGACAGATTGCGGATTCTGTGGAATGGTTGTTCCTGAATCCAAATTGCAGAGGACTCAGATACTTGTTTGTCTCAAGATAGTGCATGAGTTGTTCTGAGACAATCTTCTCTAGAACTTTAGACAAAACTGGGAGGAGACTGATAGGTCTATAATTACAAGACATTTTGTCATCTCCTGATTTAAAAATCGGTATTACTGTTAAAAGCTTAACTATTTTTCATTTGTTTGTCATTGTTCTATTGTTGCGGGCCAAAAGTTGAATGGAAAGGATGTATTACTTTATGTATTAAAGTTCAATAACATAGTTGCAAGGTTGTGAATGCAGACTATGCGATTATTGCACACTTGGATGAGGACAAACATGGCGCTTAGGCCTGTCGCGATAGTCAATAAATCAATTAATCGCACGATAAAAAAAAATGAGCTCGATAATTTTTTCGGCCGCGATAATTCGTCTCTCTCTCTCTCTCTCTCTCTCTACCAAAGAGACTGGATGACCACTCTCGGTTCCTTAGCGTATAGGAGGAGCAGGGCTGGACTGGCCATCGGGCATACCGGGCATTTGCCCGGTGGGCCGACGTGCTTTTTGGGCCGATACATCTCATACATCATTTTTATTATTTTTTTTGTATTTTTTTTTTTTTACGGCCCATAAAATGTGTACATCGGCGGCCCATTCGTTTTGTTTTGTTTTGCTTAATTGGTGGCGCTGGGTTTGTGCCGGTGTAATGCAGTGGTCAAAAAAAGTCAGTGTTAGTTTTTTTTTTTCTGTCAGACCAGCCCATGAAACACGTTTTCTTTTCTTGGTTGACACTGGGCTGGCCCAATCACAACTTTAAACGAGTGAGCGAGCGTGCAGCAGTGCCAGTTGTATCTGTCAAAATAGTCTGCGAGATGAAGAAACGCAAGGATTGTGCAGAGAAATAGCGTGAAAAAATAGAACCAGGCCCTTAAAGCAGACACTGTAAACTGTCAAAATATATGTTTTCTGCCCTTCATCAGCTCCAGTGATGATGATGATAGTGAGGAGGATCAGGAGAGAGATGAGAAAGTGTAGAGCCTGCGGTA
Source organism: Leuciscus leuciscus (assembly GCF_965113295.1). Classification (NCBI taxonomy): domain Eukaryota; kingdom Metazoa; phylum Chordata; class Actinopteri; order Cypriniformes; family Leuciscidae; genus Leuciscus; species Leuciscus leuciscus. The sequence continues at coordinate 44,762,360 of NC_138729.1, forward strand.
AGCAGAACTACTTTCAAAACACTTAAGCTATGTCATGATCGAGTGTAGGAACCCATAACCCAGTTACAGATTATTTCCACATTGCATAGTTGACGATTACATAGACAGTTTATAATTACGATTACCGCAATTCACTAGAAATTTAATGAGAGGCGTTTGTAAACCATGTTTTCCGCCAAAATAAAAGCTTGATGCAGTTTGCATCAAAATAAAAGATCATGTGTTTATCTCTTTCAAGTATAGAAATTGGAACAAAACTAATTATGAAAGTTTCCTTTATTTTTTTGTGCATTTGTTTTACAAAATATGGCTATTACTGTCATTGGATTAATATTATAACTATTATTATGTAGTAGGTGTAATGTAAATAGACACTGTAACTAAAAGAGGTTTGAATTTTTCATTTAATTTGCACACTGAATATGGGTTGGAGCTTTTAAAGGGCACCTATTATGCAAAATTCACTTTTACATGGTGTTTGAACATAAATGTGTGTTGGCAGTGTGTGAGCAAAACCACCCTAGAATGATAAAAATCCACCCAGTAGTTTTTTTACTATCTCAATAAATCACAAGCACTGTCTCAGAACGCCCTGTTCTAGATTTCCCTCACTGTGACGTAGAAATGCGCTAAGCCCCACCGACGCGGTTTGATTGACAGTCTGGTTTTGGCATAGACCCCGCCCTCGGTGATCTGCATCCTCCATTGTTTCAACGACAGCCGGTGTGTAATGTCTCATAAGAAGTGTAACTTAGGTGTTCTGTTGTGGAATTTAAGAATGGACATAGTAGTCTTCACTGACATCAGAGCCACTGAAAACGCAGCGGATGGATTTTATTTATGAAGAAACGGCGCCACTTAAACTTCCTTCATTTTCTGACTGACTGTTTAGTGAACAAGGGTCAAAGTTAATCAAGTGTGGATCATTGCCTACAGTTCGCGATTCAACGTCACCTCCAGAAGTAAGTGTATTTTATGATTTTTGAGCAAATAGTCATTTCAATCGATGTCAGCCAGTTCAACAACAAATGCGTCTAAAGCTATTTATTGTCGTCGTCATAGATGTCTCAACAAACAACGTCAGACAGTTTTATGTCACGTAGGCTATCATTTTTGCAGCAATTACAAATGTAAATAAATTAAGGTCTGCTCTATCTCCATAGACAGTATATAAACGTCTATCTCCCTCCCCTTAAGAAAAAAATAAATAAATCGTTTGTACTTAGCAAACGTTATCACAGTATTTGTGTGTGTGTGTGTGTGTGTGTGTGTGTGTGTGTGTGTGTGTGTGTGTGTGTGTGTGTGTGTGTGTGTGTGTGTGTGTGTGTGTGTGTGTGTGTGTAGTTTAATAAAATTGCGCGAACGTTATCACAGTTCGTGTGTGTGAGTGTGTGTGTGTGTGTGTGTTGCACATCCATAATTGCAAAGGGGACGCGATTAAAACTTTGTAAGTACATAAATGTATCAAATAACCATTCCGAGACGTTTAGTCCATTCTCATTCGTGTCTCTTCATCATCTGGGTCCAGCAGCAGGGCGGGGATATGCAGCTCATTAACATTTAAGGTGGTACACTCCAAAACAGCTCTTTTTAAAACAGGCCCCAAAAATGTCATTTTCAAATGGTTATAATAAATTAACTGTGGGGTATTTTGTGCTGAAACTTCACAAATGCATTCTGGGGACACCCAAGACCAATATTACATCTTGTAAAAAGGGGCATAATAGGTGCCCTTTAATTTTGAACTCTCAAAGTGCACCAGATTGATGAATTTAACATTAAAATGCACAAAATTTTCTCACGGGGGGCATGCCCCCGGACCCCCCTAGAAGAACCAAGGTCCACCCACCACAGTTTTACCAAAAATACTGTGAGAAACACTGGTATTGCTATGCCATTGCAACTTATAGCTTGTTTTAGGATTCATCACTGTGGAGTATAGTTCAACTGTATTAATGAATAAATGTCAAATTTTCACTCGTTCCTATACTCACTCATTACATGGCATTAGTGGTTTTAAGGAATGGGAGCTGGTATGCATATAATTAAGGGCGTGCAAAGATGGGTGGTGTTTATGATCATATAGTGGGCCAGTCTGGGCCAAAATGCCTGGGCCGATTTTTTGTCCCAGTCCAGCCCTGAGGAGGAGTGAACCCTCTTGTCAGTTGCATGGTCTTTGTGTGGGGAGGCGGCGCCGCAGCGCTTGTCAGTCACATGGTCTTTGTATGGGAAAGCGCCGGCAGGACTGCTTGCGGCGACTGCCGGGAGAGAGACGAGACGCTAGTTGTGAGTTGGAGGGAGCCCGATCTCATGAAAATGCGTATCTATACCACGAATGTTATTTCTCGTGCCATTTATACGCCAAAAATAGTTTTTGCGTGCATATGATACGCACTTTATGGCGTGTAATATGCACGCACTCCTCACCCCTAATCCTAACCAAGTAGTTTCAGTGCGTAGCATATACTCGCAATAAATTGCGTCTCCGTCTTCCCAACAGTCAAGTCAAGTCAAGTATATTTGTATAGCGCTTTTCACAATACAGATTGTATCAAAGCAGCTTCACAGTATTAAATTTAAATAATACAACAAGGTTTGTTTCAAGTGGAATTTATTGATTGATAAAATTAAATTAAATATCCCCAAAATATCCCCATGAATGCATGAACTAACTTTTCTGCATCAGAAACTGATAGCATATTACGTAGCTTAGCAATGTTTCTAAGGTGGAAAAAGGCTGTTTTTGTAACATATGAAATATGATTTTCAAAAGACAAGTTGCAATCGAGTATAACACCCAGGTATTTTACTGTAGAGGATAAAGTAACAGGACATCCTATGATGTTAAAGTTGTATTGTGCGAGGTTTTGTGGGCGGTTTTTTGAACCGATAAGTATTACCTCTGTCTTGTCTGGATTTAATAAAAGAAAATTACGTGGCATCCAATCTTTTATATCTTTAACACACTCTGTCAATTTGGAAAATTTAGCGTTTTCATCCGGCCGTGATGAAATATATATTTGAGTGTCATCAGCATAACAATGGAAACTAATTCCATGTTTCCTTATAATATTTCCAAGTGGCATCATATATATTGAGAATAACAGAGGGCCTAATACAGATCCCTGCGGCACTCCATAGTTTACTGGAGTTATGATCGATTTTTCTCCATTTAAATGGTAGCGGTCAGATGATTTGAACCAGCTTAATGCTTGTCCTTGAACACCAGTATAATTTTGTAGTCGATCTAAGACAGTAAGTTACACAATCACTCGGTCGTTTGTTTAGTCGACAAAGTAACAGGAGGACAGTGCAAAATGGTGTGATATGGCCTGTTGAGGCTTTTTTTATTTGTTTACAAAGGTCCTAACCGGCAGTTTTGCCTGTTATGGAATGTATCACTATTTATGTCTGAGCCTAATGTTTAATATTTTTTGAAGTGCAATTTTGTTTACATCCATTTTATTTATTGTTTTTGGTATTTATTCAAGTGAATTGTTTTGTCAACAGACACTGAGAGTCCATTGCTTTTATTGTTTTTGGTTGTTTTGTTCATTTTTTTGTGGATATTTAAAATGTTTTCTGTTTTCAATGTTTAATATTCTTTAGAAATAAAAGTTTATAGATCTTTGAAAAGGTGTACCTGCATTATTATGCCATTATCATTATATTAGATGAAAATGGTCTCGAACGACAATATTATCGTTTATCGCAATAATTTCTTGGACAATTTATCGTCCAGCAAAATTTGTCATCGTGACAGGCCTAATGGCGCTAAAGGCTTGTTTACCCATTGCCCTCAGCAACGTGATTCACTAGTTAGATGACACAAGCGCTGTCAGTGTGCAGTACATTGGATAATTAGTAGATTAGATTGTAGACGTCATGGCAACGGCCAGATAACTGATTGTGAGAATAGGCCTGTCTGTTGAACATTCTTCAGTGTGATTACATACTATGCTCATGCTTGAATGAAGTATGCTTGTTTCTCATGTATTGCTTTCATTTAAATCAGTTTTATTTGACAAATGAAAACATGCAATGTGCAAACTGATGCCAGAAATCAGGATATGCTGCCACCCAGCTGATAAAATATGTTCTAAGAACGTTTTGATAATGTTCCCATTACGTTATGGAAACATTATTTCTGAATGTTCACAGAACTTTCAAATCATCCAGTTTTTTAAATGAAAAAAAAAAAATCTTGTTTATGCAAGGGTTAGCAAAAACGTGAATGATATTATCATTTTACAAACATTTTGGGAATTTTTTTTTTTTAAAACAAGTAGTAGTAAAGTTTAAAAAATGTTAGATCAGTGGTTCTCAACCTTTTTTACTCCAAGGCACCCCTCCTCTCCGAATCAATAACGCAAGTGTTCTTTTTTGCAAACATAGTTTGCAGACATTCTTTACAACTTTAAAGTACTTTGCTCAGTTATACAGTTAGGCTATTCAACAAATAAGCATAAGTCAACCTGCCATACCAAACAAGACCACAGGAAGATGCCAAAGGACTGAATATAGCTATACTACTATAGGCTACGGATAAATACAGAATTATTAAACACCAAAATACAAATGAAAAATAAAAAATATAAACTTTTTGAATGTGTGGAAACTCACCAATCTGAAGGTGGGTCGATGTCATCAGTGAACAGTTCCTTTGTCAGAACAAGCAATCGTGTCTATGGAGCGTCTGATGCCGTGTACATAAACACCACTGATCCTCACAAACTTCTCTAAAGCATCCGTTATAAAACACCCACAGTAGGCATCCATTTTGAACAACTACGACTCCTCCTGTATGTCACCTAATCGTCTTAACCTTCATTACAATCGTCATCCATTAAAACTTTATCAGGGACACTGGTTTTCTTTATCCAACTGGGAGATGGTTGGGTGTTTTTGTCTGTTGAGCCGCCGTTCAGTCTGTAGGCTCCGAACCAATCACAGAATACGTACGAGAGAGGTGGTGCTTTTATTTTATTTATTTATTTTACCTGGTTTTTTTATTTAACATATTGATAATAAAATTAATTAATTAGATTTATTACATTTTATTACATTAAATTAATTACATTTCAATTAATTTTAAGTTATTTCGCGGCCACCTGGGAGGATCACTGAGGCCCCCTAGTGGGCCGCGTTACACAGGGTGAAAAAGATGAACGTCTAATCGTTTCCTGGGAAAGAAATGAATCCGTGTATCATTCGTTCAGTCGTTTTTTGAATTAATATTGAATATAGAAAAATGAGAAAACGGTCCCTTTTTCGTTTTTTCATTTTTTAAAAAAAAAACGAAAAACAAGAATTCAGCTGGATTTCTCGTTTTTCGTTCTCAGTTAGAAAAATGAATAAACAGCTTGAATATTCGATTTCTACACGTGGGCGGGAATTAAACGCCCCTTTCCTCTGATTTGTCAGCCGAAGATCAAACTGTTCCGTCATCAGTTCTGCACAGCAGAATAAGAGTCCTCCGTTGTGCGGATTCTTAACGTATTTATTGCAACTACATTTAATCTTTTTCTCATCAAACCACCAGACTAACGAATGTCTTGACACAACCCGTACCGGGGAATAGACTAGATAGGGCTTTCTTCTGTGTATATATAAATTCACCTACGATTTGCATCAGCCGGCTGTTAGCCTATATTGTCGCACTCGCCCAGTAATTAATATATATATATATATATATATATATATATATATATATATATATATATATATATATATATATATATATATAAATTAAGATATAAATCAATATAATTAGTTGTAAATTAAATATTTTTAACACTAATACAAAAAGAAAAGAATAATGCATTGACTATATAATTGGCCTATATTAACGTTAACGTATAAACTGTCATTCAGACTGACTAGCCTATCTAACAACTGGAGAAGTTTTATGATGTAGGCCTTGTGTTTCATTAAAATGTATTATAATTTATATCTCTAGGATGCGCGCTTGTGCGTGGCGCGCCGGGTCATGTTGAGAGGGAAACGCGCGCGTCACATCGTTGTAAAAAAAGCATATTCATAAATAGTGTAAAAGACCGGTAAATAAAATACAACATTAACATTATAAACACTATTAATAACATAATATGCGTATTTTAACGAGAAACTGAAACTGTACAGGAGCAGACGTTGGTTTCGGGCATCTCTCATTCGTCCAGTAGCCTATCCATATTTGCAATGTAACATTTGGATGCTAATTAATAATGTAAAGAAGGCTTCGTACTTCATTCGAGTCCCAATACTACACGTAAATCAGCATCTCCACAGCAAGGGAAATTAGTTTGGAATGTCAACAGACCAATTAAGCAGAATAACGTTTTATATGTTTGGTTGACTGTTTTATTTTAATAACGAACAGGCTGCGACACCCGACATCACTTGGATGTGTTGCTCAACAGGGGATTTAATAGCTACTGTCGTTTAATACTCTCATTCGAAACAGTAACATTATATGTCTATTTGTGTACTTTCAAAATGACTACAACATATCATATGCCTTTGAAATTATTATATAAGAATAATAATTATTATAAATGATTATTATATTCTTTCTGGCGCACACCAAAAATCAACCAAAATAGCCTACAGCCAATAGCCTTCTTGGCGCGCCTATATATTTTTGAAGGTCAACATTAAGATTAATCACAGCGTGCTTGTTAAAAAAAAAAACCCTGTGACTTGACTTTACAATCCGGAAAATAGCAAATTATTTCACGGACCCCCTGGCACTTGAGAACTCCTGGTCTACACAGAAGAAAGCCCCGTCTAGTCTATTCCCCGGTACGGGTTGTGTCGAGACATTCGTTAGTCTGGTTATTTGATGAGAAAAAGATTAAATGTAGTTGCAATAAATGCGTTAGGAATCCGCACAACGGAGGACTCTTATTCTGCTGTGCAGAACTGATGACGGAACAGTTTGATCTTCGGCTGACAAATCAGAGGAAATGGGCGTTTAATTCCCGCCCACGTGTAGAAATCGAATATTCAAGCTGTTTATTCATTTTTCTAACTGAGAACGAAAAACGAGAAATCCAGCTGAATTCTTGTTTTTCGTTTTTTTGTAAAAAATGAAAAAACGAAAAAGGAACCGTTTTCTTATTTTTCTATATTCAATATTAATTCAAAAAACGACTGAACGAATGATACACGGATTGAAATGCCATGAATGATGTAAAAATACCGTTTTTGTGCTAACATTTTAAAAATGTTATTAAAGATCAGATAACTATGAACTAAGGTTGAGAATCGAAAATCGAGGTTAGGAATCAGCTACGTGTTATAAAATTAACATTTTAATTCCGTTTATCGATTCCTGTGTGCACATTTTTAATGTGATTTTAAACCATTCAAGCGCAATAAGAGGCCAAAGAGGACTCAATTCAAAGAGAAAATCATTCACTGATCTTGACTGAAAAACTTTTGTATCTTTAATAACTAGATCTATATTTTATTTACAAAGTGAAGACTTTGCAGTGTTATTTTACATTAGATTACACTGATTTAAAGGGGTGGTTGATTATGATTTCACTTTTCTAACTTTAGTTAGTGTGTAATGTTGCTGTTTAACCATTAACAACATCTGCAAAGTTACAATGCTCAAAGTTCAAAGCAAAGGGAGATATTTTCTTTTACAGAAATCGCTTTTTAAGGACTACAACAAACAGCTGGTAGAGACTACACAACATTCGTCCCGGGTTAGTGACATCACCAACCCCAATATTTACATACACCCCGCCCCCGGAACACGGTTTATAGATTATCAAGACAGAATTGCTAATCAATGACTAGAAGATAACTACACATACGCTACATAAATTCATCAACTAACCATTCAGAAATGTTGTCTACATGTTGTCACTTCTTCTTGAGTCTCTCCATCTTTGTCTGACTCCAGTTTGAACATAAACGACTCTGGGGAAATCAGAGATTTAGTTTACATCTTGTATCATTAGACTGTGATTAAGGAAATTAAGATCTGGACTGAGGACTGTATGGAGGAGATGAAATGCGAGCTGGAGACTACTGACTGGTTATTTCTTAACTCATGTGACACACCTCATGAATTAATTGATATTTTTACATCCTATCTGTTGTTTAATGAAAGTAAAATTACTCGAACTAAAATGGTTAGAATATTTCCTAATAACAATTTATGGACGTCTAGTGATCTTAAGGAATGTATTCGTGAGAAAAAACATGCCTTTAAAAATGGTAATATTGAGTTACTCAAGAAAAAAAGAAGCGAACTAAGATCGAAACTGAGTAAAGCAAAAATAGAATATAAGGATAAAGTTGAATGTCATTATTTCTCAGGAAATGCCAAGAAAGCATGGGAAGGTTTAAATGTGATGATGGGTCGGGAAACTAAGCAAAACCGTACCCCTCCCCCGTCACACTCCTCTCCATCTTTTGCAAATGATCTAAATGTATTTTTCAGTCGTTTTGATAAAAATGATTTTAGTGTTGAACGTGATAGTGTGTGTAGGTCCATTTCGGGATATGTCCCTATTACACTGAATGAACATGATATTATAGCTAGCCTGTCTAGTATTAAGCCCAACTCAGCCCCGGGGCCAGATGGCCTGAGAGGGAGAATTTTAAAAGAAAATGTCCATGAACTAAAAGGTATTGTGCTGGAGTTATTTCAGTACTTGCTTAATTCCTTAACAATGCCCAAATTATGGAAAATGTCCTATATTGTGCCTATTCCGAAAAAAACCTGGAGCCACTGAACTAAAAGATTTCAGGCCCATTGCCCTTACTTCCATCTTAGGAAAATGTTTTGAGAGAGTTATAAGCAAACATATTACAGCATCACTTAGATCTTCTCCAGTTTGCTTATAAAAGTATGAGGGGAACCGATGACGCAACTGTCAGTATGTTTCACACTCTGGCAAAGCACCTTCAAGCCCCCTCCCACCTTGCTAGGGCCCTGTTTATCGATTTTACATCTGTCTTTAACAGCATGCAGATCCACACCTTGCTGCAGAGACTTATCGATATAGGAGTAAATGGTGGCATTATCCACCTTGTAAGGGACTTCCTCTCTGACCGCCCTCAACAGGTTCTGGTTAATAATACTCGGTCTGACATCCTTGTGCTTAATACTGGCGCCCCGCAAGGGACTATTCTATCTCCATTACTCTTCTCCATTTATACAAACGAATTCCAATTAGATCTGGAAAATTTTCGTCTGTTCAAGTATGCAGATGATATGGCCCTGGTGGCTTTATTAAAGAGGGGGGACATAGTTGGAGAGGAAGTATATAGAGCACATGTGTCATCTCTCCAGAAATGGTGCGATGAAAGTTCCTTAGAGATAAATGTAACAAAAACAAAGGAACTTGTTTTTTATGAAAAGGACCCTGTGCAGCCCCTTATAATTAGGGGACAAATTGTAGAGGTAGTAGAAAAGTACTAATACCTCGGTACATATATTGATTCTAATCTAAATTTTGGTGAAAACACAGACTACATTTTTAAAACCTGTAACCAACGTCTCCATCTGCTGCGCAAGCTCAACTCCTTTAGAGTGAGCAAGCACATTATGGAAATAGTTTATAAGAATCTTATAGAGAGTATTCTAACCTTTAACATGGCGATGTGGTATGGTAATTTAAACGTAAAAGGGAGAAGCAAGCTGCAGAGAATAGTAAACCTCGCCTCAAAAATCAAGGGACAAGTCAGAAACAATTAAGTTCCACGTACGAGGAAGTTCTCAGGAAAAAAGCTTTTAAAATAACAAACGATCCCTCTCATCCACTCAATAGGGAGTTTGAACTTACTTAATTTTTTTGAACTTCCCTCTGCCAGACGTTACAGAGTACCTAGGGCAAACCGTAATATTTTAAAAAATTCCTTTATTCCTAATGCAATTCGGACGCTGAACAACACGTCCCGTTGATGTATTGTAACGTAATTGCTACTGCTGTGCTGCATTTTGCCCTGAAGATGTCTGTGTGTTAGTTTTGTGGTTCTTGTTGTTTTTGCTGTTGTTTGTTTGATTGTTGTTTTTTTGAGGCAAATTTCCACATTGTGGACAATAAAATGAAAATGAAATGAAATGAAATGAAAAGGGCATTATACCACCCCTTTAAATTTCTGTACCCAAATACCTGAAAAAAACCTAAAACACTGTTTGTTTCATTTGTATCTTTCAGTTGTAGTAATTTTGCTATTGCTACTTATTTGTTCTTATTTTATTTCTGACTGTTTACTTGTCTTTAATAATGTTTGATATTTATATTAGTTTTTGCGGTGGTATTTTTTGTTAAAACCATAGGCAAAAATTCCTTGTGTAAGTGTTCTTTAGGCTGCTGATTTTTTATTTCTGGTATTCAGCAAAGAAATGTTTTGAATATGCGTTGAATAAACAGAATAAATATGTTTGATATCTAAATGTTTGATTTTACCTTGTTGAAATCAAAACTGGAAATCAATAAGAATCAGAAACAATAAGCAGAAACGGAATTGCTAAATTCAAATGATACCCAACCCTGCTATGAACAAACATTTATTAACGTTACTGGAAGAACATTTGTTCATAACCTTGCCAGAACATTTGCCATGTGTTCTAAGAATGTTTCCTGTTGGGCATGTGTTAGCAAAGCATTAAACATAAACATAAAATGTAGAAAAACATCTGTCCCTCCATGCATTGTTGCTCATTTGTCCCTGAGCCTTTAGCTCACTTGATAAATGATCTGTCACGCACAATAAAACACATTGGCCCATACAACAATGGTGGACACCCTTGAAATGACAAACTACATTTTACAATTACCTGTTTATTTGCTAATAAAACTTTTTTCTTTGAAGTTTATTTAAAGAAAGAGCTAATGCAAGCCTCACTATTACTCTTGTTCATACTTTATATTAGGGATTTGAATAATCTTCTAAAACACAAAGCATTTAACTTTGGTGAGTGATACATCAAACCACGCAGCTTGTTGAGGAAAGGTGTGCCATTACTTCTTTGAAGCACCAGGGGCCTGTTTCAGAAAGGAGGTTAAGTGAAAACTCTGAGTATGTTAACCCTGAAATGAGGGAAACTCTGAGTTTTCTGTTTCAGAATGGGAGGTATGTTAAACCTGAGAAAGCAGAGTAAGTCAAGCCTGTTTCAGAAAGAGAGGTAACTTATACTCAGAGTCAGTTACCATGGTAACTTACTCTGTGAACCTAACCTGGTCGGGAGCAGGTTTTCTTCAGTAAACCCAGAGTTTCTTTCGGTCTCCTCCCCTTTTTAAAGAGGAAGTGGTGTTTAAACACCTCATTCATTCTTTCAGTACATTTTTATTAATAAAATTAATCTTTTATTAATAAATAAAATATTGCTTTTTTTTTTTTTTTATAAGATGAAGTCTATATAACTCCTTAATTGGCAACTGAAAACACAGTAGTATATTAGAGTTACATAATGTAGTTCTAAACAAATTCTACAGAATTAAACTGTGGCATTTACTGGAAATCACTGAACTGTTCATCTGTGCAACAGAAGTTGATGGACCGTCCTCCTGCTGTTCTTCCAGACTCTGGGGGCGCGGGGAGAGATAAGAATACCCGTTTATACTTAGATTTAAACTTAGATTTAGACTTAGATTGAAAAGTAGCTTTCCTGTAGCTCAGTGGTAAGAGCACTGTGTTAACAATGCAAGGTTGTGGGTTTGATCCCAGGGGATTGCACATACCTATGTATAAATGTATAGGATAATGCAATGTAAGTCGCTTTGGATAAAAGCGTCTGCCAAATGCGTAAATGTAGATTCTATAGGCTACTCCACATAAAAATGTGAAAGAATGTGTAGACACATAATGTTAACATTACCTCTGTAGCAGCAGAAACTCTTTATCCCCATGTGATGAGCATTTGGTTGAGTACACTTCATAACACTATTTGTTATAATTTCTGGTGTATTGAGTAGGCAACTTACAACTACCTGGGTTTCTGTTGGGACAGGAGGCTCCAAAAGACAGATATTACCATCAGAATCTATTGGGACCAACAAAAATCCTAACCCAAAGTAAAATAAATGGAAATATCAAAAATAGCCTATATCAAAAATAACACATATGTAAACCTCTTACATTTTATGAAGGCCCTTGGATCTTTGGGAGTGACTGGCTCTGAAGTCCGTCCAGGAATTCCCTCAGCCAAAATGCTGCTGCACTGCTAGACACTGGATGCTTTAGTTATTTAATATGTCACATGTTTGTAAAGCCAGGTAGCCTACACTGCAGTAGGACTTACTTGACTGAATTATGTTTTTATATTTAAATTTCAGCTGCTGCCATGTTCTTTTAATACCTGCAGGATTGCCCCTACATGAAAATTAAAATTAGGTTGAATAACATACTGTTCTTCCAGTTTCACCTCTGATATTATAACAGTTGGGCAAGTTACTTGTATTACTAACTACAAATGACATCTTCAACATTGTAATTAGATTAATGTAATAATGACTATCTTTAGAAATTATTGGTCTACTTATTACTAATTACTAAATCCCATGTCAACCTTAAACACTTGAACAATACAAGGAGAGACAAGAAACAGCACTTTTAATGCTTTCAAATAAACAATATACAATTGCATGAATTATTCTTGAATTGACCAAAGTGTGTAGAGGGAGAAGGTTACATTAAAAATATAACTTTTAAAAATGTATGTTAAATAGCCTATACAGAATTGTTCTATAGTCTAATACAATTACATCAGATTTAACTTTAAATTACAGAAGAATTAAGAGTAATCCCTTTAATTAAATTACAGTATTTAGATTACTTGGTAATTAATTACACCCAACACTGTATAACAGTAATTAAAATGTGAAGAAATATGCAGACCTCTTTTTGTCTGGCGCTGTTGCCATGGTGACTCATAATATCTGTGCTCCATTGATAATGGCTTTTTATAGTTGTGGCGCACGCGCTTAACTCAGAGTCAGTCAACTCAGAGTTGATTGAACTAACTCATTTCAGCTGTTCTGAAACCAAAAACTCAGAGTTTCCCATCTCAGGGTAAGTCAACTCAGAGTTCAAGTTTTAACTCAGAGTTGGTTGAACCTCTTTATTGAAACAGGCCCCTGGTGTATGATTTATTGCTAGCAAGCGATTATACTGATTTAAAATCTTACCTCTACAATGTAGACTTGCGAGAACTACCTGTTGTGAATTTGGCCCTTTTCTTTAATTTTACCTTTTTTCCCCATATATTTGTACTACATATTCCGCAAACTCCAAGCACTACATTACCCATACACCCTGTGGTCAAGGTCTATAAGTAGTTCCTTTGTTTATTTTGCATTGGTGAGGTGTGGGTGTTTGAATGGACACCCAACCATGTCCTTTGAGTCCTTTCCTTAGGATGCGTTAAGTACGTTTGTTTTGCCAATTGTATTGTTTGAATTTGTTTCTATGAATTGTTTGGATTGAGTATATATATATATATATATATATATATATATATATATATATATATATATATATATATATATATATATATATATATATATATATATATATATATGTTGTTGATATTGTTATTGATGAATTATATGAGTTTGATTTCCTTTATTGTATTGTTTGTAGTGACTTAAGACCATCTTGTACATCCTGTTCATCCTGTCCATCCGTTAACACCTATCCATTTACATCGTGTGACTCTGCTCCATGTGAATCCATGAACTTCATGTCATGTGAATTACCCAAGACTTAATCATCCTGAACTTAAAATAAAAGAGAGCAAAGGACTGGTATTTGTTCCGTGTTTTAATCAGACACGCCATCAAGTTTCTGCAACTCCAACGAACTTTGGATATATTTAACATCTGATATCCAACACAACCATAGCAAACAAATCAAATCACAAATCAACTTCTGTTTGTGTTGACATAAATCTGACATTTTTAAACCGTGTATCAAAAATGAGAAAACCAGCATTCCACAGCTCTGAGTGAGCTCTAAGCAAACTAGGTGACAGTAAGTGATGTTTTTGTTCTAGGTGACAAGACTGCAATGAACTCTGAAATACTCTGAGACATTCTGCTTCTGATAATCTGTGCAAGGTACTTCAAAAGCTGCCATCTGCCATCTTATTGTGTGACAACTAAAATGAAGACCCTCCATTTAAGAGATCCTCAATAGATGCAAATTATGGCACATTCTGGAAATTGAAAATCAGAAATAAACATCGAGGACAATATGACTAACTGGCCCATTCTGAAGGCGAAAAGCCTGTTTGTACGCTGCATCACATTTAAACAAAGGAGCAGCTTTGTTTTCATCACGATCCGTGCCTTGAATGTGCATATAATGATGTTGCTTCTCCTAAACTACCTGGAATTATATGGTTCAATTAAATGCAGTCATTCTATGCCAGAGAGGGTTCTCGTTGCATTGGGATGGAACCCTACTTCTAATCCTGTGCTCTGGATCGCAGCTTCTGCTCAGTATTCAGTGAAATAATCAGCATGCTTCAGACTTCCACTGGATCCTGCCCCCGGACTGAAAAGGATGGAAATGTCCCTCATTACGCCTCAGTCCCAGATGTCATTATTCTACCTTACCTCCTGGAGTCTATGTTCTTAATCTCCCAGCGGACAACAGCCCTGGCCAGGTTTGAGCAGGTGTCCTTCCCCCTATGTGAGTGCGTGTGTGTTTGTGTGTGTGTGTGTGTGTGTGTGTGTGTGTGTGTGTGTGTGTGTGTGTGTGTGTGTGTGTGTGTGTGTGTGTGTGTGTGTCTGTGTGTGACAGAGAGAAACTTTTGAAAAATAACATTCAATCCTGCACATCTGGTATCAACAAGAAAGCTCCTCTTGCACTGAATTTCACTGACTTCATAAAATAAACTTTTATAAACTAAAGGTATCTAAAAACAGGTTTGTGCAACTCTATCTCAGGAGGGAGAATCAGAATGATGAGTGTACGACAAACACACCTCTGGTTTGGGAGGATTCTGGGACTGTCACTGTTAGAGTCAATCACACATGATGATGAAATAATTGGTGTGAAAAATTGTAAGGAATATCTCATCAGCATGGACATCAGCGTGCTTCCTTGAGTTAACGCAGCATCCCAATTCGCATTCTATCCCTTCTAAATATATTAGAAATTAGAATGAGCGTCCCCAAATCATAGGCTATGTCAAAATGAGTATTCCAAAGATACCCAGATGGTCTTTTCCGGTTTGAATCCGAAGTGCAGATCCATGCACACTTTTAACATCTAAGATGTGTGAGTCCGACGGTTATGTAGAGAGGTTTAGATAAAAGGGGTTTTGAGTGATTAATAATCATATCTAACCATTGTGAACTTTTTTAAAGATAAGTTTGGTCATTTACTTTTAAAGGCATCATTATTCAAATTGCAAACACACAAGGAAAGTCACTGCATGAAAGACCCACGACTGGCAGATAAACGTGATACTACATTTCTCTCCAAAACGGTATGAAATTAAATTGCATTGAATGTGGAGGGTTTTGACTGTGTCAAGATGAATGAAAGTGCAGTTTAAACGGTGACAGGATGCACAACTGAATGTGCATTCACGCCATGTTGAAAATTACCGTAATTTCGAGGTTTCAACTTGTAAAAATTGTTATTGTAGAGCTCGTAATTACAACTTGTATGATGGGGCATTTCTGAGAGCTCCTACTTGTACCACGTCGCCACAGTACCACCTGAACGCTGCACATTTGATAGTATCTCCATAGAAACGCATAGGACGCAGAGCAAAACGTAATGTGTTGTTGTTATCTTGAGCCTACAGTAATTACGACAGGGTATGAATGGAGCATAAGTGACAGAGCTGTCTGTTAAAGATGCAATTATGACAAATTAGTATGTCCCAAACCTTGCCTATTACTCTGCTACATACTCAAAAGT
The DNA here is from genome assembly GCF_965113295.1 of Leuciscus leuciscus. Classification (NCBI taxonomy): domain Eukaryota; kingdom Metazoa; phylum Chordata; class Actinopteri; order Cypriniformes; family Leuciscidae; genus Leuciscus; species Leuciscus leuciscus. The sequence continues at coordinate 44,778,263 of NC_138729.1, forward strand.
ATGTACTTTTTCTTCACAAAAACAGTACTAGGGCATAAGTAGGTGAATTGGGATGCAGCGTGTCAAGTCAAACAACAATACGGTAAATCACATATACATATTCAAAACCTTATTAAAAGTATCAAAGTTATACATGAATTTTGAACAATACCCGTTCTTGTCTTAGGACAACTTTGATTAACTTTTTTGATCCACTTCAAATATTGACTACTGTACTTTAGAATGTAATTTATTCTTGTGTCGGTAAGCTGAATTTTCAGCATCATTGCCCCAGTCTTCAGTGTCACATGATCCTTCAGAAATCATTCTATGCTGATTTGCTGCTCAAGAAACATGTTGAAAACAGTTGTGCTGATTATTATTATTTTTATTATCATTTTGTGAAACCATGATGCATTTTTTAGGATTCTTTGAAAGAACTGCATTTATTTGTATAAATCTTTTGTTACATTATAAATGTCTTAACTGTCAGTTATTGCTGAATAAAAGTATTAATTTCTTTCATAAATCTCACTAACTCCAATCTTTTGAATGGTTGTGTATATAGAGAAACTTGTAATACAAAAAATAAAAAACATAAGCATTTTTACTTGTGGCCTAATATTTTGGATTTTGCCTATCTATGATTTATACCTTACTAACCTAACCTTTTTGTAAGTGGTCTCCAATGTTTTTTGTTTGTTTGAGTCTTTTCACCCTGCTGCCCAAAAAAAAAAAAACCTGCAATACAGTCAGGTAATTTTTTTATATAAGACACCCAAACCCAAAAGTAGCAAACAAATGCAGTATGGTAAAAAAAAAAGGCTTTTATGTCAAAAATGTCTAGAAAAGTAGTCAATGTGAGGTAAACCAGAGTCCTTACCAGTGCCCAAATTTGCATGATATCCGGATTCATGGCCTATAGGGAGCTGATTGACACACACACCTAAGATCTACTGCTCAGAAGTGTCTGTATTTACACTGAATACATACTGAGGAATATTTATTCTTGATCTGAGGGTTTAGCAGTCGTGAATGCACAATACAGCATCACAATTGCTTAAAATCAAACAAGGCGTTTAAAAGTCTCACTGGACTTCAACAAACAGATATTTTAATGGATTGTTTCAGAGCAGTCAAGGAAATCCAAGGTTCTGTCTCAGAGGAGTTCATCCTCAATTCAGCATGACGCATCCACAACTGTTCGGCCAGATTTATTCTACATTGTGGCCCTTTTGTGTTTAGTGTGATTTATAAAATCCTTCATGAAATACATGACACAAAGGGCCTTGGAGTGCACAGTGAGCTCATGAATACAGAACTGAATCAGCTACAACCTGTCCTGGAGCACCCCCAACACTGCACGTTTTCTTTGTCTCCCTAATCAAACTCACCTGATTCAACTCATCAGCTCATTATCACATGGGTTAATGAGCTGATGAGTTGAATCAGGTGAGTTTGATTAGGGAGACAAAGAAAACGTGCAGTGTTGGGGGTGCTCCAGAACAGGTTTGGGAACTACTGAGCTACAGAAAACACATTAACTGGATAAGTAATTCAGGGAACCTGTTTAAGTTGCAAACATTATTTTATTGAGTTCTGTTGACAATTAGCCTGGGTTTCCCCATGCTGCCTTGAGCGCAGCGCGATTTTATTCACGCTGCTAGGCAGCCTGGACACCATGGACTAGATTTTCCCCTCAAAAAGGGAACCAATCACGGAACGGGGAGGGAGCAGCAAGACGATGACGACGTCTATGCGACACACCGAAGCAGTTTGTTTATATCTATGGATCTAACATGGCAGCAGACGTGAAGTTACCATTTGATGCAGCCTTAGATAGTGTTCTAAGTAGTTTAGAACGCAAGTTTATTTTGTCTTCTTCCTTGTCGAATTTCTGTCGCTCTACATATACGTCATCTGGTATAATTGAAACGATTGGCTATGAGCTACGTACAGGCGCATTTGATAGACATTCGTAGCGCCCAATAAACGGCTCTGGGCATTCGTAAACCACGCCTCAAATACGAGAAAATGAACATGTGGTTCCCAGACCACGTCTCAATGAGACGAGGTCTGACGTTAGCCAGGCTAGTTGACAATAATGTTGATCATTATATAAACGTAATACTGTGTGTATAATTTAAACTCAGATTTCTGTGTTTATTTTATTTTGTAGTAACTTCAATGAAATTGTCTTGATAACTTTGGAAATGGATATGTGGATTTCTAGTTTGCACAGATAGACTAGACTGATTGTGACACAAAATAAATAAAAAATGACATAGCTGCTGTCTTTGTACTCATTAAGTATAGGTTCATGTAGAAAGTGTCAAAAGCTTCAACAATGTGCTTGTGCGAGTAATACAAGTAATGACATGAGAGTACTTGACATCCTACGTCTTTCCTAATAAAAAACAATAAAGTAGCATTACTGTTTGTTTCTAATGTTTATGAGTTATGAAAGAAAATGTAATAAATAAATCACAATAGCCCTCCGTCTCCTCTACATTTATCACCTTGAATAGAGAAAACTAAAGCACCAGTATTAAATGCGATAAAGTGAAACATGTTGATATATTGCAAGAGTTCATGTTGGATAAGAAAAGGACCATGGTGCCTTTTGATTGATAAAGCTCAGAGAAGTAAGTCCTTAAAACATGCAGTGCTCACAGAGGGATTCATTTGAAACCGTGTTTTGAAACTTGTTTGATTATGGATTAGACATTACAGTAAATAATTAAATGACAATTTAGTCTAAATACTTAATACAGTTCACAGAGGTAATAAGCTAAAGGCTCATAGATAGATAGATAGATAGATAGATAGATAGATAGATAGATAGATAGATAGATAGATAGATAGATAGATAGATAGATAGATAGATAGATAGATAGATAGATAGATAGATAGATAGATAGATAGATAGATAGATAGATAGATAGATAGATAGATAGATAGATAGATAGATAGATAGATAGATAGATAGATAGATAGATAGATAGATAGATAGATAGATAGATAGATAGATAGATAGATAGATAGATAGATAGATAGATAGATAGATAGATAGATAGATAGATAGATAGATAGATAGATAGATAGATAGATAGATAGATAGATAGATAGATAGATAGATAGATAGATAGATAGATAGATAGATAGATAGATAGATAGATAGATAGATAGATAGATAGATAGATAGATAGATAGATAGATAGATAGATAGATAGATAGATAGATAGATAGATAGATAGATAGATAGATAGATAGATAGATAGATAGATAGATAGATAGATAGATAGATAGATAGATAGATAGATAGATAGATAGATAGATAGATAGATAGATAGATAGATAGATAGATAGATAGATAGATAGATAGATAGATAGATAGATAGATAGATAGATAGATAGATAGATAGATAGATAGATAGATAGATAGATAGATAGATAGATAGATAGATAGATAGATAGATAGATAGATAGATAGATAGATAGATAGATAGATAGATAGATAGATAGATAGATAGATAGATAGATAGATAGATAGATAGATAGATAGATAGATAGATAGATAGATAGATAGATAGATAGATAGATAGATAGATAGATAGATAGATAGATAGATAGATAGATAGATAGATAGATAGATAGATAGATAGATAGATAGATAGATAGATAGATAGATAGATAGATAGATAGATAGATAGATAGATAGATAGATAGATAGATAGATAGATAGATGGATGGATGGATGGATGGATGGATAGATGGATAGATAGATGGATAGATCGATCTTACAACTTTGTCAATATTTCCTATTTAGGGTCATGGATGTGAATGCAAATTTCGAAACATAGATGTGTTTTGGAAAGGCTGTACAAATTTGGTTGTAACTTTTGTAACCTTACACTAAAATATGAAATGCATGAAAACTAAAAAAAAAAAATTCAAGACTCAAAGTTTACTTGAAATTGAAGACTCCTCTTCTAAATCATCCAAAGGAAATTATTGTTATTTGTACTTCTGCCCTTTTGTTACTGTATGTCTGGTTCTCAAGCCCTTGTGAGTGTAAATTGTGGATTTCAAACCTCTTTTCAATGCTGCAACAGTCTAGTAATTGAGATCCAAAAAAAAAAAAAAAGAAATCATGAAAAAAATAGTCAAATTGACCCCTAACACAATAGGAATAGATGGGAATTATTACATTTCTCACACATTTTTCCATTTTTTTTTTTTTTGTCTCTGACAAGCTAGAATGATAAGGTAGTGAAGTGAAGTGATACAGTGATTAGGTAGCAAAGTTAAAAACACTAGCAGAATGTTAACACACAAGTTTAATAACAGTAGCAGAATGGCATTAATTTGATTTGTGATTTAAGAGGGAAGTGGAGCTCAAAGCAACTTCCGCAGATTCTGTTCTATTCCTTCTTGCGTCAAATAACTGTTGGATATCAGGACTTCACTGGTTACACCGGAAGACTCATTTATAATTTGTACTTTTACATGCCTGACTTTCGGTTATGCAGTCAATTAAAAAAAGTACATTATAGAAGCTTACAGATAATCCTCTATCACCTGTACAGCACAGAGACTGTAAAATAAAGTATTGCACCATTTGATGCCGCTAGATGAGAAACATTTCATTCAGACATTTCAAAAGCAGACACCTGACATTCCTTTTAAATGTAAGAAATTCTTCTTTTAACAACACAACGACAAACTGTTATTTATTTTGGACATAGTCAAAGCACACAATTTCGACATTTATTTTGAAAATTACTGTTAATTTGACTCACTATCTATTCCAAAATGTTGAAGTCTGCCCATAATAAAAGTATTTCAAGTTCAAAAGATGTAAATAGCTACTTTTTGCCAGGGGTTTCTTTTTTTGTACATTATGATATTGTTCATTTAATCAATTAATTCAACTATCCTTTTAGTCCTTTAATTAAGATCAGTTGTAAAAAAATAAAAAATGACTATGAATCATTGTATAGTCAAGTCAAGTCAAGTCAAGTTTATTTGTATAGCGCTTTTCACAATACAGATTGCATCAAAGCAGCTTCACAGTATTAAATTAAAATAATACAACAAAGTTTGTTTCAAGAGGAATTTATTGATTGATAAAATTAAATTAAATATCCCCAAAATATCCCCAACTGAGCAAGCCAAAGGCAACAGGTTCATGTTGAAAGTGTCAAAAGCTTCAACAATGTGCTTGTGCTTTTCAATGCAGCTGAAAAGTGTTTTGTTTGTTTGTTCGTTCGTTCAAGGTTTACTGTTAAACTACTCTTTTAGGTCGGTAAGTTTGTATGCTCACCAAGGTTGCATTTATTTGATCAAAAATACTTATACTGTAAATCACTTATACCTGTGAAATAATGTGGTTTAAAATAACTGCTTTCTATTTGAATATATATTAAAATATAATTTATTCATGTGACAGCAAAGCTGAATTTTCAGCATCATTACTCCAGACTTCACTGTGCTGCTTAATTATTATTATTATTTTTTACAACATTTGTAATAAATACACTACCAGTCAAAAGTTGGATCGGTAAGATTTTTCATGTTTTTAAAAGAATTCTCTTCTGCTCACGAAGGCTGCATTTATTTTATAAAAATTCACATATTGTGAAATATTATTACTATTTAAAACAGCTGTTTTCTATGTGAATATATAGTAAAGTGTCATTTATTCCTGTGACCAAAGCTGAATTTTCAGCATCATTACTCCAGACTTCACTGTGCTGCTTAATTATTATTATTATTTTTTACAACATTTGTAATAAATACACTACCAGTCAAAAGTTGGATCGGTAAGATTTTTCATGTTTTTAAAAGAATTCTCTTCTGCTCACGAAGGCTGCATTTATTTTATAAAAATTCACATATTGTGAAATATTATTACTATTTAAAACAGCTGTTTTCTATGTGAATATATAGTAAAGTGTCATTTATTCCTGTGACCAAAGCTGAATTTTCAGCATCATTACTCCAGTCTTCAGTGTCACATGATTCTTCAGAAATCATTCTATGATGTCTTGATGCTCAAGAAACATTTCTCATTATTATCAATGTTGAAAACATATCTATTTCAAATAAATGCTGTTCTTTTGAACTTTCTATTCATCGAAGAATCCTGAAATAAAAAAATAAATAACTGTTTTCAACATTGATAATAGTAATGAATGTTTTTTGAGCATCAAATCAGCATTAGAATGATTTCTGAAGGATCATGTGACACTGAAGACTGAAGTGATGATGCTTAAGGCCCCTTTTACACGAAGGGAAGACGCAGATATTTCAGCTTTGCATCACAGGGATACATTTTAAAATACATTAAAACAGTTATTTTAAATTGTCATAATATTTCACAATATTATTATTATTATTATGATATTATTATTATTATTGTATTTTTAAGCAAATAAATGCAGCCTTTGATGAGCAGAAGAGGCTTCTTTTAAAAACATAAAAAGTCTTACTGATCCAAAACTTTTGACTGGTAACCTTTTATTTAAAAAAGCCCTGGTGATGAAGAAACTCAATTATTAATTATTAATAAACTCAAAAACATTTATTACAAAACAACAACACTATGAATTTGAGTATTTTGCATATATGTGGGATTGGTTGCAGGGGGCTTTACTTAAAACCAAAATAGATATTCACCAGGTGTTAAAGGTCATTCTTCCTTTGCTTGTCCACTGCATTTCTGAAATGGCCTTTAGCATAGACACACTGAATATGCGAAAATTCCCCTGCAAAAGGTAGTGTTTAGGTGCAGGTGCCACAAAGAACATTTGAAAGCTGTAGCATATCAGACCTGATTTGACCTTAAAATTCATGAGTTATTGTCCCTGAAGCCTTACTAGAATAAGAAGACTGCTCACAGGCACAGAATGGGCCGGTACACTGAACAGAAAATCTGTTATTCATAAATTCATACGACTCAATCTAAGTGAGTGACAGTCTTTTGAGAAAATACATGCAAGCGGCAATGACAGAACCAATATACAGCATGCAAAGTTCTTAAAGCAATGAGAAAAGATTTATGAATATTTCACCATCTGGATATAAATGTGTATTTTTAAGATGCTACCATCAAAGCATTCAAGATGCTGATATTTGTTAATTTGTCAAGTTGCCAGAAGCATATGGACGGCTATAGGGTTAGGTTCAAAACAAAATATATATATATTTTTTATTAATTACTCATGTCGTTCAAGGGAAACACTTGGTATGTCCTTGTCATATGCTACATGTACTTATTGTAGTGATTATTATGCATAATTACATGCAACTAACCCTAAACCAAACTCTAACCCTACAGTATGTTAAATTTTAATTTAGGCCTGCTATTTACACTACATTTTATGTGATTTCAAATGCATTTGAAGACAAAAAATTTACTGTATAATGTAATTTTTTTGTATTATTTTTCTTTATTCATTTTCATAATAATTTCATAATGTATTTTATGAGTCAGAGTATGTTGTACATGTGTTCTGAGCAGGGAGAGTTATATATTTTGCTCAGAGGTATATGTGTGCAATGCAACGTTCACTGAGCAGAGATGTTCCAATGATGATGATACTTCAAATGTGTACAGTTGGTATGTTCTTTACAAGGAAAGGAATGTGTTTCAACTGATGCAAATGTACCACTAATGTATACACAGAGGGATAGTGGATTGAACCATGTGTAAGCGCGAGGTATACGTTCCATTTTTAAACATAAGCAACATGTTGTGCTACCTTACAAGGAAGTTGAAAGTTTATTCTATTGTATATACAATTTTTATATATTAAAATTGTAATTGGGTGTAATTTTGTATTTTTTAAATCGTAACAATATTTCATAACATTACCTTTTTATTATATTTTGATCATATAAGTGCAGCCTTATAAATATATAAATATATATATATATATATATATATATATATATACAGCCAACAGAACTTCAGATGACGCAAACTCTGAATCAACATGCACCAATGCAACATTTTTCTAAATGTCAATCATTTGTTAACAAAGAAGTATTCATTACTTCAGTGAGCTCACTGTTTCTGCCTTTAATTATTACATTGTTAAATTACAGTATACAACTATACAAATAAATGTGAATTGAACTGAATTGAATATATTCCCCAGAGCCTCAGTGCTCAGCCAGAAAAAAAGGGATAATCAAGGGATATTCTCTGAGGGATATTTATATTCCTGATCTGCCTTTGTGTGCAGACTGCAATTACTTAGGAAAAATAGATAGCCTAATATTTTGTAGTAGGCCACTTCAATTCAGTCAATTGGTAATGCACTATATCGATGGTAACCGGTGATGTTAGTCTTTATTGTCTGGCACCATTCTTGTGCAAAAGAATGTGTGTGAATTTGCAGAAATTACACTGTAAAATTAATCCAACCTACAAGCAATTCAATCAAGGAGATAAATAAGTGAAATCATATAAAAATAAAATGACCAACTTGATCTTATTTGATTACTAGACTAAAAGTTTGCAAAGGGTTCATTACTGACAGTCTGACAAAATGGCACTCGTTCAATTTCTGCTGTGAGAAAATTACACCTCACACCCTGATATTATCCACAACATGATAAACTGTGATGCACAGCTCTGATCGGCAATGGCGACATTCATCAATAATAAATATCCTACCAGAGCTGTAAGAAAAGACACAATTTGATGCATTCATTTTCACAGTGTGAGTCTCTTTTGACATCTAAAAGTGATCATTTCACCTGTCATTCCAAACCCAAAAAGTGGCAATGCAATTTACAGTAAATTGTGCATTTAAAAAAAAAAAAGAGCATGATTGTATAATTCCATTTGTATGTTTTGGATTGCATGCACTTTTTAGTAGGCCTAGATATTATAAAAGACCAAATTCAGTTTGGTCACCGCACATAAACTTACAGTACAGCACTTAAAGTCAATTTTAAAGTTAGCTCTTAAAAAGCACCTCACCTGACAGCTTTCCTCAAACCAGCACTGGACCTGTTCAGAAAACTAATGAGATTAGCTTCATCTCAGTCTAGTAGCAGCGGGACTGTGCTTTAGTAACAGGAAGAGCAGCACGACACAAATTAAGATTAAACTAAAAAGCATCCTCACTTGAGAATCATCAATAAATGTATTTAAAGGAACAGTTCACCCAAAAATAACAATTCTGTTTACTCACCTACTTCACTTACAATTACTCCTTTAATCACATGCATGGACTCTAGTTAGGTACAAACATAAATTACATCATTCACACAAGTCAAAAGGTGAATAAAATCTCTGTGCTTTTTTCAAATCAGTAACAATATGATAATATATATCTGCAAGAAGATCTAGACTAGTTCTTTGTTTTTCTTCTGCTTGATATTCCCTTTTCTACAAACAACCCCCCCTCCCCTCCCCCACCACATTCCAAGCCCTTGCAATGAATGACCTAAAGCAAAACAAACAAAAAAAATAAATAAAATACATTCTTGTACAGACAGGAGTGTTTTTTCAGTAAGGTCACATTGTTGCACAGAAAATAATATTTTTTAAAAATCTGGAAGCTCAGTACATAATTTTCTTTTTTCCTCATTATCTTTTCCCCTTTATATAATTCCGTTCAGTCACTACTTTCCCGCATCTCTTAATCGACAAGCCACAGCCGTGATGAGGGCGGCACCTTTTCCGCTGCCATCTTCTGATTGGACGAGAGTGACCTCACAGTTGGGCGCCAGGTCTCTTAAGGTCTCCCGCATGATGGTGGCAAAGCTGATGAGATAAAAGAGGAGACAACAGAACATCTGAATGAAGAAATCTGAGTATGAGCAAAATCTGCTCTTTTGTGCATTTATTGGGCTTTTTTTGTTTTCCCATACATTCAAAGAATCTGCACTTTTCGAAACTCCTTTTTCTATTAATATGATATGATATAATAGAATAAAATAAAATAAAACTACTACTATTAAAGTTTTAAACTTTTTAAAACAACGTTTAAAAGCACAGTACATTCCTCCAGCGAGGTTTAGGCTGTTTTTGTAGTCATTTGATCGAAAGCTTGACAGTATACTCTCATTGACACTTCCATCAAATTGTTAATTAAACTCCAGACATCGCACAAGGAAGCATACTGTAAACACACACACACAGTTGTAATCGAAATTATTCAACCCCCATTGCAAATCAGGTTTATTGGCAAAATGTACAGACTTTCAACTGTTTGCAATGAACAAATTCAACCCCCTGAATAGAATCCCTCACAACAGCACAAATCTGCAAAACAGGTGTTGTCTCAAGAACACCTGATGCAACTCATCAAGGGCTTCATTAGGTGCACCAGGTGTGCTTGAGCTAGAACACATGAAATATGTGAACTGGCTAGGGCCTAGTCTACACGTACACAGGTTTTCTCTGTCCACATGAAAACGCAAAAACACGCTATGAAGCGCTTTCAAGAGCATGCCAAACCAACAGGTGGCGATATCACCCTAACCGTAAAGCCATGTTGGCCAATCAGAAGTTGTCATACACAGTGACCTGCGTAGTATTGCATTCTGACATCTCTGTTCCGCAATATAATGGGAGAACTGTGCATGTATCTGCATACGTTTAGGAACAAGGAACAGGATACAAAAAGATAGCAAAGACATTAAAGGTTCCAAGAGACACCATTGGAAGCATAGTTCACAAGTTCAAAGTTAAAGGAACAGTGGTTACACTAACTGGACGGGGCAGAAAAAGGAAGATATCAATGGCTGCAACCAGATTTCTGAGAAGACAGGTTCAGAAAAACCCTCGAGTGACTGCAAAAGACCTGCAGCAAGACTTGGTGGCAACAGTCACTGAGGTTTCAGCTTGCACAGTAAGGCGCGTACTAAACAACACATTCGATTTCCATGCCAAAACTCCAATACATACACCACTACTGACCCAAAAGCCCAAGAAAAGTGCTAAAAATGATCTAAATAAGCCACAGAAGTTTGGGGATTCTGTTCTGTGGAGCGATTAAACAAAACTGGAACTTTTCGGCCCTATGGATCAGCGGTATGTCTGGAGGAAGAAGAATGAAGCATACGCTGAAAACGAACACTCTGTCTACAGTTAAGCATGGTGAGGCTCGGTGATGCTCTGGGGGTGCTTTGCTGGTTTCCACTGGAAACCAGCGTGTGAAAGGCAAAATGTATCTGGATATCCTAGGAAAAACGTCATGCTGTCAGTGAAGAAGCTGAAGCTTGGGCATCATTTGGATCTTCCAAAAGGACAATGATCCCAAGCATACCTCAAATTCCACCAAGGCTTGGTTGCAGAAGATGTCCTGGAAGATTCTACAGTGGCCATCAGTCACCTGACCTGAACCCCATAGAAAACCTCAGAATATTACTGAACTGGAGGCCACTGCTCATGAGGAATGGACTAAGATTCCTCAGAAACGCTGCCAGAAGCTAGTGTCTGGTTATACATCTCGTTTGCAGCAGGTCATAACAGCAAATGGGTGTTCTACTCAGTACTAAAGATGCTTGCCATGAAGGGGTTGAATAATTTTGAGACTGCAGTGCAGAAGTCATTAAAAGTTGCATTTTTAGTTGAATTTGGGGAAACCACTTAAAATATTTGTTGTGTTCAGCTATTTCAATTACTTTTATTTAATTTGTTCAGTGCTATACATTTTGACAAGAAATTACAAGTGTATATATATATATAATGTAATATCACATAATTATATTTACCATAAAGTAAGCAGCATAGACAGGGTCCAAAACAAACACTGGCTAGTAAAAACTGGCTTTGGTAAGTAAGCTAGTATCTACAAGATAGCACATTATTTAAAGGTTCTGCCGAAATTAAATCTGTTCCTGCACCTTTTGAAGCCAGGGGAGTAAGGTTTACTCACACAGCTCTAACTAGCTGGCCTCCGTTACACTAACCCACCTAAACCTCACTCCCGTCCCAGTCACAGCACCAATGCAACCAATCCTACTCGACCTGTTCTGTGCGAGATTCAAACCTGCGTCTCTAGCCTCAGTCGCTAGTGCACCTCTTGAGGCCAGGGGAGTGAGGTTTACTCGCCCAGCTCTTACTAGTTGGCCTCGGTTACAGATAGAAGCTCAAGACCTCACAAATAGATCTAGCAACACCTGTGATTTATGGCTCAGCTTTAACGCCTCTGCTATATTAACAAGCGGCATGGGGCACTGACAATTTTTTATTTCAGGCTCCTGTGGTATAATTAAATTTTTTTGCCTTACATAAGCTAATTTTTTTCCTCCCTTTACTGTACGCCCCTCACAAAAGCCCACATGTTACAAGTAGAATGTCAACCCATAGTTTGAAAACCACTAATTTAGTAATCAGGGGCAAATATTAGCTGCAAAAGAGATTCATGGTCTTGCTTTTGCTCTTATCCCATCATCTTGCTGTGTGGCAACTCACTGTGGGTGGAGCTTGTAGAGCGTGCCGTCCACTCCTACTGTTATGTTGAGTTGGTCGAGGCCACGGTTCCGCCGTATCTTGTCCACCACAGCAGCCAGACCGGCTCCGCACAACTGGGCAGCCCGTTTGGACACCACGCTGCAAACCTCCTTCACAAGAATACTGTCGTCGCACGTACTGCTGGTCAAGCCCAAGTGCTGCAGGATGGAACGGACCTGCCTCAGTGCCAAACGATCGCTGTGAGAAAGAAACAGATTAATTAGGTTGAGTTAAAGGGACCCTTTTCAAATGGTCTACTAAAATAGGTTTTCATGCTTTAATGTTCAAAAAACACATTTTTCACATATTTTACATTATTGCTGCACCTCTTCACAGTCTGTAACACTGTTTAGTTCCGGTCTCTATGAAACCCCTCCTGAAAAGCTCAGTTTTCTCTGATTGTTCGGCTGGACCAGTGTGTTGTGATTGGTCAACCGCTTTGAGCATGCTTCAGAAACGTCACACCCCATACCATAACCACGAGTTTCTTTCAACACACTTCTAACGCAACTCAAACAGACCTCGCCCCTTTTTTTGCGTTTGTCTTGGGCGGGAATTATTTAAATGAGGAATATTGTGACGTGAAAATTCTCAGAAGAAAACTCAAGACTTCAATCGATGCGTTTCAGGAAGGTTTAAAACAGGGCTTATTGTTGTAGAGAATAACTCTCTATGGAGTGACTTTGTAACTTTGCAGACCTTTATCATGCTCAAACAGCAATATTACACAGGTAAGAAAATAAAAATGTAAAAATACTATCCTTTTAATAATCAATAGTCACAGAACAAATTGTATTGCATATCTCCTCCTACATGACAAGTAGTTTAATTAAATCAAGGTTAACAAACATTACGGTTGCATTTTTTCCCCCCAAATCCAAGGCACAGAGATGGAATACAAATACTACAGCATAGATATGCAAGAATTGTCAAATCAAACCAAAATTTGCAGGCAATCCTCACTTGGAATATTACCCTTATGATTAAGCATAAAAGAAAACAGCACATCTAATTATATTTGTCAAGACGCCTTAGGCTCATCAAATAATATTGGACATAATCAGCATGCTTCCAACAGAGAAGCCCCTGGGGCTCAGACACAAATGTTAACAATTCATGCAGTCTTTTGCAGGACTGTTCTTACACACCTTTCAATCTGCGACAGGAACTTGGTCTCGAAGATTCCACGAGTTTTCAGTCTCTCTGAAAGTTTACCACGGAAAAGCAGACCTTTGGCAGTGAAGTCCAAGAGTACGTTTCTGACGATCTCTCCAAGATACATCCCACTGATCATCTTCTCATACCTGAAAATGACAGAAAGAAACAAGGAAATTATTCCTTGACCCTCAATAATGCATTTTGCTGCAAAAGTTTGAAGTGATGAGTGAAAATATTGGATTACAACTTTGCACAGGAAAGGCAATTTGTATAATGTATAATTAAATACATTAACTATCTTGTGGCTATACTTTTTAAATAGTGTCTATTTGTGTAACATACAATGGAATTACAGTGGCAAGGCAAAAAAGTAACTGACTGTAATCACAAAAAAATACACCTTAAACGCAAATTAATGTCTGTGGTAATAATTATTGTCATTGTTGATAGAGCTTAACTTGTAATGAACCTGGAACAATACTTTAAAGTGTTCCACAGTAACCAAAACATTTTAATAATAGAAAGGGGCATTTAAGCTTGCTTCCCTATTCTAATTTAATATAATGATCTAGAGCTCAAGTACAAAAAGATATAAAAAATGACATTTGACTAAAGCTGACATTTTTTATGTGGGTCAATTATGTGGGTCAGAACATAATAGGACAGATAATAAGAGTTAATGAGTTAAATCAATTAAATTCAATGAGAAAAAAATAATAGTCAAATTAAATAATAATAATAATAATTTAGACCATAGGTTAACTTGAAGATGGGCTACAATGACTGAATAAAAAATAAGGTTAAGGGCCTTGAAAAAGGTAAAACATACAATTTAATGGATTAAAAAGAAGAAAAAAAAACATATATACAGCAGTTGCAGGAAAAAGTATATGAACCTTTGGATTTAACCTGTTTTTCTGCATGAACTGTTCAACATTGTTTTATATGATCTTCATCCAAGTCACAAGAACACAGTCTGCTTAAACAAATTACACATAAAAAAATAAAAATAAAAATAAAATAATAATAATAATAATAAAGTTGAAAAATGCATGTGAATCAACAAGCTAAAAATGGTAACACTACTTGAAGCCTTTATGTATTTTGTATTATGTATTATGAATGTATTCAATGCAGGAATAAATTACATTGTAAAATATATTCAAATAGAAAACAGCTATTTTAAATTTCACAATATTATTGTTTTTACAGTATTTTTTTATCAAATAAATACAGCCTTTGTGAGCATAAGAGACTTCTTTCTGTAACATTAAAAAATTAAATCCAAAGTTTAGCTGTTCAGTACCAAAAACGTCAGAGCAAACCAACATCAAACCTCATCCCAACTATAAAGTATGATGGAGCCATAATGGTTTGGGGCAACATTGCTTGCTGCCTCAGGGTCAGACAGCTAGCCATCACCAATGGAAAAATACTAAAATGAGTTTATCAGGACATTTGGCAGGTGAATGTAAGGCCATCTGTCTGCCAAATGAATCCCAACAGACACTAAATGATGCAACAGGACAACAAACCAAAGCACATGAGTAAACCAACAACAGAATGGTATCAACAGAAGAAAATACGCCTTTTGGCAACCTGACTGAGATGCTTTGGCATGATCTCAAGACAACATTTAGACCACACAGCTACAACTACAACTTTTATGACCAATTTATCAATCCATCCAACTTTTTCCAGAATCTTAAAGGGACAGTTCACCTAAATTAATATAATTTACTCATATTT
This sequence comes from Leuciscus leuciscus, assembly GCF_965113295.1. Lineage (NCBI taxonomy): Eukaryota > Metazoa > Chordata > Actinopteri > Cypriniformes > Leuciscidae > Leuciscus > Leuciscus leuciscus. The sequence goes on from NC_138729.1 coordinate 44,793,630, forward strand.
ATGTTGTTAAAAGAAGTCTGAATTTCTTTCTTCCTTGGAACGCAAATAGTCATGTGTTTGTAAACACACGGAAAAATAGACCAAAATAATTTTCACAGAAAATCATGCCATTACTCTCATATCTCATTCCCTTTTGGTATGAATGTGCACAAGTGTAAATGTGATTTGAGGACAATGGCAAGACTTCCTTCCTTATTTATTTTCTATCTACTGTATCTATATGTAACAAACATATACAGTTTTTGTATCTAATTGTAGCTTGGATATGTAAACTATTCATATGATGGAGAACGCAAAAATAAAAAGATGTGTTTACAGTTTAGACTACAGTCTGACTACTTATGGAAAACTGACATCTAAGATCCTCTTGAAGTTGGTTCCAGCTGCAGGCAGTTTAGTAGCTAAACGCTGTTTCATCATATTTAAAATGAACTCTAGGCACTGCACTAAGCTGACCTGAATCGAATGATCTAAGAGGTCCATTAGGTTTAAATCCTGCAAGCATATCCATAATGTATTTTGATTGAGTCATCTATAAATTAGTAATAGCACTTTAAAAATCTATTTCATGTGACTGGAAGCAATGCAAAAACCTGAAGTATGGGGTGATTCAAACAGCAGAATTTCATATGAGCGGCACCATCCTGGGCCTCAAATCTGAAACCCCATTAGATATGGACATTTCTCTAACGGGAAGTTGACAACATTGCATAAAGGGATCTAGTTTTGAACTCTTACCGCTGTTTCCCAGGGTAAGTGGACTGGTCATCCACAGCTCGATCAAACTCTGTGCAAACATCATCCAGTTCTCCACTATCCCCGAACGCTCCCCACTCCATGTTCACACACATAAGGCCCTCATCTCCATCCACCAGCTCAATGTTTGACATCTCCTCCATGTAGCATGCGTTAGTCCCTGTGCCTATAGGGTGAAGAAAGAAACACATTTAAATGTGCCGTACACAGATACACAATGGTGTGTTTGACTTGAAGCGGCACTGTGCAGTTGAGAAAGAAATTGGATGTGTATCATTATATTGGATTTTTGCATTCGATCTTAAAGTGACAGCAACCTATAAATACCTGTTGCTGTCCAAGTCATTAATGTTAATGAGACAACAAAAAACAACTTTAACAAAGATTAATCTATATTTAATCCATACAGTGAGTACTATAGTGTTATTTTACATTTAGGCCTAATTATTACATGTCTGTATCTGAATACACTACAGTTAGACCTTACTTTATTTATAACTTTGTTATACTGTATTTATCTATGCATGTAATTAGTGTATTACTGACTGTTCACTTGCCTTTAATAATGATTGAACTTTATTAGTTAGGCTAGTAGGTTTTGCTGTGGTATCGAAGTACTTAGTGTGCTGAAAGTAATAAAATGGAAAGCAAAGCTACATTTTCAGTGTGAGTTTTAATAAACTTTTTGTCCCATTAACCAAAGAAAACCTGCTAAATAAAAAACCTTCTGAATATAAGCTGTTTTTCACTTCCAGCCCTCATTAACAATTATATAATCACTTATAAATGATTACATACAAAATGAATAGTAGTTATTAAGCTTGACGCAGCTTGGAATTGGAAAAATGTGCTTGGAAAAAAATATGATCAGAATATCGACTTGCTTAATAATTAAGATAGCAAAGGCACACATCTGAATTAAAAGAAGTGTGCTATGCTTTAAACAATAAAAAAAAAAAACACACACTACTGAAAATGTAGATGAAAAATGTTTTTGGCAGTTTGCGGTAGTCAAACCAGTGAGGAGATCCGACTTTACGCATTCTCTAAAAATCACCTTGACACCAGTTGCTTAAAGCGAATTGCAAAAAATGGCTCAAAAAAAGTTTTGGTTCTGCAAAATGCATGATTTGTATGCTATCTAGCTTTATTATTTCATTAGATTTCATTATCTAATGCACATTTAAATTAAGACTTTGTTGTTCAAATAATTGTTGAGCCAACTAGATAATCACTTAACCATTTCATAAAGTATTAAAAGTCATCTAGAAAAAACAGGCTAATCAGAGGCACATAGGCCAAGAAATCACACCCACCGACAATGAGTCCAACTTCACATTGTGGGTCCTCGTACCCACACGTCATCATCGTCCCCACAGTGTCATTCACCACAGCAACCACATCTAAATCAAATTCCTTTGAGGAACAAAAGACATACAGAGAGAGAGAGAGAGAGAGAGAGAGAGAGAGAGAGAGAGAGAGAGAGAGAGAGAGAGAGAGAGAGAGAGAGAGAGAGAAGTATTACCAGCAAGGCAGAGCAAATCCACCATCACTGCCTTTCAGGACACGATTCATCTGACTGAGCATCTACTAATTACATCTTGCTATAAAAGGCAGGGTAATTGTGGCTAATAACTGCAGAAATTGCTCTCGCAGCAGGAGAGCACCAGCAGTGAGTGATAGTGCTGACCTCACTGCGATGGATGGCATCTTTCAGCAGTGTGGCCACGTCCTCTCCCTCACAGCCTGAGGCCTTGAAGCCCTTCGTCCACTTTATCAGGATACCCTGTGAGGAAGAGAGATTGGAATATAGTGGACACAGGACAACACTGTAGCCAATTTTTTTTTTATTCAAGACGTTATCTGATAAAGCCTCATTTTGGGTACATCATCTTAAAAGAAAAATTACCTGAATAATACATTGAATAGGGTACAAGGGTCTCACTTTATATTTTTCAAGCGAAAATAGGAAAAAATCCCATGTTCTTTAGAGAGCGATCTATTACACTGTCTACTATATAATATAAAATTACCAAAGCTAAAATGTAACTTCACTTAAAATAACGATTTTAGGCTGGCTAACATCAGAGGTCTTGACATCCTCTACTGCGTCAAATAACTACAGTCTCACAAATGTAAAAAAAAAAAGAAAAGAAAAAAAGAAGCAGTTTTGGCGCCTATGTTCGTTTGATATGTATCGTCATCATTGTCCCACGTTCTCATTGTTTTGCTGGCATATGGGAGATTTCATGCGCAGTGAAATCGGTCCAAAAACCGCTCGCCCAAGCAGAAAATTTTGCTTTTTCTGCCAGATCTCAATTAACGGAAATCACATAGCATTTGATATAAAACTAAATCAAATAGATTTCAGACATAACTGAAACTATTTTCATAGTATTTCATTTTCTCTACAGAGAAATTATTTTATCTAAAACGTACAGTATAAACTGTAAAAGACAGACCTGTAACTACTGTAACTATCAAAGTTTAGTTAATCGATAGACTATGAGTTTGTTAAAGTCATTGAATTATTTCAACTTTGTTTTTTAAAGAATACTTATATTTGTATGTACTATACTTATATTTATAATAATTATATTTTACTTATTTATATATTACGGGCTACTAATATTTATTATATTATACTTTTTTTATTCTTAATAACTAATAAAAACTTCCGACATACATTTAAATTGACATTTGCCATGGTGTTTCTTATTTGTCATCTCTGATTTAGATCTGAGTCTTTTGTATGTCCTCAGCCGATGCGCCGTACCGTTTAAATGTGAAGTTTGTACGACACTAGTGGCACCAAGTGGAATTATGAAAATACAGCATATTTTGCAAACGGCCCTCCAACATATTAAAATGCCATGAGAGTAAGAGTGTACCTAACACTCTGTATACTATAGAGTGAACGGGAGCGTCTCGCTTATAATAAACCCATCCAATGTATCGGCATCGGGCACTTTTTTTGACATACCCGGTTAAAGAAGTCACCACTCGCCGCTGACACACACACACACACACACACACACACACACACACACACACACACACACACACACACACACACACACACACACACACACACACACACACACACACACACACACACACACACACACACACACACACACACACACACACACACACACACACACACACACACACACACAGTATATATGTTTAAGTTTATATTAAGTTTATAAGTTTCAAATTTGTATCTGTTCATAATTTTTAAGAGTTTAAATTCCATTTTGTACCCTATTCGTGAAAATACACTTTTCAATGTTAAAATCACCAACAATCCAAGATCAGTCTATGGTTTGTCCTCATTTGGATAGCTAGATAGACAAGTGTGTGTATGTGTGTACTTGCCTGGTCCAGTCGGGTCTGATGGCAGGGAAACGAGAAGGTGAAACCAAGAGGCAGGGATGCCCCCTTCAAACCCATATACTCCAAGAAGTCAGCTATACAGTGCACAATATGATCAAACAGCTGCAGAGAACCATTCACACACACACACACACACACACACACACACACACACACACACACACACACACACACACACACACACAGACAAACACATACAAACACATACGTAGGTGAAGACAAAAGATCATTCATATACAAAGTCCATTATCCATGACATGTCCATCACAACAACTTCCATTAATTTCATGCCAATATGGAATACAATACACCACTATGTATGCAGCAGACAGCAGGATAGTAGCACTCGAGTGCTGCCAGTGACCACTTTCAAATAAATAGCAAATAGGTGAGTGTTTTTCAGGTTCAAAAACAGGGATATCTTCATTAGGTGCATAGTACCTCTAGTGTGCTTGACTAGCAATCCAAGACATACAATATCATCATGTGTTAGAGCATCAACTGAGCTGCACTTTCATTTCAATTCAGCTTCTCAGTTGAGAAAATACAAAAAGAAAACTGGCAAGTGAAAGGAATCCACCATGTACCAAATTCACATCTTGAATGGGATTTAATGATGTAGAATCTGATTAGTGGGCGTACCTCCTCGCCGGTGCCCTGCGTAATGTCTTGGGGGATAGTGTAGATCTTATTATGCATCTCCACACTCCGGCGTTTTCCACTTCGAACACGCACCAAGAGCACCCTGAAGTTTGTGCCGCCCAGATCCAGTGCCAAAAAGTCACCACGCTCTGTAGAGCATGCACAAGAGATTCAGAGACCGAAATGACTCTCACACACACACACACAGAGCACACATCATCTTGTTCAGACGTGCACTCACACACCAATCAACTTTTTCAACGAGGCTCAGGAGATTTGGAACAGTCTTATAATGGAGGTGGTACAGAGTAGATATAGAGGGGTAATTGATTTGTGTCTTATCCCAGTCAGGGTCTTACATACAGTCTAGTTTATCTTTTATTTTATTTGCCCTGCTTTGGTCAAAGCAGATTTTGTCTTACAGTATATTCAGATTAGTCACAATTCTCCTTTGTCACTCCATCTCACTTGCATTTTAGCAGTATCAGCACACTAACAAGGAGTTTTAAAAGTCTGGATGTCCTGTAAAGAGCAGATTCAGGGCTTTTCAGAGATACCAAACGTTTGGAAGTTTCACAATGACAACTGCCTTAATTTAGTGATCAAATTTAACACTCTTATGGAAATATGATCATCATATTTTGTAATTATTTAAAAACTGACCTTTTTTTTTTTTTTGCCATAAACAAACATCTCAGGAAAATGTTATGGGGTTTCAAATCCAAATATGACTTTCTGTTACGAAACAAGACATCGATTTCATGCATGTCCACTGTAGAGGGCACCAGGACTTAAATCATGTTTATCTGGCTTTTTGGGAGACAATAAAAGTGAATAGGGAAATAAATTATATTTCAATATTCCTATGAAATATTAGATATTATTATGAAAATCTTGCCAATTCCTACTCCCATTATTACGCTTCTTTTTTCATTACATGCTGCCCCAAGAACACATAAATATGCAAATTGAATACAAAGAAATGTATATATTTGTGTTATATTAAATATATTTTAAAGCTGAATTTATCATCATCATTACCCCAGCCTTCAGTGTCACATGATCCTTCAGAAATCATTCTACTATTCTGATTTAGTGCTCAAGAAACATTTATTATTATTATCATCAAGCAGTGTTATCAACTGCTGCTTAATATTTTTGTGGCAACCATGATGCATTTTTTCAGGATTCTTTGATGAATAGAAGTGTCAAAAGAGCAGCAAAAATGTCTTTACTCTCGATTCGATCAATTTAATGCATCCTTGCTGAATAAAAATATAAATTTCTCAATTTATTTTCTTAAAAACAAATGATCAAATTAAATCAAATTATAATGCTGATGAAACAATTTAAAATCAGACAAATGCAACACAGATGTGTTTTTCAAGTAGTCTTTCAAAACCTACAGTCAGTGGTGAAGGAGACTGAAAGTGTTTCTACTTCACTAATGTTAGCAATCATTTTGTTGATTTAAAGCAAACTATTTTAAAGAAGAGACTGTGATTTGAAGCAACACAGGTGAGAGGGTCCACTGGCAATCGATAAACTCTTTATGCAAACAACAAGCAACGTGATACATGTACTATCAATGGGAGTGAAGTGAGATACTGTGAGATCCTGTGGTCAAGTGTAGGCAAGACAGCGGAGCAGTTTATGTTACCATGGACACTTACTGTTCTGTATTATTTATCTCTGCCCACATACTGTACACAGTCAGGGATAGCATTTTATGAAATTATGCATGGAAAACATTCTCAGAAATAGTTGTCATTCTAAGCAAGCTTGAATCGTGCACTGATAACCCTCTCGGCATATGATGCATTACGCACAGCTGCCATTTATATTCAAACACTTTCCCCAGCAAATTCTCCTTGATTCTTTGGCAAGATGGAATGGCATCTTATTTTGCATGCAATACATTCCCATTTGTGATCAGATCTTCAAAGCTGTTACTGGTATTTTTTCCACGAGCACACAAGCATTCATTTTTGCAGCCGTTTTCTTAAACAGTTCATAGTGACAACATCTATCAATGGGTTTCAAAGAGGATCGGAAAAAACAACGATGAATCAAATCCATCAGAGGTTGTATGTAGTCGAATAAATGCCTAGATTAAAAATAAAATAATAAGTAAAATGCAAAACCTATCAATAAATAAGTAAAATGCTAAACAAATCAATAAATAAGTAAAATGCACAAAAGAAATTGCCTCAATAAACTCCTAATTTCTGCTTATTAATAGTTAGTAAGGAAGATGTTAAGTTTAGGAATTGGGTAGGATTAAGGGATGTAGAATATGATCATGCAGAATAAGGCATTAAAGGAACACCAAAGCACTTTTACTCTTCGGTCCCCCTACAGGTTGGAAGCGGAATTGGCGCTGTCGTAAATAATTTAGTCTACCGCAGCCTACTGTCTTGACGCATGCTATAGGCGGATCTTTTGTGACGTCATTGTTTATGTTTGTCGCGTTGCATCATGGGAATCGTGTGGCAGGAAACACCGCTAGATACCTCTAATTTGATTGTTTTGCACGTTTGGAGGAGGATTTAGAGAAGAGGATGGTTCACTCTTGCTGTGTGGTCGAGTACGGCTCGTTGGGGGCCTGATAAAAAGTTTTTTTCGAATTCCCTCCGAAAAGGATCGCGAAAAACGAAAGAAATGGTTGCGTGCAATTAGGCGATTGAACCTGGACGCCCCGAAGAAAGCCTGGATTCCTGCAGCTAACGTTACTGATCGAGTTTGTGAGGCTCATTTTGTTCATGGTAGGCCTAAGTCTTAGTGACTATGTATTTATAGAAGATTGAATAAAAAAAATAATAAAACTGAGTCAAATCAACCGAGTCATATGTTTTCGCGTTCTGATTCAGGTGTCCCAAACCGCGATCCACAGCACCCAGACTATGTTCCTCACATCAAAATGGGCTATTCTGGATCGCAAAACTTAAAAGCAAAAGAAAAGGCTGTTCTAACCTCTGCTTTTAGCACGATCACTGCTTTCTGTTTGGCAGAAAAGATCGGCCCAACTTTTTGAAAAAACAAAATAATCATAGGCCTCCAGACTTTTGAAAGCCTTTAATCTTTCATGAGTGAAGGGTCCAGGGGTTTCTATTAAATAAGAATAAATGTCTCCCCAGCAGATTGGTGGCCAAGACACGGGCAAGTCGGACCAACGTTTTTTGTCATCCCAGATCTTATATGGGCTTTGAATAACTTCGATTTTGTCACCAATACAAATTTTGAGCTTCTCTCCAAACCTCCTCCGGTCTTCAGATGTTAAAGTGCTTATATATTGTGGATTTCGCCCGCTAACTCTCTTGAAAGTGCTCGTCGCGTCTTTACTGCCCGCAATACTGTTTGTTTTGTTGCCACACAACCACTCGCGCATGCGTACAAAGATGTCAACAAAGATCCTCCTATTTGTTTACCTAGCACCGGCTTTGGAAATACCGATGTCCACAGACAAGGTTGAGTATGTTGCATGATTTTATGAAAGTATGATGTATTGCGACATCAGAAATGGCTATTTTTTATATAGTAAAAAATATATAACCTATCGGCTATAGTAACGCTTGCCATAAAGCAAGAAAAATTTGTAGTTTCTTATGTCTCATTCGAACTACAGATCTGCAACCCGATCTGGCAAACTTGCATAGTGCGGTTATAGCCGATAGAGGGTCGCAAAGCGAATGCAGAAGTGCCGTTCACCCTGTTATGAGTTGATGAAGCACTGAAACATTATTTTAAGGTACAAAAGAATCTTTGGTGTTGCTTTAATATGTGCTTTAGAAGTACTAATATACCTAGTAATATGCATGCTAATAAGCAACTAGTTAATGGTGAGAATTGGACCCTAAACTAAAGTGTTACGTAAAATGTAAAACAAATAAATAATTAAAATACAAACAAATAAATCAAATCAAATGCAAAACAAATCAATTAACACATTAAATGTAAAACAATTAAACCAGTAAGTAAAATGCAAAATAAATAAAAAGGTAAATGCTAAATAAATAAATAAACAATGTGCAAAACCAATGCTATTTTGGTGTCAATAACATCAAACCATTTTGGAATCCTAGGCAACTTGCAGTACATTCTGGTCTGTTCTTCACACTTCAGTATACTTGGAATATACTGTACTGTAGTCATATGGAGCACAATTATTGTGCTTTCATTGTGCTTTGTGTTCATTTTAGAGATCGACAGATGTGCTCACTATGAATTGTTAATTATTATAATTTTTTTTTTACAATTTTGCTTTCACAAAAAAAAATCTGGTTTTGGAACACGGGGTGAATAAAAGATGATGGCATTTTGACTTCTTTTAGTTTGCTCAAATTATTAGAAAAAATTAAGTTTCTAACTCTAACCTGTTCCATCCGGTGTAGAGCGCACAAAGGTGGGCAGCATTTTAACAGTGGCTTCAAGGTGTGTATTTTTAGCCAGGCCTCGGTTCATCTCCCCTTCCATCCTTTTCTTCACCTCCAGGAGTTGATCCCGATTGAGGCGTAAGGTGTCCAGGATACGCTGACGTTCTGCATGCTGCTTTGCCAACCGGTATGCCACAGCTGTAACCATGGCAGCCCCTTTGCCGCTGCCATCCTCAGAGCGCAAGAAACGCACGTCGCAGTCAGGCACCAATGATCGAACCATTTTATTCAGTCGCCGGGCAAACCTACCGAAAAAAACACAGAGCAAAAGAGTGTGTTTGTGAATGAGAGAGAGAAAAGGGTTTAAAAGCAAAGAAAGAAGAAGAAAGGAAAAGGAAGGAAAGGTTAGAGGAAAATGAGAAAGATGCACAAGATGGGGAACAGGAGAAAATAACATTAGCTCATAATAAAGTAGTCGGTTGCATGGTAGAGAGTACATTTAAAGGTTTGAGAACAACTACTTTGAGTGCTGATGCAATGTTTGCAATTGAAGTTTGGTGATTCTTCAGTTAAATTATATATGAACTCCAAAAAATGAATGTTAAAACATTTATGATGTCCTGGAATAAAGATCTGACCAGGGTCTTGATCAGTCTTCAAGTGGATTTTGGAATAATGTGTGATGGTGTGGATTTTTGACATTTTTCATTTTTTGGAGAAAAAAGTTGGATAAGCCCTAGACTTGCAAACACAATGATCTTCAAATTTAATAAATAAAATAAAAATAATTCATTTAAAATAATAATAAATTAAATGTATTATGTACATTTTTATTTACATTATAGTGTTTATTGTATATAAAATGATATTGTATAGTGTAAAATGTGTCATTATATTTACATTTTAGTATTATGCATACCAAATTTAGTGTGAGGCTGAGCTTGTTTATCATTCAGTTTAACCGTTTGATAATCTCTGGTTCTCTTACGAGAGGTCTCTCGTACTGCGTAAGATATCTTACGCTAGGGGAAAATCCTTTTCCGCGAGATATTGAAGCCAAAAATTATCCTTAATTTTGTAATAATGCAAAACGCGTTGCAGCAGCAATGCAGACATAGGCGAGACAGCTCGCGCGCCTATTGGCTGCTCTGCGGCAACTGCAGCAGCCTATCGAGCGAGGCCTGGCGTGACGTCAGACCCAATCAGGGCACTTCGCGCCCGCTGCGTCACGTCCCGCCGAAATGGGCGTGGTCTAGGCCTATAAATATCGCTCGCAGGCAGCTATTATCTGATTTTTCATCCTTCAAGCGAAGCACACGCATCGCTGGAGCTGGATTAGAAGCCGCGCCGTCGAGAGAGAGCACCTTCAGCGGGACGAGTCACTGAAGTCGCTGGCCGCGCCGCCTTCCTTGCCTTCCTGCTGCGCTTTCCGGCATTATATCCTTTCTCTGCTACTGTGTTTATGTATGTGTGTGTGCTCGCCGCCGCGACACACACTCCCATTGCACTAAAAGAGCTGGGCGTCTTTTTCAAGACGCCCCTTTTCCTGATCACGCAGCTCTCGCACTCGCTGACGGCGACTGCCCTCACTGTGAGTTAGGTACTGCCTATGGTGACTCTGAGGACTCACCTGGCATCCTTCTCCGAGACTGCTCCTCCGCCCCCCCCCCAACCCGCAAAGCTTGCCGGTTCACCCGCTTGCCTTGCCTGCTTGGGGGACGATACCTGTTCTCCCTCTGTTCGAGCCGCGCACACCGCGCCGCTCACAGAGGATGTCAGGAGCGGGCGGTCACGGGGCTAGCTTTCTCTCTCCCTCTGTTCAAGCCGCGCAAACTGCGCCGCTCACAAGGGAGGCTGGAAGCGGACGGTCGGGGTTAGTTTTTCTTTACGTTATAAGAAAGCTACCCTGCCTTCTGCGCCCCATTCATGCGTCACTCACCGGCGAAAGGAGAAAGATGTGTTTTTTAGTCCCTCCGAGGATGGACTAACCTTCAATTTCTCATACATATTCCCAGTTCCCTGATCATGCGACTGGAAATATCAATATTGCAGCAGGCGAGCCTGTTTTAATACAAGCGCGCCTGCAAGCATACGCCGAAGAAAGCATGTGACGCTCTTATATGCTCGTGCATCCAAAAACCTTTGCGTTCCCCCCCTGTGGCTCAGTGGCGGAATCATTGGTTTTTCCCACGAGAGACCGGAGTTCGAATCCCGGTCTAGCGGCAGTTAAAATTATGCCGCCAATGCTTCGCTCTGTCAGTTCCCTGAAAAGCGACTGCAGACGTGCATTTTGCAGCCAACGAGCGCGTTGCACAACCCGCTCGCCTGCACCCAAACACCGTTTCTATGGTTTCCGTGCGTCACTGGCGAAAGGAGAAAAGAGCGTTTTCTGGTCCCCCCGCGGATGGACCGACCTCGTCTTTCTCGTACATTTCTCATTCCCCTCTGAAGTTCGGGCGACTGGAAATGTCTGTATTGCAGTGAGCAAGCCTGTTGTAATACACGCATGCCTGCAAACAAACGCCAGCACGTTGACGGTCTCTTATAATACTCGCGCTAACTGAGTTACAATGTGTCTCCCCCTGTGGCCCAGTGGCAGACTCTCAGGTTTTTGCACGCGAGAGACCCGCGTTCGATCCCCGGGTCTACCGGCAGATAAAATTATGCCGTCAATGCTCGCTCTGTCAGTTCCCTGAAAAGGCGACTGCAGATGTGTATTTTGCAGCCAACGAGCGCGTTGTACAACCCGCTCGCCTGCACCCAAACACCGTTTCTATGGTGTTCCGTGCGTCACTGGCGTAAGGAAAAAAGGGAGTTTTTCTGGTCCCGCTGCGGACGGACCAACCTCCTTTTTCCTATACATTTCCCATTCCCCTCTGGAATTCAGGCGACTGGAAATGTCAATATTGCAGTGAACAAGCCTGTTGTAATGCACGCAGGCCTGCAATAAACGCCAGCATGTTGACGCTCTCTGTTTCTATGGCAACTTCTCGCTCGTTCAGTTCCAGTAAATGTGACTGTTCCAGTGTATCCTGCAGTAAACAAGTCGGTTCTGTCACCCGCTTGCCTGCACACAAACGCCGTTTTTACGGCTACCCAGATAAATCCCATAAGTGTGAATTTTTTCTGGTGTCCCGGCCACGGCCGATGGTGCTTTATGTGTAAGAAGAATGCCCACTGCCCAGTGCCCATCTCTACACACAAGCACAGCCCGTCACACAGGGCTCGCGCACATGAATCGGCTCAGACCGATTGCGCTTCAAACATGGTGAATGTGCCCACTAACACCACGTTATGCATGTCTCACGGTTTCTGTAAAAACGAAACCAACGTGCACTCGCTTCACGCAAGCGAACGATGCTTTCGGTGTGATAAATGTGCCCGCTGTCCCGCGCCCACATCCACACATAGACATGACAGTTCCCACGGGAACCGCCCAGCCCTCCCCCTCGCGGTTAACCACCGCAGAGGAGTCGAGCGCGGGCAATCTGCCCGCTGTCATCAGCGCGCCCCATGCCTCAAATGTCACGAGCGACACGCTTGTGTTACAGCACACCGAAGCTTCTCCATCGCTGAGCGAGCGGAGCGCGCTTCGTATTCGACCCCTAGCTATCCATGCAGACGCATGGGCAAAGCTACCCGGGGTTTCGAAGTGGGTGCTGAACATTATAGAAAGAGGCTATTCGCTGCAGTTTCGCCGACGCCCTCGCCGCTATGTGGCGCGCGTCGAGACCACGGTAAAAGCAGAAGTAGCACATCTACTTCGAGCCGAGGTGACGAAACTATTGAGCAAAGGGGCCATAGAACCTCTCTCTCAAGATCAGAGCGAGGGAGGGCTATACAGCAGATACTTCCTGGTACCGAAAAAAGACGGGGGTCTCAGACCCATACTAGATCTAAGGCAACTGAACAAAGTGCTTGTGAAGCGACAGTTCAGGATGCTCACGACCAGGCAAATCCTTGTGCAGATTCGCCAAGGAGATTGGTTTGTGTCAATAGATCTGAAAGACGCGTGTTTTCAAATACAGATAGCGTCATGTCACAGGCGATATTTGAGATTCGCCTTCGAGGGCCAGGCATATCAGTACACAGTCCTGCCGTTCGGTTTGTCCCTAGCACCCCGTACATTTACGAAGTGCATGGATGCGGCGCTCGCACCCCTCAGAATGAGAGGCATGCGAGTGCTGAACTATTTGGACGATTGGCTGATTCTAGCGCAATCTCGCGCAGTGCTCATAGAACACACGACCATTTTACTCGATCACCTCGAGGATTTGGGTCTGAGTGTCAATTGGGCGAAGAGCTCCCTGTCTCCCAGTCAGAAAATATCTTTCCTGGGCACAGAACTGGACTCACTATCCATGATAGCGCGACTATCACAACAGCGCGCGGTAGACATTCGACGCACAGCGAACTCTTTTCGCTGCGGCGCGTCTGTCCCGCTCAAGAGATTTTCAGAAGATGCTAGGTCTCATGGCCTCAGCATCGTCAGTGCTCCAGCTGGGTCTGCTCCGCATGCGCCCGCTGCAGTTTTGGCTGAAAGCGCGAGTCCCACGCGAAGCGTGGGCACCCGGTTTGCTTCGCCTCAGGGTCAATCAGAAATGCGTTACAGCTCTGAAACCCTGGAAAGCGAACGACTGGTACCAATCAGGTGTAAGCCTGGGGACTTCCTCGAGGGTGAAAGTGGTGTCCACGGACGCGTCCACCTCGGGATGGGGAGCGCTGCTCGAGGGCAGACCGTTCTTCGGCCAGTGGTCAGAACGGGAGAAGCTCCTGCACATAAACTGCCTCGAAATGCTGGCAGTAGACAACGCACTGACGCGTTTTTGTCCCCAAATAAAAGGTCACCACGTCTTGGTCCGTTCGGACAACATGTCTGTGGTGTCCTACATAAATCGCCAGGGCGGCATCAGATCCGAGAAACTGTACAGGCTGGCAGAACGCCTCCTGGTATGGGCTCAGTGCAACCTGCGCTCGCTCAGAGCAGCGCACGTGCCAGGGATCATGAATATACTGTAGGACCAGACAGACTGTCCAGGAACAATGTTCCGGCAGGCGAATGGTCTCTACACCCACAGACAGTCCAACTGCTGTGGAAGAAATTCGGCAGAGCGGAAGTGGACCTGTTTGCGTCTCAAGAAAACGCTCACTGTCAAGAATTTTTCTCCAAGAGCAGGAGCGCGCTGGCCCATGTGTGGCCCCGCCGCCCGCTCTATGCTTTTCCCCCCGTCTCTCTCCTGCCTCAGGTGATAGAACGGATCAGGGAAGAAGGATGCTCAGTACTGCTGGTAGCACCGTTCTGGAAAAACCAACCTTGGTTCCCAGCCGTGATGCAGTTAGCAAGTACTGCCCCGTGGCCAGTACCAGTGAGGAGAGATCTCCTCTCACAGGCCCGCGGCTCGATCTGGCATCCTCACCCGGAACTATGGTCCCTTCATGTCTGGGCCATCAACGGGTACATGTTGGACTCCCTAAAGGAGTATTAAACACGATCACGCAGGCTAGAGCTCCGTCTACAAGACGACTCTATTCTTCGAAATGGTCAGTGTTTTCGGGCTGGTGCACAGCCCGTGGTGTGTCACCCACAAACTGTGATGTGACGGAGGTGCTTTCCTTCCTACAAGAGCTGTTGGATGGGGGCAGGGCCCCCTCCACGCTCAAAGTTTATGTGGCGGCTATAGCAGCGTTCTCAGAAACAACGCTTGGTCAGTCAATAGGAAGGAACGATTTAGTCATCCGCTTCCTTAGAGGAGCTAAGAGACTGAATCCTCCCAGACCTCCCTCAGTCCCCGTATGGGACCTTTCTACGGTTCTGGAAGCCATGAAAGGTGCGCCATTTGAGCCTTTACAGTCAATCGATTTGAAACACCTGTCTTTCAAAACGGTGTTTTTGCTGGCTCTCGCTTCAGTGAAGCGCATAGGGGATCTGCACGCGCTCTCTGTGAGCGCGGCGTGCATGGAGTTTGGGCCCAATGACTCAAATGTTATACTCAAACCTAAGCACGGTTATGTTCCAAAATCCCTCAACACACCGTTTAGGGCGCAGATTATCTCTCTGTCAGCCCTACCGGTCCCTGATGAGGAAAGAGACGCGAGCCTCCTTTGCCCAGTCAGGGCATTACGAGCTTATGTGTCTCGCTCGTCTGTTTTCAGACAGACGGAACAGCTCTTTGTTTCGTTTAGCGGACGTTCTAAGGGACTAGCCGCGTCGAAACAGAGCCTATCCAGATGGATAGTTGATGCTATAGCGCTGGCATACGCCTCCAAGGGCATGCAGTGCCCTTTGGGTGTCAGAGCGCATTCCACGAGAGGCATGGCCTCTTCGTGGGCCTGGTCAAGTGGGATTGCCTTGCAAGATATTTGTATGGCGGCAGGCTGGGCCTCCCCGTCTACATTTATAAGGTTTTATAACCTAGAGGTTCCCGCCCTGCAGGCCAGGCTGCTGTCGGTCTAAACTACCAGTATTATCTGACCTGATGCGTTCAGCTCAGAATGCTGCGTTTACTGAGCACAGCTCAATTTTCGACAGTTTAAAGCTGGGCAAACTGTGTAAGACCCACATTTTTTCCCATCAGTTCAGGCCGTACCCCGCCCTGTCTGTATGATGAAATTTGCGTCCCTTCGACGCTACTTTATGTGGAAAAGTGAGGCTGCACCCCTCCTTCTTCCCGGACTCTCTGTGAGTTCACTGAGTGATTGTGCACTATATGTACCCCGGGCTTTCGCCCTTGGGTCTTTGGTGTCAGATCTCAGCATGCACGGCGTTTTACACTGGGTCCCCTAGCGTAAGATATCTTACGCAGTACGAGAGACCTCTCGTAAGAGAACGTACTCGGTTACTAACGTAACCTCGGTTCTCTCTAGAAGAGGGAACGAGTACTGCGTATCTTGCCGTGCATGCACACGCTCTGGTTGCTTCGATGATGAAAAACCAGATAATAGCTGCCTGCGAGCGATATTTATAGGCCTAGACCACGCCCATTTCGGCGGGACGTGACGCAGCGGGCGCGAAGTGCCCTGATTGGGTCTGACGTCACGCCAGGCCTCGCTCGATAGGCTGCTGCAGTTGCCGCAGAGCAGCCAATAGGCGCGCGAGCTGTCTCGCCTATGTCTGCATTGCTGCTGCAACGCGTTTTGCATTATTACAAAATTAAGGATAATTTTTGGCTTCAATATCTCGCGGAAAAGGATTTTCCCCTAGCGTAAGATATCTTACGCAGTACTCGTTCCCTCTTCTAGAGAGAACCGAGGTTACGTTAGTAACCGAGTACGTATTCTTGTTTTTTACAAGCCACTCGTCCATTTTGTCTTTAGTTGTTTTTGCTCAAATCTACAGTAACCATAGCCAACGATTAGCTGCGAAAATAGTCAAATTGCCCCCTTTAGTGCATGACTAAACATTTGCTAGTAAAATCTCACATTTACAGCTGTTTTACTCGAGTGTATGCTTCTTTATTAATAGCTGCTCCACAGGTTGAAAACTAATATACAGATCTAATATACACTGGAAGTACAAGCCGCAGCATAATGTGAAAAAACTAGATTGCTTCCATTGCAGTTAATGAAGTTGTTTTGTTTTCACTCCAATTGTAACTTTGATTGTAGATATATGAGTACAGGAGGTAGAAACTTCACTATTTCTTTGTTTCAATCTCATTATTGCTGACTTTCCCTTTAAAGAAAGTTGTCTTGAGGCTAATTGAGCTATGTCATCTTTGCTCTACATCTACCTACACATTCCAAAATAAACTGCATATGACTGGCATGTGATGGCACTTGTGCACAGCCAATCAACACAGACGCATCTTGAGAAAGAAGACTAGTCATCTCTGAAAGTGCCATCCACACCTTTAGAAAATGTTCGAGCATGATCCCTTTCTATGAACGTATGCGTTAGCACCCTGGGTGATGAAAGCTGTGAACCAAAGTTGGGCGTGCTGGATTAAAATAGCACAAGTAATTAACGTTGATGCTTGAAGATTGTTTTAATTTCATAAAGCATAAGCCATGTAAATAGGTGCTCTACACAACACCAATGAAAAGTTCTTATCGAAAGTAGACATGGGACAGTTCACCCAAAATTTTTATTCTGTCATCATTTACTCATCCTCATGTCATTTCAAACCTGTATGACTTTCTTTTGAGGAACACAAAAGAAGGTATTTTGAAGAATGCTGGTTTGTAAATATATCTAAATAAATATATCTAAATAACAATACAGATGCAGCTTCTGGAAAACAAACCACGGCCATTGTAGCTTAAAAGTTTATGTGTAATAAATTACATGTTGAATCAAATAAACAATTTCTTTGTAAAGCTACTTTTTGCAATGTGTTATGTGTTTCTCATTTAACACAATAATGACTTTAAATTATCTTTTGGGGGTAATTTCTCAGCCAAATTTAATGATTAAGTAGATTCATTAATTAGAACATCATGTAAATAATTAGAATACAATTTTGATATAAACATACATTATATAGACAGACAGACAGATATAGAGATAGATACATGCATGTTAAATAAATAAAAAATATCAGATGTTAAGTTCCTTTAATATAAAATTATCAACAATAACTGAAAATGAAAGAGTTATTATATTAATAAATGAAATTCCAAGCAATAAAAATTCATAATCACTTTTTCTAGGAAAATGTCTGTACGCATCATTGCAGAGCACAGGACCCACTAACAGTTTACAGTAATTTTTCAGTCATACGCTTCATTTACATAGTCGTTGAGGAATCGTAGGATTTTGATGTATGCATCTGCGTTTCAGCGGGTGGTTGTTAAAAGCCCCCAGAATTTCAATCCCAATCTCTCTTACAACATTCAGGATGAGTTACTGAGTCCGTGAAATGGGCTCTTGTGTAGTGACCAATGAGTTCATGAATGAACTGACGAACCGTCGTCTTGCTCTGCTCTGATCTCAAATTTTACCACAGCGATTATCCATGGCCAATTTTGTAAACAAAAAAATGCCTAGCATTGTCAAGCACTTAATTGAGAAGTAAAGTATAAATGCGGACACAGAACGATCTATGTTTTTTAACATAATAAATCCTCTTTGAAGATCAGTCTAGATTAGTCTATTGCTGTCAGTCTATTTTCTTGTCAATCCACAACAAAGGTTGTTTAGTCTGTCATCTTTTTCACTCTTCAGTCAGGGAGTATGACAGAATGACAGCTCAATTCAGTTCAGATTTGTTCTTATCCAATCAGTCACTGTAGTTAAATCGATAATATTACTGAATATTACATTTCTTTTAAACCCCAACTGAGCCAGACAAAGGCGACAGTGGCACAGAACCAAAACTCCAGCAGGTCACAGTAGTGGAGAAAAAAACAGGCTCAGTCAGGGGCCAGATTTCAGAAATAACAGTTGGTAAGTGTAACAAAGCCTCCCAAAAGAGAGGTTTTTTTGAAGTAATTAAAAGTAATTGAACATAAGGGAGCAACATAACAAAATGTGTACAAAATTAAGGGGTTTGAATACTTTCTTAAGGCACTGTATGCAATATATATATATATACAGTATGCATATGCATATACAGTATATATATATACAGTATATATGCATATGCAATATAGAGCTATTAACTCAATTCCTGAATGAATCAGCCGTGTGAATGAATCAAATGAATGACTCATTGACTTTCTCATTTAGACATTTACCGCCACTGGCAGTTTTAGTTTCTTGTTTAGAGAATCACTTCATTAAAACCATTATTTCATATTTGGGGGATAGTTTGCCCAAAAAATGATAAAGTGTGACAAACCCTCCTAAAATAGAGTTGTTTCAAGTTGGCTAGGGCAACGCCACTTGTAACTGTTTTTCTCCGTCTTGCTTTTAATTTCAATTACAGCCTCAAGAGCTTCTCTGAAACGCATTTACCACTTACAAGGGGTCCAACCTTACAACAATGAGCTTTTGAGTATTTTGGCGAGTTAGAATAATCTGAACAACTGAGAAGAAACAGAAAAATATGGAAATCTAACATCTACAATACATTTCCCATGGTATTCTTTTAAGTACAATGGCATGGTGTATGAATATGGTAATCATTTGGTACCACAACAATCTCACACAAGTATCGGACAATGGACTCACTGTGGGTGGTTTTTGTAGACCGATCCATCCACGCCAATAGTGGTGCGCAATTTCTCTAGGGCTTTGTTATCTCGGATCTGCCGTAGCACAGCCGCCAGCGTGGCAGCACAGAGATGGGCCGCACGCGTAGACACAATCTGACACACACGCTGCGTGGCCACACTGTCTTCAGGGGACGGGTCCAGTCCGAGTCCTCTCAACACCTGATCTGCACTCACCAGACCTTCGTTATTCCTGCAGAAGAGACAATGTTGATTCTGATTTATTTGGAGGTTTTAATTAATATTAACCAAATGCCTACAGCATGTGAATGGCTCAAATCGAAACTACTGAGGGACAGTTCGCAACGCAAATAACAAAAAGCTTCTTCCCGACAGCTATCTTTCTAATTGCATTACAATCAAAATATAAATTAGAATAATAATAATAAAAAAGAAAATACAAATAAACAGTAAACTAATTAATCCTTCCTAGCAGCAAATATTATTCTAAGCAACAAAAACAGGGTATTAAAGACTTAAGGTGCAGATGCTGGTATAATAAACACTGTTGCAAGATGGTTCACTTTCAGATTTTGAATGTTTCTTGGAAAATTTTTGGACACTGTTTAAAAGTTTCTGTTCAGTAACTGCAAGGTTTTTTAACCCCTTAAACCCTAAGCGTCCCGCCGGCGGGACGCCACCCCATGAAAAATATTCATAATCAAATTACTAAGCAACCACTGAATGGAACAACACAAAATAGGTATCATTTTAAAGCTTAGAATCTCAGCTTTTTAATGCATCTAATTACTTCGATCAACTTCTAATGATTGCAGAGTTATTCCACTAAATACGAGTGTACCCGCCGCAGGCGCCACCTAGCTGCAAAATTAATAATCATAATTTTTTTTCAAAAATATTACCTGGATCAACTTAAAATAGATGTCATTTGAAAGCTTAGAGTCTGAAATTTACAATGAATGTAGCCAATTTGATAAACTCCAATGTAGTGCTGAGTTATTTGCTGATAAATAGAAAAAAAATGTTTTCATAATTTATAAACTACTTTTTTGTACCACATACTGCAATATGTCAAAAACATCATACAGCTCAGATAGTCCTGTGTCATATGTCATTTGAAAGGTCTCAATGAGTAGAATACAACAAGCATAATTGTTCCAGGGTTTTTAATAAACTTGAGCAAGGTTTTTGTAAAATAACCCCTTAAGAGACCCATGTGTAAACCATATATGGATGCTGCATTTTAGACACATTTCCGCTTGTAACTTCATGAAACATGCTCCAATTGTGGAAAATGACACATCATTATTTACAGCAGATGCTTACAATTAAAAAGAGTCCAAACTCAACATAATCCATCACTCAGAACTAAAGATAATCCTCATGGAGTTCTAAACCACAAAAAATCCACTGATTCACGTAGCCTAGCAAGGTAGCTTAGACTTGGCCTTTTTACTCGTATCTTCATGAAACATTCGCCGATCATGAAAAATTATACATCGTTATTTACAGCAGGAGCTCACGATTACAAAGAGCCCAAACTTAATATATTCCATCAATCAGATCTAAAGATATTTCCTCATGGCGTTCTAAAACAAACAATACCTCAGACGCGCCTATCCTAGTATATACTCATGAAGCACTCGCGTTTGGTTTTCACTTATAACTTCACAAAGCATGCACAGATCGTAGAAAAATGCACATCATTATTTTCAGCAGACTCTCACGATTAAAAAGAGCCCAAACTCAGCAAAATCCATCACTCAGATCTAAAGATATTCCTCGTGGGAGTTGTAACACACGAACCACCACCGGCGCGCATAGAGCGTTTATTATAGATGTAGCACTTGTCGCGTTTTAACTCATAACTCAATGAAGCATGCATCAATTGTGGAAAATGGCACATCATTATTTACAGCAGATTGTTAAGATTAAAAAGAGCCCAAACTCGCCATAATCCATCACTCAGATCTAAATATATTCCTTATGGCGTTCTAACACAAAAAATTCCACAGGCGGATCTATGAAGTAGCAATAGCAGTGATGCGATGTTGTTTTGATGTGACGTTTCAGCTCATAACTCAATGAAACATGCATGGATTGTGAAAAATCACACATCTTTATTGACAGCAGATTCTCACGATTACAAAGAGCCCAAACACAACATAATCCATTGCTTTGATCACGAGATATTCCTCACGAAGTGATGCATACTTGGCTAAAAAACAAGTCTCTCATCCTCCCGGGGTGCAAAGTGTTTTCCAGTTTTCCCGGAACCATCCGTGCTCGATTTCAAACGTGGAATAACACAAAATATGTATCATATTAAAGCTTAGAATCTCAGCTTTTTAATGCATCCAACCACTTCGATCAACTCTGAACGAGTGCTGACTAGTCTCTCTCAACCGGAGTGTACCGCCCGCAGACGCCCCACAGACGCCACCTAGCTGCGAAAATATTAATTATCATATTTTTCCAAAATATTGCCTTGATTCAAACAAAATTGGTGTCATTTGAAAGCTTAGAGTCTGAACTTTACAGTGAATGTAGCCAATTCGAAAAACTCCTAAGTACTGCTGAGTTATTTGTTGATAAATAGAATATTTTTTTTCATAATCTATAAAATAGTTTTTTGTACTATGTACTGCAATGTGTCAAAAACATCATACATCTCATGAAACATTCAAAAATCATTGAAAATTGCACTTAATTTTTTACAGCATATTAATACAATTCAAATGAGCCCAAAATTTACTTAATCTATTGCTTTTATGACAAGATTTTCTTCATGGTGAAACAATTTTAAAAATGCCCATGAGGGGGCGTCAAGGTCTCAACAAAAAGGCTATCTTGGTTCCAAATGCTATAACTTTTGATTGCTTTATCCAATCACCACAAAATTTTATCCAGATGCAGCTCATATATAGAGGGACTTCCCCAAAAAAGAATTTTCCTTCTACCTTATTTCCTTCCTGAGTTATTCCATGTCAAATAAGAAAGATATGCATTATCATTATAAAAATTATATATATTTTTTGTCTTTTATCAGCAGTTTCTCGGCAGGAGAATGTCCAAATGTAATGTAATGTATATTTTCAAAAAATTTGAAAAGTGTTCTTTCAAACGATACCTACCTTTAGAATCTCCTTGCTATAGTTTTGAAGTTATGAGTCTTTAGTTTTGTGTATGTCACTAAGAAAACTCATTTTTTTTATTGCCTTCCAAATGTGTGAGGACTTAACAAAAAGGCTCCCTTTGTTCCAAGTGCTGTAACTTTGGATTACTTTATGCTATCATCATAAAATAACGATCCAGACGCAGACCACACATAGGGGAACATCACAAAAAAAGAATTATTTTGCCACCGTATTTCCTTCCTGAATTATTGCATTTCAAATAAGAAAGATATGTAAATTATTAAAAAATAATATTAATATTTTTGTCTTTTATCAGCATTTTCTCAGCATTAGATTGTCCAAAAGTAATACAAATTTATATTTTCTAAAAACATAAAAAGTTTCCTAACAAATGATATCTACCTTTTGACTCTCCTCTCTATAGTTTTGAAGTTATGAGTCTTTACTTTTTTGTGTGTCACTCAGACAAAAAACTCCAAAAATGGCCTCAGGGTTTAAGGGGTTAAAGAAGGAAAGGACTTATTCTGCAAGGATGACTTAAACTGATAAAAAGTGACAGTAAAAACTTTTACATCACAAATAAAATTCAAGTAAATGTTGTTCTTTTGAACTTTCTATTCATCAAAGAATCCAGAAAAAAAAATGTATCACTGTTTCCACAAAAATATTAAGCAGCACAATGGTTTCCAACATTGATAATAATAAGAGATGTTCCTTGAGCCCCAAATCAGCATATTAGAATGATTTCTGAAGGATCATGTGATGCTGGATAATGATGCTGAAAAGTCAGCTTTGCCCTAAAGGAATACATTTAAATTATATTATTACATTTAATTTCTAAATTGTAATAATATCCCACAATGTTATTGTTTTTGCTGTATTTCTGATTAAATAAAAGCAGCCTTGGTGAGCATAAGATACTTATTTTAAAAATTGAGACCTTAAGATCAAATTATACAGGAATGAAATGGATTCATAAGGTGTTGATCTAACTTGTGAAGTTTGTGTTCTTGTGTTGCTGTCATTAAATCAAAAGAGTGATAAATTAAATGCTAAAACCTTGTATAATTCAACTTTTCAATCAAATTGTTAATGCTGATCTTATGTGTAGGGACAAAAAAAATATTTTCACTTGTGGTCTGAGAATTTGGACCCGACAGTAGATATTCACAGATACATATGTTTCTTGGTAAGATGATGTGATATTTAGTGCTCTCCCAAATGAGTTCTGGAGCAGCATACAAACAACTGTCACCAATAATATTATTCCTGTAATAATAATGAATTAATAAAGTTAGTTCAATACTAAATGTATGTAAATCCTACCCATACACCTAAAGCAAACTCTTCGAACAAAGTAATACAAAATTATAATACATGTTATTTATAAATTACACTCCATTGCATCACAAAAAGTAGTTTAATTAAAAATGTTTAACGCTAACACATTTACTCAGTGTGACATTATGTAAGACTGTAAAGATCACTGCTGTATAAATTTACACCATGAATATCCGCTACACAAATTACAGACCTAATAATTACACCTGGGCCTTTTAGGCGCATTATTTGTGGAAAAATTCTGAGATTAATCGTGATTAATTCTTTTATTTTTCAACCTAAAATTGACAGCCTAGAATATAACAATGAAAATAATGAGCAGCATGGCAAAGAATCAGCTGATGCCATTTGTAAGGAAAGTACAACCTTAAAAACAGGGGCTGTATTCACAAAAAAATAAGGATAAAAGTTCCTCCTGATGCAGACAATAATTTTACAATAACATCGACCTTTTAAAAAGGGATCACCTGTATCGCGAAAGTGTTTCTTAGTTTTAAACGTAGTCCAGTTTTCCTTTCTTTGTCTTATCTTTGGTGGTTCTGTATTATACATCACTATATGCGTACAGTGTTTTTGAAAAGTGTTAGCCATTTAATTGATTAGGAGATAATGAATAGAATTAGCCGTGAGTGTAATACTTGATTATGTTAAACATAATGTATGCTATAGGCTACTCAACACTTGATAATGTTCTAGTAAACACACACACAAACACACACACACACACACACACACACACACACACACAAGTCTGATTCGCTATCTTTGTGGGGACTCTCCATAGAAGTAATGGTTTTTATACCATTGGATATTCTGCCCCCTTACACTAACCCTACTCCTAAACCTACCCATCACAGAAAACGTTCTGCATTTTTATATATATAAAAAAAAATTCTCATTCTGTATGATTTATAAGCTTGTGTACCCATGGGGACCTCAATTTAGGTCCCCACTGTGACACGACGACTCCCCATGAGTCAGTGTGCATTCAGGTTGAAGTCCCCACCGGGATAAAAATAAAGCGCAGGCACACACACAAACTGTTTGCATTTCATGTAGCCATATATACCAAAAAGTGGCATCATCCAGAGAAATGAGGTCAACCTGACCTTACTCATATAAGAGTTCCTTAGTAAAACTTGCTCTTAAGAGTTTTGTGAATAGGTTAAGCTAAAACTTAGGTAGAAACCCTTAAGGTGAGATAAAATTCTTTGTTAATACAGCCCCAGGATTTAGCTCTTTTTTTTTTCTTTTTTTTTTACTTTAACATGTTTTTTAACAAGTTTTCATTTATTAACATTAACTAGTACTACACTATTAGACATGAACAAACAATAAACAATACTTCTACATCATTTGTTAATATTAATGTTAATTTCAACATTTAGTAATACATTATTTAAATCAAAAGTTGTTTTTGTTAACATTAGTTAATGTGACGTGAACTAACATGAACAAACAATGAAGAATTGTATTTTTATTAACTAACATCAGCACGGATTAATAAATGCTGTAAAAAATATATTGCTCATTGTTAGATCATGATAACTAATGCATTAACTAATGTTGACAAAAGAGACCTTATTGTAAAGTGTAACCTTTTAAACTAACTTTATCAGATTCGGCTTACTTCTGCAGCCCTTTTAGTAGAGCTAGAAACACACCAGCACAAAATGGTACTGACTTTCTATTTTCGATGGCAGAGACAAAGGAGGTCTGGAAGTGTCCAGTGGTGAGCAGATCTGGAGTGGTGTGTCCCTGGAACAGCAGAGCGTCTTTGGCCATCTTCACCAGGATGAGTCTGACCAGCTCCCCCATGTACATCCCACTTATCATCTTCTCAAACCTGCATGAAAACAAAACACGCAGCACGTAGAGTCAGGATGATGAGTGACCACGATGAACACGCGTTTCATGATGCAGTGTGGCGGTATGGGACGATGGTCGCCTAGAGGTTATTGATCCCATGCTGGGGCAACCAGAGAACCCAATCACTGTTACTCACTTGAGTGAGACACTTAACACCAGGATGCTTTAGGGGGACTGTCCCTTAATCAGGGGTGTAGGAAATATTTGTGGAAAAAAGAAAGGAAAGAGAGGGTACATCACAGGGTACATTCTATTGTTGATTTTTTTATTTATTTTTTACTAAGGGCTATTGAATGCTTGAATCTGATTGGTTCAGGAACGTTCAAAGGTTTGCAATTATTTTCAGGCAAATGCAGGGCTAAAGTAGTTCCAGGCAGGTCTCGACCACATTACAGTTCCATATCACTTTGGCAAATGTTTTCAGTTTTTTTTTAAAGGTCCTTACAGACTACAACAGCAAAAGAACCAAAACACACAATGACACTGACCAAGCAAATAAGTATAGTCAACAAAAGGTTAAACATTTTAAATTATTTCCATGTTTTTTTGCTGCAAAATTACATTTTATTATTTATGGACAGCATATACTTACTCACTCTCTCTCTCCCACTCTAAAGTGCACATATACAGTACGAACACACCCTCCCACAGAAACATGTTGTCAATGCTGCTCAGACGATTTTATCAGTAAAATGGTTTAAACAACTTAAAAGCTACATGTAATTTCTCACTAGCGAGGTAATGACAGCACTGTTCTTGCAGCAGATGAACTAAAAGTTTCGCTATTAGAGACGCTGCTGCAGCCGAACACTGTTGAGAGACGCAGAGACTCGGGTAATTCCTACACGCTTGATAACTCTCTCTCTCTCTCTCTCTAATAACTACATTAGTCTACTATCAGTGGCTGAAGCCTCTGTTACTAGCTCTAAAATTACGTTTTGGAATTAGCAACGGAGGCTTGGGATGGGATGCATAAGAAATTAGTCCGACACACAAGAGCATTTTAAGGACAAAAACCTGACAAATGTCTTGAAATACATCATCTGAACAATGTTTTGAGGTGTGGTAACTGTAGTATAAGCAGAATAATTGACGACGGGCTGTTGAATTAATAGAAAAATAATGCACACCCGAGGTGTAACGCCCACCTCGGGTCACGGTGTGCATTATTTTTCTATTCATTCAACAGCCCGTCGTCAATTATTCCTTACTTAAAACTCTAGAGACATGGCCTTGAAAGTAATTAATGTAGTGGAGAACAGGGGTCACTTGCAACAATAATTTAATGAATTTAATTAAAGTTTTTTTTTTTATATAATATTTTTTATAGTTTGAAATTAAAGTCACCATGAAATGTTTTTAATGGAATATTGCAATATTCATTATAAATTATTTATCTGTGCACAGCATCATTTAAAAATGCATATGCCCTTGTACTTCTTTAATCAAAATAAGTTCCTCTTCCTCTTGCAACAACATCTCTTCTCTGATGACATGTTTACTGGCGTGAGGGCGGGACAACCTGTCACTCACATGAGATCAACCAATAGCAAACCACAACAATCCAATCAATTTCAGATGACCAAAATCAAGTCCTGCCTTACTTTTTTTCTTGATTTCAATGGGATTTCACAAAAGGGAAGAAAGGTCTATTGAAACTCCGGTTTGATGCCGATATAAAATGTTTTAACTGGTTGAAAATGATTCCTGATCAGCTAAGAAAAGGATTTGACTTATTTCAAATAATTATGTCTGAACATGTTCCATTAACACTTGACAAGCAAAATGTGACAAAACTTCCTGTTATTGTCGCTTCTTTTTGTTTCTTTTTGACTCGTTGGTTTGCTCCCTGTGTGTATGATTTTTGCTTTGAGCTACATAGTTTTTTTTCCCTCCCGGTGGTTTGTTTTTCTTTTGTTACTTTTTTTTGACAACAGACCAGGGAGTAGTGAACAACATGTCACGTGACTCTCATCTCACAACACCTAGGGAATTGCATTGTTAACACACTAGGCAAGGAGCTATTGTATGCCATTGTAATGGTTTGGCTTTTCCTCAGTTAGACAAGGTTATGTGGGGATTGAACGGAAATACTTTTTGTTACTTGTTTGTTTTCTTTTCTTATTGTGTTAGGTAGTTTATTGGGAATGGGATGTAGTTGAAGTGTGGGTTTTGTTTTCATTATTGTCTTTGATTTAGATGACACTCAGGTTCCTACTCAGCCGAAAGATTAAGGGTCTGGCATTGAGTAATAAAAATCGCCCAACTCGAGGGGCGGCACCAAGCATGCATTTGAAAAATTTCACTGCACGCAATTGGATAACACTACGACCAATCACAACAATGCACGGGGTGATGTATCCAGAGCCCCATACGCTTAGCTACCAGCGGAGCTAACTGGTAGATCAGACTCTTGCCGTATCCAGTCGGCAAAACAGCAAAAACGCCCTTCTTGCAAAGGAACGATTCGAGCGCTGTCTTCTGTTCCTCTTTTAGATAAAAAGCCAAGTCTAACTCGTTCATTGTAGCGGCCAAAGCCGTTTCAAACAACTGGGGCATGTTCAAGTTCAAAACGGTGCGCAACGTTTTGCTACGGTTTCCGGGTTGAACGTCATGTTCACGTGCACCGGTGTGCAACGGGGTTTGAGATACGTTTTCTCTTGTTTGGTGGGTGTGTCAGAACTGCAGTCCAATCAGCAGCAACATGTATATAAAACACGGGGTATTAAAGTGAACTTGCACAATGGGTTCAAGGAAAGTAATTTACAAATGTGTTCGATGCAGCTCGGTATACGCAACAACTGAGGATATTAGAAGACATGTTTGTCGTAAGTTTTATTGTAAAAATATAGGATATCAACATAATGATGTAGTTGTTTATATTTTTAGCTTCATTGCAAGTGTATGACATTTGGTATAGAAATAAACAATGGTAATTAAGTGCTTTTCCTAAAAATGAGAAAGAAAATACAGGGTATTAAAACAGTATGACCTACAAATAAAGTCAGTATGTGAGGCTAAATAGATGTGTTTTAGTCTGAATTAGGTAAGATGTGTGCTTCCATTTCAGTTTCAGCAATCCCTTCACTCGACTGGGATGTTCTCTTTTGTTCTGGGCGGCAAGTGCAGTAACTGTAACATCGAGCATATTTTGTAGTATTAAACACATATTTATACCGACTTCATCAGGCTCAGAAAATTCTTCACAAAGAACACAAAGAATGAGCCTTCTCAGCTGCCATAGTTGCAACTCTTGCGTCATCAGAACAGTGTGTTCAACGCATCACCGTTTCTGTTTAAAAAACGTTGTGCAACGTTTTGCCGGGGCTGAACGCAGCCCTGGTGTTCATCTATAGCCATCTTGCAATGTTTTCGACGTCGCATCGCTGTCGTCATCTCGCCTCTGGCCCGCCTATATCAGATACAAGGGCATAGTTAATGAGCATCATTACTCAATGCCAGTGACTCGCTGAGCAAATTCAAATTGTGCTCTCGTGAGAACTCTGGATTTCCAGGTTAGTTCCTACTCCCTTTGATCAGCATTTCTGTTTTTTCCCCCTCTTAAAGCCACAATATGTAACTTTTTTGCTTTAAAAATAGCAAAAATCACTATATCTATGTTATATATTTTTTTTAGTTGTGTACTTACATTATCCCGACTGTTTCCAACAACTTTCAAACCAGGAGAAATTTGTAATTTAATTCGAGAAACGTCCCGTTTCTTTATTTCCGTTTTGTCGCCGTCAATGGCGTCATATCCGCGTTGTCCCTGGTTTCCGCTCGTACTGCCATGGCAACCAGAGCTATGAACCAGAGCCCTCTGATAGTAACCAAAGCGACTGACGGTAGTTCGCAATGTCTATTTGCACGCTGTTGTTGTTTCGTTCAAACATTATGGACCATGGCAAGCAGACTTTGGATACAAAAGGAGAACTAAAACGAGAATCAATATCAGCGCGGTGTTTTCGAGATGCCTAGAGCTCCCATAGACAGTATATAAACGAGAGCTCCACGTCCGAGACTTCGACCGCTTCTACATGTACTTTATTAAACAGGTGAGCACATTTACATAAAACGAATCAATGTTATATAGCTCAACATGATGAAATGTTAGAATATGATCTGTATGTTATTCTAATGTTGATCTAGCTTACTGCTAGTCTCATACAGACAAACTAACACATACATTTCAACACATTCAAATGCAGTTTAGTGTGATAGTGTAATGTTAGACCAAGTGAAACAACGCTGCGTTACCTCACAAGTTTAATTTGTCTAATAAACTGACCTGTGACTGTGAGTAGTAATTCTGCACTCGCGTGTAACGTTAGTTCGGTAGAATGAAATGTCCATATTCCTTATGCGGGGCTCGCGTAGCATGTGGAGCTGATAGCTGTCTCTTAGCAATCCCGAACTGCTTCATATCACAGTCATGATAAAAGCATCGATGTATTCAGTCATCCATAAACATTATTAGATCCATAGATTAGATCAGTCGGCTTGACGTTGACGACAAGATCCATAATTCTTAGCAAATGTTGCGTCATCAAACTACGCCTTTGTTATTGTAAATAGGTTAGCGACCCCTAGTGGCGAAAAATTCCATACTGTACGTTTAATTGAGTGTAACCATATGTAAATGGATCTCTTCCTTTTCTCTATTGAAACTATTCTTGTGTTCTTTTTGTACTAGCACATTGAGAACTTCTACCAGGGTTAAAAGATCTGGGATTTGATTCATCTATTTTATGTTATGTGTTCCTTCATTCCCTCAGACACATTAGGGCATGACATTTCATTTTAAACCTAACAAACATATTTTTGTGAAATATTTTATTTGAAAAGTGCCCTATCCTTCAAAATAAAATGCCACATAAGTGCCCAGCACAACAGTTTATCATCATTTATAATAATACTAAATGTTTCTTGAGCACCAAATTAGCATATTAGAATGATCATGTGACACCAAAGACTGCAGAAAATTCAGCTTTGCCAGGAATAAATTAGATTTTAAAATCATATTTTTGCTGTTTTTAATGTATTTTTATCAAATAAATGCAGCCTTGGTGAGCATAAGTGACTTCTGTCAAAAACATTTTTAAATAATCTTATCGATTAAGCTTTTGAACGGTAGTATCTATGATGTTTATACAACGAAAAGGAGGCAGATTTGTAGTAGTCTGTCAGTTATGAAGGAAAATAAGAAAAAAAACCCCAGGCTGTATTTATTTATGTTTTTGCTATAAATAAACTGGAAAAAGTACAGTAAGTAAATTATGTTCATATTGTGCTTCACTGCACAGCACAAATGAAAACTAATTTTCAGTTATTGTTTTTTTCATTGTTGTTAAGAGATCTTATCCATGGGAGCAAGAACATGTTCGCAGAACTCGATCTGGACATAGTCTAAACATTCATCATGTCTCAGAGAGCAGTGTATGCGAGAGAACAATAAAAGTGACTTGCGACTCTAAAGAAACGGCGTACGTAAAGATGAGAAGTTCAAATTCTGCTGTTAAGCAGCTCTAAAAAGGCAACAGTGAATGTGCATATCTGATAAGGCAATCGATTGCCATACTCCACCACTAACAGCATGTAGAGAGCTCAGCCACAGGCACTCATAGCATAATGGCATTTGATTACAGTTCTGCATTTTCTGAGCTTTCAAAGTGCTGGTTCTTCACAGTGAAATGAAAGCGCATGTGGAGTTGCAGTGACTAGGGACAGGAAAAGTAGCTTTAAAACTCCCAAGGCCTGTGGCATGTGTTCGGAAAAGCAGGCTAACGTACAGTGAATGATGTGAACCTATGATCCACCTAACAACGTTCGCACTTGCTTTCTAAAAACAAATGTGTACGCAAGAATGCGTACCACCTGTGACTTGGTGTCACCATGGTGACAGCCTTGTTAAAGGGATACTTCAGCATTTAGCATTAAGCTTTATATCAGTAGAAAACCTGTAGTATTTTTGAATTACCGTGCTTCCCTCCCTCATATCCCCCTGAGACAAGAGATTTATGTATTTTTTGTCTGGAAAAAATCCTCCGATGACACAAAAATCGTCAATTTGCATCATCGGAGGATTTTTTGGCCAGAGGCTAAAGACTACAGCCAGTAGTAGGAGCTAGTTCCGCACGCTCTCAACCCGCCCATAGGGGGTGGGATCTCACTCACAGAATGTACAAATAGTGTCAGCCATCTCTTTTTGGAAGTTAAGCTAACAGGCTCTTGTTCTGTGGAGAAAGATGAGTAGTAGGGGTTACCATCCTTTTTTTCCTGGACATGTCCGGCCATCGAGATCGTCATTCGGCAGTCGCCATTCATTGTTTACATGCACACCTTTTGTTTCAATCTAACTGAATTCATTCCGATAGGTGAATCTGAATGTAGTGTTTACATGAACACTAAACAAGTGATCAGTTGATGTGCGTTTTAGCATTGCTATGAAAATTCCCGCTCCTCCGTGAGAGATTATAGCCTTCGAGACCGGTGCGTCTCACAGGTGTCGCTCATCAGTAATCACGCCACCGGCCTCGCGCCATTCTCCCGCGCCCCTCAGTCTCGTCCTGCTCGCCACAGTAAACATAATGAATGGCGACTGTAGAACGCAAAAGCCAAATCCCGGACATTTTGGACGATCTCGAAATCCCGGGCAAACTCGTCACGGAGACTCACTAGTAGCCTAGTCTTGTTGTTTAACTGCGCGCTCTTACCGGTAGGCGTGGCTTGGGAGTGGCCTCGTAGGGCAGCGAAGCAAGTGCATTCTGGGAGTTGTTGTCTTTCATCCACATGAGCCAAAAATACATTTTCTGGCTTTTCTCAGTCTAAAAGGTTCCAAATTAAAAAATAATTTCACATTTCTACTACATAAATGACCCATTTTAAATACACATTCATCTTTCCAGAGGTGAAGTATCCCTTTAACCGTTAGCTTAGAGACATGAGACATGATGAATGTTTAGACTATGTCCAAATCGAGTACTGTAAACATGTTCTTGTTCCCATGGATAAGAACTCTTAACAACAATGAAAAAAGTAGTTTTCATTTGTGCTGTGCAGTGAAACACAATATGAAGTCATCATTTACTTACTGTACTTTTTTCAGTTTATTTATAGCAAAAACATAAATAAATAAATATAGATTGTTTTTTTTTTCTTATTTTCAACCTTGTTAACTGTTAGCCTAGTTGTACAACTGGCTGACACAGCTGCCCTCTATGAAAAAGGCCACAATGGCTTTTTGTGTCAACAAAAGAACTGTCGGGAGTGGCACTAACTGTCAGGTGCAGGACTGTCACTCACAGCTGTTTGCCGGGGTTTAGAGAGCCAGCATCAATCTCTCTGTCAAATTCGGTGCGGATGTCATCCAGGGTGCCATCGTCACCGAAAGCACCCCACTCCATGTTCACACACATGCGACCCTCGTCACCGTCCACCAGCTCCAAGTGCCGCATCTCCTCCATGTAGCACGCGTTGGTACCCGTCCCTGTAAAACACACGCAACTTATTCAAATGGAAGATTCCTGGAAATTTTGCATGACGTTACATGTTGCATGCAAACGTGTGCTGCATTTTAAAGGAGCACAGAGTAATTTTTCCCTCATAAAATTTTTTTTTACACAAATAAATAATAATGTACACTACCATGAAATGAAGACTCCAGTCATATTAGTAGCCTAAAAAAAGCAGTTCGGTCTTATTTTAAATGGAATTTTAAACTGGAACTTCTAACAGGCAGTTTTTAAGTCCTATGGGTAACATTACTTGAAGAGAACTGACCCATGCTGACAAAAGGTGGTTTTCATGACACTTAAAACAGGGTTCCCACCCTTCTTGACCAATGAATTTCCATGATTATCCAGTAGTTCATGATTAATGTATAAGTACTTTCCATAGGATTCCATAGGCATTTACTGGTGATCTTTTCAAATTTAAAGTATTTTATGTACAAATATCTCCACAAAGAGAAAAAATTGACCTGAGATTTGAACAAGGCTCAATGCAGGATTGAAATTTTGGAGACTCCATGCAGAGCATTAACAGAAATTGACATTAACTATATACATTTGCATACATTTTTAACAGTTTTATATTTCAATGACTTTTCCAGGCCTAAGATTTTCTTTGACTGTGGGAACCCTGTTTCAAATACCTTCTTCTTTCCTGAGATTTACTCAAATTAATTTTCTATTTTAAGATAGCATTAAGAAATCTGATGTATAACCCAGACTCTGGTGTTACCCTACAAAATATGTATATACTGTATAAAAGCCTATAAAAAGAACATCTCAACAGAATAATGTTGAATATTTCATGGTATAGGAGCTCTTTGTGGTTTATTATAAAGAATGTTTTCTCAGTCTTTGCAAAAAAAAACATGAGCAATAAAATAAATGGGTGTGTTCAATTTATTATGTGTGAATCATTATGTATAAACCTTGTCAACATGCTAAAACTGTCATACAATGACAGAGGCATGACACATGTTAAGGTCAGAAAGCTTTTTAAAGATTAGGACTGCTTAAAGGAATGGCAAAGAAAATTTTACGTAGCTACTAAAGCCAACATGAAATGGCATTGAACAACATGAACAATATTTTTGCGTAAACTCTCCTTAAAGTGCACTGCCCCCTATTAGGCTTTTTCAGATATTAACTTTCATGTAATATAACCCAGAAAGGAGGGGTTTATAGAGACCGATCAAAACATTTTAAACAGAGATTGATCAAAATGTTTTAAACACTGTGAGAAAAGAGGCGATGCTGCAATGTACTGTATATTATGAGAGTATATTATTCATAGGGTCATGAAACCATAAAACACACAAACAAATTTTTTTTTTTGTTAACATATGTACAGGCTGCAGATGAATAAAAACAACAATAGCACTCATGTTTTTTAGTTTTTCCAAGCAATTTCATTCTTCCGGTTTAAAAAGCAAAGTTGTACCAACGTCATGAAAATTGAGGTATATGCAATAATTTGCGCATCTTCGTTATCAGTTTCTGAGCTTTTTTCTGCATTATTCATAAGAATAAGCTCTTTTAATCCATTCACTGCGCTGAGATCGTACCTATCAGACCATTACCAATTTTTGTTTTTAAACGGGGAAAAAAATCTAAGATAACGTCAGTAAATGGAGTGCCGCAAGGATCTGTGTTAGGCCCTCTGCTATTTTCAATTTATTTGCTGCCACTTAGTAATATTATAAGAAAACATGGAATTAGTTTCCACTGTTATGTCGATGATACTCAGTTATATATTTCATCATGACCAGATGAAATATCTAAATTATCCACGTTGACAGAGTGTGTTAAAGATACAAATTATTGGATGACCTGTAATTTTCTTCTATTAAATTCAGATGAGAATTTCGCGAGGTTAGGTTAGCCTAACCCTAACCCTAAATGATATTACTTATTGGACCAGAAACCTGTACAGAGAATCTCTTAGAATACAATATGCATTTAGAAGAATGTACTGTAACTTCATCCTCTTCAGTTAAAGACCTGGGTGTTATATTAGACAGCAACTTGTCTTTCGAAAATCATATTTTATATGTCACAAAAATAACCTTCTTCCACCTCAGAAACATCGCTAAGCTATGGAACATGCAATCTGTTTCTGATGCAGAAAAGTTAGTTCATGCATTCATGACCTCTAGACTAGATTACTGTAATGCATTACTAGCTGGTTGTCCTCCATCCTCAATAAACAAGCTACAATTAGTCCAAAATGCAGCTGCTAGAGTTCTTACTAGGTCAAGAAAGTATGATCATATAACACCAATTTTATCATCTCTACACTGCTATATCCAGCCTCTTATGAAGAGAGAGCGCCAAATAAACTCCTGCGAAGACTTCAGATGAAGCAAGCTAGGAATCATTCCCCAATGCTACATTTTACTATATATCCTATTCATTTGTTAACAAGCATGAATTCATTACTTCAATAAGCTCATTGTTTCTACCTTAAAATAATACATTGTTTAAATTAGTACATTATTAGCTAACTGTGTGATTTGTATGTGTACATTTCTGAAACACATAACTTGGACATAGTCACCTCTGATAGCTTTGAAACAATATGTATTGTGAAAGGCGCTATACAAAATAAAATTTAATTTAATTAGTTCATATCCGGAACAAAGCAAGCGTGTTTCAAGTTTTTATGGACATATTTCATATACTCTCCTGCTCCAAACATAAACTAGCAACGTGTATGTGCACACATTTCATGCATGTCTTCTTCAAATTAAATATATTTGTGCAAATAACACTGATACAGCGGTACGTCTGATCATGAACGCGATGACACCATTAATTATTCTGATACACAGAAGACAATGATGTAGACCGAGAATTCCAAGAATGGACAGAAAAGTAACTATGTCTTTATTATTTCTGTGTCCTTATACTGATGTGTGAAATTTGTTGTGATTGTAGTGCTAGAAAACGTAATGAAAATATTATTATAGCTCTGTGTAGCTTGTTCAAAGATATAATGAACTCCATCATAATTGATTATTTGTTATTTGTGTTCTGAGTTATAAGATACAATGTACATAATTAATTCAATTGGGAACCATTCATGCAGAATGTTTTATAAGGGGCACATATTGGTGACGCACATGATAACGTCGATGTGCAATGTGCTAACAGCGCCATCTTTAGAAGCACATTTGCCATTGACGGGTTTGGGTGTGCTTTCTCTCGTTCTTCTAACAAGCGTGCTGACTGAAGGGGAGAGACGTGTATCCCAAATAATTCACTGTGCTCTGTGTATTTCTGTATATTATCTTTATTGACAAGAACAACAAACACAGCCAGAGTAAAACTGTAATAGACAATGCTGATTTGTTGATACTGTATTTCTAAGAATAAATTACCAGAATGTATTTGATTTGCTCATGATAGTTGTTAGTATTCTCAAGATTTTTCTGAGTTTGTAGTCTTGGGGTTGTATTATTAAAATACATCAAGGTGCCCCAACAAACTGTTGTTTGTTTATTTTTTCTTTGCACATATATTAATATTCATTTGTCCATAAAATGAGCATGTTGTTGGTCTGTGTTTTATTGATTGTTGTCTCTCCTCTTCCCCCCATTTACACTCCCACTTTTAGTTTTACACAGCTTTACACACACACCTATTTATTTAGTTTTTTTTTTTTTTAAATCTGAGGTGTGAACGACCAGTGCTAAAACGGTGACCATTTCTTTCTGCTAATGCTAATATTCTAAAATGAATGCAAATGCAAATGCAAACAAAGTAAGTCACGCACATTTTCTGCAATGCAATTGCACTGCAGTCTTGCACTGCAGTCCGTGTGTTTTATAAGCACCATCTCGACAGATTCCTACAAATCCTTAAATAATAAAAACACACGTTCAAAGGTGCAGGCAAGGGAATTTACTTTTACAAGGGAATTTACGAATGTACATTAGATTTTCATGATGTTCAAACATTGTATCAATAGTACACAACAGTGCTAGTCTGGCTTTGTGGAAGATAATAAGGTAAGCCTTGGGTAAGCTTGTTTTATTAGCCCAGCTATCAGTAAGCTTACTGTAGTCTCTCAACACTGTCTTTGAATTCAAAATAAACCGCTGCCTTCAAATATACAGGACGTTCCCCATTTGCATGATAGTAACAGCTCTTATCTTATTAATTTGTATCCTAAACATTCTGAAGCTTGGAAAATGACCATGACAATTTTGGACTCAGAAAACGATTTCCATCATTTTTCATCATTCAAACACGGTTTGATATCTTCTAATATTGCATGAAAAAACTCTGGATGGAAATGGCAAAATGTGCATCAATTCTAAAAATATGCATAAAAAACTTGTGCGCTAAATTGAGGCAGATACGACATGCACATAAAATAATATGGAAAAACGTTTATGGAATGTTCCCTCGATTCGCAACAAAAAAACTCAAGTGACTTTGCCTCAACAAAGGATATGATTGGATAAATGGAGTGATCATCAAACCAATTTCATTGCACAGCGTCTCAAATGTTGGTTTTATAATTCTGAAATGCCTTAGCCAAATTCTGTCATCAAAATGATTTGGTATTACTCTGGCATCTGAATGGAAGAGAACATGACAGTGTTTATTGTGTTCGTCTGTGCGCTCTGAGACGCAAGTCATTTATGATGTAGGAAAAAAGAGCCAAAGTGGCAAATTTCCCAAGAAGAGATGATTCTGTTTTCTTGAGGACATGGGATGACATCCAGTCGATCACATGATCCTTTAGAAATCATTATAATATTCTGATTTATTATGAGTGTTGGAAACCGTTCTGCTGCCTAATATATTTGATGAATAAAAGGTTAAAAAGAGGGGGGAATGGGGTTACCTTATTTTAAAGGATATTACTACGCGGCCCAAATTAGACCCTTTATTAACCTATATTCTCCAAATTTTCAAGCCAGGTGGAAAGATATTGAACTTTCAATCATGAAGGACTCTCCGATTCACGCATTACTGGCCTGTGCGAACCTAGACAAGCTTATAAAGGATACTCAAAATCTGTGGATCAAAACCCAATTAAAAATTTGGAATAAAGTAAAAGGAGAGTATCAGTTAAATGATAAAATACAGATAATCCAATGGTGTGCTTTTGATCCTGGCTTCAGGCCAAATTTGACGGATAATTGTTTTAAATCATGGATTTCCAAAGGTATAACAACATTCTATTCACTCACAGAAAATGGAAAATTAAGGGATTTTGAGGGTCTGAAAAATGAATACCATCTTGATAACTCAGATTTTTTAACTCAGAACCTAATACAGACCTTAATGACCCAATATTAAGAACAATTTTGATTGCATATAAAAATGCTACTGTTAAGGGGGTTATTTCTAAGTTTTACAAAGGTTTCTTGGTGAAAAATACCCACTCCACAGACTACATAAAAGAAAAATGGGAAAAGGAAAGCAATGTGTTAATATCTACAGATGACTGGTTGAATATATGTGAGTTTCAATGGAAATGTACAAACTCTCATACATGGCGTGAGTTTAATTGGAAATGTCTTATTCGTTTTTTTATAACACCAAAGCAAAAAGCACATTTTGACCCAGGTGGTGCTAAATGCTGGAGGCTGTGTGGCGCTCGGGAGGCTGATCACTGGCATGTGTTTTTGGAATGCCCAAAGATCAAACCACTATACTAAAGTTCCTTTACAGTTTTCCTCTCTGTTTTGGGGGAATTGAGAGTTCTTGGCCAGAACTGCTGATAAGTATTTATATGCCATTCTTACATCTGCC
This sequence comes from Leuciscus leuciscus, assembly GCF_965113295.1. Classification (NCBI taxonomy): domain Eukaryota; kingdom Metazoa; phylum Chordata; class Actinopteri; order Cypriniformes; family Leuciscidae; genus Leuciscus; species Leuciscus leuciscus. Next base: position 44,832,537 of record NC_138729.1, read on the forward strand.
TGCAAAAAAGCATTTACAAGACGTTGGCTGCTTCCCGACCCTCCCACAGTCTCAGAATTGTAAATGAGATATATGTAATGGAAGCAATTACCTTTTCCATTAGTCTAAAGAAAAGTATATTTGTAAGTCTGTGGGCCAGATGGGTCAAATATGTAAGGCCCTTAAGATCAGACTTCGTAGAGGTGCTGAATTAATGATCCTGTGTTTTATTTTCCCGTCTTCCTACTTATCCTCTCCTTTAATGTCCCAATCAATGTAGTTATTTGTATATTTTGTTATGCACAAGTTTTTTTATTTTTTTTTATTGTTCAAAGTATGTATATGTTCTGTAAAAAAAAAAAAAAAAACAGCAAAAAAAGCAAATGGACAGTTACTATAGCCAGGGATGCACATAAGTGTATATAGCCGCGTTTCCACCGCAGGAACTTTCCCCAGGAACTAGGAACTTTGGGCTGGTACTCGATGTGTTTACACCGCAGGAACCAGGGTCTAAATGAAGTTCCGGGTAAATTTTTCCCCCTCCGATAGTCCCTGCTCATGAGGTAGTACTTTTTCAAAGTTCAGGAACTTTCATGGGTGGGACTTGTGCGCTGCACAAGCTGATTGGTTGTGTTCACGCCGCATTTTGGTTGGATGACTCCACGCAGCATTTATTTATTTTTAACCTCCCTTTTTAAAAAATCTATTGCGGTTCGTGTCGTTGCTTCGTGCAGTAAGAGTTGTCTGTCTGCAAATATGGAATTTAATAAAATAAAATAAAACTGGTGGACTGGCGACGAGTTTCAGGCTTTATTAAGGGTATTTGTGGAAGAGGAAACTTTCTGCGCGTTCGTCCCAGCCATCTCACGGTCAATGTCCGCAATAGCTGATAACATACAAATTTTATATCTAACGTTAGCATTACGAGCTACTGAACACGCTTTATCAGTGCTCGTCTCTTTTCTGCCACCTCTTTTATTATTAAGTCATTATGTTTACACATTGTCATCTATTGCAAGGTTAGGTTAGTAACAAACAGCTATTTACAAGACTGTCAATATTTATGATTGATAGACGTGGTTCAGGCTTTTTTTAAGCATATTTGCGAAAGAGGAATTTTTTTTGCGCGTTCGTCCCAGGCATCTCACAATAACTGATAACATACGTTGTCTAATTTTATACGCATATATACGAGCTTTCTGAACACGCTTTAATATCAGTGCTCGTCTATTTTGTTTTGTTAATTACCTCGTTAGTAAACCAATACATAACTGCAGCACAGTTTGAATCTCCTCCATACTTATTATAAATGTACGTGGCGCAACTGATTACTGTCCGTCGCAGACTGGGAGGAGCAGTTGCGCGCAGTTTACCTTCCCGGTACTTTAGACCGCGGTGTAAACGCAGAAAGCAACCGGTCTGGGGCAAAAAAAGTTCCTGGGAAAAAGTTCCTGGTACAAATTGTTCCGGGTAATTTCGGTGGAAACGCGGCTAATTACTACTTTTATTCTGTAATTCTATTTTGCTGACTGAAAATAAAGAATATAAAAAATAAATAAAAAAAGGTTAAAAAGAATGGCATTTATTTTAAATAAAAAATATTTTCTAATAATATAAATCTTCTTTACTATCACTTTTTATCAATTTAACACATCCTTGCTGAATAAAAGTATTGATTTATTTAAAAAAAAAAAGAAATAAATTACTGACCCCAAATTACTGTATATTGTTGTTACAAAAGATTTCTATTTATTTTTTTTATTTTTTTTAAATTTTTTTTTACATTAAAATAGAAAATTAACAGAAATAAAATCCCACTGAGCAGCCCTGAAAAAAATCCTACTAAAACGCCTTGCTCACTATACCACCTCTTCCACACTTTTCAGCTGTTCTGTATTTCCACATCACCAAGAATACATTTGGCCCGCTGTAATTGTCATCTTATGTGAAAGACTGTTAAAATTATGTACAAATTAGTGAGTATAATAACTGAGGCAGTGCATGGCATACAAAGTTGTGAAAGACTCAGGGATCAGCTGCTCTAGCCTCTATAATTACACATATTTGACACACTATTGGGCGAAATTAATCAAAATAATTAGTTGCAATTAGTGAAGTGTGAGGATTATAATTGTCAAGATGCGGCAAAAAATAATTTTGTTAGGCCATAATAACAGGCTATAAAGTGCCTGAAATGTGTGCTTTAGTATTCCCTCAACCAATAAACTAAACAAATGAAATGACAGAACAAAATGTCTGTGTCTGAATAAAGCACCTTTCATTCACACCAAGCAGATCATTTGCCTGACAATAATTGCTGACACCCTGGCTGATATTTCCCACTGATATCAACTAGATACTAGAATATGAGTGCAAAAGTAAGACAGTCAGTGACTCACCGACAATGAGACCAATCTCACAGTGATGGTCGTCATAGCCACAGGTCATCATGGTGCCAACGGTGTCATTGATCACAGCAACAATGTCAATGTCAAAGTCCTGAAGAGAGAGAAGAAAAAAAAGTTGTTTGGTATTTGAAACCAGATGAAAATCTATAAAAGGTCAAATAAAGCAATGAGGCACGCGAAGCTATATGTTACTGCGATTTTAAAGTTAAAGGGTGAATTTAAAATGAAAAAGGACTTGAAGGTTTGGCTGAGTTATGGCTCAGTTAACCCCTGCTGGTAGATTTTGTAACTACACTTTATGGAGGTAAAAACAATTCTAAATAATAATGACATTTATAAATGTTGGTTAAAAAAAAAACCTGTATGCAGAAATATGTGCTCAAGAGCAATATTTACATTGTTTGTTACGTCTGCAATAGGGGTGTAACGGTTCACATTACTCACAGCTTTGATCACCGTTTAAGGGTCACAGTATCAGTACGTTTCGGTATTTGCTACAAGGATTATAAATACAATAGAGCAAAGATACAAATAAAATAAACTTGCTTTACAGGTTTTTCAGGTAGGTTCATTACATTTTTTATATTTTGGGCTCCATTTTAAGGGTTCAATTAAATTTTAGTATTCAAAAATGATGTCTAATTAAAGCTGCAGTCTGCAGTTTTTCCTCTTTGTCGCCATCTCTGTTCGAAATCTGCAATTGCAGTTATTCGCGGAAATATCAACTTTACGTGGGTTGTGCCTCGGCACGGCACAGCACGGATGAATCCAATGTTTTGAGGAGAATGTGCGGCTGTCAGGCACCGCGCCGGTGTGGAGACTGTCATTCGCAAACATTCTACTTTTTGGAAGTATGACCAACATAATAATTTTCACCGGAAAATGTCGTCTGAACAAGTAAGTAACATCCACTTTTGTTCTGACCAACTAAGGGGAAAAAAAGCATTGCAGTAAATCGCGCTGATTAAATCTAACGATCACTTATCATATCACGTCAAACCGTGCAAATTATACTTTGTTCTCAAATTGTTAATGTTAACAACATCAGCATTAAGTGACTACATTTAATGCCCTTCTGATATTTGTCCTGGTTTTCGCATGGGCCCGGTTGCGGTCTCTTTTTTTCTCCGAAGTCTTTCACATTTTACAACAGGTGAATCTCCAGTTGTCACTGGTGATCGTCGTTTGAACCTTTCTGGATCTGCCATTAAATTGATGTTTAATTATATCAAGTGCTGTGAGAAAAGGCTATAAATCTCCACCTCCAACATCCTCACACGCAATATAGCCGACTAGCCGAGACTCCTTCTTTATGTGTGCAGATGTGACGTAATGACGCAGTTTGGACAAGCCACTATTGTTTTTTTTTTGTTTTGTTTTTATCATACTTCTGTGTTTTCTGGTTCAAGTTTTTTTTTTTTTGCTTCGGAACCGAGCGGTTGATGTCTTCTGCTCTGTACAAAGCAGTGCTTCTAAGACAACGAGCCAGCTGTTCTGGAAGAAGCTCTCTCCTGATCGGTGTTGGTGTATCGGTGCTGCAGCGGGGACGATTTTCCTGTTTTTTCTGCCAGTTCAACTGAGCAAAAAGGCTGTTCTCATAGCTGGATGGTCACGATCACTGTGTCACGCGTCTGGGCTTCAAACCAACCCCCAAGGAACCCTCACTCCTCGTGCGCTCCACAGCCAGTACAGCTGCCAAAGGAACACGCTGGACCGTCTCAAGGCACTGTACCAGCCGTATCCTTTGGAACCTTGTTTCTACAGGGACTTTCAACCCGTTTCCTATAACAACGTCTGACCTTTCCATTTTGACTTCGTTTCATGTTTCTTTGTTTGTCTTGTGCCTGAGTTTGTGTTGGCCATAATCTTTTCTCGTCCAGCCTCGTTGTTTGCCGTTATCATGCCCCCTTGTTTAGTCCTTGTCTAGTCCTTATTTTGTTTCGTTAGTTTCTATTTGTTGTTGTTGTTGTTTTTTTTACTCCAGTCAAGTTATAGTCTTTATTTTTGCTTTAGTTTTCCCTAGCCTATTTAGTTTATTTCTTTTTCTCTTAAATTTCCTGCAATGTTGCAGTCTTTTTTCATTTATTTGCAGTTCCAGTCATTGTTTCATAGAAATTATTTCATCTGATTTCTTCTTGTTTGCAAATTAAAGTTTTTTTATTTCTAGAATTATTTTATTTTTTCTAAATCCAGTTATATTTCTAGTTTATTTTATTTCCTCTAGTTATAGTTTTGCCATTTTTTTTTATCTCTTGTTGTCTTGTCTTGTGTGTTGGTCCCTGCCCTGCTTCCTGTGTCCTGACTGGTCGCTGACTCTCCTAACCTGGCGGCTAACTCTGATGCTTCTGCAGTTTCAGTGCCAAGTCTCTGGTTTCTTGAGCCACTGCCTTATCTCCATTGTTGCCTTGGCGTCTGGAGCTGCCTCATCCCCGACCAGCCTGTTCTCCTGTTGTGTGCCCTGCCCTATTTTTTAGACTGTGTTCCTGCCTCTCCTACTGTATCTTGTGCTGTGCCTTTTGTAAATAAATATCACCCCCTGCTCATTCTGCATCCGAGTCCTCTCTCTCAAAGAACCCTAACAGCCTATACAATAGAAATAGTAATAATATAGTATAGATTTAATGTGAGGAATAAAATACTTTAATGGGGATTCCATCCATAAACAACTATGGTTTATTGTGCAAAGAACGAAGCTGACAGAAATGCATACAGACAGTTTTTGTTTGTGAGAATCTAAAACCATTCTGCATTGACCAAGTTTGTATTTTGTTTATCTTCAGTTGGATTTTTCACTCTATAGTATTCATGTACTTACTTCTGTAGCAAATGCGGATATCATCTACATTTAAACTACAGTGCACATCAGAACCAATGACTTTTGCAATGCTGTCTATTTTAATACTAAAAAGAGATACCGATAAAATACTTCCTTGAGGTACTCCAAGTTCCTGTTTATGCAGGCCAGACAGGGTGTTTGCTACCTCGACTCTAAAGTGTCTATTCGATAGAAATCTTCCAATGAAGATAGGCAAACGACCTCTAAAATTCATTTGGTACAAATCCTTTAAAATTCCAAGTGTCCATGTCATGTAATAGGCTTTCTCCAAATAATAATAAAAAAAGCTACAACATGTTCTTTCCTAATAAATGCATCAAGGTTGTATTGCTCTATATTACCAGAGCTTAAGTTAATTTTCTCCCCCTCCTTTATTGAGCATGAAAAGTTCGGAAAGCAGGAAGACAAGAGTGAATCATGCTGTTTGATGTTGAATTTGAGGACCACTGCTTTTGCCCTTTATTTTTAGTATCAGCTCCATATTTTGTTTGATGGAGAACAAGTTTGATAAGATTTTCAGTTGATGGATGTCTGAAGAAAAATCTTTCTGCTTTTTTCCTCTCTTTTATAACTTTTATAACATTTATCATCAAACCATGGAAGTCATCTAAATTTTTTGCTTAGAGATGTTCTTGGGACAGTATAATTTGCTACAGATATAGGCGTTTCTGTGAAATTCTGCATCGCATCTGGGCTGTCCTCCAGAAAGTTTGCAAATCTCTCATATCAGAGAATTTGAAACTGATACCAGTTTGCTTTTTTTTTTAATCTGCCATCTTTGTACTTTTGTTTCTTCCTCTTTTCCTTTAATGGTTACAATGATTGGAAAATGGTCACTTCTACAAAGGTCATGATGTACTTTCCATGATAGGTCTAAAAATAGGTCAGGCTGACAAAAAAGTAGATAGTGGAATATGTTCCATGTCCCGGATGTAAATAAGTATTCAATCCATTATTTAAAAGGCATAAGGTATGATAATGTAAAAAAATCTTCAATCATCTTTACCTTTGTATTGCAATAATTACTGCCAGAAAGTACACAGAAAGTTATGGCTATTAAAATCTCCCATGAGAATAAAAGAAGATGGCAGTTGAGTAACAAGGTGATCTAGATCCATGTGTGTCAAATTTAAATCAGGAGGAATGTAAGAGGAACTGTAATGGTTTTCTGCCGTGTCAATCGTACTGCCGTCACCTGTAGATTGCTGTTAATACTGATGTGACTATGACTATTAAAGGAGAAAGCACAATCTGATAATAATTGTATCTCCTGTAAACATACAACAAGAGGATTAAATATAGCTGCAAGCAGCAGCAATTATCGGGGCCAAGCAAAAAGAAGACAATAAGACATGCCAACATGGCTGGGAGTGTCAGACCAACTGCAACAATGAGAAATTAAAGAGATTTAAAGATGATTTTAGGCAAAATGGCTGAAAAATCATATATACAGTAACTTAAAGTATGATTTAATGGATTATCAAGACACATCGTGTTTTGTAATGGTACACCAATGCATTCGTAAAGTGTTGCAGTTAATATCATGATATTATATTGTAATTAATGGCAATGTCCTTGTTTTGTTCTATTATAGTGCCACCAAGTGGTGCAGTTCCACCGCTTTTTTGTGTTCCCAGAGTGAGCCTATACATGTGTGTGTCAAATTTGGTGAAAATATCTCGTTTTGTTTTGGATAGACATTTATATGTATGAGAGCATTAAAAAAATGACCCAGGGGTGACTTTGATTGGATTTTGTTGCCACTTACTATAAAAATTTTGAACTTTGGGCATTAGCATATTGGCAACGACCTATGTTTCCTAACTTCCTATGGTGGTTTTGTCTCGATCGGTTTCAAAGGTATTGGCAAATGTTTTGTAAGCACTAATTTACAACATTGCGCTCACCACAAGGCAAAACCTAGAATGTTTGGTATCGTTAGACTCGGCAAGGATTCAGGAATGTAAGGAGATGACTCAACCAAATCTAAAGTTATAAGCATGTAAATAATTTTTTGGTCCGAAACTTCTCAGACTCTTTCAGAGCATCGTGCCAATGACCCATACCAAGTTTTGTAAAGATATGTTCATGTGTTCATAAAATACAGCATTTTAGTACAAAATTCAAAATGGCCGACGCCCAAAATGGCCGATATGGAAAAACTGGATATCAGTCGACTCGGCATGACGCCCTGAATCTAACCACTTTTATGATTTTTGGACAAACCGTTCAGAAGTTATAGCCAAAAATACGTGTTTCATTACTGGATGAATCAGTGTTTTTTGAACGAATCTCTAGAATGAATGATTAAAGTTTCAAGTGTCAAGTTTCTTGCAAAAGTTGATTTACTCTATTTTGATTGCTACTGTAGCTCCTGTAGCTCAAACAGTAGAGCGTTGGCGCTAGCAACGCCAAGGTCATGGGTTCGATTCCCAGGGAAAGCAAGAACTGACAAATTGTAAAATGTGTACCTTGAATGCTTTGGATAAAAGCGTCTGCCAAATGCATAAATGTAAATGTAAATGTACTGTAGACAGTGTTTATATCTATAAACTTTTATCTCAGTACTTCTGTGATCATTTGAATTTCGAGCTGATGTTGTTGTAATATTATTTAAGAATATAATAAATGACTCTTGTGTCAATCTAAAATGATCTTCCCACTCATCATTCTGTGAAGTGGTGCAGGACAACGTTGTCCAACAAGTGCTTGTTTCGGACTCTCATCTGCAGATGCCTTGTTTTGGGCATTTGGGCATTGTTTTTTTACTGCTTGATTAATATAAGCAGCACAGCCAAAGCTTTGTGTACGCCGCGTCTCCTAATAAGGACCTGAAATAGGTAAATATAAGTCTGCTTTTTAAAACAACGGTAAAGCATTGCGGAGATACAGCCTTACGTCTGTTTTTGCAAGCGCTACACAAAACTAGTTTGCACGGTATTCGAGAACGGTTTGACGAATCAACTTGAATTCCATAACTTTTTGTCGGCATGGTCTGAAGATTATCTGGTTAAATTTTCGTGAAAATCGGAGCAACCATCTAGGACAAGTTCAAAAAAGTAGGTAAAAAAAAAAAAAATCAAAATGGCGGAAAAATTTTCATGATGGAAAAGGACGTCATAGGGTGCAATCGAATCGGCTTGAGCTAAGAAATCAGAGGAAACAAGATTTTAGATTTTCTAGCCCTTACGGTTCAAAAGTTATTAGCATAAACATAAAGTGAAACCTTGGACAGTTGGTGGCGCTAGACGGATTGAGTTAGAGACTCCAAATTTGCTATGGTGACAGTTCAGACTGTCCTCTATCAGTGTGCCAAATTTCATAACTTTACCGCAAGCGGTTCTATGGGCTACCATAGACCTCCATACAGAAGAAGAAGAAGAAGAAGAAGAAGAAGAAGAAGAAGAAGAAGAAGAAGAAGAAGAAGAAGAAGAAGAAGAAGAAGAAGAAGAAGAAGAAGAAGAAGAAGAAGAAGAAGAAGAAGAAGAAGAAGAAGAAGAAGAAGAAGAAGAAGAAGAAGAAGAAGAAGAAGAAGAAGAAGAAGAAGAAGAAGAAGAAGAAGAAGAAGAAGAAGAAGAAGAAGAAGAAGAAGAAGAAGAAGAAGAAGAAGAAGAAGAAGAAGAAGAAGAAGAAGAAGAAGAAGAAGAAGAAGAAGAAGAAGAAGAAGAAGAAGAAGAAGAAGAAGAAGAAGAAGAAGAAGAAGAAGAAGAAGAAGAAGAAGAAGAAGAAGAAGAAGAAGAAGAAGAAGAAGAAAAATGCCAACGATTTCAAGAGGTGCCTACGCACTTTCAGTGCTTGGCCCCTAATAACTGCAATTAAACACTGCAACTCCGTAAAATTAGCCCTGACACCACGACAGTTCCATTGGATGATAAAATTTCCCATTACCTAATAGGAAGAATAGGAACAGTTGTCCTAATTCTGCCTTTAGGACATGGGCTTCTACTATGGTGTTCACTCTCTTTCATTTCGACATCTTTCATTTGTCTTGTCTTTTTGAAGTTTCATCTTTTGATTGTGAAGAGGTTGCCTTTCTGTTATTTTTATTTGCCTTTTGATTCTCAGTTGTTGAACTCTGAGATGAAAGTCATTTGAAAGTTTCGTTCTGAATTCCTGTATTCTTCATTTTTGAGATAAGATTACAGTAGTTAAGTTTGGGGTTTATCTTTATGCATCCAGGTTATATCTGTCTGGCAATCTATTGTTCTTACAGCTTTTTTGACAGCAGAAGCAAAAGTTTTATTCAAATTGTCCAGTTCATAATTTGTTCACTTCTTTTACTGTTCCTGCTATTCCAGCTATACCCTTTTGAATAGCAAAAAGGGAAAGCTTGGTTATTGGAAGATCTGGAGAAGAAGCTTCAATGGCTACGTTTACATGCAACCAAATAATTCATTTGTAATCAAATGAACGGCTCAATCGGACAGAAAAGCCTTCATGTAAACACCTTAAATCGAACCGCTTGGGCTCGATCTGAATGAAATTGATCGGATTGAAACGGTTGTTCAACGCTTCCTACGAGTCTGCACTTTCACGACGTAATGCCGCTTTGACTGTTGGAAAAAAATCTGCTGTGAAGCTCGCTTTAGTGTGCATCGAGGGCGCATATCAACCTCAAAGGGGGCACTGAGGAGCACCCTTCTGAAACCTAAAATGACAAATTGTATGGTAAAATGACGGTCTTGTTGACTACACGATTCTGGATAAATTGAGAATCACAATTTTTTTTGTTTCAAACTGAGATCACGATTCTCCCACGATTCAGAAAACTTAAATACGATTTTTCTCAAAATTGACGTTGCTGACTCTATCGACTTCAAACAGGTGTAGCTCATTCATTGTTTGTCCAATTCCAATAAATCGTACATCATTTAGAAGGTTTTTCAATGGAGCATAACATTATAGGATTCATGCACTTGCACAATAACAAGCACTTGTTTTTTGAAAATTTGCTCATTCTGACTCATTTTGCCAGCATGGGTCACAAATATTTGTATTACTGAATGAATCAGTGTTTTTAAACGAATCTCTTGAATGAATGATTCAATGACAAATACATTTGTTAACAGTCACTTGTCGCCACCTGGTGGTGTAAAGATGTAATCGATACAATCGTTATTTGAAGTGCCATATTACTTTCAAAAGGTGATACCGTAGACATCAGTATTAATATCCGAACTATAAAACTTATCCCAGTACTTCTGTGATAATTTGAATTATTGTAAAACAGAAATAATCATACTGTGAGGTTGTTTGTGAAGCCGTTTTACATTTACATTTATTCAATTAGCAGACGCTTTTATCCAAAGCGACTTACAAATGAGAACAATAGAAGCAGTTAAACTAACAATAGGACAACAATATGCATATATAAATATATGCAGATATATAATAGAAGATAAAGTGTTAGTATTAATGGATCAAGTGCTGCCGAAAAAGAAGCGTCTTCAGTCGTTTCTTGAAAATGGACACGGACTCAGCAGCTCTGGTTGAGTTGGGCAGGTCATTCCACCAGCAGGGAACAGATCAGGAAAAGGTCAGAGAAAGAGATTTTGTGCCTCTTTGAGATGACACCACAAGACAGCATTCACTTGCTGTGCACTTCAGCACGTAGGTCTGAAGTAATGAGTTTAGGTAAAAGGGAGCAGAGTCAGTGGTTTTCTGTAGGCAGACGTCAGTGACTTGAATTTGATGAAAGCGGCAACTGGCAACCAGTGCAATTTTGTGAGGAGAGGAGTGACGTGAGATTCCGTGGGTGTTTGAATCGAGATCGCAATCTTTTAACGATTAATGCAGCTCTAACTCGCACGCATTGGCCACTGTAAGTAAGTGCATATGAAGTGTGCCATTTTGGACAGGGTCTATTAAACCAATGGCTTTAGCATGTAAAAGCATGACTCACTGATTCATACACTCACCCCTCTCTTCTTGATGGCTTTTCTCAAAAGGCCCACAACATCTCTCCCCTCCACTCCACTCGCCTTAAAACCTTTGGTCCATGACACCAGAAAACTCTGCACAGAAATAAGGACAACCATGGAGACATGACATTCTCGCTAAAGAGCTCCTTATTTTAATGAATTCTTCCTCCTTTAAAATGTTTTCCTTCTCATTTCACCTCATCTAGTTTAGTCTGCTGGCAAGGAAATGAAAAGGTAAAGCCTAGAGGCAGCTTCTTCTCTTTGATGCCCAATTTTTCAAGGAAATTGGCCAAGCATTCGGCTATGTGATCGAAGAGCTGGAAAAGAAAAGAAAAAAGACAGATTTTAACATTTAAATTTTAAATACATTGCTTAGCTAAGATTAAGAACCCATTACATTCAAAAGTGACCCACACCAAAATGTCTAAATATAGCCTAATATGTTCAATAGCAAACAAATTAGGTGGATCAAAAGTCTATGTAAAAGGAAAAAAGGTAATCTTACAAAGCGCAAGTTAGTCCAAAGGTGTCGTTATTTTCATCTCTTAAATATTACATTTTTGAAGGCTACAAAATCATAAGCACAGTATAACTGTTTTGAAATGAAAAACTAAAGTGGAAACAAGCCTCAGAAAAGCTACCGAAAGTGAAAAGTTCTGATGCGGAAATCCAATGGGGACAGACAATCAATATGTCGTGCAAGTCTCCTCAGGCCATACATTCTATATTGAAATCACAACGCCATAATGCCATGGTGGTGTGTGTGTGAGGAACCAGGTGCAACTCATAATTTTCTGACAGCTGGGTTCCAACTATATCTTCCACCCTCTGGTCATGCACTCTTATAAAGGGCTCTTGTGGCCGAATTGCAATGAATGAAGTCCAAACAGTGAACACATCCACTGCCAAATTAACACGGAGAAGTAGGGATGAAAATTGGTTTGGTTTTACCCCAGACATGATTCAGTTCCCAGCCACCTAAGAGACACTATTATTTTTATTTTTATGTCAGTGTATATGATTATTATGATGAAAAGTTAGTTGTAGTATCTCAACTTGCTTTTTTTTCTTTGCATAACAGCATATTTATAAAAATAAAACATAAGAAGATATAAAACAAACGGACATGTCTGTTTTATACATTTAGGATTAAACCATTTGAAATGTGTTTAAGTATTAATACTTTTTGTAACAGTGAACAAGTGTATAAGAAAGAATGTGCATTAAAATGATTTTCTTATGACGCACATTCATTTGGCCTTTGCCTAAAATGGTAATTTCATGCAGAGAGAGACAGTGACACTTAAAGTGAGAACATTATTATCTACTGCAAGATGAAATAAGAGAAAAGTTAAACCATGTAATAAATCAGATGAATCCATTTCTACATTTTCACAATCTGTTAACTTTGGATTTTGCAATTAAAGAAGCACCTAATACATGATGAAATTGTCTAAAAGACAAAGTTAAAGGGATAGTTTACCCAAAGATGAAAATTCCATAATTTAATCACCCTCAAGTTCTAAACCTGTATGAATTTCTTTCTTCAGCTGAACACAAAAAGGATATTTTGAAGAATTTCGGTAACCTGTTTGGTTATCTCTTGATGGGCATAGAATCTATGGAAGTCAATAGGGCCCATCAACTGTTTGATTACCAACATTCTTCAGAATATCCTTTTTGTGTTCAGCTGAAGAAAGAAATTCAAGAAAGATAATAAAAAAAATCTATCCCTTTAATAATGCATAATTAAAATAATTTTTCAACCAGGCCCTGAGATAAAAACAGATGCCTTGTGCGTTATGGTTAATTGGTTAAATGTTCATGTGCAGAGATACAGTGGGTCTCATTTACTTTGTTCTTAGGTGTTAAAACGTTCTCATGCAAAACTTTCAGGTGCATACTCTAAATTAGAGTAAATTAGTCTATTAGGCCTAGATATATGTGGTTGGCCATATTGTTATTTACATACAATTACATTAATGCATTTGACAGATGCTTTTATCCAAAGTGAATTACTTTGCATTCAAGGCACACATTTTACATTTTTTAACAGTTCTTACTTTCCCCGGGAATTGAGCAACAGAAAAAAATGTATAGAACCTTTACAAGACCACACATGTATATCATATAAATCATATGTGTTACTTTGGAATAAGGATACTTCACCCAAAATGTTGAATTTTGAAATTTGAAAATTTGAATTTGAAATTCAAATTTTGAAATTTGAATTCTGTTATAATTTACTGACATCATTCCTGATGTTATTTTGAAATTTGACAGTTTGGGTTACCATTGACCTCCATTGTCTAGCCCAAAAAAAAAAAAAAAAACCTTCCCTAATAGAAGTAAGTCATACAGGTTTGGAACAAAATAAGGGTAAGAAAATGGCAGAATTTTCATATAGGTGATATACTGTATCCCTCTAAAAAAAATAATACACCTAATAATGAATTAAGATTTATGCATCATGATTTCTGCATAAGAACTTTCACATTAGAACTTTCTGCATGAGAATTGTTACGTTCTATACGTGTTTGTTGTTGTGCTTTTGTTTTTGTTTTTCCCTCCCTCTCTTGTACCCCTATTTCCCTCCCTATTTGCTCTCAGGTTCCTGTGATAGGCCGTGTCAGCTGTCAATCATCATGCGGCTCTTCCGCAACCAATCTGCTGTCGCCCCGCTGTTTTAAAAGACTTCCAGCGCGTCTCATTCGGCAGCAGTGTGTGTTTGTTCAGTGTCCTGAGTTGCGTACTTTGTATCAGTTTAATCCAATCCCACTTGTGCATGTGTAGTCTAACATTTATTTCCTTAGTGTTATTTTGTGCTTTACGCCAATGTTCTGAGTTTAACGGCTTTAGGTCTATGTGGGAAAAGAGAACAGGTCAGTAGATTGCGCGGTATACATTGTGCCCGTAGTAATGTCAGGTGTTAGACACACTAGGTAAGAAGTGTGCGCCACCCTTTGTATTTTTGTTCTCTTAGTTAGAGAAGGATTTTAGGGCGTCGAATACGCTGCAGAATTCGGTTTATTTTTCACATTTTATTTTATTAGGTTAGAGGTTGTGGGGGTAGTTTAAGGGAATTATTTTGTTTAGTTTTGGTTCTTTAATTTGGCGCCACTTAAGTTCCTTTTCCCTATAATTATTTGTATGTTCGTTTCCTTTTGTGTGTTTTCTTTTACATTGTACATAGCTCACTCACTGTATCTAGTGGCTTCGGCTTTTTGTAATAAATTATCACGTTTATTCTATTCATGTTTCTTTCTGCTGTATCCCATATACCAGCAGTAGTGTGATATTTGAATGTTGCGTTCCATCTCCTAGACCTTTAAAGATCACAACAAGAATTTTCAAAGACAGGTTCTTAAATATGTGCTGAGGCTAGCAAAGCCTAAAATGAGATCCGAGTAAGAAACACTCATAAAAAAACGACAAAAAAACAAAACAACAACAAGACCCGCAGAAGAAAGAATTCAACAGGCTTGCGCACACACTCCTCACCTCTGTCCCAGTTCCCCTCATGATGTTCTCTGGAATGGCATAGATCTGGTTCTCCATCTCCACCGTCTGCTTCCCATTACTGGACACTCTGACAAGCAGAACCCGGAAATTGGTTCCTCCCAAGTCCAGGGCAAGGAAGTCGCCCGTTTCTACAAACAAATGTAATGTAAATTTAACTCAAGAGAATAGATTTCGAGAATAAAGACAACATTACAAGAACAAAGAGGTCATGGCTCAAGAATAATCACATTATAAGAATTTTACAACATTAATATTTTACAAATAGTCCAAGCTTTGACAATGAAGTCAAAACATCAGAACAAACAGTATTTTGAGAATAAAATAAAAAATTATGGGAATAAAAGATTATGATTTTAAGGTGATGTTGTTACAGTCTATTTACACAAACAAATACTGAGTAATATTAATTAACTACATGTTCTTAGTATATGGGTTATGGTTAGGGTTAGCTGCTTGTAATTATGCATAATTTACTATTATTACTAAAGTAAGTACATGTAATGTGTAACTGGCACCTTAAAATAAAATATTACCCCCCAAAAAAGTTGAATGTTATGAGAACAAAGCTGTTCTCAGACAATACTTGTTTATTAAACCTGCATTATGCCAGCAGCCATATCACCCTGTAGCCCAAGACTGGTTGCCCACTGAAGCTCAGCAGGGTTGAGCCGGGTCTGTACCTGGACAAGAGACTTCCTGGGAAAACCAGGTTGCTGCTGGAAGAGCTGTTAGTGAGGCCAGCAGGGGGCGCTCATCCTGTGGTCTGTGTGATCCTAACGCCCCAGTATAGCGATGGGGACACTGTACGGTAAAAAACAGTGTGTGGCGCAATATAGCTGCCGTCACATCATCCAGGTGGATGCTGCACATTGGTGGTAGTTGAGCAGATTCCCTCCTTTCAAATGTAAAGCACTTTGAGTGCCAAGAAAGGCGCAATATGTAACGAATAATTATAATTATAACCGTTATGACTTGTTTCTCAACACTTTATGACTTTGTAATGTTACATTGTTTAATGTGGCACTAAAAGGCTGTCACACTTATTATAATGTCCTTATAACTGGATGGGCTCTATTGTGTTGGAGGAATTTCAGATTTTTGAAAGCTCACAGTACTTTGAATTTGAAGTACTTTTTATCTCCAAGGATTTTTCAAGATATGGCCTCTTTGGAACTAGTCTTTGCATGCTTTTCTATGCTTAACACACATTAAAGGTCTTTCAGAAAGCATTTGTTAAACTCTCAAGGTGAGGACAGTTGTCTGTCAGTACAGGCGTGACCTTCTGCCTTAGCGTACGTCAGTATAACAACAGGCTTTCATGCACCCAAAGATCTCACTTCAAAACGACATGATAAACATTGCCTTTGCAAACAAAATGTTTTGTTACAAGGAAGTTGCTTAAATCTACAACCATGCAACAAGAAATCTATCTCTTCAAGAGAAAGCAAAAAGTTGAGCAAGCAGAAACATCTCAACCGCTGAATCATGACATGAGAATAAAGTCCCTGAGTATGCAGGGATGGCAAACATCCATTTGGACACAAACCCACCTTGGTCTCAGATCAGTATCGTTCCCTTGGCAACACTTCCTAGCACTCTTTTGTGGCTCACACTCACATGACTACTTTTCTGTGTGCAGGCATTCTTTCCAGGAACCCGAAAACAGTTATTCTTTTCACACTCCACTTGAGACATTGTCTCATCCCACGTGCACAGTCAAACACTCTCAGATGCCAGTGACAGCATTGGGTTGCTGTCAGTCACTGTGACAGAAACACACACTCAAACACATCAACAGTGAGGGGTGATAATAACACACCTGGAGAGCTGTATCAATCATTTCTTCATTTTATCTCACAACAAAAAGGAACCACTTCCAGGACAGAACAATATGTTCCACAGGATGCTTGCCACTAAAGACAATAATATACCTCCGCCCATGACATGACCCACATGGAACCTGACGCCAACACATTCCCAAAGGGTACAACAAATGCTTTTCATTCACAATATTCAATTAATTTTTTTCCCTCATAATAATTAGATTAAGAATTTGTAATAAAAGTTGTTGACATACAAATGCCTTCAAATGGATTTGGATACTTAAGCCACACCCACAAAAAATACATGCTGTTACATTACATATCATGAATAACATTTTAAGCAAAACATTTCACAAAAAGATGTTTGTTCAGTTTGAAAGGTAGTGTCCACCTGTGGTTACTCTGCTAAGACACCTACTGTATGAGAACTTGAGGAGAACAGACTTCATACATATAAAAATGACCTTGAGGTCAGTTGGTGAAAGGTCAAAAGAAAAGTAAAGTCAGTTCTGAGAAAAACTCTTGCATTGTAGGTGTTGCTTGGTTTGATTTTTTTACTTTTCAAATGCATTGAAATTCAATGGATTCAACTAAAGTGGGGCACTTTTTTGGAAATTGGGCTAAAAGTGGTCTATTTTACCTGAATTCATACTACATTTCTAAGTGCGTAACTGTGTTCAGATACCTTTTGTGATTTTAAAAAGCTAAACTTGAATGTCTTAGGCTATTTTGATGATGCCCTTTTCCGTCTGTATAGGTCAAAATCTCACCTGTGCCGTCAGGTGTGGAGCGGACGAAGGTGGGGAGCATCTTGACAGCTGCAGTTGGGTTAGTGTCTCTGCCCAGTCCTTTATCCATCTCCCTTCTGAACCGCTTGGAGACATCCATCAGGTTCTCATCAGACAGTCGCATGTGATACAGGTACTTATCCACCTGAGAAAACCAAATGAAGGGTGAAAATTCACTACATTTTCCTATTTTCTTTTTTATATAGGTCTAATTAATAAAGAAATGTACTTCAACTGAACAACACCGATTTACTATTTGGTTTACTCATTATCACAGCCTTTTTATTAGTAAAGTTTTTGACAAAAATCACTAATACATATTCTCATACAAATGTACAACATGGCATGGGGTATGGTCATAATGGCAAACTACCATACTACTCATAATAACTTTGCAACATTACATTTAAAGTCTCCACAAATTTTCTGCAAGCATGGAATAAGACTAACCAGGGTTCTCACAAAATGGGTAAGAATTTTATTTTAAATGATTTCATAAAGCACTCACAAAAAGGCATGAAATATTTTAGGTATACATACTCACTGAACTGGAAATTATTCTAGGTAAACGCAAAAAAAACCTGAAACTTTTGACTGAAAATTTTCCCTTGGCCGAACCCCATTCCACAGCCTGTCACACACCCAGTTTAAGAGCAGATTTTCTTTTTGTAATTAGGAGTATAGTGAGTACATGCTTTACCTTCACTTCATTTGCATTTAAAGAAGGGCCATTTTGAACTGCGTTTCTATTATTTACACATTTACACATGTTTTCAATCTAATGCTTTTGCAAGACTTGACTCTTTGTGATGTAGTCATACAAATAATTAACCATTTGCATAACAAGTTTTCATTTCTCAAATAATAAAAGCCAACAGAGCTTTTGCTGAAAAGTGAGCTAATATCACAAACTATGCATGAGCGTATTTTCCAGGCCTGGATATCGCAACTTTAAAGGAGCCTTATGTAAGATTGTGGCCAAAACTGGTACTGCAATCACTTTCAAATTACTGTAGAGCGGTGTATATATATCCTGCAATATCCTGGCCGGACTACTGTTGTCAGTGATATAAGTATTTGAAATGAACATGATTTCTTAATGTCTAGTGACATATCAGGGCCATTTTATGATTAATTGAAATACATTTCTTACATACAGCTCCTTTAAATTTCACTTATTTATTAATTTTTCACTGAATAACCAAATTACTATGTTTGCCAAATGTTTATATGCAGTAGGCACATCCCTTCTGGCAATAGCTGTAGGCATAAAATGTGAAAGACAGATTTGACTTTATAAAATCTGAGCTAAAATACAACAGTATAAAATAGCACATTCAGCCTTACTGATTACATTTCGAACACAGAGTAACGTTCTGTTCAAAATGTAATCAGTAAGGCTGAACGTGCTATTTTATGCTGTTGAATTTGAGCTTTTAGCTTTTGATTTTATAAAATCGAAAGTCTGTCTGATTGTGTGCCTATGGTTCCGGTCAGAATGGAATTACATCCTGCATTATATATAAATATTTGTAGGCCTATATAAATGAAGGCTGCTCTGGGCCACTATCTGACACTGGCAATCACAGAGACCTGCTTTTCTTTGAAGGCCAATAGTAACTTGAGGCCATCCGTTTATTCTTACAGTCCTGATACCAGCTGAAGAATATTTTACAAGAAAGGGAAGCTGGAATGTCCCGTACTAGCTTTCACTCAAAGGTCAGATGTTGACTTCATAAGAGAATCTCTTAAAAGCAGTTATATAAAGATGAAGAAAGAAAGAGTCTCTTTAGGCAACATCCTTCCAGATTGTAAAAGAATTGCAGCTCTCTCTCTGAGGTCTGCAGTGTTATATTTAATGACTGACAATGGAACAAGTGTTGTTCGCAATTCTAGCTCAATAATGGTTCGATTCGCTGTGATGAATTCACCCTGATGAATAGCATAAACAGAGCACTGTACTGAGGCGCAATTCATACAGATACCTATAAAAG
Organism: Leuciscus leuciscus; assembly: GCF_965113295.1. Lineage (NCBI taxonomy): Eukaryota > Metazoa > Chordata > Actinopteri > Cypriniformes > Leuciscidae > Leuciscus > Leuciscus leuciscus. The sequence goes on from NC_138729.1 coordinate 44,851,808, forward strand.
CATATGCATTCACAATCACACATATCCACCTCAGCAGGAGAAATGGCCTGTCTTGGTAAATACTTAGAACTTATGTAAGATGTGAAACTCATATGGCTGTTTCTATAATATGACATTTGACATCACAGGGGGACAGAATCATTCACACAGCTGCCCACGATAAGACATATGGTGCCAAGATCACATGGGAAACATATCAACCTGTCGCCTAATACACAGGGTTCAACAGGGCTTAAGAGCATGAATATAAAAAATATAGGCTATTTCTTATTGATTATTTGAAAGAACAACACAATTTAAAAAACTGTATGTGAAAATGTATTAAAAAAGAAGCTTATTTTGATTAAAAATCATGTATAAAAGGCAAATAGGACTCCGAAGGCACTGATACAGTGCAGACTACTGTATAAAGTCACACACACATGCAGTACAATCTGCATTATGGAGTCAAACTTGTCTAAGTCCAGGCTGGTCTCAAGGTCCTGTCCAGGACATACTGGATGTAACAGTACACAGTGCTATGATAAACAAGTTTATAATTATCGCGTCAAGACAGAGATAGATGCGATTATATTCTGGTTTAAACTTCAAGTGCAAACACAGTTTTGCAGTTGTTACATTTGATTCATTTCTGTGAATCAACTCAAAATGTCTGCTTAAAAAGAAACTTCAATTTAAAAAGAAAAAGAAAAAAATCTATTTAAAACTCTGATTCAATGATTCATTTCAATGACACTGAAATGTGAAAGTGTTTATGAACACTGACTGTTCAATAGGCCTACAATAATGTTGAAAGGGTAATTATTTCAATGAGTGTCTTGACCTGGGGGGACCTTCTATTTGGGGCTAAACCGAACACCTTTCCAATTACATGCCAATTTCAACACCACCAATTTCACCTGCTTTTGACTCCATCGCATGCGAGGACACTTTAATGAGGTTCAGAATGTATTGTCAATACAAAAGAAAAGAGAACTCTTAGGAGGCCAGAAACTGATCATTTGCACAAGACATTTCCGAACTCTTGAATGCAAGACAAGTGAGTGATAACATGAGGATATGAAAAAGGTCAGAGTGCGTGCCGTGCATTGAATGATCTAAATAGGAATCTGAATCCCAGTGAAGTTTTTACTGCCTTCATGTACAGACAGCTCCACAAATACAACAAAGACAAGATGTTGCAACATAAATCAGAAGAGCTTAAATCACATTTGCTTATACAAGTTCTTTTAAATCTCAATGTTAGACAGGGCTCTTATTCACATTACTCCCACACTGGCCTCAAACAGCATTTTGAAACTGTGAGTTTCATTTCATTAAACCTTTTGTCAACTTAACTTTACTTTTCCTAGCCAATATTGAATGACTTTTATCAAACAGTCACATGGGTTTTTTTTTTTTCTTTATGAAATTATAATTGTAATAGGATGAATCAGGGTAATTTTGGACATTTCGTAATCTGGAACACCCAAGCACTGATGTGTACATTTCTTGCTCCACCACAAGAAAAAAGTTTTGTTTTTTTTACAATGACCGTGTCCCAGCCTTCATAATGGGAAGTATTGTTGTTCATCTGTACGGACCAGGCACCATGGTTCGAAACGCACGTGATTCTCATATTAATTGCAAACTTTAACCATCATAGAGCGAAAGTTTATCATTTTGCATGTCAGATTAAAAAGCAAAGTTGAACGAAAGTCACAAAAATTGCGGTATACTTATTAATTCAGAGTGTCTGGAGAGCATCTGTCATCAATGTATGAGCTTTTCTCTGCATTATTCATAGGAATTAACTCTTTTAATCAAATGAATGCGCCATATGAGATCACATTACAGAAGATAATTCAAATGTCAACAAAAAACAGTTTTGGCACTGTTCGTTCAAATCTGCCTGTTCAGCTTTGTGTTGTTGTCCTTCAGACAGTCCTTAACGAAACTCGCAATGCGGATCATAGTTCATAACTGGAACAGAGAAAGCATGTTTCAAGTTTTCATAGACATATTTCATTCCTAGTGCTCCAAACATGAACCAGCACTGTGTATGCGCACATAGACATATTTCATCATGTCTTCTTCAAATTAAATATATGATATGTTCAAATAAGGATACTGATACGGTACATCTGATTATGAATGCGATGACACGTTGAATTACTGATCTGATACACAGAAGACAATAACGTAGACCGAAAATTCAAAGAAGGATGGACACAAAAGTAACTAAGTCTAGAGTTAAACTGATGTGTGTTATTTGTTCAGAGATTGCATTTAAGCACTGCATTGAAAATATTATAATTTTTCATATAGACCAATAACTCTGGAAAGATATAATGCTGATTTGATGATATTTCTAAGAATAATTTATCATAACATATTTGATTTATTCATGATAGATGTTAGTAGTAGTCTCTACTAATAAGATTTTTGTGAGCTTGCCACATATTAAAATATGTTTAAGAGATAGCCTACTCTACTCTGGCATGAGGAACATGGCACTGGTTCTTAGTTTGGTATTAAGAATTTGTGTTTGATTCTGGAATGTTCTGTTCGGCATTGTGTGTGTAATCAGATCCCAGTGACAGTAGAAAATAAAAATGCAGCTTTTAACCAGGGTATATTAATTTCATACAGTTTGTTGTTTGTACAATGATCCCATTCATTTGGCCATTTGTTGATAACGTAGGCTATAACACACTGAGGGTAATAGCTGACTTGTCAGACAACTATTCATCCAGTGCAGTTTCATTCACACTAGTTAACCAAACAAAGGTGAGTCAGTTCAGTAAAAGAATGCCTTGTTTGATAGCAAACACTACGTATATAAAAAAAAGGGCTGTCGACTGTAATCTGCTAATGTGTGAACAAACACAAATTAAGCTTTGGCGTAGGCCTATATCACAATGAATATGAAGGCATGTATAGGAGTGCATGAAATATAAACATCTTGTCAATTCCTGAGTTGCTCTGAAGGAGGACATCACATCAAATTCATCCAAAATCACAGTTCTTCTTTTTTTTTTAAGTGTGACAACAATGTACTTGTCAGAGGTCACAGAAGACACTGCATGCTTTTGTCATAATGGAATTTACTGAAGTCGCGCGCCCAGGAGGTGACACACGTGACTAGCAGGGCGCTAGTGTCTCAGGTTACCAGAGCAACACTCGCTCAGTTAAAGGTACGTCGTGGCAGGAAGCGCCACAAAAACTCGCCCAGCTAGTTTATCCAATATCATTTTTGCCTTTATTATCATTGTTTTTATAGACCATTATTTCAAACTGGCAGCGATACGGTTATGTTATATACAAAAAAATGTAGCCTATATTATGGACACGAATATCATCTAATGTTATTATTGGTATGGAGCAGCTCCCAACTCCCAAACTACGTAACGTTACTCTTCATACTTCAGAAATGCGGAAACTGACGTTTTGCTACTGACGCACGGAACTCATGGAAATACTCGATGTGGGGGAAATTTATAAAAGGAAATCAATATAGGCCTAACGGAATATTCAATAAACTACAGGATCTCAAAGCCTGTTATAAGTAGGATCGTGATATTATCTTGTGCCAAGTGATGTAAAGCTGACCTCGCTGTCACACACACGTGTAGTAGATGCGAAAGGATGTGAACGACTTACATTAAAAACCAACTAACAAACAAACGAACATTGTAACTGACCGATAATGATCTTCACTCATCGATCGGCCTGATTAAGTCAATATAACGTTACATGTGAGATGTCGATTTAGCGCAAGCCGGCTACAGTAGTAGGCTACTTACTTTCTGGACGTGGTCATGATGAAGCTCAGTGAAGTAGTATGCCAGTAAATGAGAGGCGATCATCGTCTTCTGTCAGCTTGGGGTGTCTTAAACTTCTTAAGTGTGTTGGATGTGATCTGAACTGATTGTAAGTCACTTTGAGTGCGAGCTCATGTTCTTCAAGTTTCTCAAACTCTTTCTTGGACTTGCGCTATCCGGTACGATGATGATGATGCAGAGTGATGTCACTATTAATTCCACCCACTTCACACTAGTAATTTGAGTAGTTTTACGTCACTGAAATTCTTGCTGCTGATTGGCCGCAAAGAAGGCGTGTCAAACTTTACAGACTCTGGGACACCCCCACCCAGACTCTCAACCAAGCCCAGCATAATTTATGATATAATAAAATGATTAAATATATATATATTTAATCCAATTTTATGTAGGCTAACATATGACTTCATTTTTTAGCAGTTTGATCAAGTCATGCATAAAAAAAGACATGATAAAAATGGCAATTTACTTTAATTCAAGATCATTTGTCAGTGAAAGCTCTGGTTAAACAGCATAATGGGATGATGTTTTTATGTATTTAAGAATAAAGGAGTCTAGGTTGCAGCAAGAGTAAGTGCTCTTCATCTGAATTAGTTCATTTTGTCAGTATGACACAATAGAACTAGATGTGCAACTTGGCACGTCTCCTTGTATGACATACACAGCAATAGTTTCATTATGACTTCTTTATTAAAAACAGTCTCTTGACTTCAAACTTTGCATTTGTCCCCCTACACATTTGGGAGTCTAAAAGATGTTTTCCATATAGCTCAGACGTGATATGAACTAGAGAGAGTTCAGAAGGTCAGAAATCACTGAAAATGTGTTTAAAAAAACATGTGACCATCTTTTACAGTCTAAAAAACAGTAATGGTATTTGTTGGCAGATTCTAATTAGAATATTTGTAATTGCATATACGTTGACAACACTATGTCACTGTAGTATATAATATGAGTTAAAAAAAATTAAAAGCAACAAGAGTGTTGTACAAAAGAAATTCGTTTTTCAAGTGACTAGTGTTGTTAGTACTCCTCCTTTCACTGAAGCTCACTTTTGAAAAACCTGCAACACCACTTTGCCTACTTATTTGGGTTAGTACGATTATGAATTCACAGAATGTCTTTGGAGAGAGCTGGTCCCCTGTTATCAGATAAGCATGAATTGAGTTCCTAACATCCTACAGGCACATTAATGTAAGACAGCAGCTGATCAGATTCCAGACCCACAATTGTGCCTCAGTTGTTCTCAAAATCATTATCGTGAGGGCAACTACAGTCTCTTGCATGAGCAAGCTGTAAACTGGGGTAAAGGTATCTTTACTTGCTGAAACAAATGCAACATATTAAAGTCTTCTGTGATGAATGTTTTCATAACACTTCTTGTTTTTTCTTGTTTACATACATATATATATATATATATAAAGTAAAAGATAATAACAGCCAAAAACAGAAAAGAAAAATCTATTTGATGTCTTTCACAATTGTATCCAAGGCATTGGAAAGTATGATATTAGGCCATTGTAGTTGTGAATTATGGAGATAAATACAGACTGAGTTAGAGACATGGTTTGCTTCTTTTTTATTTCATTTTATGTTCAAAAGAAGTGTGATTAGAGTTCTTTGTTATGGGGGAAAACAGCAAATAATACACTGAATCAAATCTTTTACAGAATGGTTCAGACTGATGTATGACCGATGTATGTTGTATGATGTAAGACCGATAAGAACAGGACAACTTTATCCTCTCTCAATCTGGTGATTCCGTGATGCGTCATTAGGTTATCAATTCATAAAAGTTAGTTGTGGTTTTATGATTTAACAAGGAAGTAATGAAGATGAACAGGATGTTTACATTGGATAATTTTCAGACATCACCACACTAAGATGTTTAGTTATTTATTATTGAATTTTGCCAGGAATATTTTATGGATTATGTTTAATCCACGTTTTTATACATCTTCTCTCTGAAAAAGGATATTGTTTTAAAAAGCATACGATTAAGTAATGCAGACAAATGACTCACCAGTATGATGCATTTCCACTTAACTGGATCATAAAGGATGATTTCTTACAAAAGAAAGGTGATAGACAGTATGTGTTCAGTACAATGCCACTTGCTCAGACTGAAGGCTATAATGAGCGTATTTGTGTAAGTGTGTAATTATTTTCAGTGAATATGTTTATGACCAGTGACAATTATGTTGTACAGTTTCACTGAGTCAAGAAGTGGGGATGGATCTGAAGTAGGCTAGTATTTACTGAAAGGGAAGAAAAGCAACAACAAAATAATATGAATGATGATGCAATGTTTATGCAAATGCAATCTGCTGCAGTGCATTCATGCTTGTGTACAAAAACGTTACTTGACAGACATGAACAGCTTATCCACTGTTGTTGCTGTTGTTTAATGAAAATTGAAACACTGATGTTGAAAGTTTGAAACAAAGGAGAAGCTAAAATGAGTAAGACGGGAAGTTCAAGTGAAGTTTATAGGCTACAGTTCTTGTGACAACTTAACTTCCCCACGAAAAATTACCAGGATATCAACATTACTGCCAGCAGAGTAAGAACTTTACGTTCAATCACATGAATTCAGGATTCAGGGTAAAATGACTTTTCATGCAGATTCAATAGATATGACCCCTGCACTGCCATCTAGCGGTGAAGCCTGAAAAGCACCTAATCTACATCGGTCAGAGTGGAGTTTGTCGCACAGGTGATATCAGTTAGAATTAGATTTTTAATGAGTCATTTGACCAACTTCTAGACCAATAGATTCTACACTAGCCTATGATCAATTACAATAATTTTTTCTTTCCAAACATATAATTTGCTTTACCTGTGTTATTTTAGACTATAGGCCTGCTGAGCAATTTTCTCATTTAGTATTTTAAAGAAAATACACGAATGTCAGGTGAAATGACCGGCAAGAAGTTCAGGTCCATAGTGGGTCTCATGAAAGTCCCAGAGCGCGAGCTTATGGGCGATATTTTGTTGTGCGAGAGCGATGAACCTTCACTTCCCGTTCACGTGAATATTGGTAAATTTGTCCGTTTGGAAGACGGCCAGTACCTCGATACGGAGGACCGAGATAAAGCTGTTAAGAGACGACAGCTTGCAAACGCAAAGGAGAGACTGCGGGTGAGTGTTTGCAAAGTTCACGACAGCAAGCATAATTTTGTTTCCAGCATTTGTACATTGCTGCCCTCTTTGGGCGAGTGAAGCGCTGCAGATTTACATTAGTTCATTAGTTCACGGTGCTGTTTTACTTGATGCCAGGCATTCTGTGATGGAAACTTTACGTTTCTCGAATAAATCGACAGACTTGCAAAAAGTAATGGTAAAAATAAATGTTTTGCCCTTTTTGCATAATGTTTCCATTTACAGCTTGACTGAAAAATAAGCTACTGGTCAAAAATATTCCTTCACAACAAGTCTCATTTCATAAATGCTCTTCGCTGACTCTCTTTCCATGGTAATGATGGCTCCAAGTACACTATAACTTTTGATAAAACTTTAGGGTGCAAGGCAAGCACAACTAAAATAGCCTACTTGGAATTTGTGTAAAAAGGGCTGAATGGTTTTTACAATAAATATTGTAGTGTTTTTATTTTATCCTTTGTGATGGATTGTCGTCTTTTTAAGACTAGTCTTTCCTGGTGCAGTAAAATCATCTTAGGAGCAAGTTTCCAGTTTTAATATTTAGTAAACCATAACAAAAGAGAAAGACAAAATCCATTTGTTTCTATCAAAATGCACGTGCTAACCATGCAGACTTCTTTCAATCCTTTTGTTAACCTCGTTGTTGTTTTTTTTGTTGTTTTTTTATGGCTTTACAGAAAGATTGCAGTTCTTTTTTCTTTCTTTTTTAAGATCTCTAATTGACTTGCTGAAAGATTTGCCATTCAAAATCTCAGGGCCATTGATGGTGTAATAAAGGCCTTCCTGCTTCAGCTGGAACACTGTTCTCCTGCTTCTTTGGCATTTCAGAAAATGCATTTTTATTTTAATAACTTCAGCTTTGACAGAAATAAATGTTCAAATGGCAGGTCTTAAAGTTCCCCTGGTGAAAATCAAGCGTTTAATGTTGTCTATGTCTATGTGGTGTTTTTAATACAAACCATGTACAAATTCATAAATCAACACCATTGCTGAATATTTTCTCCTTAAAACTGCAGTGAACCAAAGACGGTCTCAAAAACATGGTTTGAAATCGCTGGTGTTTCTGACGTCACAAACTATCTTGTGTGAGTGGGTGGAGGTGGGGTTAATTAGCATTTTCATAGAACCACATATACTAAATGAGGCAAGGGTGTAGAGTTACATTCACGCTATTTCAAGGCATGAATTTTATATATATATATATATATATATATATATATATATATATATATGACATTTTGGTAATCAAAGATGTTGTTGTTGTTTTTTTTAAGGGATAAAATTACAGGGGGACTTTAAGACTAATGACCATGGACTTTTTAAGCTGTAATGCATAATTTTTTCCTTTGTTAAGCCTGCTCTCAGGACTCCAAATTGGAATTATGGAAATTTTCTAAAATCTATAGCCTAATTAGAGAGACTAGCTGACTTTCTCAGAGTTGATCTAATGCATTGTGACACATTCAATTTAATTAGTCCATGATGGTCGTTCACTATGATGCTGGGCTACAGTAAAGCATTTCTGTGTTTTCAAGTCATTATATTTTGTAAAAGAAGTATGTAGTAGATCGGGTTTGGGATGGGACTCATGGGAGGGTGAGTAAATTATGTAATTTTCTCTATTGGGTAACTTCCTTTAAAAACCAAAATACTGGTCTTGATCTACCCTATATTGTATTCATCAGGGCTGCGTTTCCCAAAAGCATCGTGAGACCAGTTTGTTCCTCAGCTCCATTTTTGTGTTATTTATTTGGTTCCCGTCAAAGATGTTGTGAAATGTTGCCTGTTAATGGTGTCATCTGCTGCTCCACTCAGGTGAGGAGCCTGAACAGCATGTTCTCGTACCTTCGCCGTATTGTGCCAGTGATGCCGCGAGATCGAAAGCCCAGTAAAGTGGACATGCTGAAGGCTGCAACGGAGTACATCCGGCTCCTCTCAGCGGTCCTCAATCACACCTCTGCCACTGTGAGTCAAGCCCCACACCATTCCCTTTTGTCCTAGAAGATATTACAAGACCATTCGTGTGTGTGTGTGTGGCAGGGAAATGGGAATGCAAATGTTTTCCTGGACACTGGAATCAACTACTCAAGCATGGAGAGTGACTCTTCTGATCTCTGGAGAATGGAGGATGTGAGTTCACTGACGAAATGTTCTAGAAGTGTGTAAAATGTGTTTTAAGTAAATGCTTTCAATCAGATGTCACACTAACATTCAAAAGTTTGGATGTTTTTGTTCCCCCTTTCTCTCTTGGCCACCAAGTATGTGTATGTTGGATCAAAAATACAGTAAATCTGTAATATTCAGTGTTGGAGTAGCTAACTGCAAGTAGTAACGCTACTAAACTACATTTTCAGTAGCTTGACTGGCGCTAAATTGCTTTTAAAGCAGTGTAGCTTTTCCAGTGAGCTAGTTATGAATATGCAAGCCAAAGATTAAAAACGCTGTCTGGGCATTTACAGGTGAATCATAGCCTTTTAAAATGAATTGTCCTGCTTTATTGCACTATATCAAATGTCTGTCTGATTTTATGATGACCTAAATCTGTTTAATCTGTCCCGCCACCGTTTTATAACGACGTTGTGTTTTGCACCATTGCTTTGTCAAAGCATCTGTCAATCATAAAAGAATCGTTCTTCATTAACAATTATTCAGTTGTTTGTAATATACAATGTCACTGTAAAAAAAAAAAAAAAAAAAAAAAAAAAAAATCTAAGTAGTTTTACTTTTTCAAAAGAGTAGCTTGACTATCTCAACTACTTTTGTAGCTTGTCAAACTACAGTTTCAGAGTAGCTTCCCCAACACTGGTAATATTGTAAAATAAAATGTTATTAGTTTTCTAGTTGAATATATTGGAGAAGAAAGTTGTATTCCTATGATGTCAAAGCTTTATTTTAAGCAAAATTAATCCAGTCTTCAGTCTCATGATCCTTCAGAAATCATTCTAATATGCAGATTTGCTGCTCAAGAAACATTTATTATTTCCTCTTCCTTTTTTCCTCTGAAATCTCTCTGCATGCTATCGCTGTATGGTTCACCTCGATCTCCTCCTCCTCAGGCTCTGGAGTTGAATCCCTTTCTATCTGAGGACGTGAGCTTGGCTGCCCCAGTGGTCACCATGGCGACAGGAGCGGACGATGACATTGATCTCAACAACATGACAGTACAGTGTGTCGTACCAATGTACATTGTTCAGGTCGGCTCAGAACAATCGGTGGTAACGAGTACACTCTCGTCTTAGTGCCTTCTTTTGGTGCTTTGAATCACTCACATTTTTCTATATGTGACATCAAGATCTTCACTTCATGCTATTTGTGCCCTTTATCACTAATATTACTAAAATATTTGAAATGTCAGCCAAGATGAGTTGGATGGTTGACTGATGCTGAGCTCTCATGAGACTTTATTTTGTTGGATTATTTATTTTTTCATAAATGTGAACTCCATTAATTATGGGAGGAAAATCTCTATAAAGTTTATTTTGAGTCTTTTCTGCTGCTTTATGGTTTACAAACATGAATAAATTGTAAATGCTAATTAATGCGTTTTAATCATTATTACAATTTTTCAACATCAAGGTTAAAAAGCCATGTGTCAAAGACTAATGAGGTTCAATATTGTCTTAGAAAATGTCTTTGCATGTTGAATTTATATAGCTAAAAAACATTTCTGCGAAAAGCTGTAAAAATCAAGTCTACGCACTTTAGTTAGAAGCCCAAGAGCTCTCTCTCTCTCTCTCTCTCTCTCTCTCTCTCTCTCTCTCTCTCTCTCTCTCTCTCTCTCTCTCTCTCTCTCTCTCTCTCTCTCTCTCTCTCTCTCTCTCTCTCTCTCTCTCTCTCTCTCTCTCTCTCTCTCTCTCTCTCTCTCTCTCTCTCTCTCTCTCTCTCTCTCTCTCTCTCTCTCTCTCTCTCTCTCTCTCTCTCGTGTTTTTTTTTTTTACTTACAATTATGCATAATTACACATCTATTGAATCATCTAAGCTTTATGCAGAACGTCACATGAACAAACATGAAACGGGTCTCATTGCATCCGTACAGTACAAACTGATAGCGATCGGCTAACCTAGCTAGTTATTTTTATTTGATTTAAAATCCCCCTGTAGTCAGTTTTATCCCTTAAAACTAATCTTTTATCACAATTACATATTTAAACGCTTTTTTCTTGAAGAAAAATTCTTAATGCTTTAAAAAGCTGTATATAAACCTACTCCCTTGCCTCATTTAGTATATGCAGTTCGATGAATATGCAAATTAGTATGGGATGAATATAGTATCAAAATGATTAACACGTGCAAGCACTATAATGCATGAACTTGATAAATGTTGCAGATATCTTTTACTATCTACAACCAAATGCCAAATTCACAAATGTGCGTCATTTAAACTAATAAGCTACAATACAACTTGTGTGTGCAAATTCCAGAAATGCATGAATGTGCAGCATTTTGTACAAATAGAGACATAGTTGTTAATACAAAACCACGATTTTGTATTAATGTAGGTCAGAATATGTGCATGCAACAAGTAAGATGTGCATTTGTGGATCAGGTGACTCGCGTGCATTCATTGACTCTTTCTGAGTCAATCCCTTCCAACCACACAACTTTGCGATGCTGTTTGCGAATGTTCGTTGGAACGATGGTTTCGGGAAACACGGACTCGTTGAACTATGCTGATAACGACGGAACTTGCCATAGTTGGGGGAAATGCACCCCAGGACAGTCATATCCAGTCAGACCGACCTTGGTCAAGTGGGGTGCACTAGAATTAGATGCCATTGCAGGCATTCTCCTGTTGTCAACTTTGTAACTTAATTACAAGACATTAAACAATGGAGATAAAGCATTTTTGTTGTCTTTTAATACATTTAATTAGTATTGCACACTGTGAACCAATCCAGTGGTGTTTTGATACGGCATTGTAGAAACAATTAGCCCTACATCCCTTTTTCTCTGCTTTTCTACAGGACATGAGGCAGTGGAAAGCTGGTACAGTGAAATTAGGACTACAACTTTAGTAGGCCGGGATTCTGCTCCAAAACAGGTGAGTCTGTCTGTAAACACTCTAGGTTGTTAAATTGGCTCTAGTCTCTTTTACAACACTGACTCCTGGTGGTTTCTCCAGGTCACCCCACACAGGTCGTGTGGAAGGACACAAAGGAGTTGGGAGTTGGACTGGCCACTGACGGGAACACAACTTTTGTGGTGGGTCAGTACCTCCCAGCAGGAAACATCAGCAATGCTGGATATTTTGAAAGAAATGTCCTAGCGGCAGGTTCCAAACTCGACTTCAAATCCACCCCATCTGGGGAGTCTGATATACATGTGCAGGGATATAATACTGAATATATTTTGTATGATTATTGTATAAAGTAGATGTAGATTGAAAGTATGACTATTTATTTTATATATATATATATATATATATATGTATATATATATATATATATATGTATATCTATGTAATTATATTTATTGTGTAATTATAAATAATATATAAATTAAAATATAATATATATTTAATATATATTCAATATAATTTAATTATATTTATTTGAACTCTTATTGTATAATGTTCACAAAGTTTTAAACATATTTTTTGGTGTTCAGCTGACAGAGTTGGACAAGCACTGCTGCTCTCAGCATCAAGTCAAACCATGAGAGTCCATGCACCATGTAAGAGTCAGTCTCCACAGAGCAGCAGCTCAGAAGGTAAGCAATGAGGACATGAATACCTTAAGAAACTATGGAGGACTATTTTTTTTTTGCCACATAAGAACATAATGCATACTTTGATGAATCAGTTCATTCAAAATTATGGAATTATGGAAATTATGAGATTATTAATCTCATTAATCTCTTTATCTCATAATTTCAATTTGTCACAATTTTGATTTAGTATGTCCTAATAAAGTTTTTTTTAAAGTTTTTTTATTATGTAGCAGAAATGGACTTCCACAAGAAACAGAATTGTTTTTTTTTATAGTAGGTTTACTATGAGTAAACTATTATAACCCTTTTCTGATCAGCACAGCACACTATTGTTTACTTTAATAAAACAATGCTTATTTTTTTTAAGTGGTTTTGCATCTATTTAAATTCAGCTGAATAAATGCAGCATAAATGCTTCCTTTCATGCCAACATGTACTTACTCAAACTATTAGTTTGAGAAAATCAGCTCCTACAAAGACTGCTTTGTGGAACACTTGCAATTAAACATAATAAAGACACACAGTCAGGTCCATTGTTTTCATTTTGCAGCACTATTTGATGTATAAAGCTGTGCACAAACTTATTTGAAATCATGTAAAAAGTGACGTCAAAAAGACCAAAGCCTTAGTTTCAACTCAAGTCTCTTCAGCTCTTCTCTTCTCTTAACAGCTTTTTCTTTTCCTTTGATAAAGGTGAGATCTTGTCCCAGTTTCGTCAGTCACTGCTTGAAGCTCAAAATGATTACCGGCGGCAACATGGGGCACGGCCTCTCTCGCTGTGCCCCATCCTCAGTAAAGAGGCTCAGGATTGGGCAGCACATCTGATTAGCATTAACGCCCTGAAGAACAGCGGCAAAGATCACGGAGAGTCTTACAAATGGACATCCAACATGGTGCATCCAACAGGTAAAGTGGTTATTCCCGCAAATTGGGTCTCTATATAAAAAACTATAGCACACCAGAATGATAAAGTTAATAAAAAAACTATTAATTTTATATATTATATATATATATATATATATATATATATATATATATATATATATATATATATATATATATATATATATATATATATATATATATAGGAAAAGAGGTTGCTGAATCATGGTAAAAGGAAACTGTAAAGTACAACTTTGCAACTCCTGGCTTTCAGAGTGGAACTGGTAGGTTATTCATTTTGCACTCGTATCAACTGAAGAGGTTAAATGGTTAAAGCTGTAAAATATTATAGCAAATATCGATTCAATATGTATGTTTATGTTATATATATCAGACAATATATATCACAAACCATAAAATAAAAGTTTTTTTTCAGGTGTAAATTTTTTATGTGCACAGGTAACTTCACCCAGATGATCTGGAGGTCTACAGACCAGGTTGGGGTCGGCCTGGCATCAGATGTAAAAGGAAAGTTCATCACTGTGGCCTTTTACAAACCTGCTGGCAACATCACCAACCCTGGTTACTTCCAGGATAATGTCAAACCTGCTGGGAGGTGATCTGCTGAATAAGAAAGATTAAGAAGGTTTATCCATTTTTACTAATGAACAAAAATTATTAAAAAAAATCTGAATGTGGGAATTTATTAAACAAAGTCAGTCAACAGAATATATTGCATGTACAAATACATCAGTTCACAAATGTCAACTGCACCTTTGACAATATGCTTGTTTTAATGGTTCTGATATACATAAATAATTTGCTACGGTGATATCCACTCATTGACTATAATAAGAGATAGAGCCCTATCTTGCACCCAGCGCAATTGACTTTGTACGCCGACGCATGTATCATTCCTATTTTGCACCCGACGCACAGAGGACTTTTCCCTCGACAGATGCGCGTACGTCGGTAAATTAAGGAATGAACTTGCGGTCCCGGGGGCGGTTCAGCGAAAAGAGGAGGCGTGTTCCGGCGCAAACGTTCCCTGGTGCTATTTTGCTGTCCCAGAAAACAATTCCGCCACAGACCAAAAAACTAGTCAGTGGTGCGTTTTCAGTGGCGCATTCAGATGCTATTTTAAGGGCGCATGCTTGGCCCTTAAATATGTGAAGAAATAGGCATAAATCTAGCTTACACATTTACCAAAATTAAATTTTCAAGTAGTGAGTAGTTGTATACTCACTACAAAAAACTAGACTACACCACTGATTCTAACTGCAAAAGAACAAGGATATAAACATATTAATCTATTTATATTGATCCTTGGCCATGAAAATAGTGCATACAGTTGAATGAGGCAACAGATACAGTGTGGGGAGTTTCTAGTACTGCTGCTGTTTCTATAGAGCTGTTTTTGTTGTGCATGGAGGAGGATGTTTTCCAGCTAGGTTATCTTTCCTCCGAGGGATCACCAGCAACAGTAAGGGAATGAAAACAGGATCAAGCCTTGCCAAAATAACCTGTACACTTTGTGTCTGGTACACGAGACTAAAAAATATTTCTATATTTATGTGTCTAGTCAACCTACCAATCACAGCTAGGTAAGCAAGATGATACGCACCTTTGTACGAACAACAGTGTTTCCACAACTCGGCGGTTTGTAGGCTTCCAAGTCATGGACCCGTGTATATATCTATAGTCATGGAACCAGCCATTTGTGAACTGAACGTGGGCTTCCATAGATTTATAATTACGAAACTGAGCCTCGGAATAAGCACTCACACCACAGACTAAATATACAAAAATATCTGGAAATGTCAGAGAAGGTAAATCGTCAGGGTCTCGAGTATATTCTCTTGCAGGCACCTCATACGGATCCATATTTCCGATCAATGACATATTTTCCATGTACCGTTTTCTTGCGCAGTGACGTCGGTTGCCAAGCCCTATACAAAACGGTTTCTGTGTGAAATTTAATTTTGGAACGACTTAAACTAAATGAGATTTACTACAACAAAGCAAAAGGTGCTTTTTTATAAGGTCAAGGAAAAGGAGGATTGAAGAAGGGGAGCAGAACTCTGTCTATTTTTTCGGCTTCGAAAGATATCATGGGAAATTTAATTTAATCCAGCAATTTAATATTAACGATACTGTAACTGATAATTCGAAGAGCATAGCTGTTTTCTGTGCGGACTTCTATAGAAATGTATACAAGTCCAAATATTGCCAATCAACCACTACATTCTTGAACTCTCTTATCGTCACTCCAATCTCTCAAGATTATAGGAAACTCTGCGATGACCCTATAACCTTGCAGGAAATTACTTTTGCAATTGAACATTGTAAAACTAACAAATCTCCTGCATGGTGTTGATGGCCTCTCTGCAGAGTTTTATCAGGCTTTTACACAAGATTTAGCTCCCTTTCTACTTGAAGTAATATTAGAAAGTGTTGGAAAAGGTTCTCTACCTGCTTCGCTAACCCAAGGCTTAATTACGTTAATCCCCAAACCCAAAAAGGATCCACTGTTTATAGATAATTGGCGACCTACTTCATTGCTGAACACTGACTACAAAATGTTTGCCTCAATTTATTGCAAAACGATTAAAAAAAATGGTTTAGACCCTATTATTGATGAAGTCCAATCAGGATTCATGAGAAAAAGACACATCTCAAACAATATTCGGCTTGTCTTAGATATAATTGATTATTTTTATGCCCTGGTGATAGTTTTATCTTTTTCTTGGACTTCTATAAAGCCTTTGACACAGTAGAGCATAACTTTATATTTCAAACTATTGAAAAATTTGGTTTTGGTGTTATCCTCACCCAACTAGCAGATGATATACATTATTTAAAAAAAATGCCAGCCAAGTGCCAATCGCTATCAAAACAATAGAATTATTTTCTGCAGCTTCTGGACTGCTTAAATCTGAAGAAGTGTGAACTTTTTTTCCCTTAAAGAAAGCGACATCTCCCAGATCTGTAGCATATCAATCAAAGATAAGGTCACTTATCTAGGGATTACTATAATGAAAAATGAGGAGGAGAGATGCTCTGTTAACTTTAATTTGATTAGTGATAAGACAAAGAAAAAGCTAAATCAATGGCTGCAGAGGGATTTATCCTTGAAAGGACGAGTATTGCTGACAAAGGCAGAAGGTTTATCCCGTCTTGCAGCTATCCCCTTGTTTGTCAACAAAAAGCTCTGTAATTCCATTGATAATTCACTGTTCAATTTTATTTGGAAAAACAAGACGCATTATGTGAAAAAATCTGTTATTATGAACACCTTTGAACGTGGTGGTCTAAACTTTCTTGATTTTACAACCCTTAATCATACTTTTAAAATAAATTGGATAAAGCATTTTCTAAAAAAATCCCACATCTACATGGAATTTTATACCTAATTATATTTTCTCTAAGGTTGGTGGTCTAGAATTTTTACTTTTATGTGATTTATAAAATAGAAAAAATCCCCTTAATTTCTCCCCACATAGGTGCTTCATCTGGAATAATCGTCTTATTAAATTCAAGAATAAATCCTTATTTTATAAAACTTGGTTCAATAATAACATAATTCTAGTATCCCAACTATTAAATGATAATGGATCATTGCTGAATGATTCTGAATTCCTTCACACTTTTGGCATTTCCAATCACCCCAAGAGAGTTTGCAATTGTTATGGATGCCATCCCATCTGGTATTTTAACTCTCTTAAAAGGGGCTGGAAAACCAGATTGCCTACCAGATTTGGACCCTAAGTTGACCTCAGTTCGTAATATTTGTTTTGCAACCACAACGAGGAATAATAATCGTAACATTCGCTCTTTATTCCAGAGAGATGTCACCAGCACCCCTAATGTTGTTCCCTATGGTCTAACTTTGTTGACAACCTGAATTGGGGGAATATATGGAACCTTCCTTACAAATACCTCCTTACGAATAAAGTAAGAGAAGTCTCTTTCAAAATCATACATGGGTATTATCCTGCTAAGCATTATCTCCTTAGGTTTAAGCTTGACATATGTGTTAACTGTTCTTTATGTGGAATATGTCCAGAAACAATGGTACACCTGTTCTGGCAATCATCACTTCACTACACCATCACTTTCTGGAAAGATCTGTCCCGATACATTACTGTTAAACTTCTTGCTGAAAGATGTACTGTTTGGTTTCCATGATAATAAAAGTAAAAAACAGAAAGAAATATACCTAATTAATCTATTGATCATTTTAGGGAAATATCATATTCACAAAGCCAAATTTAGTAATTCTAAACCTTCTTTTATTGCTTTTGGTAAGGAGATGGAACAGTAGGCTACATCAAATCCATCCATGACTAAAAAAATAAGAAGGCTGCTAAAACCATTCAGTTATGCTCTCTCTTTAATGTATTTATTTGAAACTCCCCCTGGCTCTGCTCTTGTCTCTGTGTATATATATATATATATATATATATATATATATATATATATATATATATATATATATATATATATATATATATATATATAATATTATTTTTTTTGTATTAATGACTCTATTTGTGTGTTCTTACTGCTTGTATCGTAAAGATTTAATAAAGATACAAAAAAAAAAAGGTTTCTGTGTGAAATGTGATCCGCGTTGTAACCACTGGCAACAGATTACAACATCCCTAATCCAATCAAAAGCAGAAGCTCCAACAGAGCGCGTGTTCCTCGACCAATCAAAGGCGGACGGATAATGATTGACGTATCGTTCATCCACCTGTGTTTGAATCGGTTTGAATGCGAGGGTTGGCGTCATATAAAACTGAAAACCGTTCACACTGGGCTTTAATGCAGAGTTTAGACGACGCGCGTTTGGAGAGAGTCCACTACGTTTGTTTTTTAAATAAGAAAGTGCTTTTTCCTTAACGATTCAACATGAGAGAAATTGTTCACCTGCAAACTGGTCAATGTGGAAACCAAATCGGTGCCAAAGTGAGTAAAGAGGGTCGCAGACCGGACGAGAAGCGCCGCGTCCCGTCGCGTCTAGGACAACTCGAGGTATCGCACACCGGACTCGCGCTTTCTCAGTTTATGGCCAGTAATATTGTTATTATTAAGAACATCATGGAATTAAGATAGTGTCTGTACTATGATGTACAATTAAATACAATCGTTGCTAAGTCTGCAGACTGCAGTCTGAACACTTTACCTCAGAGCGTCCGTTAACTGAATGAATTGAAAATATCTCCTGAAAATCCGATAACATCACAAGTTTTCATCCACGCAGCTGATTTCTTTAAATGAAAGTAAAACTAAATGTACATTGCAGCACAGGGTGAAGTCAGTATATACATTAATGACGATTGGAGACAAAAAATGGCGCACATGGCGCGGCAGGATTTTGAACAAGGTCCTGAGCCGTAGCTGGGCGCCGCCGGTGTGTGTACACTCATAGAGAATAATGTGTTCGAATACAGTCCGGTGTGCGGACGAGAAGCGCAGCGCCACGTCTTTAAAATTCGAACACCTTATTCTCTATCACGGTTCTGATCCACTTGTGGAGGTGTAAAGTCAAGGGAGAAGCGCATAGTGAGTCATAAAGTTGCTCCTGCTCCTAGCTCATGGACAGCTCCTACTCATGCTCTCCGTCTCTGCAAGATTCGGAAGGGAATGATTCAGATTTCTCTTGGCACAGCTACTAGAAGACTGTCAGACAGGTTGCTCACCTCACATCTACGTCATCAAGCTCAGTTTTGAGTCTGCGCGGTATGCCATCAGGAAGTGAGTGCTTCTAATTTGCTTCACCTTTCTCCATTGAAGTCTATGGGGTCGCTGTGTCCAGTTTATATACTGTCTATGGTCAAAAAGCTGGCCGATGCCCATCTTTATGCAAATTAATTCCATTGAACGCGATGCGACTATCCAATAGAAGTAGAGCATATGGAGACTGGGGGGAAGTCTCTCGCAGGTCCTCTGTTTTAGACATCCTAGATCCTACTACAAAAATGCGAGTAGAAAATGGAGGAGAAATTGATTGTGGCGGTTGCAGGTTTCCCGAATTTATACGATCCATCTTTGTTGTCCTATAGGGACAACGAACAACGAAATTCTGCCTGGAGAAGGGTGGCAGAGGTCGTTGGAGTCCCTGGTGGGTTTTATGAGTTTGTACTGTGTTAAATAAAATGTTAATTCAACCGATGAGTTATAATGGTAGCAGACGGCACATGTGCATCTGCAGAAACGAGTTCATAGGCTAGTAGTATTTATGATAGTTGGTAGGTAGAGAGATTTTGATGGACTTTTACAAAAACTAGATGTACCGCATCGCGGTACAAAATATGACCGCCGCTCAGGCCTGCACTGGCTTTCCACAAAAATAAATGACGTGGAGTAATTTGGCTGTATTGCGTGTTTATGTATATACCTAAAAAAAGTAATAGTATGTGCATGTCTGTCTGTGTGTGTGTGTGTGTGTGTGTGTGTGTCTGTGTGTGTGTGTGTGTGTGTGTGTGTGTGTCTGTGCGTGTATGTATGTGGCGAGTGGCCCCCGGGGCCAACGAAATTTTTCCGTAGAAGTCTAGTGGGGCTACATGCCCACCAAATTTCATGTTCCCCGGTGTTTCGGTGTCCCTGGTATCGTTGACGAAAAATTTCCGGGGGCCCCAGCGCAGGGGGGGGAAGTGGCCCCCGGGGACCAAACGAAATTTTTCCGTAAAAGTCTAGTAGACCAACATACCATAAAAATGTCTTCATCCTCGGTGCCACGGTTCAGGTAGTTATTTAGGAAAAACTGCATTTTTTTGGGTTTGGGGGGGCCCAGCGCGGGGGGGGAGTGGCCCCCGGGGACCAAACGAAATTTTTCCGTAGAAGTGTAGTGGGGCTACATGCTCACCAAATTTCATGTTCCCCGGTGCTTCGGTGTCCCTGGTATCGTTGACGAAAAATTTACGGGGGCCCCAGCGCGGGGGGGGGAAGTGGCCCCCGGGGACCAAACGAAATTTTTCCGTAAAAGTCTAGTAGACCAACATACCATAAAAATTTCTTCATCCTCGGTGCCACGGTTCAGGTAGTTTAGAAAAACTGAATTTTTTTGGTTTTGGGGGGGCCCAGCGCGGGGGGGGAGTGGCCCCCGGGGACCAAACAAAATTTTTCCGTAGAAGTCTAGTGGGGCTACATGCCCACCAAATTTCATGTTCCCCGGTGTTTCGGTGTCCCTGGTATCGTTGACGAAAAATTTACGGGGGCCCCAGCGCGGGGGGGGAAGTGGCCTCCGGGGACCAAACGAAATTTTTCCGTAAAAGTCTAGAATACCAACATACCATAAAAATGTCTTCATCCTCGGTGCCACGGTTCAGGTAGTTATTTAGGAAAAACTGCATTTTTTTGGGTTTGGGGGGGCCCAGCGCGGGGGGGGAGTGGCCCCCGGGGACCAAACGAAATTTTTCCTTAGAAGTCTAGTGGGGCTACATGCCCACCAAATTTCATGTTCCCCGGTGTTTCGGTGTCCCTGGTATCGTTGACGAAAAATTTAAGGGGGCCCCAGCGCGGGGGGGGAAGTGGCCCCCGGGGACCAAACAAAATTTTTCCGTAAAAGTCTAGTAGACCAACATACCATAAAAATTTCTTCATCCTCGGTGCCACGGTTCAGGTAGTTATTTAGGAAAAACTGCATTTTTTGGGGTTTGGGGGGGCCCAGCGCGGGGGGGGGGAGTGGCCCCCGGGGACCAAACGAAATTTTTCCTTAGAAGTCTAGTGGGGCTACATGCCCACCAAATTTCATGTTCCCCGGTGCTTCGGTGTCCCTGGTATCGTTGACGAAAAATTCAGTAAGGTGACAAAAAAAAAAAAAAAAAAAAACTTTGACAATCCCTATATGACCGCTTAATAAATGCATAAATACATAACTCATGACAGATCTAACCATTTGAAATGGGCATATCAATATGCAGCTTAAAGCAAAATTAAAATAATAGCTTAATACCAATAATTAGCATTAGATGCACAGACAGATTCATAGCCTGTAATTTTCTCATTCTCTAATAATAGTAAAAATATATGTATGTGTGTCGGTCAAGGTGGAAGAGCTTTAGGGACCAGTACACCAGGGAAAAGAGGAAGGAGAGGGAGAGGAACAGGAGTGGGGCTGGGGCCTCATCTGCTCGGCCATGGAAATATATGGCTGTGATGGGGTTCTTGGCACCCATTCATGAAGGGTAGGCCAACCACCTCCAATCTGCCCCGCCAAGCTACCCCTGCCACACTCCCCCCAGCTGCACCCATCCCTTTGGTTAACTCCCCTCCAGCTTTACCCACCCACCCCGCTATTTTCAACACCCCCAGCTGCACCCAGCCCCCCACCAGCACCTACCCTGTCGGCTGCACCCACCCGCACCTACCCTTACCCCGCCACCTGCACCTACCCCTACCTGGAGGAGGCAGGCCCTTCCACCTCTCATTTCAGGCCGCAGATGAGGAAGAAGAGAGGGACGACCATGTCTGTGTTTGAGCGGGAGCTCTTAAGTACACTCCAGGAGGCTCATAATATGGAGCCGACACCACCTCCTCCTCCTCCTCCTCCTCAAGTAGCTCTGTCTGTAGCTGATGAGGATGAGATTATTTTAATTATTATTATTTTTTTTATTTTTTTTGCCTCTTGCCCGACATTCGTCGAATGACCCTGGCCAAGAGGGCCGAGGTTCAATTTTAAATATATTCCTTTGTGTATGAGGCGGATATGGAGGGAAGGGAGTAATTTTATTTAAAATGTTACTTATGTTCATGTTTGTGTTGGACATTATACATATTTATATTTAATATTTTTAGTTTATTTTGTTCAAAAAGTTCATATTTATATTTAAGTTAATATTTTGTTCAATGAGTTCATATTTATATTTATTATTTTAAGTTTATTTTGTTCAATAAGTTCATATGTTGTTCAATAAGTTTTTATTTTGTTTAATGTAATAAAATTTTGTTCAATAAATAATAAAAAAAATTAAATGGTGTTAATGACTATCGTTCTCATCAGTGTTCATTGTTCTGTAGCGTTTATACTTGCTGTGCACATTTGCTAAGCCGATATAGATGGATAGATTTATTGCAACTGTACAAGTACAATGGAATGTTGTTTGGATGAATCCTGTTGATACCCACATTAAAAAAAAAGATAAACTTCAGAGGTACAACTAATAACTAAACCATAAAATTAACTTTATTTTATTTAGTTAATAAATAACTAAACTAAAATCTGATTCTGATGTTTAGTTAATAACTAAACTAAATCTTTAGTTACCTAGATTTAGTAACTAAATCTACCATTTATTAGTAGATAAATGATTATTTATCTACTAATAAATAACCATTAATAACTAATGGTTAGCTAAAATAACTTTTTTAATAACAACCGTTTTTTTATGAAAAAAAGATAACTGATGATATATGTATTATATATACACAGAATGAAGAGTTTGACAAGGTTGAGTTAGAACAGGTGAGTTGTCACAAAGGGTCAGGGGAGGTGTCTAGTAGTGTAACATCCCTGTGAAGTTTATTTATTGTGGTTGTTCAGGCTAAAAGGGCTCTATGTTTTTCATAACAGTGGGAGTGGGGTGAAAATGCTGTGTGAAGGGCAATAGGGTCTGGCTGCAGACTTACGGGCGAGTGAGTGGAGCTCCACTCAATAGCGGAAATACGTCACCTCCACTGCGCCCGAGTGGATATATAAACGTCACCTGACTGTCTATGAAAATATCGAAGCGTTATACTAAGCTTTTACGTTTTATGACTTTTTAAAATATAATATTATAGTAAAAATTATTTCAGAATTTTCTATTTAAAGCAAAATAACGTACAAATCAACCAATGTAAAATAATGAAGAATAATTTCCAGTTAATTTAATTGTTTTTTAAAAGAAAAAGAAAAAAAATATTTTGACAACACACTTGAACTAAGTACAACCAAAATTGTAACATTAAAGACACATTGCATGCACACACACTTCACTGTTCAAGACCTCCATCGCCCAAAAAGCAGTCCCAGCTACAGTAGCCAGGGTTGTCATCTGAGGAGTAAAACCCCAAAAGCACTCCCCGTTGTCCATTTCCCTGGTAGCCAGACCCACAGTCTTTGTAAAGCTGGCTGCATTGTAGGCGGCTGCATCTAGAGATGGTGTACGGCTTTCTGTAGCTTTGACAGTGTCTCTTTGAAAGTCTTTTCCAATTCACTACACCTGTTCAATATCAAAATGACAATGACAGTCACACAATTCAGACAATAAATGAACAAATCTTTAACTGTCAAAAGTTTCAAGTTAGGGAAATGGAAGAGAGTGAGATCAACCTAGCCTAATTGTTTAGACAAAAAACAAGATGGGGCAACCACACTTGTTGAACTCGCTATCAAGCCATCTGAAGTATGCCTCCTGCTGAAAATGTTGTTAAATGTCTGGCATGTCAGAGCCAGCCTCAGGATTGCAGAGCAGCCGTCTTCTAGAACTACGAAGACAAGGATCCTCTGGAGAATGTCATCGGGCAACTGTAGATATGAAACATGATTTAATATGGAGTCATTTCAAGCCATTTCATCAACATTAAAGTGAATATGAACACATACCTGCAAAATGTCAGTGGCCACTGCACCATCCTGTGAAACCCTTTTAATCTTTGCTGGGAGTGTAGGTACCTTCAAAAAGTAAAACATAGAAAAACAGATCGTTTAAGAAACAGCTGCACATTTATACATGCTACTTTCAATACTTTTTACTGAAATATTACCAAAGTGCTGTGTCTCATTTTCCTAGGGACACGGAAGACAGGCAGAAGACTCCCATCCCCCATCTTCCTGCCTTCCTGTGTAAAATGTGCAAATCTTCGACCATGTCTGTAATTGACATTGACCAAATATATTCATCATGCTTTCCCACTTTGACAGTAGTATCTATTAATGTACTACTTTTCATTTCACAAACCATACCCCTCAATCTCAAGGTTCTCCAGCAAAACCTTGCACCACCAACTCCTCAGATATGGCATGTCAGACTGAAGATAAGAACAGTTGTAATGTAATACACCACAATTAACATTAAACATCTTTGTCAACACCAAGACTGCACTTACGGTGGTGAAATCAAATGCTCCCTCCATAGTTATGTACTAGGTATACTGTAAAGGCAGAAAGGCTGTTATGTTGCCATGTCATTTGTATGAGCATAAATTCACCAAGATTAATAAAAATGGACAATGGATGTTGTGTGGACATCACTAAACATCCTGAAAATGAACTTGGCAACTCACCATAACCATAAATAAGCCACAGTCAATCCCAAAATGTTGTAGGGGTAGCCCCTGTTTGAAGAAAGAACACCCATTATGAAGAATTTAAAATGACTATCAACCTTATACAATGTTCTTGTGCCTTTTCATTGCAAATTATTATTACCTCAACATCCAGGCCTGACTGTTCTTCCCATGGCCCAGCCATGAGCTTTTGTGCAACAGCCCTGATAAAAATCAAGACAGTGTTACGAAGAATACTTGCAATTTAAATACACACAGTACAATTCAGCTGGGGAACACAAACCGTTTCAGAAATGCAGCATACAATTCAAAAATTGGTTGAACATGAAATGCCAACAATGCTTACATCCTCTGAACGTGAGGTACTATATAGTCGAAGGAACGAACGCGACTGACGAGAGCAGTTGTATATAAACGTGGGCAAGTCAGAAGAACACGACTGCCAAAAGTAGTTGCATTAATGTGGGCAAGTCAGGGGAACGTGACTGCCGAAATATATCATCATGTTGTAACCTCAATATGTCTCGGTAGGGCTTGTAGCCAAAGCCTTGTTCCCACTGTGCAAACAGCGAATCGAGGAACAGTATTCCTCTTTTGAGTGGCATCATCACCTATGAGAATAGTCTTGGCAATGAGTTAACCTTTCATGTGTAATATTCCAATAAGTGTTGTAAAAAGGAATCTTCATATGCTTCTTTTCCACATTAACAGTATAGCTTGACAAACTTTCTTTGAAAGCATGCATTACTTTACATATAGCAAAAAATGGTCTTGTGTCCACAGCGGGAATATAAGTGCATCTTTCTCGGTTGAGTCAACCTTAAAAGAAAGCAAGGTATGCTGTTAATTCAAATCAGTTTAATTATTGCTGTCAACTCTCTACAATGCGAGCAAATCACTCGCATATGCAAGTAAATTTCACTCTGGGCGACTATTAGACAATTAAAAATTAAAATTACTTGCCAATGGCTATTCTATTGCCAAGGTGTGTGTAGAGGGTTGGCTGTACAAATGGGTAGCCATGTCGAAGTGATCTGATCTGACGTGTAAGCAGACTGGTGCATAGATATATACACACTAGATGTCGCCTTGTCTACGGCAGTTCATTGGAACGAATGTCTTAAAGGCGACATCTAGTGTATATATCTATGCACCAGTCTGCGTACATGTCAGATCAGATCACTTCGACATGGCTGCGTATAAAAGGTAAAAACGATATAAATACTGTTCGTTTTCTCACACAAACCGCTCGTTTCGTGTCTTAGGCCATCAATGTGTACTTACGATGGGGAATTGTTTAATTTGGACGACGGGGAATTGTTTTAATTTGGACTCTGTGCTTGTGTTTTGAGATAATGACCATAGACCTGCATTATATGACTGTCAGACAAGAACGGTTTGACCTAAAAATATAAAAATTGAAACTACTGCGGAAAAAAAGACACCTACATCTTGGATGCCCTTGAGGTAAGCTAAAACATACCAAAAATTAATTTCAAAGTGAACTATCCCTTTAACATTCCAACAAAGTCTTTCACCCACCATTGAGTCCATTTCCCTGTTTAGACCTAAAGATAACAGGTTATCCTTGGTCAAACATGTAGGGCCATCCTTAATCATAATTTTATTGGCAGGCCTACCCTCATCCAGAACATAGCTGACCTACAAGTAAGACAAATTAAAAGTAGCATTAAATAATAATAATAATAATACAATCAACAATATCAACAAAATCCTTTAATTACTTCAATGGAAGAAGAAGAAGAAATTAAATTCTGTCAAATAAGCTATGCATTTATGTACCAGCTGTTCCTGGAGGGGATGATCTCCTCCAGCTGCCCACATTGTTCTGCAGGGCCTGAGGTTGCTGGTGGCAGTAAGTGTTAAACAATGCTGCCCACAATGGTGTGAAGGGCCAACATCTACAAGAAAAATGAAACAGTTAGTCTTATGAATGCTAATATACATTAATCTCACTGCATTTGATCTGACAGTAGCATTCAACTATTCCCAATATTAAACTCCCTCCCAGTTAGTAGGCATTAGTTATTTCAACTCATATTCATAGTGCTCACTTTGTGTGGGTGCTTCATCAGTGGGTGGTTGTGCAGCTATGCTTTCAGTTGACCTTGGCTCGGCTGGAGTGAGTTGAGATCCTTAAGGTTTTGAGTACAACAACATTTGATGTTATGAACCAATTAAATGACTAGAATATGCATTTCAGTGAAGTTTTTAACTTTTAGACAAAACAATTACGTCACATGGGTCAAGATTAATTACATGACTGACTTTGTATGATCATTAATGTTAAAGCAATTTACTTGTTGCTGAAGATGCCTGAGCCACCACATTTGTGCTTCGTCGTTTTGATGCATCACCTATGACAGCTTGTCCCAAAGTAGACAAGGTGATGGTGTTTAGAAGTTCAAGCCGACATCCAGAGTTTAACTGCCTCTCCAGAAGTGCTCTATTTGTTGAGGTGTTATGACGATGGATAACACTTCTCATAAGAAATGCATGGGTTGATGGAGTCATGTTATTGAAGAAGTAGTTGCTTTTACGCATTTTGGCAAAGAACTGCTCGGCAACTTGGCTATTCAACCACCCTTTCAGCTCAGGGACAAGTTGGATCCTGTGTAGTATGTCCTTTGGATCTGTGGCGTTCTGCTCATGGAAGCGGTCATATAAGACATAGTGCTCAGATGATTCAGTGACCGGATGAGCATTATCCTCCCCACAGTGCACACTTTCATGTAGCCATGGCAGTGATACCAGCAATTTTCCATTCCTGGCAGCCTTCACATTCTCTTCTGTGGGCTCAAACAGTCTGCCCTCAAAAGGCTGGAAAGGCAGTGAATGAGGAACCCGCAAATTGGTGTGTGTCGCCAAACCTCTTGCGAAATCAAAACACAGACATTTGGAAGGTGCTTCCAGGAGAGTAACAGGTCTGCAAAGTCCCTGGGACTTTCAGCACGTAGATTAAATTTGATGCTGTATATAATGCCATGTGGGCAAAGTATTACAGACCATCCACCTGAAATTAAAGATTCAAAAGATTGTAAAGTGTGTAACGTACAACAACTTAATACCATAGTTTAGAGAGCGACACAAACTTACCAGATGCACCCATGCTTTGGAAGATCTTGTCATATGTTTGTCTGCTCTTCATGTTCTCCTTCAGTCTTGTTATGAGATCAAGGCGGGAGCCCTTGGTGTCAATTTTTGCAGGCTTTGCACAAAACTCCAACCTGATAATATTTATGACAAACTGTAAACAGAACATTTACTGGACACTTTCTTACCCCTCAAACCCAGAGAGCTTCATCACATGGCAACATCACCTTTTGTTTTGCCAACTCATCAATCAGATGGTCCTCAGCTGTGCTTCAGTTGAAGAGGGGCATGTTCTCACTTTTTTAAACTCTGTGTTAAGAACAGTGCCCCTTCGACGCATTTCACTCCCAATCCAGGGTGCCCAGTGTTCGTAGCTTGGACTGACAGAGAAAGGGTTGTTTGCACTGCCTACAAAATGTGATGCATTATTTGTAATCCAAACTGTGTTTACAATGTAGAATCTGATGAAATTAAGGGTGTATTCACACCTGCCTTGTTTGGTTCGATTGAATCGAACTCTAGTTCGTTTCCACCCTTGGTTTGGGCAGGTGTGAATACAGCAATCGAACTCGGGTGCGGACCAAACAATCGAACCGAGATCCAGCTGAAGAGGTGGTCTCGGTACGGTTCCAAACGAACTCTGGTACGGTTCGTTTACGATGTGAACATGAACCGACCCAATTGCAAGAAAGCACTGCGCCTTTACGTTCATTTAATTATTTGACTGCTCTTATGCTCTTATGAGGATACTTAACACAGCGGACATTTTGGCATAATGGTTTGTGTTATTGTTCGTTCCAGTGCGAAAGAGAATTCCAGTCCGGCGCGCTGTCTGGCCACACGATACTGTTGCGCGTCTTTCTGTGCGTCGTGTGTGCATCATTGGAATGGAATGAATGAATGAGTGTGTGCATCAGGACATTCACATACAGAGCGTTCTCTTTAGTCTAATCGCGCATAAATGCTTGACGGAACCGTCTTGCAGCACATTGTCGTCTTCTCAATCCGAATTACAACATCGTATAGAATGATGACATTGTATCATATGATACTCATTAGTTTCTTCATATTGCGTTTGTAGAGCATAACACAAAATCAGTAAAAGAACAAATATTGCAGTACGAAATATCTCCATGCTGAGCCTTTTTTTTGCACTTCCTGATTTCCCTACTTGAGAATCCTTGTCCAATGAATGGACGACCTTAGCACACGTGTGGTTTTGTTTACAAATTTTGGTTCACTTGCAAAAAGAGCAGTGTGAAAGCGAACCGTACCAAACCAAAAAAACAAACATTTTATTTGGTCCGGACCAAAGCAAGTGAACTATCGGACTTTCCCGGCGTGAATACACCCTTAGTAATCACCATAACTCACTTTGGAAAAAAACACGACTTATCGTCGCAAGATGAACAGAATTCCAAAAACTCTCAATGTCATGTTCGCCGTTGAAGTCATCAGGGGGTGCTTTGAGGTCACTGACTGTAATGAATCACACCATTAGGCAAAAGCAACACTTCTGCACTGTAAACACACAAAATAATCACAATGTCAATTACCTGCCAGCTTGAAAACCCCTTTCCTATGTAAATCCATGACTACCACAGGTGGGTAAAATCCACAATTGATACAGGAGTAAGTGTACTCTGTGTCGCACAAAGCCTCAAAGTGGCAATAGGCATGAAATATGACAGTCCTGGGTGGAAACTTCTCTCCTCTTAACCCCTCCAATGAATCCCCAACTCTTGACACAGACACATGGTTCTAAAGTGTGGAGCAAACACAAATAAGTCTGAGATTAGACAGAGACACATGTTCTTGTTGCTTAAGGATAGAAACTTCAAAATAAAATAAATAGAAATAAATAAAAATGATGTAATGTTCCATGTACATATAGCCCATAGTCAAGTAATCTGAAGGAGAAAATATTAATACTCACAGTAACATTTTCTCTGAGAAACATACAAAGTTCAAGGGTGAGAAAAATATGCTTATCAAAGTTGTGAAGACCATCTTTCCACTCCTGGTACCTAGCCTATACACCATGTTGCACTGTGGACATATCCTATGGTATGTTGAAATGTCTGTAAAACAAATCACATTGATGTCAACCCATCACAATACTAGCCATCACTGATCACAATTGCTCTTTACATTAGTTATGCTTCTTGGACTTACTTTCTATCAAGCCCATCATGTGACAATCCTAACTTTTTTGGTAACGAGTACAGCCTCTGCAAGTGCAGGATGTCCAAGGCATAACTGGCACGCTGTCTCAAGAGGAAAGAACTGCTTTGGGTATTCAATCTTCATTCTCTGTGTTGTAACTTCTTTTGCCAGTGCTTCTGGAATTTTTTTATCTTTGAAAATGTACTGCACACTTCTCTTTATACCAGTGGTGTCCAAGAGACTGCAACCCTCTGACTTGAAGAGTTCTCTTTGGGTTTGAAAAAGATGCCACTTTGAGATGTATATGTGTGGACAAGATGTCCGTGGTTTCGTGCAGGGACAATGCCAGGTGTTCCTTTGAGTGTTGTAGGTGACCATTATCCTCCCAAGTCGGCTAAAACTATGAATGTCTGGCTCATGGATCGACAGGCATATTTGTGATGGAGACCCACCAAAGTCCACAGGCACACAAAGAGGAACATGCGCTGCACAAGCTGCCTTTTGCCTCTTGACACATATAGCTGCTTTTGCCTCTCCACATTTTTTTACTGCAATCATATCCCTCAGGACGTCTTCTCCGAGAAATGTCTCTGCAGCTATCTCGCTACAGTAGTCTACAGAGTGAATGTGAGAGCAAAAACTGTAGCTTAATCCACTCCGCTGAGCCAACAACTGATACTGCACACATCCTCTAGCTCACATCTAACTTGATGTATTGTTCCCCATGTTTTTCTCTGGACATGGACTGGCACAGAATACCCATGTCCAGTTTTTTGCACAGAAAATATGCCATTTGTCTCATCGACAGTAACACTCTGCAGATGACAGGTCTGAGTGATGTTGTGAGACAAATCAGCATGTCTCCTCAAGAGGTGTGTGTTATAATTCTTCTTGAGGAGACTAAGATTGCAATAAGGACACCTGACAGACTTCCCATAAACCTCTGCTGCGCCCTGCACCGGTTGCCGTGCATACAAGTGGTCTTGTGATGGCCCAGGCTCGGCAGATGGAGTGGCACGAGGCAGGTCAGGCTCGGCTGATGGAGTGGTACGAGGCAGGTCAGACTCGGCTGATGGAGTGGCACGAGGCAGGTAAGGCTCGGCTGATGGAGTGGCACGAGGCAGGTAAGGCTCGGCTGATGGAGTGGCACGAGGCAGGTCAGGCTCGGCTGATGGAGTGGCACGAGGCAGGTAAGGCTCGGCTGATGGAGTGGCACGAGGCAGGTCAGACTCGGCTGATGGAGTGGCACGAGGCAGGTAAGGCTCGGCTGATGGAGTGGCACGGGGCAGGTCAGACTCGGCTGATGGAGTGGCACGAGGCAGGTAAGGCTCGGCTGATGGAGTGGCACGAGGCAGGTCAGGCTCGGCTGATGGAGTGGCACGAGGCAGGTCAGACTCGGCTGATGGAGTGGCACGAGGCAGGTCAGGCTCGGCTGATGGAGTGGCACGAGGCAGGTAAGGCTCGGCTGATGGAGTGGCACGAGGCAGGTCAGGCTCGGCTGATGGAGTGGCACGAGGCAGGTCAGACTCGGCTGATGGAGTGGCACGAGGCAGGTCAGGCTCGGCTGATGGAGTGGCACGAGGCAGGTAAGGCTCGGCTGATGGAGTGGCACGAGGCAGGTCAGACTCGGCTGATGGAGTGGCACGAGGCAGGTCAGGCTCGGCTGATGGAGTGGCACGAGGCAGGTAAGGCTCGGCTGATGGAGTGGCACGAGGCAGGTCAGACTCGGCTGATGGAGTGACACGAGGCAGGTCAGGCTCGGCTGATGGAGTGGCACGAGGCAGGTCAGGCTCGGCTGATGGAGTGGCACGAGGCAGGTAAGGCTCGGCTGATGGAGTGGCACGAGGCAGGTCAGACTCGGCTGATGGAGTGACACGAGGCAGGTCAGGCTCGGCTGATGGAGTGACACGAGGCAGGTCAGGCTCGGCTGATGGAGTGGCACGAGGCAGGTCAGACTCGGCTGATGGAGTGACACGAGGCAGGTCAGACTCGGCTGATGGAGTGGCACGAGGCAGGTCAGGCTCGGCTGATGGAGTGGCACGAGGCAGGTAAGGCTCGGCTGAATGTAAAAACCCCGCGGCGCGAATTTTCCAAGTGGAGGTGACGTATTTCCTGTTTGAGAGTGGAGCTCCAGTCGCCCACAGTCTGCAGCCAGACTCTTCTCCCTTCTCCCTTCAAACACTGGAGCAGAGATGAGTTGCCATGGAAATGGCGTGGCACCGCACTACTGCAACTGTTAGCAAAACTCCGTCTCTCGCTGTTGTTTTCACTGCTTTCAGGTGAGTTTAGCCTCTAAAATCACATAAATAATACAAACAACTGTTCTTGACACTTCTATTACTTGTAATTGACACACTTCTGTTGAATATTTACCTTATAGAAATGGTTTAGTGTCTTCGAAAAAGTCCGTTAGCATCTCAACTGTTTTCAGAAGAGGTAACGTTAGGCTAACTTTATAGCTTGAGCTTTTGTTTATGAAAGTTTGGGCCTTTAATCACATTTTATGTGTAGATGAGAGGTTTTGATAGTTTTGTAAAGATTTTGCTTGGAAGTGAGCTAATTTATTTAACATAAACGTACTGCTAATCGGCGATGTCACTTACACGGAGTGCTACGATTTGCTGAAACTAGCTCAATGGTTAACAAATATTGATTAAAATTGTTCTGTGATTTCAGCAGCAACAAAATAATCCCTCTACAACAGAGGGAAGCTCCATGACATTTCTGAAGAAAGCTTCTGCCAGAGAAGTGGGAAACACAGGTAACTTCATCCATTTTCATATCCGGAGAAGATTTTCTTTTCCCGAAAATACTAGTTAATGTTATCGCATTGGACTGAAACTTAGTGACTTTTTGTTCACAAAGGGTATAACTATTTCTCAAATATTTTTTTGACAATTTTCTGTCTTTTTTAGGGGGGGGGGGGGGGGGGGGGGTTATGCTATCACTTGTTATGCTATATTATCAACTTGTCAACTTGTTCTCTTTCAATTAGGACTGGTTTTATATCTCTATTTGCATCTGATTAATCGTAGGCCTCATTTATCTGAGAGTAGGCATTTATAAATAATTTTGGAAATATTAAATAAAATATGAAAAAATTTGCACTGTTGATCAAACTATTCTACTTTAATGTTTCACAAGGAAGTTTGATTTGTTTTGTGTGTGTATCAATGTCAGATGGATGAATGAATAGATGCAGTCCAGGGTAGGATCAAGTTTCTCTCTGTGAAAAAGGATGTGTGTAATACTCAAAATAGTTTGTTTTAACATGTGTGTGTGTGTGGGTAGTGTGTGTATGCATGTATCGACACATGCACAGGTCCAAGGGCTCGATGTTTGCAAGCACACATGTACATGAACATAATGAACATGTTCATATTTTACTTAATATTTCCAAAATTATTCATAAATACCTGCTCTCAGATAAATGAGGCCTACAATTAATCAGATGCAAATAGAGATATAAAACCAGTCCTAATTGAAAGAGAACAAGTTGACAAAAAGATTGAATCCAAAATTGGGTGATAATATAGCATAACAAGTGATTTATAAGCAATTTTTTTGTAGGCCAGTCATTTTTGACCGGGAACACCACAAGTGTTATAGGGTTTTGAACACAACACAATGAATAAGTAAACCTAAAAACCGAAATTCTGTTAGCCTAATTAAGAAATCATTTTCTGTATATTCTTTCTCTTTTCTGCATTTCACCTCTGCTGTAGCTTCTTTCCTTTTAATAAACCTGTCATTGTATAATCGTATTGATGGCTCTGTGACAAATGGTTTGTTGTGTTCCTAGATCCTTCCATGCTGATGCCCTGCACCGTAGCAGAGTTGAGCTGATCATCATCTCTAAGGCACTATCAACCATATGACTGATTAGAAAATGATTTCTAATTAAGAAATCATTTTCTGTATATTCTTTCTCTTTTCTGCATTTCACCTCTGCTGTAGCTTCTTTCCTTTTAATAAACCTGTCATTGTATAATCGTATTGATGGCTCTGTGACAAATGGTTTGTTGTGTTCCTAGATCCTTCCATGCTGATGCCCTGCACCGTAGCAGAGTTGAGCTGATCATCATCTCTAAGGCACTATCAACCATATGACTATTAAGTAAAACCAAGCCAAAGACAAATTTCTGCTTGTGGACAATAAAGGAACTAAACTTAAACTTCAAACATACACTAATGTTGTTGGTAAAAAAAAAAAAAAATGTTTTAAAAGAAGTCTCTTATGCTGACCAAGACTGCATTTATTTAATTAAAAATACAGTAAAAACAATAATATTGTGAAATATTAAAACATTTAAATAACTGTTTTATATGAAGAAGCAACAAATTATCCTTCAGAAATCATTCTAATATGATGATTTGATGAAACATTTATGATTATTATCAGTGTTGAAATCAGTTGTGCTGCTTCATATTTTTGTGTTTTTCAGGATTATTTGATGAATAGAAAGGGAAAAAAGCATTTATTTGAAACATAAATCTTTACTCTCTCTTCTGGTCAATTTAATGCATCCTTGCTGAATAAAAATATGAATTTCTTTAAAAAAAATAAAAAAAATTATTCTATTGAACCCAAACTTGAATAGTAGTGTAAACTACCATTTATATATGTTGGGTCTATTTAACAATTAATCCTGGAGAGAGAAAAAAAGAAAATGGATTAAACTGTTACACTGGTTTACACAAAAATATTAATCAGCACAACTGTTTTCAACATTGATAATACTCAGAAATGTTTAGGACGTTTGCATTGTGAGAAAGCATAGTATTCGAATATAAAAATGCTGACTCGTTTGGTCATTTTTTCTCATTAAAATCAGACGATTTCCTATTAATTCAATAGAATGTAAGGGAATAACTCTAGAATAACATTCCTGATAATGTTTGGGGCCCAGAAAGCATGATCCTAATTTAAATCTAGATTAAAGACACATCTCTGTAGCCAAGCATTCAATTTACACATATCATAATCTTGCACTACAGTTATATGTGATGAAATAATAAAAAGTGCACATGATCATCTTTTGCCTGAAATAATATGAACAGCAGCTATGCTAATCTTTCTCCTGTTGCTTCCCTGTTTCTATCTCAGGATGGTTTCTATCTCAGGATGCTCAGCAAGTTTACTAGAGATTACAGCAGCTCCAGTTTGGATCCAGCCTCACTTGTGAAGACTTCTAATGACACCAACACTCACGAAGACTTCAGATGATGGCAACTATATATGGACACAAAACTGCCAGATATTATCCTTATATTGCATTGGCCCGGTTTGACACACAGGGCTTAGATTAAAGGCCTCATTATACTTCTGCGTCGGACCTACGCCGGAGCCTATACGCCGTAGGCAACGTGTTGGTTTTAATTTATACTTCTGCGTTGTTGTCCGCGTTGACGCGCACCTAGGGAGCATGTGAAACCCCGAGGGAGGGGTTCTGGCAGACCAATCACAGCGCTTGCGTCCGCGTAGAATTGACGCGTTGTTACATTTTTGGAGAGGTGCACGTCAGGGTACGCCGAAGGGTACGCGCGCTACACACAGCCTACGACGTAGCTACGGCGGCAGTTCGACGCAGAAGTATAAATAGGCCTTAAGCCAGGATTAGGCCTTAGTTAAATTAGGATATTTAAGTAGCTTTTTAAAATGTACTTTAGAAAAAAAAGAAGAAAAAAAAAACATTACTGGTGTGCATCTTGAGACAAAACAATGGCACTGAAATATTTTAAGATATGTCAGTGCAAGTTGCTTCCAGTTAAGACAGTTCAAACATGCATTTTAGTCTGGGACTATCTTAAGCCTTTTCTGTGAAACCGAGGAAGGTAAGGGAAGGTTTGCATGACAGTTTTGCTGACAAATAAACAGGAATATCTCAGTACACGTAACTCAGAGAAAGAGTAAACATTGTTCTACCATATTACCAACATTGTAAGAATAGCGGGTTGAAAATCTGTAAACTTACCCTTTAAAAATGTTGAAGGATAGCAATTAGAACTTTAAACTCATGACTTGTATTATCTTATGGACATTACTTTGTTGCCAGAAGGTGCTCTCCAGTGAGTAGCAGTCACCTCTGGGGGCTATTTTGCGATTGTATAACCTTGAACATGCCTTTTTTGTAAAGCTGCTATGAAACGATTTGTATTGTGAAAATGTCACAGTGTCTGGTTTGTGTTTCCCTGGGTCACCTCTAGAGGTCCTCTTTCCCCACGGTGTCATTCACTCTTACTACATTTCCCATCATCCTGTTCTGTCTTCCGATCCAGAGACGGTTCACGACACGTCTGCCGATCCAGAGACCGTTCACGTCACGTATGCCGATCCAGAGACGGTTCACGTCACGTCTACCGATCCAGAGACTGTTCGCGTCATGTCTGTCGATGCAGAGACTGTTCCTGTGCCGGAGGCTGTACCCGTCAGCTAAGCCGTGAGTCACCCCCTGTTCCTGTTCCCCTCCATGGACCTGGCCCCCCATCCCTCCCCTGATCCTCCACCATTCCACCTCCCTCCTGGACTATTGTTTTGTTGTGTATTGTGTCTTGGAGCGTCTGGTAGCCACTGCGTAGAGGGGGGGTTATGTCACAGTGTCTGGTTTGTGTTTCCCTGGGTCACCACTAGAGGTCCTCTTTCCCCACAGTGTCATTCACTCTTACTACATTTCCCATCATCCTGTTCTGTCACTCATTGTATCATTGCACAAAGCTGTTTCCCGTCACCTTATTAGTATCTGTGTATATATACCCTGGTTGTTTCAGTGTTTGTCATGGAGTCCTTGTTTAATGTTACAACACTTCCTGAGGTCTGTTTCGTGCTTGTTTCTCGTTTGTTTCTTGTTTTGTTCTTGTTTTGGTGTCTGTTCCTGTTCCCTGTGTGTGTATCATGACAGAAGGACTCCGTCATGCATAGATCCAGCGGTATGGGTTCTCGTGTCTCTTCCCCAGCCACCGAGAGGGAGAGGAGGCAGCAGAGGGGGAATTCCCAATCTGGAGAGGTTCTGCCTCGTATGAATATTTTTGAGTGCTTTGCATTGTGGGCTCGAATCACTGAGGAGACCACTGTGCTCCCTGTGGATTCCGGAGAGACCGTAGCGTCTACTCGCTCTCGAAGACGGCGGGAGAGAAGGAAGACTTCCTGCCTTCCTAACATCCCGGAGACTGCCCCGGAGCAGCCCGCTGTTGTCCCGGAGGTCGTCCCCGAACAGCCCGCTGTCGTCCCGGAGACCTTCCCGGAGCAGCCCGCTGTCGTCCCGGAGGTCGTCCCCGAACAGCCCGCTGTCGTCCCGGAGGTCGTCCCCGAACAGCCCGCTGTCGTCCCGGAGACCTTCCCGGAGCAGCCCGCTGTCGTCCCGGAGGTCGTCCCGGAGCAGCCCAGAGACGGTTCACGTCACGTTCACGTCACGTCTGCCGATCCAGAGACGGTTCACGACACGTCTGCCGATCCAGAGACCGTTCACGTCACGTCTACCGATCCAGAGACTGTTCGCGTCATGTCTGTCGATGCAGAGACTGTTCCTGTGCCGGAGGCTGTACCCGTCAGCTAAGCCGTCACCCCCTGTTCCTGTTCCCCTCCATGGACCTGGACCTAAAATTATGGTAATCATGACTATAACCATATGTTTTTAAACCTTGGTTGTTGTGAAACCATGGTTCATTTTGTTAGCAACTATGGTTTTATGGCAAATGCTGTGGTAAAACTATGGTTAATTTTCCTAAGGGTACAAATTATCCTATAATGTACTTGACTAATAGTCACATTGGATAAAATAATCTGATAAATGTAATGCAAATGTATCCATTTCATCTGTTCACTGAAAATTAATTTAATACAAATAAATTTGCAACTGCTATTGAGACTGCTGTACATTTTTTTTTTTTTTTTTTTTTTAGTGTAAGGGAATTTTGGTTAGCATAAGTAACTGATTATAAACCGTGGACCGACCATGGTCCGCCAGAGAACACTTATTATAAACCAGCGGGCAGCGGCACGATAGCGGAAAGTGGCGGCTGCCGCTGGTGGTCCGCTAGAACCATTAGTGGTTCTTAACCTTTTTTTACTCCAAGGCCACCCCCCACTCCAAATCAATTCTCAGATCGATATATATTGTACATTTGGTTCTTTTAATCGACTTTTCAACATTGTTTTCGTGTAGTGGTTGTTTTAAGCATAGACATGTATAGAAAGGCTAGATGGCTCAAGGCGGAGTCAGCTGTGTCGTCACTTGGCGGCCATCTTAGGTCAGGAGACTGCGCTACTGCTCCCTGCTGCTGTGGACGGAAGGTGAGTGACATACGCCAACTAAAATGCTCGTAACTTGCTGAATTCTTGACGGATTTACAAACGGTTTGGTTTATTACAAACCTTATTAACGTGGCTATGATTTGTGCTGATGCCGTTTGTGGCTATAATTTTTACAAGTATGCAGTTAAATAGCCGCATCCCTGACGTTTATGACACACCAAGCCGTTTGAAAATCGGTTGAAAATTGAGCAAAATATAGTTATTTCCGCACTACATGCACAATAGACTTTAATGTTATAACTGGACGAGCGGTCCTGTCCTAAGATGGCCGCCGTGTGACGTCGTCGGGTCCCATTGGCTCTCAGCGCCGGTAAGCTATCTAGCCTTTCTATACATGTCTATGGTTTTAAGTCTCGCCCGATGTGGCCTCACTGGCAACAGATTACAACATCCCTAATCCAATCAAAAGCAGAAGCTCCAACAGAGCGCGTGTTCCTCGACCAATCAAAGGC
Organism: Leuciscus leuciscus; assembly: GCF_965113295.1. Lineage (NCBI taxonomy): Eukaryota > Metazoa > Chordata > Actinopteri > Cypriniformes > Leuciscidae > Leuciscus > Leuciscus leuciscus. The sequence continues at coordinate 44,890,699 of NC_138729.1, forward strand.
GGACGGATAATGATTGACGTCTCGTTCATCCACCTGTGTTTGAAGTTTGAATGCGAGGGTTGGCGTTATATAAAACTGAAAACCGTTCACACTGGGCTTTGCAGAGTTTAGACGACTCGCGTTTGGAGAGAGTCCACTACATTTTTTTTGTTTTTTTTTAAATAAAAAAGTGCTTTTCCTTAACGATTCAACATGAGAGAAATTGTTCACCTGCAAGCTGGTCAATGTGGAAACCAAATCGGTGCCAAAGTGAGTTACAGTTAAAGTAACAGTCACGGTTATGTGACATTCATGTTAATACTAGGCACAAATGGCATTATAACACCCCTTTAATTTGCCCTCCAGGTGGGCGTTCCTATAATGGTGTGACTGTCGTGTGACGTCTATAATAATAACGTCGTATAACGTCTTAATACTTTTAAGTTAAATAAATTAGTTTATTTCCATTCACACATTGAAAAATTGCCAGCAAAACTATCAAAATCTCTCATCTACACATAAGATGTGATTAAAAGCCTAAACTTACAGCTAAAGTCTATAGTCAACCTAACGTTACCTCTAGTTAGCGTTAGCCTAACGGTTGAGATGCTAACGGACTTTTCCAGAAGACACTAAACCATTTCTATAAAATAAATATTCAACTGAAGCGTGTCATTTACATGAAAGAATGTCAGAAACATGTGTATGTACTATTTGTGTAATTTTGGGCACTAAAGTTACCTGAAAGTAGTGAAAACAACAGTGAGAGACGGAGATGCTGCTTGTCGTCATGGTAACGCTCCAGTTCAAATGCAACTCGAATGTTCAGTGCGCGCGCCTATTAAAATACGTAGAAGTCACGCAGCATTTAGAATAAGATGTTGCAAATAATGTCAGCAACCTTATAGGTCTCCGCTGCAAATACATCCTGTATCTAAAAGTTGTATTATACAGATTGCATTAAAGGACACTTCCTCTAACCCTGACTAAGGAAGCAGCACTTAAATATCCTGTGGCAAATTTTATTAATACTGTCAGAGAATGCTTTAGACTTGTGAGTACAGTGTATATTGTCTTTTGTGCTAATTATGTCTAATGTGTATTATTTACTGTGTTGCCTAGGTTCATCGTTTCTGACACTGAACTTAGCTTACCATGATGTACTGAAAGTAAATTCCACAGACCTTGGTTGTGTAGTCATTAAAAGATGAAAGAGGCGTGTGATGTATCTATTCAAAAGAAAACACGTGAGACGGAATGTCTGTCTTCTGACCACAACTTTACTCTGAGTTTTTTTATCTGCGCAAACGCGCGCCCCCGAATATTTCCCAACATTCTCAGCACCCTTAACTACGGAATCTCTACTGTCTCAAATGCAAAACTTGCAAGCATACAATACATCACATTACCCCCCTTTTTAAACAAAGGTACTTTCAGATTCACACTGAAACCCGCGCATGGCATAAAACATTATTGGCTTTACCAACAACATAAGTTACTTTTTTTTTTTTTCACAAAAACAAAACAAAACAAAAAGCAACATCAGAGAACAAAATAAGCATTGTATCTATATAAGACCATAGCAGTCCTATACCGTAGTGCTATTGCAATGGGTGTATGTTTCATGGATTACAGGTCAAAACGTTTTGGTGGTTTTCTACTTCTGGATGAGCGGCGTGGACTCGGAGCCACCCCTGTAACCCCTCCACAGTCCTCTTGAGAAGGCTCAGGAACAGCTTGTTTTTCCTCTGGTGCACAGGGTTGAATCGGAGTGTCAGTCTCTGAACAGTCAGTCTCTTTAACAAGCTCATCCTCTACAACCCGGGGTCTCAACTGGTCACCATGTCTCCTGAAAGTGGCATCTGTGTCTCGTCCTTGAACCTTGTAAGACACTGGCCCGCTTTGCTTTACTATCACACCTGGAATCCATTTGTTCCCTCCTCCTGTGGTGTTACGGAGGTACACTGCATCCTTTGCAGAAAAAGACCTCTCCACAGCACGTTGATCATGATAGAACTTCTGCAGGTATTGCTTCCTGCGAACAGTGACAGTGACATCTGGATAAACAAAGTCCAGGCGAGTGCGCACATGTCTGTTAAGAAAAAGATCTGCTGGCGATTGGCCAGTAGTGCAGTTTGGAGTAGTGCGATACTGCATTAGGAAAAGAGAGATCTTATCTTCCAAGTCCATTGTCAAGTGTGCAAGTTTCTTTATTCCACTTTTAAATGTCTGCACATACCTTTCTGCAAGGCCGTTGGTAGCAGGATGACCTGGCGCACTCGTTGAATGAAGAATGCCATTTAGATGCATGAAGTTTTTGAACTCCTCAGACGTAAATTGTGTTCCATTGTCTGTGACAATTTGCTCCGGAAGTCCGTATGCCGCAAACAACCTCCTCAGTCTTGCGATGGTAGCTTGTGAGGTGAGGTTAGGCATTCTAAACACCTCCAGCCACTTTGAGTATGCATCCACAAGTATCATAAATGTGTGTCCTAGAAAAGGACCAGCAAAGTCTATGTGTAGTCTTTTCCAGCTTTGACCTGGAAATTCCCAAGGGTGTAACGGAACCTGACGTGGAGCCTTTTGTTCCATTTGGCACGGCTCACAGGCTCTGCTAACCTGCTCCAGATCTGCATCCACTTTAGGCCACCACACATATTTGCGGGCAAGAGTTTTCATCTTTACTATTCCTTGATGACCGATGTGCAGTTCTTTCAGCACAGTTTTTCTCAGTTTATCAGGTATTATCACCCTGGTGCCCCAGAGCACGCATCCTCTCTCTGCAGACAATTCATATCTGCGTGAGTGGTAAACTTTCAAACTTTCATCCACATCCATCGGCCAACCCTCCATGACATACTTCAGGACTTTGGACAACACCTTGTCTCTGCGTGTTACCCGTGCCACCTGGTCCGCATTCAAAGGAGCATGTTCGAAGTGTTCAGCCATTAGTGCATGAATATTTTCTGACAAGGCGGCTGTGCCCACATCAGTCGTGTCCGGCAGGGGAACACGCGAAAGTCCATCTGCATTACTGTGTTTCTCTGAGGGACAGTATTCAATATGGTAGTCATAAGCTGAAAGGATGATTGCCCATCTTTGAATCCTGGCCGCTGCCATGGTGGGTAGACTTTTATGCTCTCCGAACAAAGTCAACAAAGGTTTATGGTCAGTCACCATCTTGAATTTTCTTCCCCACAAATATTGGTGAAATTTTTTTACCCCGAAGATGAGCGCCAACCCCTCTTTTTCTATTTGAGAATACTTTTTCTCCGCAGGCGCCAGAGTTCGTGAGGCATAAGCCACAGGACGTTCCTCTCCAGTGGGCATGGTGTGTTGCAAAACAGCTCCAATCCCATATGCTGAAGAATCGCATGCTAAGGTGAGTGGTAGACTTGGATCATAATGTACCAGAACCCTTTCGTTCGTAAGCAAGTCTTTACATTTTTCAAAAGCCCTTTGCTCTGACTGCTTCCATTCCCATGGTACATTATCTCTCAACAGTCTGTAGAGGGGAGCTGCCACTGTACTTTGGTTGGGCAAAAAACGTCCATAATAGTTGACCAAACCCAGAAATGCTCTCAGCTCCTTCACACAGGTGGGTGCTGGTGCATCCCGGATTGCAGCAACTTTGTCTGGAGATGGATGAAGGCCCTGGCTGTCTAGCACAAATCCTAGATATTCAATTTGCTTTTTCCCAAACTCACATTTTGACTTTTTCACTCTCAAGCCATTCTCCTGGAGTCTTTGCAGCACTGCCTGTAGCCTCTGCAGATGTTCATGTTCTGTCCTTCCAGTGACCAGAAGGTCATCAAGATAAACAACGACATCAAGATCTTTCATGATGTTCTCCATGATTCTTTGAAAGATTGAGGGTGCTGAACTGACACCAAATGGTAGTCTATTGTAGACAAATAATCCTCTGTGTGTGTTGATGGTTAGCAGCTGTTTGGACTCATCATCAAGAAGAACCTGCTGGTACGCTGAAGCCAGGTCAACCTTAGAAAACACAGTTCCCCCAGTCAGTGTAGCCATCAACTCCTCAATCCGAGGTAGTGGGTAAGTCTCTGTAGTAGCTGCTTGATTCACAGTTAATTTATAGTCTCCACACAGTCTTATGGTTTTATCTTTTTTTACCACCGGCACAATGGGTGCTGCCCATTCACTGTGTTTTACTGGCGTGATTATTCCAGCCTTCTCCAGTCGGTCCAGCTCTGCGTCAACCTGAGCTTTCATGGAAAAAGGCAGTGGGCGTGATTTACAAAAGCGTGGGGGAATTTCAGGATTCACCAGTATCTTTGCCTTAAGCCCACGGAGCGTGCCTAGTTCATCTTTGAACACCTCTGAGCACGACTCTAGCACCTCTTCAAGGGACCTTGCTTGATGCACTTGACTGACATGTTTAATTTTTTTCCAGTTCAAGGTGAGCTTTTGTAGCCAATTTCTGCCACACAGAGCTGGTCCCTCCCCTTTTACTACTATTACGGGTAGCAATTCACATTGTTTTTCGTAGCTCACATTAGCTTGAAACTGTCCTAACACAGGCATAATCTCTCCTGTGTACGTTTTAAGCTTGACTCCGGCGACCTCTAGTGGCTCTTTTGAGAACGCAGCTTGAAATAGTTTCTCAGATATTATGCTCACGGCCGCGCCGGTATCAATTTCCATCATAATTTCTTTGCCATTTACTTTAAATGCCTCTATGAATGACTTTTTGCCGTTCTCATCACTTAGTAGCGAAAACATGGGCAACTCAGCTTCCTCTACCCCCACATACTTAGTGTTTTTCTCCACATAACGTTTACTTTTCCCTGCTTCCATTTTTCCTCTGCAAGTGCAAGCTCTTTTGATGTGGCCAATTTTCCCACAATTGTGGCATTTTGCATTCTTGAAATGACATACCTGAGGGCTGTGATCTTTGCCATGGCATCTATAGCACTTTTTCCCTCTCTGATCGGAATGTTGCGCTGCTCGCGCCCGCGCATCCACTTTATGCACTACACCCGAGCGCGAGTCGAGCCCTCTCAGCTGTTGTGTGTCTTTCTCCGCCGTCTCCATACTCAATGCGATCTCAAACGCACGTGCAAACGTCAGATTAGATTCTGACAACAGTCGCCGTTGGCATGCTTCGTTGCGGATTCCACTTACGAAACGGTCACGCAACGCCTCGTCCAGCGTTGCTCCGAACTCACAACTCACAGCGCACTGTTTCAGCTCCGCTGCATATTCCGTCACCGTCTCATCAGCTCTTTGATTGCAATGATTAAAACGGAATCTTTCCGCAATCAGCAACGGCTTTGGCTCAAAATGATTCTTTAAAGTGTCCACAATGTCTTTGTAAGACTTATCCTTTGGCTTCTCTGGTTGTACCAAGTTCCTTAGTAAACCGTAGGTAGTTGCTCCCATCACACTCAACAGGGTCGCAACCTGTTTCTCCTGGCGTATGCCGTTCGCCTCGAAGAACTGCTCAAGCCGTTCAATATAAGCCGACCAAGACTCTGCTTTCGGAACAAACTCGCCTATATTTCCAATAAGCGCCATAATGTGAACAAAACTTTATCCTCGTCGCCAATTTTTCTGTGATGTATCTATTCAAAAGAAAACACGTGAGACGGAATGTCTGTCTTCTGACCACAACTTTACTCTGAGTTTTTTTTATCTGCGCAAACGCGCGCCCCCGAATATTTCCCAACATTCTCAGCACCCTTAACTACGGAATCTCTACTGTCTCAAATGCAAAACTTGCAAGCATACAATACATCACAAGGCGTATGTTTTGATCGTTGTAAAAATATATATAAAATAGGCTACATTATGACGTCTTATTTTATCTCTAGGAAGGTTATAAAGAGTGAACATGAATGACAGACGATAACTGATTACACTCATACACTGAACAAGTATTTTTTTTGTAATATCTTAATAAAATAAAATTTTTATAAATTTAAATAAACATAAGTAGGCCTAATATAAAATGTAACAATAAAATAAAATAAATTACACTTGCAATTTAAATTAATACGTGTGCATTATCTTTCAATAATAAATGAAAGAAGGCACAATTTGTTATGAAACTTTAAAAGAAACTTCCAAATGATCACATATGGAATTTAAGATATCATTTTTATGTGCAGTAGCACTCTACATTGTTTCAAAGCTGGACTTTACAAATTCGTAAAATTAAAGGCTCCAATAAAAAGGCTGTCATATTAAATGTTATACCAAGAAGGACTTATTATTCTCTAGTTTTTCAGAAAACCATCTATGATCTGACAATTTAAAGGGATAGTTCACCCAAAAAGGAAAACTTTGTCATAATTTACTCACCCTCATGTTGTTCCAAACCTGTATGAGTTTCAGAAAAGAAGATATTTTAAAGAATTTTGGTAACCAGACAGTTGGCAGCACCTATTGACTTCAATAGTATTTTTTTCCTACTATGGAAGTCAATGGGTGCCATCAACTGTCTGGTTACCAACATTCTACAAAATATAATCTTTTGTTTTATAAAAAATAATATAGCAACTCAAGAACCCCAAACAGCCTTAAATAGTATTTAATAATAAGATTAAAAAATAAAAAATAAAATAGATGAAAGGATTTTTAAAATAATTTTTGTAGTATTTTCGCAAATTTTTTCCTCCTCTGTCATAACACGATAAAACAGCAAGCAACAGGACATTTTTGGTTGTATTTTGTACACCCTTACTGTTTTATGGATACTTTGTTTTATTATTTATAATTTTAGGTGTCTGATGTACAGCTTGAAGAAGTCAAGAAGTTATTCAGGGTTGTCTTAGTTTGCCTGATGATGGTCCTCATTTGGCACTGGAACACTTGATCTCTACTTCATCTCTGTAATGGAAAAGACTTGCTGGGTTGTAAAAGAGAAAATTGAGGTATGTCTTATTTTTATTGCTTATGCAGGCATTTGTTTGACATGTGTTCAACATGTCCTCCTTTTTTTCTGTTACATTTTGCAGAATACCTCGATCTGGGAAAAATACACCTATGCTTCCTTCAGAGCTTTCTCTCAAAAGTTCTGGAGATCAACTGACTCACCAACACGTACGCTGCACAACATTCTTTCCACATTAATTATTTTTGAGAAATGATAATCAATCTGATAATCAGTCTTTGGTGCACAAAAATGTCTCCTGAAATCACTTTAATCGGTGGCGTTTGCTAAGGACAGCATCACTTTTACGATCAGGATTTTTGATTTTTTTTTTTAAAACCTGTGATACAAAGTTAGTTAATCTATGATGTGCTGTTACTTTTAAGTGATCAGACATATGATTTCCATCTGCCAGATGAAAACAAAAAAGGCAATGCCTTAGCCATGCCATGGCACCCTAGCATTGTGGCATAAGGGTGAGCAAACACCACTGAAGAACTGTAAAAAAAGAAAAAAGAAAAAAGTTTATATTGAACTAAAGTGATTCCCTTTTGTTTGTTTTTTTTAGGTGTGGATGAACGGTGGATAGCTATTGTAAGTATGGTGATTGAATTTGGATATGTATTGTGTCTTGCATTTATTTATTGAGTGATCTCAGCATTTGGGAGCATATCTACGACTGGCAATGCATACAAGGTAAAGGTGAATTAAAGCTGAGTTAAAATTAAAGCTGTTTGTATTTGTTAAGTTTGTTTATTCAACAAATAAATACAAGGCTTCTCTGATGATATTAGGCCATGATATATAAATATTTCAGATAAACCAGCTACAATCCTCCACAATGTTCCAAAAGCTGCCCAGAGTGTTGCGCCAACATATCACTGCCCAGTACAAGTGGCACCGGGATAAGGAGAACATCCTTGACATCGTGTCAGAACAGCTCAGAAAGGTTTCTAATTGATTCATAAATATAAACTTCAGATAACACACAATAAGTTTTTCTGCTGTTCAAACAATCATTTGGCTCAAACAGTATTTTTTATAGAAATTATTTTTAATAGTGCTATGTTTTCTGTTTCAAAGGATATCATGGCAGAGATCAGCTTCCTGTTTGGTGGAAGGCAGTTGGCCACAGTTTCTGCGCTGACCACCTGCAGCCTTTTCACCCTGTCATTACAAGGGTTTCAGGTGATTGAGAAAGAGTTCCCACATGTTGTGAACGAACTGAGGGGAGCAGCTTAACAGTACAAAAGTTATCTAGAAAGTAAGTCTTGCATTATGAGTTGCTTTGCACTAAGTGAACATGTTCGGTTCACTTAGTTTTGTCGTGGTGGCTATGACACATTAACTTGTGGGAACGTGATAATAAGTTGTGGCCACGAGATAATTTTGTCGAGGTAACGCATCCTTATTTCATGTAGTAGTGGGAAGTTCGGATCATTTTACTAACTCGGATCTTTGACTCTTTTTTCAAGTCTTTTCGTTAATTTCAGAAGAATTTATTTAAAATGTTACAAGTTAGCCAAACTCCCCAAACACATCAAATGTTGATCGCATTTAGAATAAAATAAAAAAATTGCAATGCAAGGAAAAGGCCAAATTATGAGAAACAGAAACAATGAATTAATTGATCTTGGTCTTCAGGCTAAGCAGTCTTGTTAGTTTACCTCACCTCCCGAAACTGTTTGTTCATCCCGTGACGTCCTCATAAACTGAGCTTTGCAGTCTGTAGTACCGGATACAGAATTGATTAGTTCATGTTTCGAGTCTATCGACTTCGGGTTCGAGTCATTCGTTCATCACGTGACAGAAGAACGAAAGACTTAGAATTAGACCCGAAGATTCGAGAGATGAACTAATCATTTCTGTTTCCAGTACAGAACCTATTGGATGTTGCGCATGCGCGGCCAATACAAAATGAACAAATCACTCTCTTGAGTAGTCCCGAGTTATATTACACCGTGTCCTAACTACACGCGATGCCGCGGCGCGCGATAAAAGGTATCTTTTCCATGTTAATCAGAGTTTTTGTCCTAACCAGCCGCGATGGTGACACGCAACGATTCTATTTTAGAAACGGTTTCTATTTTTTTGCGACGTCACGCTGGATCAACAAACACAAAGTGTGGCAATGATAATCTCAGGTACTGTTTATGTGTATATTTACCATTAGGTAAAATGGTCCATTTAAGGTTTGGGGGTCCCAGCCCCTCTGGAATTTAGAGCCAATGACTGCAAAGGATTTCAAACTATTGTCATAACTGTGCTTGACTAGTAATAGGTGATTTGATTGGTTTATGGTTGCTATGGTGGGTGGGGCAATAATTCAAATCAAGACTGCACCAGAAAGCTGCATGGTAAGTAGCCTGGCATACCAAATCTAACTAAACTATTATAAGGATGATAAATCTATAAAAAAACAAACATGCACATAAAAAAACGTAATAATATCTGTCTTGATGGCATCAATCAGAAATAATGTTGTTAGTTTGGTATATGAACATATTTTTTGAAAAAGTGATGTTTTTCTTGGCAGCCCAATTTACCTTAACCCAATGAGGTAAAATGGGCCATCATCTGTGTCACTCACAAACCGGATACACATGTGTTTGAGTGTGTGTATGTGAGTGTGTGTGTGTGAGGGTGTGTCTGTGTGTGTGTGCACACACACACACACACACACATTCACCATGACCCCCCCCCCCTAACAGGGGGACTACGGATGGAAATTAGCCTTTGGCTACAATCCGGCATGTTTACATGCATGTATTCCATGTTTGTTCATTAACATGCACTGCCCCAATCAAATAAATAAATAAACAGTAATAATGGTAGTAGATATTTTATTTACAGTGAGTATGGCAAATGAGAAGGAAGAGAGAGGAGAGGAGAGAGGGAGAAGGAAAGAGAGAGGAAGTGAGAGGAGGAGGAAGGATGAGAGAGGAGACAAGCAGAGGAGACAGGAAGTGAGAGAACAGGTGAGGAGAAAGGAATGCAGAGGAAATGAGAGGAGACAGAAAGAGAGAAAAGAGAGGAGGAGCAAGGACCAGAGAGGAAAGGATACAAAGATAAAACAGGGAGGGAAAGGAAGGCCAAACAAGGCCTGTGTCTCTTACCCCCGCCCACAAGACCACAGTCTCTCCCACCGCCGCCCACTGGACCATGGTCGCCCCTGCTGACCTTGACCCACTCTGCCCGCCAGCCATCAGCCCTGCTCTCTGGACATCAGCCCTCCCACCCGCCAGCCAGACCTCAGTCGCCTGCCGATCCGCCAGCCAGACCTCAGTCCTCTGCTTCCCTGACACCCCTGCTACCTGTGGAACCACTGTACTTTTTCCACAGAAGATGAGAAGGTGGTGTTTCAAGAGGTTGTGTTGGAGGATGTACCGGAAGAAGATAATGACCTCTTCAATCAGTTCACACCACAGGAAGAAACCCACTCCCAGGATGAGGGACCTTCCACCTCCACAGTAAGTGATATTTTATACTACTTTCAAACTTAGGCTACATGACATGTTACACATGCATGCTCACGCAAACATACGCGTGCACATTCATGCACACACACACACACACACACACACACACACACACACACACACACACACACACACACACACACACACACACACACACACACACACACACACACACACACACACACACACACACACACACACAATTTAGTCCCTAATCATATAAAATGTACACCAAATAATTATTCTATTTCTTGCAATAACATAGGCTCTTTTTGTTATTTTCTTTCTGTTCAGTCTGTGAGATTGGTCACATTCACTGACTTGATCTCAGTGCCGCAAAGGGAGAGGGCCATCAGAAAGAGAGTGAAGCCACCATCATATAACATCATAAGTGAGCAACACATTGAATATATTAAAACAAAAAAGTCATCCAGCAAGCAACCAGCCAAGCAAGCCAGCAAGTACCCGGGCAGCAAGCAACCAAAAGGGGAAAAAAAGCAGGGCAAGAGAAGTAAATCACCTTGCAAAGTCTGCAACACCCACTATGGTGACCCAAATGACCCTAAGGCCACTGAGGAATGGGTAAAATGTGATCCATGTTCTGCCTGGTTTCATGAGAGCTGTGGTGAAGAGAATGCTATCTGTGATGACGATGGTTTCATTTGCAAAGACTGTGTTTGAAAAATGTTCTCATCACACACACACACATGCAGTTATCAATTTTGAATGTGAATTTTTGTAATTTGCACATTTCGTTCTAAATGTGTTGTACACACACACACACACACACACACACACACACACACACACACACACACACACACACACACACACACACACCACTGACATCAGTTCACTGATCTATGCTGTTCCAAAATTGACTTTTTTAATTGTACATTTGAATATGTTTGTTTAATGCAGTTTAAATGTTATGTGGCTGTATAAGCAATTGTGTTTTAAAATTAATATTGATGATAAATTACTATTTCCCTTTGCAGTTTGACTGGCCCATTGTACCTGAAACAGCTGGCCCATTTTACCTGAAACTGCTCATGCAAAAAAAGTTGGCACAACTGATGTTTCAAGAACTGTAGGGTCTAAATAATTACATTTTATTACATAATTTCAACACAAAATTATCAAAAACAGTCATTATTAATCATAAAAACACATGGAAAAGGCATATATGGTATTGTATTATTGTCCCAAACGATTTACCAAAGAAGTGGCCCAATGTGACTTTGAATATCATTTAGTGCTCCCAGCTTTGTAGCTGTAAAAGCAACAATGGATAATTAACCTCAGATCTTGAAAACTCTCTGGTGCTGTGAACCTAATTCTATTCTCAGGATATTTGTATACCCTACAACCTATAATAATTTAATTATTGATTGCAAAGACCCAAACAATCTGTAAAATAGTTTAAATGTGCCTTATCCATCACATTCCGTGTCTGTTATCATTACCATCATCAGTAACAAGATTAATATTCTTTATTTACACGTATCAGTTCAGAAGGTGCTATATAGGCTACAACATCATCATCATCATCATTATTATTATCAAAGTAAACAGAATAGATGTTGTAATAAGCAAAAAGGGGAAAAAACACATTCTGTTCATTTATTCTACTTCTTTCCAAGTAGGCTACTTCCAGTTTTCTTTGTTTGCCTCTACAAAGTATGCTTCATTAATAAGGAAGGCCTATATTGTGTACAAAATGTGGTGCTTCAATATCACTTTAAGTCACATTAAGCGTATTATATGAGAAAAGAACGCTTAATTACGGTGCCGTTGTCTGTTTTTAGCAGACTACTGCCATCTAGTGGTAGCAGGTTTTCTCAAACCGCTGTGTGTGGATCGTGCAAGGCTAAACCTGCGAAATGAAAATCCAAATGAATCAAATAAGATTGACTCAGAAAGAGTCAATGAATGCACGCGTGTCACCTGATCCACAAATGCACATTTGTTGCATGCACATATTCTGACTTACATTAATACAAAATTCGCGGTTTTGTATTAACAACTATGTCTCTATTTGTACAAAATGCTGCACATTCATGCATTTCTGGATTTTGCACACACAAATTGTATTATTTTAAATGTAGTGACGCACATTTGTGAATTTATCAAATAAATGGGTAGTTGTGCACACATTAATAATTGGCACCAGGCCTATTCATTTGTAGTTGTTTGTGTGTGGGTTCTGGGTTGTGAAATGCTTAAAAACTGCGAAAGGAAAGTCTCAAAATCCAAATGAATCAAATGAGATTGACTCAGAAAAGACGTCAGTAAATGCACGCGTGTCACCTGATCCACAAACACACATCTTCTTTGTTGCATGCAATTGTGATAAACTAATACAAAATAAAACATTTGTATTCACAAAAATGTATCTTGTACAAATTGCTACACATTCATTCAATTTTGAATTTTACACACGCAAGTTAAAAGGCATTTGGTTGTAGATAGTAAAACATATCTGCAACATTTATCAAGTTCATGGATTATAGTGCTTGCACGTGTTAATCATTTTTGATACTATACTCATCCCATAAATTAGCCAATCAGACAACGGCCATAATCCACTGACCTATAGTAGCACGTTGGAGGTTAATTTATTTATTTGTGAATTTGATTCATATTTGTGAATCTCAATCTATTCATTTAGAATAATGCAACAATTCTATCCCCCATATTAGTGAGAGGAAGGAAATACAACTTTTAGAAATCAATCTGCATATGCAATGGACATCAGTAATGCTCATCTTTGTTCACTCCTTTTAAAGGTGTCTTGAGGAAAATGGCTCTATATTTAACGAAGCACATACAAAAGACCTGAACCAGAGGCCAAAATTAAAATAATAATAATTATTATTATTTATAGGCCTACAGAATTCTGACTAATCTCTAGACGTACTACAATCGTCATGTTGTCATTATCATGTGACCTAACAGTGTCAGTTGCGTTGCTTCATTGCCATTCATAAATCCTCTCCCGTGGCCTCATGGGATAGTAAAACAATTTTTTTTTTTAAATCCATCACTCACCCTCATGTTGTTACAAACCTACTGTCAACTGTCTGGTTACCAACATTCTTCAAAATATCATATTTTTTGTTCATCAGAAGAAAAAAACTCAAACAGGTTTGAAACAACATGAGGGTGAGTAAATGATGACAGAATTTGAATTTTTGGGTGAACTATCCCTTTAATATCAGAAAACACCAGCAGGTGGAGCCAGTGCCCGCGTCTTTAAACCACAGCTGCATCATTTAGCAGGGAAAGACATCCAGAATAAATAATCTGTGATCCCGACAAATCCACGATATTAAATGCTCTGCGGTGGGGAAAAAACCGTCCTGCTCTTTTCGTTTTATATACGTGTGCTAGTATTTTTTCCACTTGAGGCGAACAAACTCAAGGATCTCGTAAAAAATACGAGAGGGATCTGGATGTAGACAGTGAGGAGGTCATGAATCTGGCAGGCGTGGTCGTGGGCTGGTCCAGCCTGCAATAAACGTCAAAAACAGAGGGGATGCGAAGGTCTGGGAAAACACAGACCCAAAACAATACCATTCATACTGGAAAACTAGACTAATTCTCGATTGCTTGGTGCACGCGGCTGTTTTGACTCATTGCAGTGTAGATTCATAGGGCGACTGTGCGTAAAGGACAAAGAGGAGAGGATGTTGTAAGGTAAGCGTCTCTTGCCTCGTTTAATTTCTCCATCACAATTTCAGTCAATAGTTGAGATTTCCTGGGATTTAATCAATAGTGCTTGAACTTGTGTATGGAGGAATTTTGGACCCCACGCATCCATCACGGTGACCGTGATGCTGAACTGCCATGATATTGTATAGCCTATGATTGCACGAATATATTACAAGTTACATTATAACACCATAATCGGGAACAGTCTAGAGGTTAAACACTTGGCACTAAAGATAATGGAACCAGAATGTGTTAAGACTATAGTTTAAAGACGGTTGTTTGTGATGTAAACTGAATATTAAGTAAACGATATTGTATTTTATTAATCAGACGCCTTGGAGCTTTGTTTTCATTTAAGCGTTAGTGATTGTACGAGGTTATGACGCTTCAGCTTTCAGGCGCCATAATATTGGGAGTTTCGCGTTAACTGGAAATCTGTTTTCTTCACCCGGTAATCCGTCTTTTTTTCTTTTCTTTTTTTAAAGTATTGGAGTACGCTTATGTAATGTGTGCTGCGTTTTGATATGCGATTGTGTTCTGTAACATGTCATGCTCCCTTCAAAACTGTTTAATTTTCCCAGTGGGCTCTTGTACTGATGCCCGGAGGCTGAGCCTCGCGCTGCTGGTGCTGATGATGCAGCGGGGCTCGTGTTGTTGCTAGGCAGCCGCGTACAGGCCCTGCCGCGCGAGCATCCGCTCCTGCACAAAACAGTCGACACAGCACGGTTCATAATGCTTAATAAATTAATGAATACATAAATGCCTTTTTTTTACAAGAAAGCAGCATTTCTAGTATCAAATCTTTTAACAGTTAAGATGGTGCTTTTGTCACCAGCTGATGCACGTCTACCCCCTCTCATAGCAGTTCAAACTGGGTGTTGTTTTGCTGTAGAAGAAGTGGGCGTGACACGGGAGTCTTTCCCCCTGGAATATAAGCCTTAGAGAGAAAGAGAGGGTGGCACAGGCCCTCTCTGCTCAATCTACAGCCATCCTAAAATCCTAGTACGTTTGCCAAATAGACGAGACGATATGACCCTTTTTTATTAGGGTCGGCTGACTACTTTTCCTTTTAATCATCTATTTGTGCACCAAGAACTAATGGATATTATCATAATGTATTCATTTAATTAGCTGTTTCCATGAGGTTTAGCTGCAGGGGTGAAGGAATGATTTAAATTATGTGGGACATGGGGTGGGGGGTGTGGGGAATAGTCTTAGATCTTAGACTATCCTTTTTTCCACTACAGATTTGAACTAAATTAACGATAATCTGGTGGTAACGCTTTACAAGGTTTCATTAGTTAACATGAACTAATAATGAACTGCACTTTTACAGCATTTATTAATCTTTGTTAATGTAAATTTTGACATTTACTAATGCATTATTAAAATCAAAATTTTTATTTATTACAGCAGTTCGTTGGTTGTTCATGTAATTAACGCTAACAAAGATGAACAAACTCCGTAACAAATGTATTGCTTTATTATGCATCTTTATTATTTAGCTAAATAATTAGCTTCTCATCAAGTCTCAACCCCCTGCAGATCCCCAGGTTGGCTAAAATATTTTTAAAAAGAAACATTTGTATAAAAATAAAAAATATTTAAATGTAATGTAACATGCACTTTAATGTTGACTGTCTGTCTTTATCTCTCTTTTGTATTTTTTGTGGTTACATTTAAAGTAAATATGTGTTATGAGTGTCATTTTAGATGTTCATGTTGCCACATTAAAATCATGGAAACAATTTTGACAAATTTGTTCACAATCTTGTTCAAACATGGAAAAAAAAGGCCATTCACTGTGTGGATTTAATATTGCATTGGAAACAGATTCAGAGAGTATACAACACCCATTTTAAAACTCCAAACAAGGCTAATCACGCTTAGAAATTGTTGTTTTTTCTTCCCTGAAAATGTTCCTATTCATTGTTGGTTTTAAAAAGCATGCTTTTTTTTGTGCATGGGTCACTGATTTCTCAGCGCATTATACAGAAGTGAATGCACCCAGAACCACACATTAACTTAATTATAAGATTCTTTTCAAATCAATCCAGCATCACTTTAACCATTATACATCTCCCTCATATACTTCTCTCTCTCTCTCTCTCTCTCTCTCTCTCTCTCTCTCCCCACTTCCTACAAGCATTAAGCTCTCTCAGTGGGGGAGAAAACCCTCATCCGGTCAGGAAAGCTCTGTTTCAGACCGATCAATAAGTAACAGACACGTGTACTTGTCTTTCATCCCTCCTCAGATTGACATCAAAATCCTGCTGTAGCAGAAGCCAAAGTTCAAGTTTTTGAGATTAAAAAGTGTAGGTTGAAGACTAGAATAATTGCAGACTGATGATGTTTGCTGTTATAGCAGCGGGACCTGAGTAATTTGGGTCCACTCGAGTAGAAAACTGTGCTTGAAACTGATCCAGGGATAGGGCGGCACCAGTTTGGATCCAAAGGGGCCCCACTCATTATACAGTCTCCCCAGAGAGAGGACCTCTCAGTAGGGGTCCCAGAGCACCTGAGCCCCTGACAGACTAACCAACACGATGCAGTGACTGCTAGTGCATTAACTCAGACACTTTGGAGATGTCAGTGTTGTATTTTGGATGCAAAAAAATTCTAAATTACATTTATAATAGAAAAGTTTAGCATATTACTGTTCTTTTATTCAGCAAGGATACATTCATTTGAACAAAAGTGACAGTAAAGACATTTATAATTACAAAATATTTCCACTTCAAATAAACACTGTTAATTTGAACTTTCTATCCATTAAGAATAACAAAGCAGCACAACTGTTGATTGATTTCTGAAGGTCATGTGACACTGAAGACAAAAATTCATATTTACTGTTTTACCACACCCTTTACACACACACGCAACATGATAACATCATGCAGTTGCTGCAGATTTCTTGGCTGCACATCCATGATGGGAATCTCCTGTTCCAGCACATCCCAAAGGTGCTTTATTGGATTGAGATCTGGTGACCGTGGAGGCCATTTGAGAATAGTGAGTTCATTGTCATGTTCAAGAAACCATTTTGAGATGATTTGAGCTTTGTGACATTGAGTTATTCTGTTGAAAGTAGCCCTCAGAAGATGGGTTCACTGCGGTCATAAAGGGATGGACATGGTCAGCAACAATACTCAATAGGTAGGCTGTGGCTTTTAAATGATGCTCAGTTGGTACTAAGAGGCTAAGACAATATCCAATCACACCATTAGACCACCAGCAGCCTGAACAGTTGATACAAGGCAGGATGGGTCCATGCTTTCATAGTGAACGTCAAATTCTGAACCTACCATCTGAATGTTGAGACTCATCAGACCAGGCAGCGTTTTTCCAATCTTCTATTGTCCAATTTTGGTGTGCCTGTGCGAATTATAGCCTCAGTTTGCTGTTCTTAGCTGAGAGGAGTGTGTGTGTCTTCTGCTTCTGTAGCTCTTCTGCTTCAAGGTTTGACGTGTTGTGCGTTCAGAGATGCTCTTCTGCAGACCTCGGTTGTAATCAGACATTTGCTATAAAATGTTCCATATTTGCTATGTGCTTTATGGTTTCTAGAGTGTTTTGAGGGATTGCTAAGTGTTTTTGTTACTGGTCAAAAGAGTCCACCACCAAGTCTCTGCCATGTTTTTATTTTATTTATTGTTTTTGCCTGATTTTCATCCAGCTGGTTCAAAGCTGAGGTGTAAGTCTGATTGTAATAGCCATATAACAACAATAATAATAATTTTCAAACAGACCGATACTGTATTTCCATCCCGAATTCAGTGCTGCCATGCTGGGCTTTTCGAACAGAAGTGGTTACACCTTTGAGAATTGAACTTACATTGGCTTACTTATAATTGCCTTGGAGATTAAAGTAAGATTAAGCACGGAAGTTCAGACACGGCTGAATATTTAGTTGAGGTGATGTTTCCAGTCCACTGCCATCATTTTATTGTGCATGCTGAAAGAGGATTTATTTACATTATGTGAATAGGAGTACAATGTTGAAGGAGAAATGAAAGATATTCAGGATCAAAGTCTTAGATTATGTGCCATCAATCATCTGTAATGCATTCTGGACATATGCAACAGTGATAGACTGATTTCTCTAAATGTAATGTATTAAATAGACCTTCCTTGACTAAACAAGCAAACTAATCGATCGCATTTACTAATGCACATAAAGAACTACATCTTGCTGTCAGCACTACTTGCGCTGTGTGTGTGTGTATGACAGTTAGTGCGGCCCCCACATGACTTTGGGTGTGGTGTGGAGAAATACTTATCTAGTATTTGCAGGACTGCCTGTGTGCTTTTGCACGTGTGTCTATTATTAATATGTGCACATCACTATTATGTCCTCATGCACATATATGCAAAATAACTCTTCCATGATGTGCATGATGGGGATCTTTCATTACCATAACTCCAGATTATAACTGAATTATTTACATATTGTATTTTATGTTTTTGTTCAATCCCCCCATCTAGCAATCTCGCCTGGCCCTACTTTGCCTATCCTTTCCCTTTTCTCTGTTTTCTGTCTATCTTTCTCCTCTATTCCACACTGGGGAAAAGAAGATGAGTAGGTCTCCCACCCCTGTAGACGGGGAATGTCTGGAAGGAGAAATGGTCCAGTCTCCCCAGCAGTCAACGCCATCCAGCGGCCTCAAGAAACGTGTTTCCAGTCTCCTGCAAAGCCCTGTGAGTAAATCAAGTGTGCACTAATGAGTGAAGCTCATAAATTTGTTTTTGAGACATGACACAGATTTGTGTTTATAGCCTTATAGTTTTAAGAGCTGATTGTTTACTTTTTCAGCAGCTTTGATAACGAAAGCATTTTTCCCATTGATTTTCTCCATGGGGATTCAAGAAAGAGTTTAAAACAACCACCGCTGAGATGAATCGCAAAATTACATTTGATTCAAAGAGAAATGTGTATAAAATCTGAACAAAAAGACAATATTAAAGCAGATTACTTCATTACGTATATAGATATAATGAATATTGTTAATATTTTAATATTACTAACATTTCAATGATACTATATGAATACAATTATAAGTGTATTAATAAAATATTATTATTTGAAATTACTATTATTATTATTTAAAGAAACCTGCTCTGTTTTCCTCAAATTTAATATATTTCCATTGCAACATTTGAGTCAGAGCAAAAAATATGACAATCTGAACTCAATTAAATCACAATAACTAAAACTGTTGACTTACATTAATTGATTATAAGTAAGTGCTTCTGGTATCTTTGTTTTGAAGGCTTTAAAGGGGTGGTATAATGCCCTTTTCACAAGATGTAAAATAAGTCTTTGATGTCCCCGGAGTGTGTATGTGAAGTTTTAACTCCAAAGACACCACAGATATTTATATATAGCATGTTAAAGTTGTCACTTTTTGAGGGTGAGCAAAAACGCACCGCTTTTGTGCGTGTCCCTTTAAATGCAAATGAGCTGCTGCTCCCGGCACAGAGGGCGGAGCTTCAAGAGCTCTTGTTCTTTTACCTCACACAGACATGCACTGGAAATTTCAAGAACGTTTAGCCTTTTATGTTCAAACCGAAGTCAGAAAGATGGAGAGACTCAAGAAGAAGTGACAACATGTAGACAACATTTCTGAATGGTTAGTTGATGAATTTATGTAGCTTATGTGTAGTTATCTTCTAGTCATTGATTAGCATATTCTGTCATGATAATCTATAAACCGTGTTCTGGGAGCGGGTTTATGTCAATTTTCGGGTTAGTGATGTCACTAACCCGGGAGGAAGCTTGTGTAGTCCCTACCAGCCGTTTGTTGTAGTCCTTAAAAAGCGATTTCTGTAAAAGAAAATATCTCCCTTTGCTTTGAACTTTGAGCATTGTAACTTTACAGATGGTGTTTATGCTCAAACAGCAACATTACACACTAACTAAAGTCAGAAAAGTGAAATCATAATCAACCACCCCTTTAAACATTATCACCATCAATACATTTCTCTATGGAAAAGAATGAATGGCATTTTTACTTCCAGAATCCTGCTTTTGCACTCTAATGGGAATGATATGATAATGACAACAAGTGAGGCTGTAAAAGTGAACAGGCATTCAAAGTGGCATATCTCCCATGTCTGGGAGACCCACATCGGTTTGCCTGCTTTTATTCGCCTGTTTCCATCCACCCTTTAATGTCCTGCCTCCCAATCCCTATGTCCTCTCTCCCCTTCCCCCTCATTAGGTTCCCAAAGATATGATTATCTCCACAGCTCAGATATAATCTGCCCTGAATCACCACTGACAGCTGCAGCGCGAGAGAGAGAGAGAGAGAGAGAGAGAGAGAGAGAGAGAGAGAGAGAGAGAGAGAGAGAGAGAGAGAGAGAGAGAGAGAGCATAGATAGTGCAGGGAGTTTTTTGTTGGTGCAAAACAATTTTAAAAAACCTCTCAGAATGGAGGGAACGTGTTGAATGAAGGACAGAACTGAAGAGCTCAACGTTCCAAATGAGGATGATTAATTCAGTCTTTCTCTGTTGTGGATTGTACTGGAACCTGTAACTCAAATATTCTTCCTGCTGTTTGTTTCCGTATGTTTATAAATGTGTTGTTTTATTTGGGCTTTATGTCTGTTATACTGTGTTTGTGTGTGGCATTATGTTTGAAGCAGTGACAGCGGTGTTTAATTCTTAATTTAAAACTTTTAAAACAATTTCTGATTCTATAATAATAATTACAGTGTGTACAAGTTAAAACTATACTGGTATTCCTCAAACATTCTAGTATGTTTATTGTAAACTTTATTATAAACTCCTGACATTCAGTATTAAACATGTGCAATTAATTCAGCCAGAACCGTTTAAAGCTTAAACCATTCAAACTTTGTTTTGAAGATTGTTTTCATCTGTTTATTGTAAACTTCACACTTTTTACGAACTTTAACATTAAAAAATATCAGTGTTAGACTTTTATTGATTCAGCATAGAATGTTCAGCATTCAAAATGTAATGCTTAATAGTGATTGCTATAGTGAAGTTGTTGTGAAGAAAAAAAGAAAAGGCTCTAATGAAGCATTTCTTTCAACCAAAGCCTAAAAGCTAAACTTGTGAAACTTTAATACTGTTCTTTTGCTAGATTGCAAGCACTGGTACTGGAAATATGGTTACAGTATACAGTAAGTTTTTTACATTAATTATGGAATATACACTACCATTCAAACGTCTGAGATCAGGGTTTTTTTTTTTTTTTTTTAAGATATTAATACTCTTATTCAGCCATGCCATGGGTGCATTAAATTGATCAAAAGTGACAGAGAAGACTTTAACATTGTAAATGTAAATTGTAAATATTTCAAATTAATGCTGTGCTTTTAAACATTCTATTCATCAAAGATTCCTGAAAAAAAATTAAAAAAATTATAGCACAGCTCAACATTGATAATTATAAGAAACGTTTCTTGAGCATCAAATCAGCATATTATAATGATTTCTGAAGGATCATGTGACACTGAAGACTGGAGTAATGATGCTGAAAATATATTTAAAACTGCTCACATAAAAGCAGTTTATTTATAATAGAACTATTTTTACTGTATTTTTGATCTTTTGAACAGTAGTGTACTTTTCCATGATACTTTTTAAATTCATGTATCATTGCATTTCAGTGGACCATTTAAGTGAAATGCAAAAGAACCAAAAAAAAAAAAGGTTACCAGTTACATTCTGTTATGATAACACCTTTCCTGAAACATGCACATACATTTCCAGCTAAAATGCAAAAAAAAAAAAATTGAAGAAAAAAAAAACCATGGACATTGTTTATTTATCAACCCCCAATGTGCATAATGTGCATTTTCCTTTATTTGTGTGTACTAGTGCATGGTGTTGTTTAATGACTGAATCTTATTTGTGTGTGTTAGTCCTTTAGAGAGGAGCTGGATGCGTTGATTCAGGAGCAGATGAAGAAAGAAGGAAGTTCCTCCAATCTGTGGGCTCTCAGACAGATCGTAGACTTCATGGCCACTCACGGATCTCCGGCCGCCCTGCCCGTCGCTCAATCCTGTACGTACTGTAACACATGCCATAATTTACATATACTCTTAAAATAAAGGTTCTTTATTGGCATTGATGGTTCCACGAAGAACCTTTAACATCCATGGAAACTTTCAAATGCACAAAAGGTTCTTTAGTGGATAATTATTATTTAGATGCACTATTAATCGTTAAAAGATTGCAATCTCGATTCAAAACACCCACACAATCTTATTCCTAAATGACAACGATTCGGCTATGTCTATTCAATTTTTGATACATTGAACATTCAGATCTGAGTTGGTGCTGCTGCTGAACTAGAGAGAGCAGCTGTCATGTAAAGGTATGAAACAGCGTCACAAACAGTCTTTTCAACCACACAAGTGACTGTAAAAAAAATAAAATTTGTCATTGAATACATTCAAGACTATTTGTTCAAATATGCTGATTCATCCAGTAAAGAAACAATTGAAGTCTTTATGAGTGAGTCATTGAATCATTCATTCAAACTGATTAACATTTTTTATGAAATTATTTACATATTTTCACAGTCTGCAGCAATTAATTAACATTCTGTCAGAACTTACATTTTATTGTTTAGATTTCTATTCAGAATCGTGATCTCTATTTTAAACAAAAAAAGGTGATTCTCAGTTTTTCTAGAATCGTGCAGCTCTAATTTATATTATTAAAATGTAAGAAAAAATGTTTTACTTTTAAGAACTGTGCACTGAAAGTTTCTTAAAAAGAAAAAAAGAAAGAAAGAAAGAAAGAAAGAAAGAAAGAAATGTTCCAAAAATGGTTCTTCTATGGCATTGCTGCAAAAATAATACTTTTGAAACCTCTTTTCAAGAACCTTTATTTTTACCTTTATTTTTTAAGAAGCATGAGTCAAGAATGATTTACGAATGATTTACTTGTGTTTCATAAATAAAGCCGGATGTTTACACTATTTCATATAAATGCTGCACATTTCTCTGCTTAGTTATTTTCTTATCTTAGTTATCTGTCTTGAATTTTATCTTTGCAATGTATTGTTGTCATATATCTATATAGAATTGTATATAATACAAAAAGGTATTAGTTTTATCTATCGCTCAGAGTTTCCATTTTATTCAGTGTTCATGCGCATATCATATAACATTATTCTTTTATCCAGACACTTTCAAATTAGAGGAGTTATATTCGAACTTAATGAATTTAATTGTGAGAAAGTGAATTGAGTTGAATTCAGTCAAACTGAACCGTTCACAGTTTCTTTGATAAAAAGGCTGTCGCACCACTTAAACTGCAGTAGACTAAGTAGTGCTGCTCTTTTTACACAGCCTTTTATGACTGAGACTTTCATTGACACACACTTGTGCTGTTTCTCTTGTTCCTCATGCCCGTGCAGCCGTTACCATGGTGACACCGATTAACGATGTGCAGGGATGGGAGCCGGGCTCCATGGTGAAGGGGGAGAGACTGATGCGCTGCAAACTGGCTAGTGTTCACCGTCTGGTGGATCTGTACGGCTGGGCCCAGCTGGCCAACACGTGCCTCACAGTAAGAAAACACACCCATAAACACTTCTGTCAGTATGCCAAGAATCCTGAGAAGTGCTCCCTGCGCAACTTTTAACTTAGAGCTTGATTGATTAAAAAGGCTCTAATGAAAGTTGAAATGTGATTTATGTGATTCAATTATAAGGTGCCCTACTGTTCAGAAGTTTGGGGTTTGGGATACTTATGCGCATTTATATACAGTAAAAAATAACTGTTTCCTATTTTAATATATGTTCAAATGTAATTTATTCATGTTGAATTTTCAGCATACATTACCGTCACATGATCCTTCAGAAATCATTCTAACATGCTGATTTGCTGCTCAAGAAACACTTCTTATTATAACCAATGTTGAAAAACTTGAGTGTGGAAACGTTGAGTAGAAAGTTCAAAAGAGCAGCATTTATTTAAAATAAAATTGTTTTGTAACATTATAAATGTCTTTACTGTCCATTTAATGTATCCTTGCTGAATAAAAGTATACATTTCTTTCCAAAAAAAAAAAAAATCTTACTTACCTTAAAATTTTGAACAGCATTGTATGAGTCTGCTTATTAACTGTTATATAACTCATCCTTATGATTAAAAAAAAAAGTAAGTTCACGTATAGTGACTTTAAATAACTGCTCACGGCTGCCAGTCTATCACTTCTGGGCGCATTAAGCTGATTAAAAATACTGAATAATTTTTGCTGCGTTTACATTAGCATACTTATTCATGTCTCCTATTTCTCCTTCGCTCATTCTATAGGGATTTGACTCTTTTAAAAATAGGAAGTGATTTGTAGGAAGTCTGGTAACAAGGTTTTGCTAGTTTGATCTTCACAAGAAGGTGTGTAAATCAAGACTCTTAAAGGGATAGTTCACTTAAAAATGTAAAATTCTGTCATTGCTTTCCCTCATGTCATTTTAAACCCTTAGGACTTATTTTCTTTCATGGAACACAAAAAGAGATATTAAGCAGAATGTTGAAGCTATTTCATTCCTAAAAAGTTATCCAAATGTGAATAAAACATATACATATGCACCATAAAGTTAGGACTTGTACGCTACAGTCTGACATGGACAGAAATGTAAGTCAGCATCTCTGAAAATCTTATGAAAAGCTGTAGAGGTTTGGTAGGACATGAGGATGAGTAAATGTCAGATTTTGTTCATTTATGGGTGAACTATCCCTTTAACCTCAGGTTGCTCCAGGGAGATTGTTCCTGTAATTGTACTGTAAGTTACTTTGGATAAAAGCATCTCTTTCTCTCTGCAGATGCGTGTTAGTAAAGAACAGGAACATTTCCTCGTGTTGCCGAATGGTCTGGCCTGCGGGGAGGTGACTGCGTCCAGTCTGGTGAGAGACTGTCCACACACACACACACACACACACACACACACACACACACACACACACACACACACACACACACACACACACACACACACACACACACACACACACACACGTTCCTCTTGTGTCCTGCAAGATGTCTCCTGATGATAGTGTTTCGCTGTGCTAAAGCGTTCAAATGAAGGTCACTAGAAACAGGAGTGCCAGAGATAGTGTGTATTATTTGCTTATAAAAACTGAAAGATTCAGTGTGTTCAGCATTTTTCTGGGCATATTTTGTACATTGTTGCAAAAAAGAAGGTATTAGAAATTGTTACTCATGAAAAATTTCTCGTGTCCATGCATGTTTACAATTGTGACTTGTAATGAATAAAATAAGAAAAAAATGCAGTTCAAAGTTTTGGTCTACTAAAGGGATAATTTTTATATTTTATTTATTATATTTATTACATTTATTTTTATATCTAAATCTAAATCTATATTTAAAAAATAAATGTATATTTATTTATACATAATAAAATAGTAGTAAATTATGCACTCGTCCTGATTTTGCAGAGTTTGTTGATCCTGGAACAACATTCCTGTCCGAAAATGTTATCCTAACCGTATCCCTTCCCTTAAACTTAAGCCTTCCCATAAGTTATCAGAGGGAACTGATAGGGGAATGACACTGATGTAGAAGCACCTAACTCTGGTTGTAAGCCTAAACTTGACGTAAGGTTGTGTGATGTCCAGGTGAAGGTGAACATTCTGGGGGAGGTGGTGGAGAAAGGCAGCACTACTCTGGGAGTGGATCTGTCTGCGTTCAGTCTTCACTCTGCGATCTACTCTGCCCGACCGGACGTCCGGTGTCTGCTGCACCTCCACACTCCTGCCACAGCTGCGGTACGACACACACTGACCTGAGAACAGTCCACAGTGCTGAAACAGCAGCTTACAGTGGAGGAGAAGGCCATTGTTTTCTAGAGTTTCTTGAGTCTCTGATCAAAAAGAATAACATTTAAGCAAATATATTAATATTTGTACAAAATATTAATCTAAAACTAAACACTAGTTAATCTATCTATCTATCTATCTATCTATCTATCTATCTATCTATCTATCTATCTATCTATCTATCTATCTATCTATCTATCTATCTATCTATCTATCTATCTATCTATCTATCTATCTTTCTATTGTTCTGTCTATCCATCATTCTATCTATCTATCAATCAAGCTACAGTCTCTGTCTATCTGTCTATCTGTCTATCTATCTATCTATCTATCTATCTATCTATCTATCTATCTATCTATCTATCTATCTATCTATCTATCTATCTATCTATCATTCTGTCTATCTATCGTTTTATCTTTCTATCGTTCCAGCTACAGTGTCTATCTATCTATCTATCTATCTATCTATCTATCTATCTATCTATCTATCTATCTATCTATCTATCTATCTATCTATCTATCTATCTATCTATCTATCTATCTATCTATCTATCTATCTATCTATCTATCTATCGTTCTATCTATCTATCTATCTATCTATCTATCTATCTATCTATCTATCTATCTATCTATCTATCTATCTATCTATCTATCTATCTATCTATCTATCTATCGTTCTATCTATCTATCTATCTATCTATCTATCTATCTATCGTTCTATCTATCTATCTATCTATCTATCTATCTATCTATCTATCTATCTATCTATCTATCTATCTATCTATCTATCTATCTATCTATCTATCTATCTATCTATCTATCATTCTGTCTATTTATCGTTTTATCTTTCTATCGTTCCAGCTACAGTGTCTATCTATCTATCTATCTATCTATCTATCTATCTATCTATCTATCTATCTATCTATCTATCTATCTATCTATCTATCTATCTATCTATCGTTCTATCGTTCTATCGTTCTATCGTTCTATCGTTCTATCTATCTATCTATCTATCTATCTATCTATCTATCTATCTATCTATCTATCTATCTATCTATCTATCTATCTATCAATCAAGCTACAGTCTCTGTCTATCTGTCTATCTATCTATCTATCTATCTATCTATCTATCTATCTATCTATCTATCTATCTATCTATCTATCTATCTATCTATCTATCTATCTATCTATCATTCTGTCTATCTATCGTTTTATCTTTCTATCGTTCCAGCTACAGTGTCTATCTATCTATCTATCTATCTATCTATCTATCTATCTATCTATCTATCTATCTATCTATCTATCTATCTATCTATCTATCTATCTATCTATCTATCTATCTATCTATCTATCTATCTATCTATCTATCTATCTATCTATCTATATATCTATCTATCTATCGTTCTATCGTTCTATCTATCTATCTATCTATCTATCTATCTATCTATCTATCTATCTATCTATCTATCTATCTATCTATCTATCTATCTATCTATCTATCTATCTATCTATCTATCTATCTATCTATCTATCTATCTAATATATTTATATATTCTGAGGTCCTGCCTTCCACTGACCACAAAAATACTTATTATTTTAGAAGCATTGTCTCAGTTGTCTGAAATGACCTACAAACCTAAGAGCTGACGTCTGTTGAAGATACTTCATACTGCATTCTCTCATTTATCTTAATTGGTGGATTTTATTATTCTAGCAACAAACATCTTCTATAACTGCTATTACAGTTTTTCTCAGTCGCTTTGGTGCATTTCTCACATCACTATTTACATTTGCACAACAGTTAATGCAGTTCTCAAAACAATTAGTACAAACTGCAAAACCTAGTTGATAACCTGCAAAAGCGTGTCACTTGCTCAAAATGGATAGCTCATTCCTCAAAAGCAAGTATTCATGTCAATGAAAGTGTCAGTGTCATCAAGATGAAAAGTCCTGACACCATTGTTTATGAACAAGATAGTCAAATGGCTTTGTCATGTTTTCATTATGACAGTTAACTCTGTAAACGTTTTCCAATGCAAAAAAGTCAGATCTTGGTGACACTACCTGAAAATGCTCAAGACAGCACTATATACTATTTGCACAGCATTTGAAAAATACAGTAAAGTTACACATTACTGTATTTAGTGAGGTAACTGAGTACAAGACACTGAATATGTATGTTTCACATTTTTACTGCATATGCTCTTTGCAATTCTAATTTGTTCACAGCATTGTGCAAAAGAAAAAATACACTC
The DNA here is from genome assembly GCF_965113295.1 of Leuciscus leuciscus. Classification (NCBI taxonomy): domain Eukaryota; kingdom Metazoa; phylum Chordata; class Actinopteri; order Cypriniformes; family Leuciscidae; genus Leuciscus; species Leuciscus leuciscus. Next base: position 44,918,844 of record NC_138729.1, read on the forward strand.
TTATTTACAACAAACATAAACTCCCTTTGGGTAGAGCTGTGCACAACTGGAAACAATATTGCAGTACATATTGGAACTGAACATACACAACATACATAGTACTGTAATCATTCATGCACATCCAGACGTTCCTCTCTGTCTGGCCACATAATCTACATCACAGCGAATATCATCTCTTGCAATGCAGCGATGAAAGTATCTCCTCGAGTGACGATTAAAAAAGATTTTTTAAAATGTGTACAATTTGCTTGACAGATTTTGACAACTAGTTCAACATTTTTGTATGTAATGACTCAAGCAATGAAATGAGGACTATTAGTTTTATATGGAATGATTATTCAGCATTCACAAGTATAGTTAATTTTGACTGACATGACATAAGCAAATGATAATGTTATAAAACCGCAGAGAGTTGTATGAAAGCAATTGATGCATGTCCAAAAGCATTTGCAATTTGTTGGAAGGAATGAGAAACTGCTACTATGATGTGCACAAATGACTAAATGTTGTGGAGGTTGAACTAACTGTTGTGCAAATGTAAGTAGTGATGTGAGAAATGCACCAAAGCGACTGAGAAAAACTGTAATCTTTCATGTAGGTATCAGCCATGAAGTGTGGCCTGCTACCGCTATCCCATGAGGCTTTGCTGGTGGGTGAGGTAGCTTATTATGACTATAATGGAGTAATGGAGGACGAAGAGGACAGAGTGGAACTCCAGAAGAGCCTCGGCCCTACATGCAAGGTTAGATCCTCGGTTGCAGAGACTTCCCTCAGAGCATGATGTTATGAGGCCTGTAAGGTCGAAAAGGGGTTGATGAAATGTTGTTATTGTACAGGTGTTGGTGTTGAGGAACCATGGAATCGTGGCACTGGGAGAGTCAGTGGAGGAGGCCTTCTACACAATCTACCACATCCAGACCGCCTGTCAAACACAGGTAGACAACAACAAAAGTAGCAGCCCTTCCCATGATGGCAAAACATGGAAGAGTGGCTAGTGGGACAGTAGGAGTGAAGAGAGAGAATGCTAGTGTTCAGAGACTGAGAGAGCCAGTGAAAGGGTGTGTGTAAGAGAACACACACAAAAGTCATATTTGTAGTATAAATATGCATATTACTATAAATATAAATATGAATATTATAATATAAATATTTATAGTAAATATACACTAAAAGTTAGGGGTCGGTAAGATTTTTAAAATGCTTTTAAAAAGAAGCGTTATGTTTCAAGACTGCATTTCTTTTATCAAAAGTACTGTAAAAACAGTGAAATATTATTACAATTTAAAAGATGTGTTTTATTTTAAAACATAATTTATTTCTGTGATGACACAGCTGAATTTTCAGCATCATTACTCCAGTTTTCAGTGCCACATTATCCTTTAGAAATCAGTTTAAAGCTGATTTGGTGCTCAACATTTTTTTTTTTTTTCGTATTGTTTGATTAATAGAAAGATCAGAAGAACACCATTTATTTGAAATAGAAATCTTTTGTAAAATTGCTAATGTCTTTTCTGTTAATTTTAATCAATTTAAGTATTCATTTCTTTTCTTTTTTTAAATCATAGTGACCACAAACTTTTTCTGTAGTGTAAATATTTATAGTAAATATAAATTTTTCTAGTTTTTGCTTTGCAATATATTTCATCATTCACAGTATCAAATTCATTTTAAATCATTTCAGGAATGACTGGAAAGGTCATGGAAAAGTCTTTTAAATTCAGTAGTCAAAACTGTGGGACTCATGACAGAAAGACAATAAAAAGGATTGTGAAAACTGAAAGACGTGCACGGGTTGAGAATAGTTGTATTGTTAGCTGGAGTGTTCAGGGTGCTGTTTGTTCACACTGAGTCATGCTGCAGTGGTGTGTTGTCCTGGCAGGTGGCAGCACTGTGCAGCGCTGGAGGAGAACAAAACCTAATCATGCTGGACCGCAACATTCACAGGCCCGTCGTCACAGGCACTGTGGGCTGGGCTGGATCCACCTTCGGCCCCATGCACAAGAGCAGGCTGGGAGAACATGAGTTTGAAGCGTTGATGAGGACGCTGGACAATCTGGTTAGTTGATTCCAATTTAAAGTGCTATTATGTTATTTGAAAGGTTCCTAATTTTGTTTTGGAGGTCTCCTACAATAGGTTTAGATGCATCCAAGGTCAAATTATTATTCTTTTTTCTCATAATATACATTGTAGCATCACCCCTTTTCTCACAGTGTCTGAAACAGTTTGATAATGGATTCAGTTTTACTAAACCCCTCCTTTCCGAGAGCCTACTCTCTGATTGGTCAGATGGCCCAGTATGTTGTGATTGGTCACCGCTTATACAGCACGTGTCGGAAACCAAACGCCTTTTACCATACCTGAATTTGCTTGAAATTCTTGATATGTCGCCAACACAAACCAAACTCTTCCAGTCAATTAGACGTTGTTTACAGGCAGCCAATGAAGACCCTAGATGGGCATTATGTAAATGTATTACAAACCTACATAGGTTTGTGACGAAAGTAAGACTAGAATTACTGACGACTCGTTTCAGGCAGTTCAGAATCGTTTTTTTTTTGTTTGTTTTTTTGGAAATAATAACTCCATTTATCGTGCACTTTGATCTTTGAAACTTTGTAGACCTTTTATATTCACAAACAACTATATTACACACTACTACATGAAAGGTAATGTCTGAAAAAGCATAATAGGGCACTTTATTTGCATGACTGTGCTTACATACAGTATTGTTGAAGCATTAATAAGAAACAAGTAACAACAAGAAAAATACAAAATGACAATAGCCTACAACAACAGAAAAGTATTCAAATAAGGTACTAAGTTATGAATAAAAATAATATAAAGAAATAATAAATGTATAGAATATAAAATGGACATTTATCAAGACATTGTGAAGAGAAGAAATACTGTGATTGTATGTACGTGGATGTTAAAGTCTAAATTTATCTAAAACAATGGAGACTGTCCAGACCAGAGCAATCTACCTAATTCTAATTTTATTGCTATTATACTTGACTTTAGAACATCTGATCATCATTTTATAGGGTTACCGTACAGGATACGCCTACCGTTTCCCAGTGCTGTTGGAGCGCACCAGAACCAGGAGAGAGGTGGAGGTACCTGCCTCCGCCACATCATTTTCTTTTCATGACGATGGGGTTCAACCCCACCCCCGTCTCAATCCCCACACCCAGAGACAACAGCAGAAGACTAGATGGCTGAACACCCCAAATGTCTATCAGAAAGTCAACCAGGACCAGGCCAGCCCGGGACATCGGACTACGGTGAGAGAGATCTCATATAGCTTGTGTAAAACTTTATATAACTTGAGTATCCAAAATGTCTATTCTAATAATGAGATCTGAACTTAATTATTAGCACCGACCGCCAAGTTGTGCGCATACTTAAGACACTAATAATAATGCTAATATCTAGCCTGAGTATTACATTTTGGCATGTAACTCATGCAACATATTTCAAATTGTGTGACCTAAGGTGACCAGATTTCTGATACTGAAACCGGAGACAATGTTTTTGTTTTTTAATTGTTGTTGGTACCAGTCAGATATTATTAATAAAAAAATATATCATTATTTTGATGTTAGCAGGTCAAACAAAACATAACTGGTTTTAATACAATTAATCAAAATCACACTATGAAAAATAGTAAATGGTAACCATTGTAAATATAGCAAATCAGTATTATATATATTTTTTTTAAATATGACTTCACAAAAACATACTATGTTCTCATATTTTTATTTTTGTAATTATTATACAAATAAAACTAAATGTATTCTAAATGTATTAATATTTTCATTTTCACAAGCTGAATATACTGTAATAACTATTTTTTATTTTTACTTTTCAAATATTATTTTGGTAACTCTTTAGTTTAGAGTCCAATTCTCACTATTAACTAGTTGCTTATTAGCATGCATATTACTAGGATATAGGCTGTTTATTAGTACTTATAAAGCACATATTAATGCCTTATTCTGCATAATCATATTCTACTTCCCTTAATCTTACCCAGTACCTAAACTTAACAACTACCTTACTAACTATTAATAAGCAGTTATTAGGAGTTTGAGGCTGAAGTCATAGTTAATAGTTAGTTAATAGTGAGAATTGGACCCTAAACTAAAGTGTGGCCGTTATTTTAAGTTTGTGCTTTTGGAAATGCATCTTTACTATTCCTAAATAGGCTTATTATTTTGCATTATAGGCTCATTTTGAGCATAACGTATGTGCTTTCTGAAATTGCTATTTTTTTTAATCCATATAGGGGTGTACTATCACCCATTTGGTATAGTTAAAATATGTGTGTGGGAACTACTGCATAATTTGTGATTATACTTTCAGGAATGTTTAAAAGTATGTTTAAAATAATCCTGCACCCTGTTCAGGCCCTGTTATATAGTACATGCTGACTATTCATGATGAATTAAAGTAATTCTGTTTGTATGTTACTACCTTGAAACTGATAATGGTGTCTCTTTTGGTAACTGATGATCATAGTGATCTGCACTCGTCCATGTTAAGTTCTTCATTGCTAAAGTATGTATGTGAGTGAACCAGTAATCAGTGTAGCTTGCAGTGTATTGTAGAAATCAGAGTAGCTTTTCTTCTGAAAATGAATTGACAATTTGAATGACTAAGCCAGAGACTGTGTTGCAGTTCAGAAAATAGTCCGAGTGTGAGTCATAGAATATTATTGGTAGAATAATGGCGTATTCGTTACATCACTGTGATAGGACTACAGTTTGGCTGTCTCTTCTACCATGTTCCACCCACCTCCCTTTCTGCTTCTCTGCAATGCAGGGGAGATATTTTATTGTCATAAATCTCACTGCAGGGCTTGCACTGCCCTCTGCTGGTTCCTTTTGGACCTGTACATATTTCCCTTTCATCTTTCTCTTAAACTGTCTGCCTCAGTTAGCTTTTTAACATAGGCTGGATGTCAGGAATGATTAACATACTTTCGTTCAAGCAGCTGAATTTCTTCTGTATTGATTTCTTTTCTTTTAGTGGCAGAAGGCCGAGGAAATCGCACAGGCCAGTGGACAGGCCATTAAAATCGAGAATCCAAACCAGTTTGTCCCTCTATTCACCAACCCAAAGGAGGTGCTTGAGACTAGAAATAAGGTACAGTAAGCTTTTTTTTTTGTCATTGGGTTTTGTAAGGGGTTTTACAGTCAAAGACCCAGAACCAGATATGATGAATGAAGACCCGGAGTCAGAATTATAATAAATTAAATAAAAGATTTACTGAAGATATTTGCAGTTTCATCAGCAGAAGTCAGCTTCAATACTCACACGGGGCCCTATCTTGCACCCAGCGCAATTGACTGTACACCGACGCATGTATCATTCCTATTTTGCACCCGCGCAAAGCACGCTTTTCCCTCCACAGAAGCACATCGCTAAACTAGGGAATGAACTTGCGCTCCCTGGACGGTTCAGCGCAAAAGAGGAGGCGTGTTCCGGCGCAAACGTTCCTTTATGCTATTTTGATGGTTTAGAAAACAATTGCGCCACTAACCAGGAAAAAATAGTTTAAAGTCAGTGGCGCGTTGCGCATGTTATTCATATGATATTTTAAGGGCGCATGCTTGGCCATAATCAATGTAGCGTGTGCACAACGCGCATACACTTTGATTCTCTCATCTACACAGAAGCAGCAGTTTTCATTTTTGCAAATCATACATTATTACGATAGATAGATAGATAGATAGATAGATAGATAGATAGATAGATAGGTAGATAGATAGATAGATAGATAGATAGATAGATAGATAGATAGATAGATAGTTAGACAATTTATTATAAAAGCATACATCTAACTTACACATTTACCCAAATTATCATACGCCTGTTTAACCGAAGTTAATTTGGGTGGGTTTCTCCATTTCAATGTAACTTCTCTCTTTTACGGCCGTGACGAGAGCGTTGCTCTCCTTGGCTGTGAACCGCTCCTGGCGCGCGCCTGACAAATCCGCCTTTACAATAGCAATCCGCTATGGAAAAAGCGCGTCTGCTCTTAAAGGGAATGTGAGATGTCACTCTGATTGGTTTATTTCACGTTACGCCCAAACCACACCTATGAATAATGAAGCTACTTCAGACCAACCCATTTTAGATTTGCGCCTGGCGCAAGAGTCATTTATCCCGCCGGGAAAATAGCAACAGCGCCCAAGACCCTCCCACAAAGTTACTTGCGCTTTGCGCTTGACACTTGCGTTTCAGATCGTTAAAATAGGGCCCAAAGAGTTTGAAGGCCGCCCCCCTTACAGTTACAAAGATCACAGCAGTTATACCCTTCACCAAGGCCTAAGCTACGTCCTTGCTTCATGTTGCAGTTTCTGATTGGCTAATAAATAGATAAACAGTCATTTTCCACACATATAATACAGAGATTGAAGCATATCTCCATTCGATTATGCAGCTGACACTCGGCCCCTGAAGTTAGGCATGTCGTGACCTTCCAGTTCTCAGATCTGCATTGCTGGGCGCCAGCATGTCCAGAACAACAACTCAGTCAATCTCCAATAATGACAGTGGTCCCTTAACCTATGGATGTGTGGACTAACACACACACTGACACACAGCTTTTCCAAGGTTGGATTTGGCCAGGCTCTAACGATAAACAGGAGAGTCGTCTCAAAACATCAAGATAATGTGTTCTTTCTCTCAAGGAGAGCTACACTTTAGTCTATAATGAAAAGTAAGGCTTTAACTAAGAAAGGTTGCCTTAAAATATAGACTTCAATGACCCTTGTGACCATAGTTATCAAATTGTTATCAGACCTCGTCCGAATGTTGACCAAAATATACTGATGAGTTCAATGAAGTTTATTGTACATCACACAAAAGATGAAGCGTTAGTTTTACTCCAGAGAATCACTGTAAGAACAGCTAAATAAACACAGTAAGTTATAAGATGTGAGCATTAAAGTCTTATCCATAAACTCTCTCTCTCTCCCTTTCATTATCATGGAACATACACAGCGAAGTACACAAAACACTCGTTACAACTAACAGCAAACAAATATATACACACCTTTTCAGTCTGTGCTTAATAAACTGGTACACTGTAAATCCGTAAAACTATTCGATGAGCTGTCATAAAGTGCGCGCTCTCACTTTCATTTCTGCCGTGGTCAGTAACGTTAGTCCTGTCGCTCCGGAGAGTGTAATCTGGATCACGAACAGTTGGTACAGATCCATCCTCGAGTAAGAACGAGAGTAAATGAAGACTGGTATGTTCATTCTGACATCCAACAACAAAACACCTCAATCGCTTAGGAGACATTCTTGTCTACAGCTGCTCAAGCGTCGAACAATGGCGGACTCTGTGTCCAGCTCACTCAGGGCGGGTCTATGCTCAAACTTAAGTGTCACTCAACAGTCGTGGGAGGGGCCTGCGCAATTCTACGTCACATTGCGCTGAATCTGAGAACAGCTCATTCTGAGACAGTGCTTATGATTTATTGAGATTGTAAAAAAAACCACTGGGTGGATTTTTATCATTCTAGGGTGGTTTTGCTCACACACTGCCAACACACATTTATGTTCAAACACCATGTAAAAGTGAATTTTGCATAATAGGTGCCCTTTAATATCTTAATTATAATCACTCATTACATATACATTGAAGCAGCAGTTTATTCCAAAATCCACACCCTTCAGTTTAAACGCCTTTATTGAAACTGCAGATTTTATTGATTTAATATCAAAACTGAAATCAGGACAAATTGTGCATCTTTTCTAAGATCTTGTTCGCTTATGCTCACCAAGGCTGCATTTATTTTATTTAAAACAGTGAAAACAGTCATTTTCTATTTTAATACATGTTTAAATGTAATTCATGTGGTGAATGCTGAATTTTTAGCATCATTACTCCAGTCTTCAGTGTCACATGATCCTTCAGAAATCATTATAATGCTGATTTGCTGCTCAAGAAACATTTCTTATTATTTTCAATGTTGAAAGCAGTTGTGTTGCTTAATATTTTGCAGAAACTGTGATACATTTTTCAGGATTCTTTGGTGAATAGAAAGTAACAGCATTTGTTTGAAATACTTTTTTGTTTTTTTGTAACAATGTAACCATCCAAACTTTTGAGCAGAAGTGTTATTCAAATTTAGCTGTACAGTAAGCTGCAATACTCAGATGCTAGCAGGTGGAGAAAGATAGTATAAATAGAAAAATAATGATGACTAAGATTTCTGAGTGTAGCGTGCTAGTATTTAGTATTCAAGAAAAAATGCATATTTTATCATAATCAGTTACTATCAGTAGATGTTCTGCATGACTGTCAACTGCCAACAGAACTGAGAGCAGATCTCAGTATTATGGCAGAGAATTACAGTCTCACCAACAGTGCGAGACAGAGTGTTTGTAGTGACAGTCTGACAGAAGTTTTGCAACATGTAGTTTACATTTTTTACCATCGGGACCAAGATGACTGTGATGGGAGGAGGGAATAGTCACAGGGAGAGGAGAATATTCAGAGAAAGGATAGCGAGAGAAGAAATGGGCGATGATTGGTCAGACAGAGGCAAAACATAATTAAAGTTCATTTAATAGAAAGTTCAAAAGAACAGCATTTATTTGAAATTGGAACTGTCCAAACTTTTGTACCGGGTGATTCAATTTGAGCTATTATTGTAGTACATTTCCATAAATAATATTTTAATTAATAGGAAGATGTTGTATCCTGAAATCATTGCATTAATTAAATGCTTAAAAGAAAGCCAAACATTGACTAGTAGTGTCATTGAAGGATTATAACTGGATTTATGCATAGAAAAGAGCAGCAAATACTTTTATAAGATGATAAATAACTTTTTTAGACTATAATATACTAACTTAAATCATAATATTATTAAGAAAGTTTATGATAAAATAAACTTAGGCTAGATGTTTAGTTGTTGGTAGTTGTTTAGTTTAGGTAACATTCATTTTGGAGCCAAAATTAAACAATAATGCAGAAGCAAGACTACAATAAATATGCACAGAGAATGTCAAGTACGTTCAAGCTGTCGAATGGCAGCTATGTCTACATAAACACAAAATACACTGGAAAGCTTAGGGTGATGGATTTTATTTTATTATTTTATTATTTGTGTTTCAGATCAGGGAGCAGAATCGTCAGGACATGAAAACAGCTGGACCTCGGTCTCAAGTGTTAGCCAGTGTCATCACAGACAACAGTCCACCGGTAAGATCACACAGTCATTCAGTTCATATATACTCAAAACAAGAGTCATACTCTTATACTCATACACTTCAAACAATTAAAACATGTCCTTTCATATTCTTTCTCTTGAAAATGTGAACATTCTTAAAGTGCCCCTATTATGTTATTTTAAAGGTTCCTAATTAGATGTCTCCTACAATTGGTTTACAAGAATCCAAAGTCAAAAAACAATACATTTTTCTTGTTAATTGCAGCATCAACTCTTTTCTCACAGTGTCTGAAACGATTCAATAAAGGATTCATTCTCTCTAAACCCCTCCTTTCCGAGAGCGTTTCCTTTGCTCTGATTGGTCAGATGGCCCAGTCTGTTATGATTGGTCTACCACAGCCAATCAGACATGAGAGAAATGAGACTCCCATTACCAAATCTGAGTTTTAGCTCGGGGGGGCTTCCTCAGCACTTGACACGCAGTGATACGAACAGTAGCGATGACGTCGGTTTAACTGTATCAATTCCTCATCCTTTGGAAGTGCATGCAATGTGGATTTGCTTTCACAGCACAGAAAACAGCGTATTCTCTACATGTCGACACACTAGACTCTTCCAGGCCTCCGCTACAACTACTGTGTGTTTTTTTTTTTTGTTTTTTTTTGCAAAACTACCTAGGTTCATGCAGGAAGTAATGCTGCCTTCATTTTCTATCCGATTTATCGTAAATATGTGTTTCCTAGTTAGCCTGGGAAAACCCAGACTACTTCCGGCGAATTTTAATTCTCTCTCCAGGATAGTCTGGAGAAGAGCCCATTCAAACTCCTTTCTGTGCTGCCGAAATCGCGGCACCAATCAGAAACGTTTGGGGAGGGATTTACATGATGACGACAGCGCAGCGACGCTGAAGGAGATTTCATTACAAAGATGGATGCCGCCGTGGAACATAGACAGTATATAAACGAATCAGTTATCGCGTCTGTTTTGAGCGATTTAAACTTACCGTTTTCGTTAAAACCGGAGCAAAGAACAACACTCGAAGCATACGTCATCTCCTTCATCGTTCTGATTGGTTTTATGACTATCCAATTGCGCCCAGAGGAATTTGAGCTACGTCGGTTGGTGACGCCCCTTTGGAAATGATTTGTCTACATAGCTTCGCCAGACCCTAAACTCAGTTTCAACTGAGAAGGGTCTGGTTTTAACCAGGCTATTTCCTAGTTGGAAATTGGACATGAACCCTCTCTAGTCATATTTACAACTGGGAAACTCTAAGATCATTTTGATACCCAAATTTCTGACTTTAAACACGGTGGAGGGGAGACCAATTGCTGCTGTGACTGGTATTCTGTATTAGTTTTTTTCCACAACAGCTACTGTACATCACGTTGTCTTGTTGTTAAAAGTAGTGCATATTTACATAGTTTTTTTTACAACCATTTGAAGCATATTGTATGTTTTGTACTTAGTACAAAATTCCAAAATCATCAGCAAATAGTGCTAGTGCTGTGATTCAGTGAATGTTTATATGGTTGTCAATGAATGGTATTCAAAATGAAATATCTTCAATACATTATGGCTTTAATAAGATTAAGATATCCCCAAGAAATAGGAAACTTGGTGTCCTCCATCCATGATCCTTATTCTGTCTGACATCAAAGCACTTGAACGCTCCAAGCTCGTAATCACGACTTCAGTGGGAGGAAGGAAATGTCCAACGGCATGGGAAGGCAGTGTTAGACTGAAATTACAGTCATTTATTTACATTACTTTCATTTCAGGCAGTTCAGAATCAGTTCTTTTTTGGGGAGACAATAACCCCAATTATAATGCACTTTGATCTTTGAAACTTTGTGCAAACGCAGCTATATTACACACTACATGATAGTGTTCAGTTAATATCTGAAAAAGCATAACAGGGCTACTTTAAAATGACATTAATCTAGTAAGGAAAAATACTCAAGATTATTAACATTTGTTTTCAGAGAATTTATCTTAAAGTAAAAAAACTATTTGACATGAGAAAACAAATCTAATTCAAGTATAAATCTAACAAATATAGTGGATGTTTAGATATTTATTACTGGAAAACAAGAGAAACACTTAGAAATGGTTATTATTTATACATTTTTAGTGTAGACTTAGAAATTACATGTAGTGCAACTTAAGTACAGTAGATAGATAGATAGATAGATAGATAGATAGATAGATAGATAGATAGATAGATAGATAGATAGATAGATAGATAGATAGATAGATAGATAGATAGATAGATAAATTGATCAGTTAATAATTAATATTAATTTCAACATTTACTAATACATTATTAAAATCAAAGGTTGTATTTGTTAACATTTGTTAATGCACTGTGAACTAACATGAACAAATAATGAACAGCTGAATTTTTATTAACTAACATTAAACAAGATTAATGAATACTGTAACAAATGTATTGCTCATTAATACATTAACTAATGTTAACTAATGAACCTTAAAGTGTTACCAAATTGTTCAAGGCAGTTCTGTTTTATAAAATAAGATATTTTAATCAGTAGTAATGACTAATGACTATTTTTCACTGCTCAAAATCCGTTTCTAAAGACTTTTGGTAGTTCATAATGTGAGCATGATTGTTCTGCTTCCAGTCTCCAGAGACTGTCGAGCCCCCAGCCATACCCGAACCAGACACTCCTAATCCCTTCAATGAGCTGACGGATCAGGAGCTGGAGGAATACCGCAAGGAGGTGCAGCGCAAACAACACGGCCAGGAGGACGGTACGAGCTGACACTGTCTTAACTAGACTTAGACAGTGTAGTTTTGTAACCCATTGATTTCTGACCCAAGTGCTGATGTGTTATTGATTTTCTCACTGGATTAAGGAAAGAATTCAATAAACATCCCCTGTCTTATACAGTATACACATCCTTAGACATCCTTAAAAAATATTGACTTGATGTCACTGCTACTGAATACCAAAGTTTTGCTTTTTATTTTATTATCCACTTTTAAGAATGAACGTTTGGAGCAATATATATTTTAATTCAGGAAGTAATGCATGTATTTAATACTTTGAAGTGTGCCTTGAAAATAAATGAATTAAAGTTGTTGAATTTCAGTATCTTTCCAGAAACTGCTAACTTGAGGTTTTGTGTCCCGACATCATTTCTTCATGGTTCAGCACCTGAGCACTGATCTTTTTGCACTGTGTCCTGTCTGACAACCTTCCCACACACACACTAAAATCCAAGAACGCCTTTACAGTAACTACCATTGTTGGGGAAGTTACTTGCCAAGCTACAAACTACCCATGACTTAAAGTAGTTAAACTATTGTTTAGATGGATAAGCAGGTTACATCAGTAAGTAAAATCTACACTACTGTTCAAAAGTTTGGGGTCAGTAAACTTTTTTTGTTTGTTTATGTTTTTGAAAGAAGTCCCACCAAAGATACATTTATTTGATCAAAAAACAGTCGAAACTGTAATATTGTGAAATATTTTTACAATACAAAATCAGCATCATTATTACTCCAGTCTTAAGTGTCACATGATCCTTCAGAAATCATTGTAATATGATGATTTGGTGCTCAAGAAACGATTATTATTATTATATAAATGTTAAAAATAGTTGTGCATCCATCTATCTATCTATTCTACAGTATCTATGTAACTATCTATCTGTATCCATCTATGTTATCTATCTATCTATCTATCTATCTATCTATCTATCTATCTATCTATCTATCTATCTATCTATCTATCTATCTATCTATCTATCTATCTATCTATCTATCTATCTATCGTTCTATCTATCTATCTATCGTTCTATCTATCATTCTATCTATCGTTCTATCTATCCTAGATGAATTGATAAAAAGAACAGGATTTATTTAAAATATAAATCTTGTGTAACATTATAAATGTCTTTACTTTTACTTTTCAGTTTGATGGATCCTTGCTGAATAAAAATATGAATTTACTGTATCCCCAAACATTTGAAGGGTACTGCATATATATATATATTTATTTATTTTTGGCAGTATTTTTTCTGGTACAAAAACGATAGGAATCTTAATTAAACAATTTTATTAAACACATATAATAATAAAATACAGGCATATATATATATATATTCAAAAAAAAATCGAAATAAAATAAAAAATTTTTTTATTAATATTGAATTGAAATGACAAGCAAGGACTCAAATGGAAAAATTTACTTGTTACCAGAAAAGCTACATTATTTTGAAATCAGCTGAGCTATTGTCACACTGCAAAAAAAAAAAAATCATTAATTTAGCAACAACGCCATTTTTAATAAATGACTCCTCAACACTGGTTATTACTCACTGTACACCTCCTCCTTATCTCCCTCTATTTCTGTTTCCTCTTCTTCCCTCTACCCTGATGTTGTGTAAAAGGTGTGGAGGAGGTGGTGAATGACACGGGGACTTCCCCGACTACCTCCCCCAAAAAGAGCCCAGTGTCAGGTGAGACCCGGTGGTGCTTCCCCTCACACCTGTGCATGAGAACGTGACACTGCCGAAACACCTGCTATGGTCACACATGCTGATCTGTGTGTTGCATCATCACAACCCCTGTTACTACAAGCTAAATAAAACGTAGTGCTTTTTTCTTCGGTAACACTTTACAAAAAGGTACCATTAATGTTAGTTAATGCATTAATGAGCAATGCATTTGTTACAGTATTTATTCATCTTTGTTTATGATAGTTCAAAAAATTTAACTTTTCATTGTTAGTTCATGTAAGCTGAGGCCCCTTAAATATTCTTAACAGAGACAACACTTTTATTTTTAATAATGTATTAGTAAATGTTGAAATTAACTAAATTAACTAAGATTAATAAATGTACTACTGTTAGTTTTTTGTTTTTTTTCTCTATATGCACTGAAGTAGATTAATGCAGATTTATTTTATAATCTGGTATCAAAACATATAATGACCTTAAAGGAATAGTTTACCCAAAAATGACTATTCTGTCATGTGCATATATTGCTAACACTTTACAAAAAGGTTTGATTTGTTAACATTAGTTTACTACATTAATTAACGAACTAACAATGAACAATACTTAGTTAATGTTAATCTCAGCATTGACTTATTTTTTTAAGATCAAATGTTGTATCTGTTAAAATGAGCTAATGCAATGTGAACTAACATGAACATTTTTATTAACTAACATTAACAAAAGTTTATAAATGCTGTAAACATATATTGTTCATTGTTAGTTAATGTATTAATGTTAAAGTTGGCATGAAACGGAAGTTGCGATTGTCTTTTCTTCCCTATTGTGACGTATATTTGAGTGAAAACGCAAGACCTTATTTTGTCCATTGGGAATTGATTGGATGATTGTGGTTTGCTTTTGGTCGACATCTACAGTATATGTAATATAGATGACCAGTAAACTGGTCATCAGAGAAGAGTAGAGTTTTGCAAGAGGGAGGGGAAGTTATTTTGATTAAAGATCAAAATTAAATTAAATAAAAAATTTAAATAATGTGCACGGAAAAATACTTTTTAATACATTCAGCAATATTCCCAAAAAAAATAATAAGAAGAATGGTTGATTTTGATTTTCGTTGTGACTAACAAATTACCTGACTGTAAAGTGTTACCCATATACTGTTATTTTCCATGAATATTTTTTGAAGAATCTAAAATTGATACTGACAGAAGTTTCCTTTTTGGGTGAGCGATGCCTTTAACTGTTAGGGTAATGTACAGTAACATGGGATGTCTGTATTCAAGTCTGTGTCAGTGTTTTCATTTCAATTGTCATAATTTTTTTTTTTTATGTGTGACATTTTCAGCTCTGTACTGTAGCCTCCATCTGTCTTCACACCTTGTCTGTCTGTCTCTGTCCCTCTATTATAATTTGTAGGACAATCGTTTGGTACTGAGATCTTGTCTCACTAGTGAGTATATAGAAAGACATTGCACACAACTTGAACGAGCATGTTGGCCAAAAACTGTAGCTGCTTCTGTGCCATGGGTTAACCGCTAAACAACTGCTTAACTGGTTTTGTTTTGTTTCCTTTATTATTTTTACTGTGCTATTTCTTTTCCATTTTTATTTCAATTGCATTCGCATGCAGATGGGAAAGCCACAGATGCCGTGCAGAACGATAAAGGCGATGAGAAGAAACAGCAGGAGGAGCTAGAAAAACAAATGAAGGCTCTGTCCACCACTGACACTTCTGAAACCACACCCTCGGCCCCGCCCACTGCCCCGCCCAACAAGCCTGCAGGAAACACCCCAGAGGGGTCACCTTCCAAATCTCCTTCAAAGAAAAAAAAGAAGTTCAAGGCCCCCTGTTTCCTAAAGAAAAGCAAGAAACAGAAAGAGAAAGCAGAATCTTGAACTCAGACACGCTCTCAGTGTTCTTCACTAATACTTACACGCAAACACATCTTCACATCCACTGTGTATCCATTTACTGATCTTTACATGCCATACGAGTTTCTGATTATGGTTTTGTGAATTGAAACATGTTTTCGGTACACTCTGTCCACGCCGATGCAAATTTCACAATGCTTCACTAATGCACATTGAATATGATCCTTCCCCTTGCTTTAAAATGAATTGCACTTAGTATACTTGCATAGAAAAAAAAGAATGTGGCATTGAGTAAGCATTGATTGATTATGTCTATCGATTCTGATTGTTGCTCATTATCATGTTTATATAATTACATGTGGCATTACTGTTGACTAAAATCTTTTTTAACCACTATAAACATCCTTCATCTCACTTTGTTATGAATCGCAGGGATAAACTAATTGAAAATGTTTCATTCACTGGAAATCATGATCGCAGTGGCTTGCAAACAATACATGTCAAAAGGCCAAAATAAGCAAGATAATGGCTTGTTGCTGCAAAGAAAATTCAACACTAAATGCATAACTTTATTATTTATACGTTTTTTTAAATTGTTATTATTTAGTATCTTTATTTTGTATGTATGTGCGCCGGAGACTTCTTTGCAGTTGTAATTATTTTTATGATCAGCCACTGTTATTTAAATGCATTTGTGTGTACATTAGCCGGTTTATAAACTTAATTCCATGTCAATATTAGAATGTAAAATGCTAGGATTGGATGTACCATTCATTAAAGATCACATCCATGTGAAGTTGTTGTAGTCTGTCTTTGGGGTGGATTTCAAAACAATAGCCTACTTAATTGTGACTGAGAAAATCAAAGGTGACATTTATTTTGTTTTGTCATGTTAAAGGGATAGTTCACCCAACATGTTTAATTCTGTCATTATTTACTCACCCATATGTTGTTCCAAACCTGTATGTATGAGTTTCTTCTTGATGAACTAAAAAGAAGATATTTTGAAGAATGTTTGTAACCAGACAGTTGACGGGTATGGAGGGATTATTGGTCAGATTGAAAACTAAAAGTCTAAAACTAAAAGTCTTAAACGAAAACTAAAAGTCTAAGTTGAAAATGAATTTGGTTTTTAGGATTGGGCATTTTCATTTTCGACTTAGACTTTTAGTTTTCGACTTAGACTTTTAGTTTCAAATTTAGACTTTTAGTTTTCGTTGAAGACTTTTAGTTTTAGACTTTTAGTTTTCAATCTGACCCAATAATCCCTCCATAGACGGTAGCCAATGACTTCCAAGTTCAAGTTATTATTTTTTCCTACTATGGAAGTCAAGGGCTACCATCAACTGTCTGGTTACCAACATTCTTCAAAATATCTTATTTTTAGTTCAACAGAAGAAACTCATACATAACGTTACAGGTTTGGAACAACATGAGGGTGAGCAAATTATGACAGAATTTGAATTTCTAGGTGAACTAACCCTTTTACTTTAAAGAGGTTGCTTTCAAGTACAAATATGTTGCAACCAGTTCATATTTGATGTTATTGTATTTCTTTGAAGTATTTAACTGAAAAACAAATACATAGTGATTTTCTTTTCATTTGACATTGCAACTACATTCACTAAGGGGCGTAATGTGTGATAGGAACTATTTTCACGGAACCCTTGAAGGCTTCCGGATTGCTTTTTGTGGCGCACAGTTGATGGCGACCTGCAGACGATTGATTCTGGAAATTTCTGCAAGTTTGTGAAAGCGCTGTTTGAAAGAAAGGAGTTTGCTTCATATTATTCTAATAATGGTGAGAAGCAGGAGCCGAAGCCCAGCACCACCACGACGAGGTTTGAATTCAATTATTGCTTTAAATGTATGGATGGTAACTTAACGTGTGACTGGCTACTGTTGTTAACGTCGCATCTGGCGCACATTCAATTGCTAACGTTAGGCTAACGTTACACCAAAAAAACACAGGTCAAATTATAGTTGTAGCCTACTTATAATTATACAAATTATTCTTGCTCATCAAGCTCTTTCTACGAGTTGATATTTTTTATAGCCCAATGTAATATACTCATTTTACAAGTGGAAGTATTAAACTAGCATTAGCCTATAGCATTTCATTGGTTGCTTAACTGTATCTTTTTAGGTTACATTGATTTTTTTTTTCTTTGAATGTTATTTATTAACATCTTGTTATTACTAACTATAAAATATTGATTTTGTTCTTAAATGTTTATTTTATTTCACAAACAATGCATTGTTCTCAAAAATATAAATTTTTAAGATGTCAGTGGCATCTAAGAAGAAATAGAAAATAGAATAGCACTTTTAATTAGTTTTAATGGAGAAAAATTATCAAAAAAATAGTACTGAACAAACTAAAATCAGTAGATTATAACATAAAAAAATATATTTTTTAATACTTTTTTATTGTGACATTATTCATAATCGAGAGAAAAAAATAATAATCTGGTTAGTGTGGTTATATGCACATTGGATATTATTTTTATCATGGTAATTATTCAGTTTTGCTTTTTTAAACACTGGTTGACCTCATCCTAATGCTTAATTATAATTACGTTTTTGAAGAACCAGATGAAGGGTACAATGGACTTTTCAGCCAGCTGGCAAATTTAAATATTCAAACATAAAAGTTATTTTATTTATTTTGTTCCAACCTTTTGTTGGTAACGGCTTTGTGGTTTCTCATTCCAGAGAGACGGCGTTCACGCTCGTCTTCACGAGATCGTGAGAGGAGGCGCAGGGAGCGCGAGAGGTCCCGGGACAGAGACAGACGAAGGTCGCGCTCACGCTCCCCCCAAAGGCGCAGATCCAGGTGAGCTTGTGGCATCAGACACTAGCTGTACACACATTTGATTAGTGAAGAACATAACAGGACTGTGAATCTGGTTTGATAAAAAGTGGAGCCCTGGGCTCAATGTTTAGTTTTTGATAACCCCTCCTCCAGCTGTGTGCCTGTCTTTATTATGTAGGTCTCCACGGCGACACCGCTCCTCCTCTCTGTCTCCAGTGCGGCAGAAGGACAGACGGGACGATGACAGGAAGGAAGTTAAAGACAAGCCAGCAAAGGTCCATCAGATATCAGGTGGAGCATTTTATTTTATCCTACGATAAAATTACTGCAGTGAAGTTAGCATCGCCCTGATTCCCTTGACACAAAAACAATAGGATTTTTCCATTGACTTTTGGGTTATTGCAGAAAACAAGCTCTGTGACCAACAAAAGTTTATTCTTACACGTTTAGCCACTCGTTAGCAACCACCTTTTTCAAGATGTAAAAGCTTTAAAGGGTTAATTCACACAGAAATTAAAATTCTGTCATTAATTACTCACCCTCATGTCGTTCCAAACCCGTAAGACTTTCGTTCATCTTCAAATGAAGATCTTTTTGATGAAATCTCAGAGCTTTCTGTCCCTTCATTGACAGCTACGCAAAAGCTTAAAAAGTTCATAAAGAGATTGTAAAACTAATCCATATGAATTGAGCGGTTTAGTCCAGATTTTCTGAAGAGACTCAATCACTTTATATGATGAATTTAGGCTTTTATTCACATATAAACATTCATCAACACTCACATCAGTTGTATTAGACGGAAGCTCAAGCATGTTGAGCTTCTGTTTATGTTCGCTGATCAATGTTTAAATGAGAATAAAAGCCTAAATTAAATTCTATGTAGTAGAATAAAATTAAAATATCTTAAGCTTGTGTTCACCACAGACCTTATTTCTGGTATTTATCCAAAAACCCATTAACTTCAGAATGATGGAACCGAAAGTGCTAAAATGCAAACTCGTTTCTGGGTTTTAGCATACAAAAATACCTTCTGTTATGATAGTCATTGTGTCAGATAATTCATTCTTGTGTCGCGGACAAGAACATGCCAGACTACAACATTCGCAACTAATCATCGCTTGCCGTCCTTAACGACCTCCGTGATGTCATCGAGAAGGCGGAACTAGCGACTAGAAACGAGTGTAAACAAACAACGGCTGCGGAATCGCAGTGTTTGTGTACTGGCTGTCTTGTCATCAGATACCCCTTTTCCACCAAAAAAGAACTGGTTCGGAACTGGTGCTGGTTAAAAGTTGGTTCAACTTGCGAACCTTTTCAGAACCTGTTTGATTTTCCACTGACTAGAGAGCCCAGCGAACGACGTCGTTACGTCACTGTGTACGTTGCCATACGTCTTAGCTTTCCCAGAAACGCTTGCGCCAACTTCAAGCGTAACAATTAGAATGGCAGACTACATTGTCTTTCTGCAAATGTTCCTCCTGGCTTTGCGATCCTATATTGGGGTCAGAAGAAGACGTTTATAACACATTTGTGCTGCTCGTCTGGATTACTATAGACGGAGGTTATGTTCGAGAAGAAGTTCGACAATAACCCCTCCCCCAGCCCCCGACTTAAGCATGACGTGGTAAAAGAACGGTTCTAGTCCAGCAAAGAGTTGGTGCCGCTTTGGAACCAATTTTCCTGGCCGAGAACCAGTTCTTTGGCTGTCAAAACACAAAGAACTGGTTCGTGAGTGGGCTCCGAACCGGCACCAGCACTGCCTTGGTGGAAAACGGGTATGAAAGACCAAAAAAATAAAGAAAATTGCATAATTCCACCTAGCAGCACCATCACTATCATCTCTCTCTCTCGTTTCGCCATGTTTGAAAGCTGTGTACGGAAGAGCTTCTCTGCTCATATCGGTCACAGATGTGACAGAACTCGTCATGAAACATGCTTATCATTTTATTAAATTTTTTCACTACGAGACACTATACGAGATAATAACAGTCAATTCTTGCATCCTCTGCACCCATTGTAGTTTACAAATCACCATAACACCCTATGTAAAATAAATTGTGCCACAGTCGGGCTGATATCGTGTAGTCTGAACCTGGCATTATCTGCATCTTTGGATTTTCCCAATCAGAATTGTTTAAACAGTCAAAGCAAAATAATATACATAAACCTTTTTTCAGGAAGGTGAGAAAATTATTTAAAGTCAATGACCCATCAATATTCACTGTTTGCTTTATTAATAAAGTTAAAATATAAAAGCTCAGCTACACGTTCCCGGTATTGTGCTTGATTCATCAGTTCACGTTATTCCAAAGAAAAAGTAGTCTTTCATAATCATTCCAAAGAAAAAGTAATCTTTCATAATCATTCATCAAATGTTACAACTTGCTTTGCCTCGGAAATACCTAAACCATGCGAAAAAATGTTAATAATGTTTATCAACAAATATTTCCAGTAGTTCAACCACAGTCATTTAGTTCCCAATAATGTTATAAGTTATGGCAGTAATAGCGAATAACCAAGGCTGCAAAAAAATACTGTAAAAATGGTAATATTGTAAAATACTACAATTTAAAATAGCCATTTTCTATTTGAATATATTTTAAAATGTACCGGTAATTTATTCCTGTTTTTGATGCAAAGCTTAATTTTCAGCATTATTATTCCAGTCTTCAGTGTCACGTGATCCTTCAGAAAACGTTCTAATATGCTGATTTTCTGCTTAAGAAACATTTCTTCTCAACAATATTGAAGCCAGTTGTGCTGCTTAATATTTTTTGTGGAAACTGTGATGCATTATTCTTCAGTGAATAGAAAGTTCCAAAGAACAGCATTAATTTAAAATAGAAATACTGCTTATACTGTCACTTTTGATCAGTTTAATGTGTCCTTGCTGAATAAAAAACTAGCTGAATCCAGACTGAATGATAGTGTTCATTCTTTAAGATGCTCTCATGCTTGAACATGACCTTCAGCCTACACTTCTCAGTCAAAAACCCTCCTCAAAAGGGTCAAAATACAGAAGTAAAATGGGTTTTGATCTTGAATATATTTTCATTCTGATATCATGATGCTGAGAACAAACTTTGAATGTACCCAGGCATGGCACTTATAAGTTGATGTCCTTTCTCATCTGATTGCTCATGCAGCTGAGGACATGCAGGGAAAGACTGAAGAGGAAATAGAGATGATGAAACTGATGGGCTTTGGATCCTTTGACAGCACAAAGGTGAGGTCACTTTCTTTACTGCTAAATCATGATAGAATTCATCCTACAAGAACGACCAAACGAGATGTTCTTCGCACTTTGTAATAAGTATTTGTACAAATCACATAGAGTTTAGTATGTTAGAATGCATTGGCCACTGTATTGGCCTTTGGTCATCATGGGCAAAAGTACATACTGTTCCAAAAGCATTTTTTAAATGGCAAAGCTGATCATCCCAATAACCACAAGATGGCACAGCTAGACAGAGTGCATGCTAAAAATATTCCTGTTGAAAACTAAATTAACTTGAAAATAAAATCTTATATATTCTGTGCTGTAATATTCTTCCCTTTTTTTATTTTTTTTATTAATGCAGAGTTATTTTTTACATACATTTTTTACATTAATGTATGGTGTATGATTGTCATTTTTAATCAACAGGGCAAAAAGAAGGAAGGAAATGTTGCTTCGTTTGCAATTAACGTGTCACAGAAGAGAAAATACAGGCATGTATATTTACAGTATTTGTTTTATGAGATCAAATAGTTAATCTGCCTGAACCCCCGATCCTCCACTTGATGATATGAGTTCTGTGATTTGTAATTCCTGGTTTTATTTTGTAAATGTATCCTTTTTTATATGTATAAACGGCATTTGATTTAAGAAAATTAACTTAAGTTAATATCCCAGCAACAGCAGCGTATTTGGCCAATCACCTCTGCAGGTACTGCACAACTAAATGACAAACGTTCTCATTGGTGGGCAGTGATGTAATGTTTTGGTGCAGGAAGGCGATCAATGATGTAATCATATTTCTCTTGCAGGCAATACATGAACAGGAAAGGTGGTTTTAACAGACCCTTGGATTTCATTGCTTGATGGAGTCGTCAGGAACCATGTTTTAACGACTTTGTCTTTTTGATGAAATGTATATTTCTTTTTCTTCCCTGAGTTTATGTAAATATATGTTCCAGCGGTTTTTCCATATGTTTTGTTTTTCAGTCGATAGCTGTGATGTAAATGTAGTTTAGTTTGTAGTAGCTAATTTTAAAAAGGATTCTGATATTGTGGATACATTTCCTTGAATATCTTATTTAGCAAAAACATTGCAGTACTAAATAAAGGTGAATTCTTGATGAATGATTTTGTCCATTATTTTGGTATTGTGCAATTTTAGCGTAATTGTGTTTATTGAAAAATATATGACAATCAAATTGGCTATCACATATTTTAATGGTGTTTAACTGGTCTAAAAACAACCGGAGAAATAAAGAAATAAAATAATGCCATTGCTATATGTTTAAAACGTACAAATCATGTGAAGTCATTTTAACTATCAGCATGTACAAGGGAGGTGTGTCTGTTATGAGTTCCGGAACATTTTAAAGGCGTCCAATCACAGGCGACAGTGCTGTGACTGTCCAGCCAATCATAGCATAACAACAGTACACGATTTGCATAATCCATTTTGGCTCAGGAGCAAATGCCAGAATACTACGGCACAGGTTGTACCTTCGCTCCAAAATGGCGCTACAGTGATGCTTAGTTGCACCATTATCTTGCGGAATCGCATTACAGCAGTCATATATTCACGCTTTATAATGCACCTCAGCCATTGGCCCTCTCTAGACACGAGCATTTAGATTGACAGCAAACGCCTCCAATGAGATGATCGCTTCCTGTATCGTCCATCCAATAGTATCGCTTGTTCTCCAGAACTGCTGACAGGCATACACAGTAACATGACAGCAGCTAGCAAACATCTCATCTGCCTGGCTCAACGACGTTATGGTTTCGCTAGCTGTGTGTTTTTGTCCTATTTTTGATTAATTTTCCTCAGTTGCACACAGCCACAGCTTAGCATGTGCAACTAGAGCTGTTTAATAAGTAGCCAGTTCGTCTGTCACGCTTGAAATATCGAAACCAGCGATTGTTTGGACTTTTTGAGGCCGTGTATTTTATTTTAAAGCCTCTTTTTCAACGATCAATCAAGATTTTTTTCCTTTTTTATTATACAACATAATATTGCCTACCACCTCGCTGGACAGACATATCAAAATTATCTTCTTTTTTTTTTTAACAACAACAACAAGGAATTGGGGTTGAACGCTGTTTGTTTTCCAACCAGCACCAAAACTCAAAGATTATTAACAAAAAATAATATCACCAGCT
This sequence comes from Leuciscus leuciscus, assembly GCF_965113295.1. Classification (NCBI taxonomy): domain Eukaryota; kingdom Metazoa; phylum Chordata; class Actinopteri; order Cypriniformes; family Leuciscidae; genus Leuciscus; species Leuciscus leuciscus. Next base: position 44,942,591 of record NC_138729.1, read on the forward strand.
GCGCAAATACACTTTTTTTGTGTCAGTTTATACAATCTGGCAACCAGTAACGTTACCCTGACCGAGCTGTCAGTCCAGTATTTTTTGCCAATTTTCTCCAGACTCAGCGATGGTCTCTAGTTAGCAGCGTTTGCTGTCAGTATCAGAGCCTAAAAATTGACCAAGTGCAGAACTAAAGCTCTTATCTTTTTGACAGCTCATCTATAAAAGTCTTTAGACCTTCCTGAGTGTCACCACTTACATGCTTTCAGGAAGAGTTGCCAGATTTTGCAAACCTGGAAGGTTTTTTGTTGTTGTTGTTGTTGTTCGTGTCGTATTCTCACAGTTTTAACATTTAATGTCCAATGTCTCGTTTAATATGAACAGGACTAGTTAATTTAGTTATTTTTTGGCAGCTGAGGGGCATTTTTATTCGGTTTTTATCATCCAGCTATTCGGAAACCAGCGTGTTTATTTGTGTTATATTTTTCTTTCTCTTTATTTTTTCCGCACATTTTATCAACAAGCCCCATATCTAAACATTTCCCTCGCTGCCTTGAACAAAAATATTGTGTAAATTCGCCTGACTGGATTTTTTTTTTTACTCTAAACGCTGGAGGAAGAAGAACCGTGAAGGAACGAAAGGCTGCAGCTTGTTTAGTTTTTTTCCTCGTTTATTTCTGACCCGGATTGTCGTTTTTTTATCGTTGTTTATTGCTTAAAATGACGGCTATTGAGAAACTGCAGATGTTGATCGAAGCAGCTGAATACCTTGATCGAAGAGAAAGAGGTAAAGTGACGTAATATGATATATAAACACACACACACACACACACACACATATATATATATATATATATATATATATATATATATATGTATATATATATATATATGCATGCATGCACGCATACATACACATATATAATGATATTTTGGCATTCAAATGAATCCTGACACTGTTGCTAAGGTGCTTGTTTGCTAAATAGAGAAAAATGGTGCTTCGACCTATTTATTAGAAGTAAATGCATGATATGCAGACGGGTTTTTTCCGTTGTTATGATATTTGGGGAAGATCAAGACATCGAGAAGTGTCCACTTCAGCTGTCTGAGACTGTGTGATGGTCAGTCACCATACACTTGTCTTTCACAGGGGACACTAATGTGTTGTTAACACTCTCTAGGGATAAAACCCAAGCGTATATGGCATATTTATATATTTTTAATGGTGCTTGATGACATATTTGTGTGCATATGTGGAAGTGAAATGCCTTTTTGAAGCACTGCTGTTGGTTTACCGTGGAGGGTTTCCTGTGCATCCCCCTTCCCCCCTATCTGTTGTGGTTCGGCTGGCTACTGGGTTTACTCCAGTTCAGATGACATCATTGACCCAAAAGCAATACATTTGTCTAGAAATTATCCCATTGTGTTTTATATAATAACCACTTTTCTCCCTGGAACAAAAAAAAAAAAATTCAATATTTGTAATCAATCAATTTGATTTTCAGGTAGTCAATGTGCTTTGTGGTCTAATGAGCTTCTAAATGTCTCTGTTTGAATTTGCAGAAGCGGAGCACGGCTATGCCTCCATGTTACCCTTCACCAGCAACAAAGAGAGGGATGGCTTGAAACGAAAAATCAAAAGCAAGAAAAATTGCAGCAGCAGGTACTTCCACCTAGTTTCTACGAAAACAAATATGATTTCATTAGCATCATGACGGATCTGTTAGTGTGCACTGTATGTACACAGTGTGTGTTTTCCTCCTTCCGGATCCCAACATGAACATGATTCACACACATCATTCGCGAGTGATTTCTAAATTAGACATGCACATATCTGCGCTGTGTGTGTGCGTGACACAAACACACCCACTGATTCATCTCCGTGCAGATGCAGTCAGAACACGCCGTCCCACGTTCAACATGGAGAGAGACGTACACTCACATGCTGCTCGATTCTTTCCCTGTGACTCTCACCACCCACGTCACACAGTCACAATTTACTCACTCTCTACTCAACACCTCAGATTTCATCAGCATCATCCGATTAGTGGGCCTGGAACTGTCCGTCGCCTGTCAGTGGGTGAAATCAGTTGCCTTAAATTGTTTTCAAAATAGAGCTGATTACTATTTTGTTTAATGTAAATTACTTGTTTACCACCTATTATTTGGCAATGCTGTTTTTATGTTTACATCAGTAGTGAACCATTCTTCAAACTCATGATTGTTTTGGCAGTAATTGCTCATATCAGCATGAGGTTAAACTAAAATTACATTTAAAAAGTCATTAAAAGACAGAGCAATAGCAGACATGGTCACAATGAATGCTTTGAAGTCAGCATGAAATGAAATTCACCCCATTTTCTGAATCTGATCAGACAGAACTGTTCATGACAGAACCTGATCATGTTTAATCAAAATGTCATAACTGGAGCTTCTCTCTGGCGACTCTCTTAGTCCACTTAAACCCCACAGGCTTGCCTACATTTTCCTCCACATTTGAGTGGAGCCCAGATCTCAAAGTCCAATCAACAGATAATCTGGAAAAAAAAAAGACCTGTCACTACTTCCATTTTATTGGAGAAACTTGTAAGGAGAGCATCATCAGTATTTCAGCTTTATGCCTACTTTAAATCTATTCTCATTATGATGTGAGCCGTGTATCTTAAACTCCACGGTCTAGAACATGTTCCGTTACACTATGTTCTAAACTGGTGCAACTTGATAAGGTGACAAGCGATAAATCTTTCATATCAATGCAGGTTTTTGATCTAAGCAGCTGCAACCATGACACAAGTTTTTGTTTGGTTTCTATAGAGTGCATTCTTTTTTGGTGGCCTTGTTTCTGGTAGTATTTTTCCCATAGTGATTTAGAAAAAAGCTTTCTTTATAAACCATGATCCAAACCAAACAACTACAAGCTGAATCACACATCATTGCAAAGTTTGAACTTGAAGCAAAAAATGTATCTAAAAATCAGACATAAACTAAAAGACTGTGTACTTAACAGATTTAATGAGTGAAAGAACTACAATCCCATGAAGCATCGCAAATGAAATAATAAAATAAATAATACAATTAAAAACGATGGCAAAATGTAAATTTGTTGAATTTAAAGAAGCTGAAAATTGTAATAATATATAAAAACAATGTATTTTTATTGCAAAATATTCATATGCATATTAATATTTATGATGTATATTAATATATGGTGCTCAAGACACATATATTTATAAATGTTGAAAACAGTTGGCTGCTTAATATTTTTGTGTAAACAGTGCTAAAAAAAAATTCAGAATTCTTTGGTTAATAGAAAATTAAAAAAAACTGTTTTAATTTGAAATGTTTGGATATATAAATAGACAAATGCTAACATCATGCCATTTATTTCCATCAAGAGGTGCATACATTTTTGGTCAAGATCTTTATTGACAATGCAAGAGTCGAGCTCTCTGTAAAGTCTACTTCAGCACATCCCAAAGACTTTCAATGGATTTAAGGTCTGGACTCAGAGGTGCCAATTCATGTGTGAAAATGACTCTTCATGCTCCCTCCAACCATTATTTGACAATTTGAGCCTTATGAATCTTGACATTGTTATCCTGGAATATGGCCATGATGTGTCTTCCTACATGGTGGTTTAAGAAGTGAAAAGCTACTCACTCCATCAGTTAGGGTTAGAAGAACTGTTTCCAAGCATATAACATGCTAGAAACATTATAATCACTGCATAATAATCACTATTTACTACACTGAAGTTTTTGGTGTGACTCACTGATATGTGGAGATTTTCTTTGCAGAATCATGGGCAATGTAGTTTTTCACCAGGAATTCTGCTGTTAAACACAAATTATTGGGGGGAAAAAGAAAGTAAATAATGCAGGTTGATGGCTTTAACAAAAGAACATACCATTGTTAAACAAGCTTGTTGCTTACAGTAGGTCTGTTTTTAAAGGTTTATAAGTTTTTGTTCAAAATCATTTCCACTATATGGAAAATTAATGGGAATTTTACTTACAGAACCTCACTGTTGCACTCTCTTTTTGTGGCGTTGCATTGATTAGCTCCGCCCACAGTGAAATGTAATTGATCCATATACACGACTGTATATGAAACATCAAATATGTTCTTATTGGCTAGGATGCAGTGTTAGATAAAGGTTTGCAGGGCAACTTTATTCTTACACTAAGGGGAGATATTTTAACTGTAGCTGATTGACAGCACATGTTGCTGTCATACTCTGCATACTGAGTCACGGCTACAAGATCCCTCTTAAACAGGTCAGCAGAGGGTCATTAAAGCTGTTGCTTCTGAATCATGGAGATGAACCATTTTAGGAATATGACCTTTGATAAAAATCTAGTTATTGTGTGACCCTGCTGAAAACAGTCCCCAACTCTAATCTGTGTCTGGATGTTTATGTGGTTTGTAACTGGATATTAAGGCCTAACAAGGGTAGCACTGGGTTTGTAGCTATTTATATACAGCCTTATGGTGCGTACAGAGGAAGTCGTTGTTTAAATGTTGGTTTAGTTTATAAAGAAATCGTAGGAGCTGTCTTTTTAATGTAACAGGTCTCATGATGACATACCATTGCAGAGTACAAGTGATCACCCAACGTTTGTTGCCATCACCTTATATTATAAGGGGTTAGAAAACACTTTTTAAAATACAAATTTTAAATAACTGTTTTCAATTTTTATATATTCTAAAATATAATTTATTCCTGTGATGTCAAAGCTGAATTTTCAGCATCATTACCTTCAGAAATCATTCTAATATGCTGATTTGGTGCTCAAGACACACACACACACACACACACACACACACACACACACACACACACACACACACACACACACACACACACACACACACACACACACACACACACACACACACACACACACACACACACATATGTACTGTATGTGTGTATGTTTAAAACAGTTGGCTGCTTAATATTTTTGTGTAAACAGTGCTAATTCCCCCCCCCCCCCAGAATTCTTTGGTGAATAGAAAATTCAAAATAACAGTATTCATTTGAAATAGAAGTCTTGTTTAACATAAAAGTCTCCACTATAACTTTTGATTAATTTAATTAATTTAATGCATCCTTGCTGAATAAAAGTATTGATTTCTTTCACACACAAATAATATATAGTATGTAGAGTCACCATGAAATCAAAATGGACAATTCTTTTTTTTAAAGAATGCTGCAGTGTTTATTATAAATGATTCATCTGTGCATATCATTTATTTTTTTAATTCACATGGCCTCGTAATCATTAATCAAAAACGATAACCTCCCCTCCAAACAACATCTGTTCTCTTCATGACGTGTGTCTCTGCAGAGGGTGGGACTAAATATCCCAACCGACTTCCATTTAGTTGTCAACGCCCAACTTCCTATGATCCAATAAATTCCCAAGGATGAAATCAAGTTCCACCCAACATTTGTTCTCATCCCAGAAGCTGTTTCACTCGAATATACATCACAATAGGGAAGCAAAGACTATCGAAACTTTCATTTCATGCTGACTTTAACCATGTATATATACAAAATATGGCCAGTTTTTGTGGCCTGTATTTTGATGTACTCGTCATCATTGAGAGGGATGACAAAAAGGACTATTGCTAATATTCACCACAACATTTTCTGTTGCTATTAGCATCAAAGCTGTAGTCCTGTTCCACTCTTTGGCACAGCAGTTTAAACAGAACCATGATGGTACCATGATGTGTTTCTTTTCCATTAACTGCTACAGACAGGACAATATGTCTTTAATTTCTGGATATTACATGTTGCAATATTTTATTTGCGTATAGCATGCTATGCATGTTACATTTTTACATTTCTTTTAAAGTGCCCTGATTATGCTATATTAAAGGTTCCTAATTTTGTTTTAGAGGTCTCCTACAACAGGTTTACATGCATCAAGAGTCAAAAAACACTTTCATTTTCTCATAATATACATTGCACATCACCTCATTTTTCAATGATTCTGAAAGAACTCGTCCGAAGATTCAGTCTCTCTAAAGAGACCCTCCTTTTCATTAGCCTATTCTGCTCTGATTGGCCAGATGGCCCAGTCTGTTGTGATTGGTCCACCTCTAGCTAAACGCTCATTACCATAACTGAATTTCAGCCCTGGATGCTTCCTCAGTCCTCACGATTGTACACACTTTAAAGACAGTAACGATGACGTTGATTTGACCATATCAATCCGAGCTCTAGTCCGATGATGAAACATTGTAAGAACTAGTCATTCAACCTGAACCTCCATTTCAAGGGCGACTTGAGCAGAATGTTTCTCAGTGAGACGCTACTCATTTTGAGGTACATTATGAGATGTTGCAACTGTAATTCCTCACCATCAGCATTAACAAGAGTATGTCCATCAACAAATCGATCTGTATATTTCTAATATATTGCGGTCACATGCGGGAACTGTATCAATAATGGTGCATACGTTGGCCGAGGACTAACGTGAAGGACTGTTGTAACATTAAAGTTTGCCAAACAAATCTTGCTCCATCCTTTATTTTTATTCAAAGTAGTAATAACGACAGTCAGTCTGCATTAATAGAGACAGTTTTAGGAAATAGTGGCCCACAGCTGCTTAGCAGAAGTATTTCAGTAAGAAGGTAATAACATTTAGCCAGTTAGCCGGAAAATTACACAATATAAAAAACAAAACTACATATTATGAACACCCGGTATAAAATTTAAACATCAATAATTATTCATACTTACAGGTTGTGATTCTGAGGAGCAAGCTGGTCCAAATAAACTGGGTTGTGACCCATATTTCAGGAGCAAGCGTTTTGCGAATCCCACGTTGGAACTCCGTGATTTGAGAAGATTAATGACGTTTGAGGGCTGGTCAAGTTATTCGCGGGCGGACAACGTACAACATAGACGGGCATTATGCAAACATATTGTCTAGAGACGTAAAACCGTAACGCAGTGGGATTCGAATTACGGATTACTCGTTTAGGCGGTTCAGAGACGATTCTTTCATTTGGGAGACAAAAACTTTGTGCACTTTCGACTTAACAACTTTGAAGAACATTTACATTCATAAACAGCTATATTATACACTGCATGAAAGGGAATATTAAGGGCCATAATAAGGGCACTTTGAGAATAGCAGGTGGTGGAAAGCAAGTGTGTGCAAAAGGATCGTAATCTGGCTGCTGTGAACTTCAAACTAGTATAGCAAGAAGTTTTAGTGCACCAAATGCATCAGAAATCATCCGCACAGCCTCAGAATATGCAAGTAACCTACATTCACTACACCAGCACTGGTGTTAATGCATCATGCATGAAGCGCTTTTGCTCTAGAGCACAACCGGTGTTTCTGCGCTGAATAAACTCCTCACATCTCTCCAACTGCACGCCTGACTCATTAGATGGCTCTCCCGTCCATTCACTGCTTGAAGGATGGAAAGTCGTTCAGTCGCTTGAGCTTTGAGTGTGCATTCGATGACAGAGCTACTGAAAAGCATCTCTGGAATGCCATTTACGTTTGAGTGTGTGTTGTGTAAGACCTTTATTATATGTAGGTCAGGTGGATCTCCTACATAGTGGATCCCCCTTGCAAACCTGCCTTCCCCTCCAGCTTTCCGTGGTTGCGTTTCCTGATGTATCGTGGGGGAAGGGTGGCAGTGTGTGTCCCTGATCTGTGTACGTGTGAGAGTGGTGGGCTGGTTCCTCCTCTCCCCTCCCCCTCTTCTCTTCTCCTCGATCCAGGCAACCAGAGCAGTTTGAACACCCCCATTATATATATGACAGAGCTCCTCCTACCTCTCGCTTATGTTCAGATGGTATGTGGGCTAATGCACATAGCAGCAGCCGTGGGTTCTCCTCTCGTTCCTGTATGAATGTGTGCACTGGGGCCATATTTCAAGTCCTTTTTGTATTCACTATGCACTCTTTGCAGTGCGAATGCAGTGTTATACCTTTAGGCCATCACATGGTGAACTGGATGTATATGCAGCTAATCGGACCAGATATGTTGTAAGAAACTGCTTGTCCTTTCATGTGTTGGAACAGGTGGTCTGGCAAGGACAGTGGCAACGAGGGGAGTCAACTTGGCGTTACACAGTGATACGGGCTGTTATGTCACTGGTATCTGTCGATCCCCCTCACTGACCCCGCAAAATCCACCTCCCGAGCGAGATGCCAGCCGAGCAGATCAGCTGATCTCTTCGCATGGGTGCGCTAATGTTAGGCAGCTTGTTTATAAATTCAAAGTGCAATTGTGGACCTTAGTCAGGGTAGATGCAGTGTTATTGTCCGTATATCCTTCACAGCTTTGTCAATTTAAATATGGTGTCTACCCAAACAAAGGCCATAAACAATAAATGTGATAAGAAGCGTTTTGAAGTTTTCTTTAATTCCTGGCACACATTGTACGATATTGGGCTGTCCCAGATGAAAGATGTCCAATTGTGGCAATTTCTGTGGTCGTGGCTCTACGTCACACAGTGAGAGAGGTTAAAAGACGGCAGTTTACACAGTCTTGCGACCAAAGATCGCCTGCGATAATTCTCTCACAGTGTCAGAAATTTAACATGATCATCTCACAGTGCGTTTGCTGCTACGACCTATTGACTAGCCATTAAAAATGCAACATGAAATGGCGGATTGATCAACGTGACATGGCGTTAAAACTTAAAACTACTTACCTCAAGCTCCATTTCCAAAATCGGCATGCCAAGTTGGCCTTTTTTCCCGAGCCTTGACCGCATCCATATTCTCCTCTTTCGCTTCCTTCTCTTTTCTTCAGCGCACAACATGAGATTCATCTTGCTCTATTTGTTTACCACTAGCGCATGCTGTTGACATTTTATTCTTCTATACTAACTTGCATCGGCCTACGATTCCATAGGTGTCATCATCGTACAGTCTACATACATGTCGTACCAAAGTTTAGTCATGTCATACAGTGTAATTTGTAATGATCTTATAGGATTGCTGAAATCGCATAGTCTGTAGCATAAGGGGGTACAGTTATTGTAAGACTCTGACATGGGATGTCTTCTGCTCCAAGATTGGAGGTATTTTTAGAGTGAGAGTTACTGCAGAAGGGGTCATAAGGTCAGTTTGAAGGATGGATGAATGAGAGAGAGATGATACAATCCTTCTAAGCTCCCTTTTCGAGTCCCAGTACTTTTTGCAGGTTTTGGCGTTTACAGTGAACCCTGACCCATGCTCTAGTGCTCATGTAAGCTCTTGGACAGGTAGCATTCAATAGTGCAAGGTCCACCTTATACCAGTTCCAGTCCACTAATTTGATTTGGCAAGAGTGTTGAGTTGCTGATGAATAGAAATCCTGCCTTCAAATTTCCTGGGAAGGTTCGGTAACACTTTAGTTTAGGGTCCAGTTCTCACTATTAACTAGTTGCTTATTTGCATGCATATTACCTAGGGTATTGGCTGTTTAATAGTACTTATAAAGCACATATTAAAGCCTTATTATGCATGACCATATTGTACATCCCTTAATGCCACCCAATATTTAAACTTTACAAGTACCATACTAACTATTAAAAAGCAGCAATTAGGAGCTTATTGAGGCAAGTAGGTAATAGTTAGTTAATAGTGAGAATTGGACCCCTAATCTAAAGTGTGACTGAAAGTTCTTACTTTTCAGTTTGGAAATTGTAAGCATAATTATGATGTGAGTTGCAAGAATTTCTTACGTATATCATATTTTTAAAAAAAATTTTATTTACACTTCTGTTCAAAACTTTAGGGTCGGTAAGATTTTTTATTTTTTTATTTTTTTTGGAAAATGCAATTTTTATTCACATTAAAATTGATCAAAAGTGACAAGTTACAATGAAACAAGACTATTTCAAATAAATGCTGTTCTTTTGAACTTTCTATTCATCAAATAATCCTGATGATAATAAGAAATGTCACCTGAGCACCAGATTAGCGTGGCTGCTGACAATTCAGCTTTCATCACAGAAATAAATTAATATTTTAAAATATATTCAAATAGAAAAGTCATTTTATATTGTAACAATATTCCACAATATAACTGGGTTTACAGCATTTTTGCTCAATAATTGCAGCCTTGGTGAGCATAAATGACTTCTTTCAGAAACATAAAAAAAAAAAATCTTACCGACATCAAAGTTCTGAACAAAAGTGTATTTTTCTCTTTTCCACTTCCCAACGAAGAAGGAAGCTTTTTAGCAGGACAACAGTAAATTGAAAAGCAAGAGATCTGCATTTATTTGAAGTAATGCTCAATTGGTGTGCATTATATCATTCTTGTGGTGCCATTGAGAATAATGGGAAATGTCATGTTTTCAACTGTATGTAAAATCCAAATAACCTAAATTGTAGTCAACATTCACATTTTGAATGGGAAAACAAGCTCCCAATGGAAGCTATGATGTTGTGATGGAACTCATTTGCACTAATCTCATGAATTTGACCAGTTTGTCATGACTTTAAGGCAGCAAAAGGAAGATATTGGACTTGTTGTCTATTGAGCTCTTGTTTTTTCCTCATCTTTCTCTCCTCTGCTTTGCCTCTCTTTCACTTCTCTGTTGATCTAGAAATGGCCTCTGTGAAGCGAGCCTTCATTCACATGGTGTGTGAGGACTCTACCCCCCACTGCTGTCTTTTGTCTCAGGCTTGTGTTTCTAGTTACTGTTGCTAAGTGGGGCCAAGAGCCTCTATGTATTTTGCAAACGTAGCGAGAGAGAGACACACACACAGAGGACGGAGTACGTTTGTGATCAGCAATTAGCATTTTGGCAACTCCTGCAGCCACTAAACAACCCCAGGGGCCCTTAAAATCTTGGAGTTTGTTCCTATATAGCCTTTAAACCACGTACACACACACGCACGCACACACACACAGACACCAGTTCACCTTTGTACTGAACATTCAAATCAGCATTGAGCACAGAACACTCTCTGTGTGCCTTTCAAACCTCAGAACATGGAGGTGATGTTGGAGCCGTACCCTGTCGATTAGTTCAGAGTCCCCAAATATGAGGATACCCTTGTAAGGGGAGTACATTTTTTTTCTTTTATTTTGTATTATATATTTTCTGAAAATATGTGATATCATGCGATATCCACTCCACCCCCCCCCCCCCCCCCCCATTGGCTTCTAAATTGTCCTTTTGTTAAATGACATTGACAAATTGTAAATAGTTTTTTTTTTTTATTCCAAAAATATTTTCTTTGACAGTGTATATAATATGTATATTCTTATTATATTATTATATACTTAAACATTTGATTTAATATTTTAATGCTTTAATTTTCTGTTTCATATCCTCTCTCTCACTGCCTCGTTGAGTCTGAATATAAACATATTACAACAATTTTCTATGGAAAACTGCTGATATGATGCTAGGGTGTTGTGGGTGGTTTTCAGGGCATTACTGCATGGTTGCTAGGGTGTTTTGTGTAGTTGCTAGGTTGTTCTCATCAAAAGAGCCTTCTCTCAAGTCTCTATATCATTCCAGTCTGTTGGATTCTTTCACTCATTTTATAGTCCACCAGGCAAAAATTTGGAGTCTGATCATTTAGAAAAGTATTAATGCACCTCTCCTTTACAAACTGCATGATCTGAGGTATCACTCATGTCCATAGCACAAACAATGTGGGGCAAGTTTCTTTCTAAAGTTTATACTAGGATTAGGGGTTTCAAGTATTCAAGTATTCAATTTTCAAGTCAATTTAGCTCATTAGTTTGATTCCCAGTGAATGCATGAACTGATAAAATGCAATGCAAGTCGCTTTAGTTAAAAACGTCTGCTAAATGCTTAAGTGTAAATGTTAATATAAAGACAAAGCACAGTGATTCCTAACATCTCCCCCTTTCTGTCTCTGCAGGTCTACACACAACGAGATGGAGAAGAACAGGTATGTCCATATAACCTTCATGTTATTGTCACAGTTGTTAGTTCTTATCTGTAAGCTTGCAGGATTATACCTCATTACATCCTTACCGATTAGATTAAGATTAAACCTCTATAATTGAAAGCAAAACGACCAGGGAATGTGACCATATGCCTCATTTCAGTCTTTTTGGAGCCGTGTCCACTAGCACCCAGATATTGCTCAGAGATAAGTATTAAGGTCAGTCAATCAGCTGATCTATCCATTCAGCTTTGACCCTAGAGATAAACCCTCAATAAATGGGTGACCTGAAATTTTAAAAGCAAAAGATCTCGCTAATGAACCAGGCTTAACGTCTCCAGCGCGATGTGGTTTGGGTAACATGCGCACCGAGCTCTGAGCTCAGCTTGCCAAATGCCTTGAATAAAACATGCCGTCAGGCTTAGCAATGAGCAAAACCAGGGTGTCTGGACTTTGACTTTACACTCCTAACAATGCACACAGCTTAAGTCACACTCCCCTCCCATTCTTGCCTAGGAAAGTGTGTCTCTTTCTGCATACATCAGATCAGACCAAAGCTCTGAGGTCACAGTGCTGCAGACAATTGATCCGCTATTCATTTCTGAAGAGCAGCTTTCATCTACTGTTTAGAAATCCATAGAAGGAAAACGAGGCTCCCCACGTCTCTGCTTTTGTTTCACACTGGCTCAAAATGGAGTATGGGCTGATATTCATAAAGCAACTCAAGTGGGAGTGCATTTGTGATGCAGATTTGAATAAATGGCCAGCATGTCTGATGTGAAACCAGCACAGCTGTGTTGTGATGATTCATGTGTCCGTGAACCTCTCTGGTTTAAAAAAAACTAAAACAAGGGTAGGACTAGGGTTGCAAAGGGGCGGAAAATTTCTGGTAAATTTCCATGGGAAGTTAAGCTGGGGAATTTTGGAAATATTCCATATTAGAAACTTTCCATGGGAATAATGGGAATTAATGGGAATTTAGGGGAACTAACTGGGAATTAATTTTAATGTAATCGATCATTGTATCATATCCAAGCATAAATATAAACAGAAGTCATAAGAAAACATCCATGCAAAATGTTTTCAACAGATATTTCAACAGATTTATTTGTAAGTAGAACAGAACAAGTTTTAATTATTTTATTGAACAATCACTTGTTTCATGGAAGAACAAAAACAGGAATATTGGGTTAAATATTACTCATCCCCATCCAAAAATCACGTATCGAATAAAATGAAGATTTTATCAGCTGGTTCAGTGGCCAATTGTTTGGATTTAGAAAATATAACGCGCGCTGCATATTTAGTCATTTTGGCTCAGATACAGGATAATACATTCGCTTTAACAAGCAGGCTGTTCATTACCACGGCAACCGCTTGCGCGTCCACTCTGAAAGTAACTGTACACATAAGAGACGGATAGATACATTATTTAACGTTATTTCTATTTGTTAGAATATTGATATATGAACTTGTTGTCAAGTAAGCCCCGTTGCGAGCATGTGCGTCTCTCTAAACTTTCAGTGTGCTGCACTGCTCTAGTTGACTTCTGCGCTTTCCCCTCCGAAAATATCATGTTCATTTTGAAAACGTAATTCCTTTTGTGGATCCTCTTGGTCTTTCTTCATGTTTCTTTGACAAATATCAGTGTCTCAGTCTCGCGCACGCTGCACGTGAGTTAACCACGCCTACTTATTTACATGTCGCGGTATACACGGAATAAAAAAAATCTGTTACGGTTGACATTTTCTTCCGCGGTAACGATATATACCGTCATACCGCCCAGCCCTACTTATGTGGTAAAAAAGTTATGCTAGCTTATTTAGCATCTAACTTATCAGCTTGCTATCTACTAGATGAATACATTTGTATGTGATATTTGCAATTTAAACATTTAATACATATATTTCCCCATAATATCATCAAAACTTACTTCACTTTGTTTAGTCCACAGGCTCAAATGTGTGCCTTCAATAGTCTTGTGCTTTGGGCTTCTGTACATGTGATGGCGGCATGCACAGTGACAGTAGGGGGTGTGGTCTCAATAGCCATGCAGTAAGCAGTGTGCTATGTGCATGTGATTGAGAATTGACATGGATATTCAAGTGTATTTGAATGGTATCTGTTTGTTTTAGTCAAGATTATGCTAAAATATACTTTCCTCAACTATATTTAAGTTCCCTATGAAGAGCCAACCTTCAACTTTGAAAATTCCCAGTTTATTCCCGTTTATTCCCATAAATTCCTCTTAATTCCCTTAAATTCCCATTAATTCCCATGGAAAGTTTCCATCTTTGAAAATTCCCAGAATTTTGCAACCCTACGTAGGACTTTAGCTGAGCAGTTAGCGCATGTTATTTCGACATTAAGCCCTGGCACTTGTGCGGAAAATGCTAGTTTGAATCTGGCTGTTTCCTGATTCCATTCCCACTGTTTCTCTCTTACTTTTATTTTATTTCTCCCATCGAAGTTCTAACCAGGCCCAACCCTGCAAGATCGGACAAGATCAGGGTGTTACGGCCGTAAGCCATTATGATTTTCTTTTTTTTTTCATGTATGTGTGAATTTATTACTATGAATTAATTTGTCATTACATCAAATCCAGTTTGTGATGCTGTAAATAAGCTGAATTAAATGACTTGGATGTTTAGATATGTTGTCTACAAGTAAAGAGTAACTAGAAGTAAAACTTATAAATATTAACCACAATGTGCTACACTGTAAAAAAAAAAAAAAAAAACCTGTGGTTTCCAGAAATTTACCATAAATACAGTAGCAACATTTTAGGTTTTACAGATTTAACTTAAATTTGCAGTAAAAAACTTATTCATTAACTGATAATATGTTAATTTACCAACCTATTGACGTTCTAATATCTGTTTTGTACCTTTGTAATACACTAACAACCACCAAAAACAGGTGGGGATGAGAAAGTCAAATGATGAATCAAAGCTCATCACAAGCAGCTTTCCTACAAGCTGAGAAGGTAAATACTAATATATAGAAGGTGCACAGTGTTATTCACACGAACACTAAACACCATCATGGTAACACGACATTAAAAAAACCTAATGTGCATAACTGATTTAAAAAAATTAAAGAAGAAACATTTATTTCAATGAAAATACATCACATGTGAAGTGTCATGCAGGGAATTCTGGGAATGTCAAATTATGTTTTTTCTCTGTAAATTATACAATGACTTTGTTCTTTTTCAAAAACTTTCAATTTAATGGTATTTTACCGTAATGTAACTAAATGTACGGTAAGATGTATTACAGTTATTTACCGTATATAGTACGGAATCTATCACCCTAGCATTTTGACAGTCTTTTACCATTAAAATCACTATAATTTTTTACAGTATATGAAATATTTCTGGACGTAGTCAGTTCGACTCCCAAGTCAGTACTGTGATTGGTTAGCAGATATACATTACTGTTCAAAATGAATACATTAATTCAGCAAGGAGGCATTAAAATGATCAAAAGTGATAGTAAAGACATAATGTTACAAAATATTTTTGTTTCAAATAAATGCTGTTCTTTTGTTCTTCATCAAAAAATCCTGGGGGGAAAAAAATGATCATGGTTTCCACAAAAATATTAAGCCAACACAACCATTTTCAACATTGATTTTAATAAGAAATGTTTCTTGAGCACCAAATCAGCATATTAAAAGTATTTCTGAAGGATCATGTAATGGCTCCTGAAAATTCAGCTTTTTAATCACAGGAATAAATTACATTTTAAAATATATTCAAATAGAAAAGTTATTTTAAATTGTAATAATATTTCACAGTATAACTATTTTTACTGTATTATTGATCAAATAAACATAGACTTGGGGAGCATAAAAGAAAGCATAAAAAAAATCTTACTGACCCCAATTTTTGACCACTATTGTACCAGATCCATTTCATGGGTTAGTGATATACGATTATATGATTTCCCTAAATATGATTTTGATTCCTCCTTAATTGAAAAAAGATTTTATTTTTTTGCTGATATTTGTACTCAGCGTGTTTTTTGTTGTTGTTTTTTTTACCCATGTTATTTATTTTCCACCAAGTGAAAATCTCTAAATGTTTGTGAAAAGTTGAGCAAAAGTGAAGTTTTGTTTGCACCTGGCTCATAGTTTAGCATAGTGTCATTTGAATAAAAAAAAGCTGTTGTGGAAGTTAAAATCTCACCTGAAATGCCCCTGTCTTATAAAATGTCACACACCTGTATCATGTAAAACTGTTACAGTTGTCCCAGTGACCTCAATATCACACATGGCATGCATTTTCACCCTGCACCAGTTATGGGCTAAATGTCATACACACTCACCCTATAGGCAGAGCGAAAGTTTTTTTATTATTTAACAATGCAGGGTTGCCTAAGAGAATATGCAAACAACTGCTGTTAACAATGTTCTTTGGAGCCAGTGTCAACAGGAGCCACAATAGCAGACACACACCATCTCAAACATAAGCACAGGTTCAATTTGCCTGCGAGGCAGTGTGTTTGTTCTCAAGATGGACATCGCATACCCGTGGCCTATTTGTCTTGGGAGAGAGTTTAAATCTGTAACCTGAGCTCCAGGCCACCACACATGCATTGGCATGTACCGTTCTCTAGTGGGGTTAATACTATTACTGAGAGGTCAGAAGTCAAAGGCCGGGAGAGGATGGTGATTTATGCTAAAAGTCATATGGCTTGAATAGATAGAGGCTGACTTGTTTAAAGGATCATGGTAGAACAGATATATGGTGTCCCACAGAACTGGGGTGGTCTTTTTTGTATAGGGACACAGCATGCTGTGACTGAGGACTGGGAATATCCTGTTCCATATACAATTACGTTTAAAAGCTTGGGGTCGCTAAAGCCTGGTTCACACGGCAGGATAATTAGGCCGATTTTAGCCTCGATTCACCCCTTCCGACAATCTTAAGGATGCTCCGATTATCGTAAAATAATCTGATCAGATATTCCTGCCGTGTGTGGTGCGTTAAGATTGCTCTCGTCTGCTTGGAAAGACGTCGGGACCGCTCCGATCTCAAATCGGGGATATCCAACATGTTGGATTTTTTTGGCCCGATTTCTCCTCGTGTGTGGTGTCCCCCGGGGACAAACGAGCACGAAGCCTGTGGACTGTGGCGTGTAGCCAATCAGAATGATTGTTTACTCTGAAGTCACATTTGATCTCGAGAGATTTTGCGAGATTTCCCGTCTGACCTGGGAATGCTCGGGAGTCAAATCGGTTCGTGTGTGATGTGTTGATTTTGCCGTGTGGTTGCGCACCACACCACACACTGTACGACCAAAACTGTTAGACCCGTGATTTTTTATCGCCGTGTGTGGGGTCTCTCAGGTTTGGAAAATCGGCCGACAATTTTAAAATCGTCCCGTGTGAACCAGGCTTTAGATTTAAAAAATAAATAAATTATGCTCGCCAAGGCAGTATTTATTTGATAAAAAATGCAGCAAAACAGCAATATAGCTGAATTTTCAGCATCATTACTCCAGTCTTCAGTGTCACATGACCCTTCAGAAATCATTCTGAGGCCACATCCACACGAAGCCAGAGCTTTCCCTATCCGATATTTTTTTTCCCCGTTCAAAAAAAAAATTCCGTAAACACGGCGTCGTCTCAAGAAATATCTGCGTACACATGAAACCACTGAAACCGACTCAAAACGATGTAGTATACATGCCAGACCAGTATGTGGCGCTGTAATTCTGCCACAGACATACACTAAAAACGGAGAAGAAGACTTAAAGCATGAGCATAAACCTTGCGCGCTGTATACTATACAACAATAATATTAGGCACAGTAGCTTCTTTTTTTATTTTATTTTTTATTTTTTAAACAAGAACTTTGTTGAACAATATGAAAAACCATAAATGTAGTTGCTGTGACTTAACGGTGTCTGACTAGTTGACACTTGGTGTGATGACATCATCGTTTCACAAAATGTACGGATTGGCCGTACACACGAAAACGCAAGGGCGGCGTTTTCAGATTTATCCACCTTGGGACCCGGTTTAAAAAAATAGCGGTTTCAGTCTCCGAAAACGCCGGATCCGTGTGGACGAAACGCCAATACGATAAAAAATGTATACGTCTACAGCGAAACGTGTCTCCGTGTGGACAGGCCCTGATTCCCTTCAGAAATAGTCTGATTTGGTGCTCAAGAAATGTTTCTTATTACCAATGTTGAAAACAGTTTTTGAAAACACTTAATATTTTTGTGAAATTTTCACGATTCTTTGATTAACAGAAAATTCAAAGTTTAATGCTTCCATGCTAAATAAAAGTATTGATTTCTTTAAAAAAAAATTAAATAAATATTTATATTTATATAAAATTTGAAACAGTAGTGTACGAAGTGAGAAAACGGTTGAGAAAGAGAAACAAATCTGCACGTATTGTGAAGTGACCCTGTGACAGCAACACCCATTGTGTGTAAATGGTGGACGGCTCACAAAGTATTTAACAAAC
Source organism: Leuciscus leuciscus (assembly GCF_965113295.1). NCBI lineage: Eukaryota > Metazoa > Chordata > Actinopteri > Cypriniformes > Leuciscidae > Leuciscus > Leuciscus leuciscus. The sequence continues at coordinate 44,960,959 of NC_138729.1, forward strand.
ACCAAGGCCACTTAGGTTATGTCACCACTTTGGTGGCAAATTCTGAAGTTATGTAATAGTATTCCCGACCTTCGGACCACTTAACCTCGCACTGTATGCAAACATTACCCTTTGTCTGGGTGTGTTCTCCAGCGCATGTTTATGTGTACGCGTGTTGCTGGAGAGGCAGGTGTACACACAACCTGTCCTTTGGCATTATGATATTGCTCTTATTTACCCTGTGTTTGCACATTCTTTTTAATAATTTGCATTAAACTGGTCTTGAACTGTAGACCAGTTTAAGGGAAACGGCAGCAACATTTAAGAGAAACACAATTGGCCACTATTTCATATTAATGTTTTTACCAGATTTATTTTCTTTTTATTCAAATTATTTTTACATTTAGTTTTGAGATATGAATTTTATTTTAGTAAATTATAAAAAGCAAGTTATTTAGTTATTATTCATTATAATTAATAGTGAATTATTTTTGTAAATATTAGAAATATTAATAACAAATTTTGCAGCAACAGTTGCAAAGCTTTTTTCACGGTATTATCATGTATTTTAGTGTGTATTTCTGTACAGCTGGAATGATATTTTTTTTGTAGTTAGTTATGAATCTTGTTGCTACAAGGTCAGAATAGTATTTTAGTTTTTTTTCACAGTAATTTGTTTGTGACCACACAATTTGCGTGATCTTCTCAACATTTGCATATGGCAAAATGACACCTTTCATTTTACATCCTCATTTTCTATATTTAAATGATTACATGCTTAACTACAGTAGCTTAGAAAGAGCTGCCCACAGCCAAACACGTACACACTTATCTGTTGGCAGAACACGCATTGCTAACATGCAGACGTTCATATGCAGCCGCTGAGCAGCAGCAGTAAAATAGTTGGGTTGTGACCCACGCCTCCATACAAATACAGCAGGAAAGCAAAGCAGTCTGCAGTTTCTGGCAGGTTGTATAACAGGTCATGTGGCCACTGGCACCTATCATCACCACACCCCAGCAGCTGTGAATCCCTTTGGCACGCACAGGAGAGGAAGTTAGTGAAGCGTTTGGAGGAATGAACTTAATGATCCTTATTTAAATAACAGGTTCATTTGTTGGATTCGTACCATTAAATGTGAATGACAGAATAATAATGTATTGATGTTATATTCATTGGCTTATTTACTGGCATCTTAGGCATTATTAAAGAGGACCTATTATGCACTTTTTTTACTTGAATAGACTTGGGTCTACTTGAATAGGTTTGCATGCTTCAATGTTCAAAAAACACATTCATTTTCACATATTTTACATTGTTGCAGCACCTCTCTTCCCAGTCTGTCAGTAACGCTCTGTTTAGTTCCGGTGCTCCGATTGGTCGGCTAGACAAGTGTGTTTTGATTGGTCAAGCGTTGCAGAAATGTCACGTCCCTCACCGTAACCGCGAGTTTGAACACGCTACAAACGCAACTCAACCAGGCCTCACAACCACCACCCTTTTTTTGTCCATATGCCTTGGGCAGGAATTATTTAAATGAAGAATATTGTGACGTGAACATTCCTGGAAGAAAACTCATGACTGAATCGAGGCGTTTCAGGGAGTTCAGAAACAGTGCTTTCTGATATAGAGAATAACTCCCTTTGTAGTGAACATTGTGCTTTGCAGATCTTTTTGATACTTAAACAGCAACATTACACACTAAACAAAGTTGAAAATGTAAAAAGCATAATAGTTCGTCTAACATTTTTTCCCCAAATCTGTATGACGTTTTCATTCTCATTTTTGAAGAATTAGTTTGTGCTTGTTTTTTGCCCCCATGCAGTTATAATGAACAGGAACTAAAGCTTTCAAGCTTCAAAAATGACATAGAAGTATGATAAAACTAGTTGCACTATATTCCTAGTCTTTTGAATTCTTACTATACTATTATGTGAGAAACAAACTGAAAGGTGTTAACTTTGCAGATCGCAGTCACATTCTTCCTATTTTTATGATTCACGTTGTTGCTACTGCTTATTGAATGTATTGTAGTTGCACTGCTTTTATGACTAACTCTCTTTCTCTCTTTTCCTCACGTCAACCACCCAGGAGGGCACATTTAAGACTGTGTTTGGAACGCTTGAAATCCCTCGTGCCCTTAGGACCAGACTCAAACAGGCACACAACCCTCAGCCTACTTATGAGGGCTAAGGAACACATCAAGGTATGTGCCAACGTACCCTTGGCAATTCATATTGTGCATGAAAGCCAAAGACGATTCTCAGAAGACCAAAATGCAATGATCTGATATTAAAGCAGCAAGTCACAAGAGGCAGTTACTGAGATTTTACCACAGTTAAGTGGTGTTGTTGTTAGGCACGACCCTGAAGTGCTTAAAACGTCCTGTGAGCTTTAACCCCCAAAGCTTAACAGGGTTTTCCTGGGTCAAAAAAGGGTCTTTGGTGGTGGTGTACGAACACAGTCATCCACACACACACACAGTATGAAGTACCCTACCCATGTGAACTGCGAAACACAGTACTGACAATAAATCCAAAATAAATGCAAAGAAACAGTTTGTAATATTAACTTAACCTATTTATTCATGAAATAATAAATACTCACTGTCAGGACAGATCATAAAACAAAGTGCTTAGAACTCATTTATATTTAAAAATCTGTAAATTTATATGTTAAAAAAATCACTAAGTGACTGATTTGAAAAGTTAGTAATAAAATGACCCACATAATAACACATTACATAGAAAAAGTGGCAGGTGTATTTGATATACAGTATCATATTGTTCCATCCATTGCTATGGTTATCGCTGTCAATTAGATTCAATTGTGCATTTAAATACAGTTGTCAATGCAGAAACTAAGCAATGCTCATTGTTAATGTTAATGCATTAACTATTGTTACCCATATTGTAAAGTGTTACCAACAATTCTTACACACACACAAAGTAGATTAGTTCATTACTGTATGTTTCTTAGAAGTCTGATGCATGCAGTACCGTTCAGATCTTTTGGGTCAGTAAGATTTTTAATTGCTTTTTGAAGAAAGTCTTGTGCTCACCGAGGCTGCATTTATTTTACAAAAAATACAGTAACAATAGTTATATTATGCAATCTTTTGTAATATAAATGTCTTTAATGTCACTTTTGATCAATTCAATTGCTTTAACTTCTGAATAAACGTATTATCTTACTGACCTCAAACGTTTGAATGGTAGTGTAAATAATACAGAATTGAACTGATGTGCAGTCACACGTGTATATAAATCGGCTTGGTGGCAGTACTATCCGTTTTACAATAAGACTTGAGCACATCTGTGTCTTTGCAGAGGTTGGAAGATGGCGAGCGGAAGGCCCAGCACGCTATAGACCAGCTGCAAAGAGAACAAAGGCACCTGCGCAGACGCCTGGAGCAGCTGGGTGTGGAGCGCACACGCATGGACAGCATGGGCTCCACCATCTCTTCCGACAAATCCGACTCCGACCAAGGTATATACTCACGGTTATGGTCAACAAGAGTCTTTAAGTCTTAAGCCTTGCTCACACTGTCAGTCCAAATCCAATTTTTTTTCATATCGGATTGGAATCCGATTATATTTAGCAAGTGTGAACGACAAGAAAATCACATAAAATCCGATTTCAAGCAACATTATGTGATTTGAAATCCAACTCAAATCTTATTTCTGGAACTCTGTATTAGTCTGACCGCTCTGATCAGATTTCACATAGCTAGCCTGCATTTCACTGTCTCGCGCATATAAAATGTAAATGCGTCAGATGTCGTTGCAGAAGCAGGGTTGTGTTGCATTGTTGTTGATGTGCAGGTCGCACAGAAAATTATAATATAATGGAGACATCTCGTGGTCCAGTGATGAGGTGTTTTCACTTCTTTTACTGTGTGACGGAGACGGCAGCGCAAAATAAAGCCGTGCATGCCAGCCTCCTATATTTCTTCATTAGATGCAGTAGCCCAGCGCTGGAGCTTCACATCGTCATATTGTTAGGCAACATTTCAAACCAGTCAAACCTGTCCATACCAACCGTATTTGCCATAGAAAACATAAACCAACATAGATATTCTTTAAAACAAAAGAGCACCATGGGACACACAAATTGGATCTGAACAGTTGCAATGCACTGCAATGTGGACAATGTGGATAATTTAGATCAGAATCCAATTGGATTCACAAATAATCAGAAATGGGCTGACTGTGAACATAGTCTTAGAGACATCAAACATTTTCAGATAACGTGGTTTAGCATGCGTGTTCCAATCCAGCTGATGACTGTTCACACATTTCTCTCCACTATTTGTATGAATAAAACTGACATAAATATATATAAAACTAGCACAGCCAGACACATACATTCATGTATGGGTTTTGGTAGCTTAATGATTAAAGATTTGGGCTGGTACACAAACATCACAGTATTTAATCCCAGATAACACTAGCCCATGAATTTTATGTGTGAGTCAAACTCTAGTTTGGACCAAAGATTCAATCCAAGTGTGAAAACAAAAACCCATCCACCACCGTTTTTATAGCATCAAATAACAACAAAAAAACGTATTTTAAAAACAAACACATGAATTTACATCAGCGTGATTAAAAACTACAGTAAATGACAGAAACCACCTTCGGAAAAAAAGATATTTGAAGTGTAATTAAATTGTTTAGTTGGTCTTAAGTCCCGTTGAATACACAGGGAGGCGGGGTTTATGACCTATACTAGGACCAGTCACCGGGGGGGCGATCGAGACATTTTGGCTTCACTTTTCAGGGCTTGTGCGGCACGCTTGATCCAAACACAACTCGACCAAAACATATCTTAATACCAGGTGTAAACGGGGCCTAAAAGACTTGCCATATTCTACCTTGAAACAAAAGATGTATGAGCGGTACACATGACTGTCCCACATAGAGTTATAGTCACGTATGTGTTGAAGTATAAAACCACAGCTCTAAAGAATGAAGCAAATAAGTAGATATTGCTTAGAACACAGGTGTCAAACTCAGTTCCTGGAGGGCCACAGCCCTACAGAGTTTTGATCCAACCCTGCTTCAACACACACACACCTGCAGTTTTCAAATAAGCCTGAAAGACTTGACTAGCTGATCAGTGTTTAATTAGGTTTGAAGCTAAACTCTGCAGGGCTGTGGCCCTCCAGGAACTGAGTTTGACACCCCTGGCTTAGAACATTTTTACAGCATTATTACATTAAAGGGTTAGTTCACCCAAAAATGCAACTTTTGTCATCATTTACTCACCTTCGTGTCGTTCCAGACCTGTAAGACTTTCGTTCATTTTCTAAACACATATAAATAAAAACCTGAGAGCTTTCTGTCCCTCCATTGACAGCTACCACTTTGATGCTTCAAAATGTTCATAAAGAGATTGTAAAACTAATCCATATGAATTAAGCGGTTTAGTACAAATTTTCTGAAGAGACACGATCGCTTTATATGATGAACAGATTTATTTATTTTTTCCATTTTTGGTTGAACTAACCCTTTAAACATTAGATATAAGACTGTAATTTAAGGCATTTTAATATATTTTTCCTCATGATTTCATTCTTTGTAGTGGTTTGTAGTGGTCAACCAATATGGGTTTTTCAGTGGCCAGAGCCAATAATCTCAAAATGGCAAAATACTAAATGGTCTAGTTGTTATATGTGCATTTTTTATGACAGATGTGGGCGCACCTTATGTTACCTAAGCATGATGAAAAAAAGTTGCAATTGCAAATCATTACAGAATGTCACATGTTCCACCTGCCATATTCTGAAATATTAGGCAAGGTGAGTTTATTCCATACACAATGGTAATTCAAAGTACTTTACATAAACATTTTAAGAAACTCTCGTTACTAATGCAATAAATGTCCAATAAAGGTTGGCTTAAAGCACTTAATGACAATTTCCGATTTTCTGTGACCTAATCTAAAGTAAAATGTTTTAAAAGGAAATAATAAAAGAGAAGAAAAAAAATGATAAGATGATACAGTGCAATCAGTAGGACGCAGCATAGTGCATTCAGTTTGCAAATGCAAATATAAGTTAAATCTAAAATATTAGGTTTAATAACAAAGCAAACACGAATACAGATGAGGAAATTGGCTGTAGACAACACAGAAACTCAAACAAATGTGGATGGATGGTGAATGTAAAGCTATAGAACAAACAAGGGAGCTGAACTGTTTGCGTTTGCAACATGTCGAAACTTGTACTGCTCATTTAGTACACATTAAAAAGAAGCCGAGAAGTAGAAATTGTATTCCTTTAATCATTTAAAATCTTGCTTTTATGCATGTCACATTGTCATACATGCATTATTTACCTTGAACACAACCGGGTCAAATAGGTAAGATCCATTCGAGGCTTCTACGAACGCTTTTTAAAAAATACCCAGGAGCTTTTTCTTGTAAAAGGTTTTTTAGTGGTAATGCTTCTACCTAGAACCGGTTAGTCATCGACAGACATCTACAGACTCCCATACACCATTTCAGGTTCACTTGCGGACACACGGTGGAAGTTTGATGATCACACAGGAAGCTCACATTGTGTTTCTCAGAATTCAGACAAATAATTATCTTGGGGAATTTATTTTGTATATGCTGTGGCCTGTCCTACAAACAGATGGCACATAGATCGACTGTAGCACGCAGCACCACAATGAATGCTTTAACACCTAAATTGGAATGTTGCCATGGAGATAATGGGCCAGATTGACTAAACGTAGCGCACTTCAAAATGCACATGAAAATGCTATAACCTTAATAAACTATCGATTGAAAACGGGTCTTAAAGGAAATTACAGCTCACACCATGCAATTTTCACGTAATTATAATTTATGCGCATGTGAATAGATTTTTTAACATCTAAAGGAACAAATGCTGCATAAAACTGGGTGAGAGTACTATGTGTGTGACACAAGACAAGCATTATCAAGGAAAGTTTGGCAGATGATGTTAATATGAATGTTAGGCAAACTAAACGACACAGAGAAAAAACTAGAGCGCTCCCTTTATGTTAGTGTGCACTGTTGACGGCTTCATTGATTATAACGTGATCAATCTTGGTTGTCTTGTCAAACCACTTGCTTGCAATGTAGACATACTGTCAGACATCTGTGTTAACATCATCCATCAAATCTTTGTGGATGAGCAAAATAAAGCTGTCTAAAGCTGCATAACAACAATTGTTATAATCCATGAACCTATTGATCATTTGAATAAAAAGACACATTTTATTTTCTGTATTTTACTGGGGAAAAAAATCAACCAATAAAATACTAAATAATGAATAATAATAATAATAAAGAAAACAACAGGTAATTGCTTCTATTAAGTGTATATAATATAATAAATGTTGATAAATAATATAAATTCTATATGTATAATATAATATATAAAACGTTAATATGAAATGATCTTGTGCTTGGATTGAAACACATTTGTAAGTGATTTTTATTTTCACAGAAATGCATTTTTTCCAATATTGTATAGTGGAATTCACCATCTGTGCATTCACTGTTCATTCAGTATTCTGCATATATTACATGCTAGCACCATCATTTTTATTAGGGCTTTTGATTCAAATATCTAATCACAATTGTAGATTTTCATATTTTTTTCTATTTCACTCTGCAATTAACTACAGACAAAGAAGAAATATATGGCAAACAATCCTAAGAATATATAATATAAATTGTATTATAATATAATATATAATGATCTATTGTAAATGATCTTTTGCTTGGATTTCAACACCTTTGGAAATGCATTTTTTTCCACTATTGTATAAAGTCACTTATAGCACATCCCTGCGCATGGTGCATAGACCCAACTTATTGTTAAATTGTGTAGATTTTTATTATTGATTATTATCGATTTTGTTGTTGTTGCTGCCATTAGGGAGACACTTCTGCATTTATTTTGAAATTCACAGTATTTAGCACCATGCTCTACCAGTTTTTATAGGGTTTTTTCCCCCGTGATCAGTTGTTTTTTTTATTGGTTTTACATAATGAAGAACACATATAAATTACCCAGATTCTTCACATGAAACAGAACAGAAAACTGACTCTCCATGCCTCCAGCGGTCCCCCAGTCCACTCCAGACCACTGATACTCACAAACAAATTGCAATCAAAACAAATGACTTAATTGTTATTTGGTAACAGTTTTATTAGGGCTGTTGATTAAAATATCTAACCACAATTGTTTTATTCATAATTTGCACTTCAGACATAGGAAGGATAAAGAAGGAATATCTGCCAAATAATCCTAAGAATTTTTTCCTTTTGTTTGCTTTGCAGAAGAGGTGGATGTTGACGTGGAAGGGACAGACTATCTGCTGGGAGACCTGGAGTGGAGCACCAGCAGCGTAAGCGACTCGGACGAGCGGGGGAGCTTGCGCAGCAGCTGCAGTGATGAAGGCTATTCCAGTGCCAGTCTCCGTCGCCTCGCCAACCCTCAGGAGAAGAGCCCAGAGCTGGGCTGCAGTCTATAAGAGCACAGATCACCCCGGTTCCTCAGCCACTCATCTCCAACCACTTCAACCTGAACCTCCAATCACCTTCAGCCAGGTCCTCCTCTAATACTTGAACGGTGTTGTCTCCTTTGTGACCGAAACAACGAAAAGGTCTTTCCCTTGCTCTGACAAATCCAGTCTAGGTGTGCGTGTGCGAGTCAAGAGGAGGAAGCACGGAGAAAGTATTGGAATTTGGATGTGCCGCCCACCAAACAGACCTCATAAATGCAGCACTAACTGGGAGAAAAGGCCGACCCTTCTTCACCAAGCCGCACCAATCAGATCTTCCCACCCATTTGCCTTTGCTCCCACCCCACCATCCTGGAGAGAGGCACACGATTTGGGACATTGCCATTCCCGGAAGACCCTCAGAAGACCCTTAAAGACCTCATAGCCAGATGAAGAATGTGTACCATACCACACCCACTGCCTAGTCACCGTCGCACTCTGGGACAACGCACCCAGGCTGTCTTACGTTCCTTCAATCAAAAACTGAACCGTCCAGACACAGGGCTGGGTCATCTGACCAGTTAGCTAACCAACCAGAGCATGGTATTTTGCACTTAGATGACAACGTCCGAAGGAGTGGCCTTTTTACGCTCGTCTGAAGCCAGCTTTGCCTCGTCCCACGTAATAGCCAAGGACCGGATTTGGGAAAGCTGCGAGATCAGAGCAAAAGGGTTACTTCTACCATACAGGCAAAGATAGCTTTGTGTCAAGAGATGTGCTGTCATGTCGTTTTGTTTTCTAAAACGTCTCTCCGAAGGGACTGCAGCTACTTTAGTGATGTATCAGGCGTAGTGTGTTAGCTAGTCTTAAACAAAAAATATCTACCTGCACTGTCTAATACCCGACACTCCCGTCACTGCACGGGCAGAGATCACTGACGTGTTGTTGTTGTTTCCTCTTTCTGTTTTTACCCAGCAAGCACTCATAATACTCATGCTGTGCGAAATCATCAGGGCGGTAGCAATACACCCCTCAACTGGACTTACCGACGGATTCCGGACATCCCAAACGAGAGATTCTCTATTCGATGTAGTTTTTTAAGCATATGCGATACTTTAAATGCCCCCCCTGACCTGCCATCTTGAATATTTTATTACTACAACCAAGGGACTGAAGCGTTTGCAGCATGAGATTCTTCGAAGGGTTTGTGGGTTGGGTTTATGAAACGGGGGTGGGAAGAGGGTTGACGTCTGGATCTCAGGTATCTCTTCCTCTCTCTCTAAGGACAGTGGCGTTTTTGTGTGTGTGATGCATCTTCTTCATGTTTGTCCGTTTTCTTTTCTCTCGACTGTTTAGCCCAAGAAGTGCGAGGGCAACTCTAGAAGCACATTCCATGGTTTAGCAGAGCTTTGCGTTATTGCATGGACTGCAGACGCTTATACAAAGGTCTGAGGCTTCAGATTACCTACTGTATGAGCGACGGACCCTTTCTGCTCCTGCACCATCAGGCTCATTGTAAGAGTGTGTGAATGTGAGTGTGTGTGTGTGTGTGTGTGTGTGTGTGTGTGTGTGTGTGTGTGTGTGTGTGTGTGTGTGTGTGTGTGTGTGTGTGTGTGTGTGTGTGTGTGTGTGTGTGTGTGTGTGTGTGTGTGTGTGTGTGTGTGTGTGTGTGTGTGTGTGTGTGTGTGTGTTCTTCGATGACTGCAGCACTGCATTGCAGTTTCACTCCTGCTACCCAGCTATTACCATTTCAGCTAAATGTAGTCATGATGTGTATATAGTTCACAGAAAAAGAGAGATATCTACCCTATATGTACGTTTATGGATAAAATATTTATATTTGATCTACATTATATGTTAAAACAAAGACTATAAATATATATATATATATATGAGAGAATATATTTAAGTAGTGATTGCCTTAGTTGCTTCTGTTCTCCTTATCGTTAGTTTCAATGTGTAGTTGATTTGCACTATATATAGATACGTATAAATATATACCTATTTTACACATCCTAAATTCTAACTCTGTGCTCGCAGAGCCAAAAAAAAAAGCTTTTTTTCCTGCACAAAAATGAAAATGTTTTGATTAAAAAATAAAAAAAATAAAAATAATATAAACTGCATTAAAAAAAAAAATATGATTGGGACGTATTTGTTAGTTTGTTGATGGCATTGCAATTGTGGAAAAGTGGGTAATCAGTAGCCTGTTATTATCGTGCCTGATCGGATTTGGGAGAAGCGTTTTCCTATAACACTAGTGAGTAAAGTGGGTTCTGTAGGGAGCCAAGTGGAGGATCCGTATGTTTGAATGTACTGAAATCTACTGTTGCATCACAAAGTGAGATCTTGAATTGTAGAATATATAATTTTTTAGACTGATGCACCAAAAACGGAATTTAAACGAATCGGATTGTTCATTCTTTCGATGTGAGTGCTGCTGTTGGGTAGTTTTAAAAATCTTAAATGAAATCCGCCCCAAAAAAAAATAAAAAAAATAAAAAGTATAAAACTTGTGTGAGTTGTAGCCATGAGAGCATTAGAGCACCGTGCATTTTGGAAGGGGGGAAGGTGGTGTGTACTGTATATATACATGTTTGCTAGTTTGTGACGTCACTGTCCACAGACAGAGAGAAAGGGTTTGATGTTTTGTTTTGTTTTTCTCCTTGAGAGGGCAGGGGGTTTTGGGCTATACGCCTTTTTGTATTGATATGCTTGTTTTTATTTGTTACAAGTGTTTAAAAAAGTGCAAACAAAAAGTGAACTTCCTTCTCAAGATTGTGTCTTGTTAAAATTTGGTGTCTTGAAGTTTCTCACGACCCACTCCCAACAAAGTAGGCTCTGCTTTCTGTGTAGTTCAACCTTTTTTCCCCCGGCTTTCTGAGTCTGCGTTTCTCCTCTCATACGCCGTCTTCTGTGAACACCAGTGGCGGGACATAGCTAACGTGTTGCACTTATGAATGTTACGTGAAAGACTATATGGTGCTGTCACTCACACGGATGTGAATTCCCGCTTTAACATGAACCCTTACTTTGTCCCGGTGCTGCGCTTGTCACAGTCAATGATGTCACCGCGGGGGGTAGATGTGCTACTTTTGATTTGTATATATTGGTTATGTACCGTACGTAGAGTACGAAACGGCTAAAGCCTTAAGACATACAAATGTATGAAAACAATAGATGTTATCAGAAACTGATTGCTGAAATGAACCCATCGCCAGTCATTCCCACTTATCGTGACTGCGTCTCAGGTGTTTCACACCTTTCCAAATATACATAGACACAAATATGTGTGCACACACACACATCCTTGAACATATACTGCCTCTTGTAAGCTAAACGAAAGAGGTTTTATGTCTGTTTTACATCCAATCAAAAATGGACATTTCTATGCTGTTACTTTTTAAGAGTTGGGCTACTTTGATGTTGACTGCTAAATATGTGGTTAAAAGGAATGAACTTAAAATAAAAAATAAAAACTGAAAATGTAGAAAGCTTGTTTCTGTACACTATCTTAAAAATGTATCTTTTGTGGTTTTGATTGATTCGGTGGCAATAATGGTCTTGGAGCTCTGTAATACTTTGAGAAAGTTATCCTTTAGCATTCCTATTCGTCTCAATGAATGTCAATTAATTGAATTAAACACACCCCTCCCTTCATTGCTCCGCCGCCAAATGCACGAACACGCAATGCAAGAGCGGATGTCTATTTATCATAGCTGAAGCGAAGCAAAATAAAGAAAAGACGACGGACAAATGAAAAATAAACATACAGTACACATATATACAAGCAATAATTGGTTGTTAGTCTCCAGCAGCTCCAGACAAACATGACAAACATTCCTCAAACCAGTTGTTCAAACCAGCAATGGATTCGAAAGATTTCATTGGTTATGTCAACCACAGTTCTGATTGCCTACAAAATGCCGAAACAAATACTAACCCTTAACTTTAGTATTGCCTTGGTAGCATATTCTGATAAAATAATGGAGTTGGAGTGGTATCTATCCATGATATTTATAACTGAATCCAGGAATTTTGAAGAAAGACACAACAGCAAATCCTGATTTTCTTCTTGCAGTTGCTAGTTGACGGTGGCAGGTTATTAAAAAAAAGCCGCTACCTTAAATTTTTTAAGTACAATCAACTTGGATGTTTAGAGTCATTTCAACTTAAATTACATTAAACTGACTAAAAAAAATTAGTTGAATCTTGTATCAAAATAAATAAAAAAATAAAAAAAAGTGAAGCAATGCAGAGCAAAATTAGAGTTTAAGCAATGTAAAAACGTATTATCTTAAGTTATTGATCTTATAATTCAAGTTGTCATTAGGTTGTCATTCTAAGATGTTGGACAAAAATTGAATCAATCATTTTGGTCCTAAAAAAAAAAAAAGGCATATACCTGATTGTTTTTGAGTACGCTATCATATAAATGACATCAAAGCAAACATGCATGGACTAAAAGCCACAAATCTATTGTGATATTTATGGGGTCTTTCAGGATTTGACAAGCGGGCTAAAGGCCCGTTCACACACCACAGGACAATAACAATAACTGACGATAAAGATTTAGTTCTAAAAAAAAAATCTAAATATAAAAGAATAGCAGTCCACACACCACTACTATAACACACAGAGAACAGATATAGTTGGAATCACTTTCAGAACGATTTTCTCCATCTAATGAGCGATAAAAAACATTGACCGCAAATCAGAATCCATTCCGCTTTAAAGAGCTGGAGCATTCAAAGCCGCAGACGAGAAACCTGCCGTTCTCATAAACAGCGCATTATCGTTTGTTGGTGTGGACGCTAATATAGTTATGGTTATCTTTATAGTTATCGTGCTTGGTGTGTGTAAGACTATAAACTGACATTTCTGTAAGAATTAAATGTGCCAGTTATGTGAATAAGTGGCTATTTTGCTCTCTGGCCTCACAGATCTTCTAATATGCTGTCGAGTCCCTGAATATGGCCAGATAATATCTCAGCTGCCATTCAATAACTAGATCATAGAGGGGAACGGAGGATGGGAGCGTGGAGGGGGAAGGGTAGGTGTCGTTTTTAGACGGCACAGAAGTGGAAGTGATAGACCAGACTAAGAAGAAAGAGAGATGAGTGCTATCAGGGTTTGGACAGGCTAGTTGGATTATGGCTGCAACGCTATAATGCTTGAAGGTCACCACAATGGACCCGTTTCCCTCCCCTTCCTCAGCACTCTTAGTGTTTTCTGAGAAAAGTAAAAATAGCACTATTGTGTATTAAAAAACATAGTGTGCGCAGAGAGAGAAGGCGTCTGAAAAAGCTTGGTTTTCCTCATCTTAAGGGAAAAGCTGTTCATTCAGTGTTGAACTGTCACTAAAGATCCTGATGTGACGAATGTCCAACTGTCATTTTGTCCTTTACTGAAAAGGAACATTCTTAATGGATATTGTTTTCTAGTAAAATTATGTCCATAATTTCTTCAAATTTATAAATTTACTAGTGCTATCAAATTGATTAATCACATCTAACATAAAAGTTTTTGTTTATGTAATGTGTGTGTGTGTGTGTGTGTGTGTGTGTGTGTGTGTGTGTGTGTGTGTGTGTGTGTGTGTGTGTATGTGTGTGTATATATATATATATATATATTTATATATTTATATATATATATATATATATATGCACACACACATATTTAATATATACGTATATGAATATAATAATATATATACACACATATATAAACAAAAACGTTTATGTTAGATGCAATTAATCGTGATTAATCGATTTGACAGCACTAAAATTGACCAAAGAAGTAAAATTGCATTAGATAAAATTCATTTTGAGGGTATGTTTGTTCCATATAGTGTATAAAACTGTATTTTTATTTTATAATTGTGTACTTTTTCAGTTGTTTATATAGTATATTTCTGTATTTAGTCGAGGTTTGATCTTAAAACGTGACATGCTTTGGATAAAAGCGTCTGCTAAATTATTAAATGTAAATGTAAGACAGAAACGTTTGCTTAGTTATCTTGTTTTATGCATGGTTTACTGGAAAACAAGTCAAGGATATTGATTTATGTGTTTATTTATTTAGTTAATTATTTGTAGTGCACTTACTGTAGTCTCGAATTGAAAGACTAGAGTACAATGGTAGTGTAGAGGATTAGTATCAATTTGTGGCTCAATATTTTTGACAGGACCTTTGCATTAGTTCTGCTGTGTCTGGGTTTGTGTGTGTGTGTGTGTTTGTGTTGGTGTGTGTGGGTCAGAGTCTGTTTGACCCCTCGCTCCACCCTCAGCTGTCAGATTAAACAAATCCGGCAGCTTATCCAGAAGCCAACCGCAGCGACCTTCGCTTCACACACACTGCATCTCATCACTGTCCTGGTTAACACGTGCCCGAATGTGACTTTTTCTGAGGGAATCAACCCCCAGTGTTTCTCAGTAGATTATCTCAGTAGTAGGCCTACACTATTATTTTTATATTTATTTGTTTAATTTTTAATTTTATTTATTGTTTTAGTTGTCTAAAAACGAACAACATAGCAATCTTCTTGTGCATTAGAATTCAACTAATGTACTGAAACGTGTGCATATATGAGCTTTTTTTAAATGGTTTACTTTAGGATATGCTAATGCATATGTATATATACATTGCATATATAATGTAATAGTATATTTATATTAATTTAATTTATTTAATTTATATATATATATATATATATATACACACACACACACACACACTTGCGGTTAAAGGTTTGGAATGATGTAAAAAAAAAAAAATATATATGTTTTTGGAAAGAAGTCTCTTCTGATACCAATAGTATATCTATAATAATTTAGAGTATAGAAATACGTCTATCTACCTATCTATACTGTATATGCATATATATGTGTGTGTGTGTATATATATATATATATATCTAATCAACCAATCACATGGCAGTTGCTTCAATGCATTTAGGGGTGTGGTCCTGGTCAAGACAATCTCCTGAACTCCAAACTGAATGTCAGAATGGGAAAGAAAGGTGATTTAAGCAATTTTGAGCGTGGCATGGTTGTTGGTGCCAGACGGGCCGGTCTGAGTATTTCACAATCTGCTCAGTTACTGGGATTTTCACGCACAACCATTTCTAGGGTTTACAAAGAATGGTGTGAAAAGGGAAAAACATCCAGTATGCGGCAATCCTGTGGGCGAAAATGCCTTGTTGATGCTAGAGGTCAGAGGAGAATGGGCCGACTGATTCAAGCTGATAGAAGAGCAACTTTGACTGAAATAACCACTCGTTACAACCGAGGTATGCAGCAAAGCATTTGTGAAGCCACAACACACACAACCTTGAGGCGGATGGGCTACAGCAGCAGAAGACCCCACCGGGTACCACTCATCTCCACTACAAATAGGAAAAAGAGGCTACAATTTGCACGAGCTCACCAAAATTGGACAGTTGAAGACTGGAAAAATGTTGCCTGGTCTGATGAGTCTCGATTTCTGTTGAGACATTCAGATGGTAGAGTCAGAATTTGGCGTAAACAGAATGAGAACATGGATCCATCATGCCTTGTTACCACTGTGCAGGCTGGTGGTGGTGGTGTAATGGTGTGGGGGATGTTTTCTTGGCACTCTTTAGGACCCTTAGTGCCAATTGGGCATCGTTTAAATGCCACGGCCTACCTGAGCATTGTTTCTGACCATGTCCATCCCTTTATGACCACCATGTACCCATCCTCTGATGGCTACTTCCAGCAGGATAATGCACCATGTCACAAAGCTCGAATCATTTCAAATTGGTTTCTTGAACATGACAATGAGTTCACTGTACTAAAATGGCCCCCACAGTCACCAGATCTCAACCCAATAGAGCATCTTTGGGATGTGGTGGAATGGGAGCTTCGTGCCCTGGATGTGCATCCCACAAATCTCCATCAACTGCAAGATGCTATCCTATCAATATGGGCCAACATTTCTAAAGAATGCTTTCAGCACCTTGTTGAATCAATGCCACGTAGAATTAAGGCAGTTCTGAAGGCGAAAGGGGGTCAAACACAGTATTAGTATGGGGTTCCTAATAATCCTTTAGGTGAATGTATATATGTATATGTATGTATGTATATACACACACACACACAATCTCTCTAACACAAAGGTTTGGGATAATTCAATTTTTTGTATGTTTTTTTTAAAGAAGTCTCTTCTGGTCACCAAGGTTGAATTTATTTGGCGAAAAATACAGTAAAAACAGTCATATTGTGAAATATTATAAAAAATTAGAATAGCTGTTTTCTATTTGAATATATTTTAAAATATAATGTATTCCTATATGCAAATCTAAATTTTCAGCAGCCATTACTATCAATGTTGAAAACAGTTGTGCGGTTTCATAATTTTTGTGGGAAACATTATACACTATACCATTCAAAAGTTTGGAGTAAGAAAAACAAGAAATTAATGCTTGTATTCAACAAGGGCACTTTAAATTGATTCAAGTGACTGTAAAGGCATTTATAAAGATTTCCATTTCAAATAAATGCTGTTCTTTTGAACTTTATTCATTAAAAAATCCTGGAAAAATGGGATCACACTTTCCACAAAAATATTAAGCAGCAAAAACATTTTTTTTACAAGTTTTCAACATTGATAATAACAGCTATTATAAATAATTGAGCACCAATAATAATTTGTAATAACTGAGCTTCAAATTAGCATATTATAATTATTTCTAAAGGATCATGTGACACTGAAGACTGGAGTAATGATGCTGAAAATTCAGCTTCGCCATCATAGGAATAAATTACATTTAAAATATATTACAATAGAATACAGTTATTTTAAATGTGCAGAAAATATTTCACAATATTACTGTTTTTACTATATTTTTTATCAACTAAATTTAGCCTTGGTGAGCAGAAGAGCATTTATAAATCTAGCGTTACTTTATAAATGTGCTATTGTGAAAATGTTTAGAAAATGCAGAAATTAATCTGAACCTAGATAAAAAAAAAAAAACAATGCTTTAAAAGTAATATAGCCAAGTGGTTTATGATTGCAGATGAATGTGCTCAGTATAAATGTGATGTCGCATCACCTGAGCACATTGATGTTCAAAGAGGCGAGTGATACTCTCACCTTCACTATCAGCCAGAGTGACAGAGGATGGTGAACTGTTGTACGGTCAGTGTGAGTGGGCCACACTCTCGCTGAAGCTGAAGCTGAAGACGCCACAGGCCCGTGAGCTGACAGATGGAGATGGAGAGCCGAGAGCTGGATGTGGGCTGTGATCTCATGGGAGCAGAACAGAGAGAGAGAGTCCACAGAGCACAGCGAGAAGATGAGTGAACACACTGCTTTACTGACGCTCAAGCACACACACACATTTTAAGCAAATCAGCTGTACTGAATGTGAAACCCACAAAAGCAAACCCATGTCATGTTTCATCCAAACATAGGAAGGAGAGATAGATAGATAGATAGATAGATAGATAGATAGATAGATAGATAGATAGATAGATAGATAGATAGATAGATAGATAGATAGATAGATAGATAGACGGACGGACGGACGGATAGATGGATATAGATAGACGGAAGGATGGATAGGTGGAGATAGATAGATAGATAGATAGATAGATAGATAGATAGATAGATAGATAGATAGATAGATAGATAGATAGATAGATAGATAGATAGATAGATAAACCATTCTACTCGCCTCGCTAGTTCGCGTCGTTTATTTTGGTCGTTGTTTACATGGCGCCGGGAGCAAATGTTAAAGAAGCCCAGCGCTCACTTGCCGATCAGATACTAAGCGTGGAGCGAACAAACCCGGATTCCCTAGTTATCGTACTTGGTGACTTTAACAAAGGTAATCTCAGCCACGATCTCCCCAAATACAGACAATTCATCAAATGCCCCACCAGAGAAGACAACCCTCTGGATCACTGTTACACTACAGTCAGTAAAGCCTACAACGCAGTCCCTCGAGCAGCACTGGGTCACTCTGGCCATGGGTCACATCAGGTCCACCTGATTCCTGCTTACAGGCAGAAACTAAAACTCTGCAAACCTGCAGTGAGGACATCAAAACAGTGGACCAGTGAGGCCTTAGAGGACCTGCGGGCGTGTTTGGACTCTACTGACTGGGACATATTCAGGTCTACTACCAATAGTCTGGATGAGCATACAGAGGCTGTATGTCGTACATCAGTTTCTGCGAAGACCGCTGTATTCCAACACGCACCAGGGTGAATTTTATCAATGATAAGCCCTGGTTCTCAGGTAAACTCAGAAGGTTGAGGGTGGAGAAAGAGAAAGCATCTAAGAGTGGGGACAGAGACAGATTCAAGGAGTCGAAAAACAGGTTTAGCAAAGCTGTAAAGGAGGCTAAACGACTGTACATCCAGCAGCCATGTCACCCTGTAGCCCAAGACTGGTTGCCCACTGAAGCTAAGCAGGGCTGGGCCTGGTTAGTACCTGGATGGGAGACCTCCTGAGAAAACCAGGTTGCTGCTGGAAGAGGTGTTAGTGAGGCCAGCAGGGGGTGCTCACCCTGTGGTCTGTGTGGGTCCTAATGCCCCAGTATAGTGACAGGGACACTATACTGTTAAAGAGCACCGTCCTTCGGATGAGACGTTAAACCGAGGCCCTGACTCTCTGTGGTCATTAAAAATCCCAGGATGTCTTTCGAAAGAGTAGGGGTGTAACCCCGGCATCCTGGCCAAATTTGCCCAGTGGCCTCTGTCCATCATGGCCTCCTAATCATCCCCATACTGATTGGCTTCATCACTGTCTCCTCTCCACCAGTAAGCTGGTGTGTGGTGGGCGTTCTGGCGCAATATGGCTGCCGTCGCATCATCCAGGTGGATGCTGCACATTGGTGGTGGTTGAGGAGATCCCCCTTCTATGTAAAGCGCTTTGAGTGCTGAGAAAAGCGCTATATAAATGTAATGAATTATTATTATTATTATTATTATTACTCAGAGAGACTTCAACACCAGTTCTCTGCTGACGACTCTGCTTCTGTATGGAGGGGGCTCAGGCAGATTACCAACTACAAGCCCAACACCAGCTACCTCACCAAGAAAGCACTTCAGCGGATGTACTTCCTACGGCAGCTGAAGAAATTCAACCTCCCTAAGATAATGATGGTGCACTTCTATACAGCAATCATGAGTCCATCCTCACCTCCTCCATCATCACCTGGTACGCTGCTGCCACGGCCAAGGATAAGAGCAGACTGCAGAATCCTCAAGGGCGCTGAGGCGAGCGAAGAAGATTGTGGCAGATCCCTCCAACCCTGGTTACTCCTTGTTCCTGTGGAAGCTTGTTTCCGCCACTGAATAATAAATAAATAATAATAATTGCGACTTTTTATCTCACAATTGCGACTTTATATCACGCAATTCTGACTTTATAACACATAATTGCGAGTTTATATCTGGCAATTCTGACATCTTTTCTCAGAATTGTGAGATATAAACTCTCAATTGTGAGATATAAAGTCCAATTCTAAGGGGGAAAAAAATACGGACTTTTTCTTTTTTTTTTTTTTTACCTCAGAATAGTTTATATCTCACAATGCTGACTTTATAACACGCAATTGCGACTTTATATCATGCAATTCTGACTTTATATCTCCCAATTGCGACTTTATTTATCAGAATTGCGACTTTATATCTCGCAATTGCGACTTTATTTCTCAGAATTGCGACTTTATTTCTCACAATTCTGAGAAAAAAAGTCAATTATTATTATTTATTTATTATTCAGTGGCGGAAACAAGCTTCCATATGTTCCAGCTACTTCCCTCTGGCAGAAGGCTGCGGGCCATTAGGACCATCACCTCACGCCATAAGAACAGTTTTTTTCCTTCTACTACTGGCCTCTTTAATAAGGCCTGGACTGGAGCTCTCATTGACACTGAACTTGAAACTATAAACTTTTAACCATGCCATATTTACACTGATTATAAACTCTTAAACATTGCCATAGTTGCGCTGACTTTAAATCATAAACTCTTAGCTCAATATTTGCACTTTTGCACCATTGCCTTAAAAGGTATCCCATGTGTATTTTTGGTGCTCTTATATCCTGTATCCTATATGTTGTATGTTATATGTATGCACCTTCCTGCCAAAGTAAATTCCTTGTCTGTACAAACATTCATGGAGTGTAAACCCCTTTTCTGATAGATAGATAGATAGATAGATAGATAGATAGATAGATAGATAGATAGATAGATAGATAGATAGATAGATAGATAGATAGATAGATAGATAGATAGATAGATAGATAGATAGATAGATAGATAGTATTTTTATAAATCAACCACTAGAGGGCGTTATATACTCATGAAATCAGACTGGTCCTACTGATCTCTGTACTATGCATAAATAAAGGCTCCTCATGTCATTTTCCGAGACGAATGTCAAAAACACACATCGTATTCTGTTAAAGTATACCTCTGTGACATTATGATGCAATACATTTGTTAAAATAAAATAAAAAACGATCTAACTTTAAGCTAGTTGCCAATGCAACATTGCTCATTTTCATTTGGTTTAACTTTGTGTAGGCCTACTAAAATAACTCAAACTAAAGCTGAAATAAAAACTATATAGACATATTAAAAAGAGAAAATAACTAATAAGTGACAACATAATTACTAAAACTTTAGCTAAAACAAAATGAAAACAGACGATAGAAAAACCACCAACAACAACTATAGTCACCCATGTGACTTGAATTTAATGTAAGGAACCTTGACCTTAGAGTGTTAGACGACAATCACTTTCTTTATTTTCTTCAAAGTCTGTTCTACAATTATCTATTTAGAAACACTGGTTCTATTTCTCCTCTATTTTAATCTTTAAGAGGATTTACACAGGGAATTCCCTCCCTGTACACAAAGTCTCTATTTTAGTCTCGTGTGTGTGTGTGTGTGTGTGTTCTAATAAACTTCTAATAACACAATGATGTAGTATTTTGGGGTGAGCTATGTTTGTCTCTGTGCTTCTTCACAGTGGGATGGGGTTTCACATAATAGATACCAAACAACAGGCAGTTCAATCAAGACATAAAGAAAAAAAAAAATCCATTTCATTTATGGGGATCAGATCATATTTTGTGACTAATAAATTATGCGTAAATAAACTCTTGCAACATACATATTGCATCATAATGTCACAGAGGTACTTTAAACAGAATGCGATGTGTGTTTTTGACATTTTCCTCGGAAAATGACACGAGGAGCCTTTATTTATGCATAGCTGTACAGAGATCGGTAGGACCAGTCTGATTTCATGAGTATATAACGCCCTCTAGTGGTCGATTTATAAAAAATACTATCTATCTATCTATCTATCCATCCGTCCGTCCATCCGTCTATCTATCTATCTGGACAATTTGCATATGCTTATATACTATTTTCAACCTAACAAAATCAAAAACTGAAGGAGACAGCAATTTGCTAAATTTTTTACAGTAATACGATATTAAATATTCTAAACCATATTCAAAAAAAAAAACCTATATCAAAACAATTACATGTAGCTGAACACCTACACAGGCGTTAGTCTTTCATTACCATCTGTACAAAAAGAAACAAGTTTGTATTGTAATGCAAACATGGACCATGTAACAGTGCAGAGAATTCTAAAGAGAGAGTAGGCTATCATTCTTGTTTTGTAGTTTCTTGTAAAGATTTTGATTTTTTATTTATTCACAAAAGAAACAATGCTTCCTGTTGTTAGTGTTTTTTTAGGTTATTGTTTTATGAGCAAAGTGTGTAATTAGGTAAAAACATCTGCAAGGAAGAATGACTTGATATGTGACATGTATGTTTATAGTTTTGGTGCATTTTGAATGCTGTGAAATGAACTGCTGTGTCAATTGCTGAATGTTATTATGCTATCTATCTATTTATTAGGGCTGTGTATCAACAACAGTCACAATACGATATGTATCGTGAAACAGAGGTCACGATATATCTATATCACGATACGGGTCTGCACTAAATTTCACCTTATTTATTATAACAGCTGTTTATTAAACACTGCATAGGCCTAGGGCCATTGCTAATGCTAACTATAGGCAGAGCAGATAGTTTCCCTTTGCATTATGAAGGGCCTCTGTAGCCCTGTATAACATTATAGGCTATAACTAAAAAAATTCAACAATTCTTTCTTCACTGTAGCTCACGTGACACACTCACACGTGACTCAAGCCGCGTTTCCATTACCCTTCAAATTGCGCAAATTGAAAATAGGCCATTTCGCAAAAAAATCCCATTTATCGCGAAAAAGTTTTTACGCTCGCATGAGGTGTTTTTTCAGGCAATTCTAAAAAGAAATATTTCGCAAAACTGCAATGGAAACAGTTTTTGCGCATTTACAGGTCACCTGACTTAGAAGGCGCGGTGTGTTTGGACAGAATATGAGACGGAGTTCTTCATTGAATTCATAAAAGACAAAAGAATGACAGAAATACTGGATTCTAAACCTCAAAGAAATGCCACAATCAAGACCTCGGAGCAGAAATGAGTGAGAAAAACCATAGATATCATATATAAAGGCAAGATGTCTTATGGCGCAGTCACTTCCGATATCACCGTTCGGCCATCTTGTCACAGTGAAGCTCTGAATTAAGGTGAGTAATCAGGGCTGCGTTCCAGTCCAAAGTTGTCATGCCCTTCACTTGCAAACTTCCCTCCGTCTCGTTCACTCGGATGTACGTCATTGCGAGTGCCCACTACTGGCGGAAACTGCAATGGGCTGAATTGGAACGTCCTAGCCCTTGATCACTTATCAGCTATGTAGTTGATTTATTATTTACATTTGTTTTCCCTTTAAGAATTTGTTTAATGCAGCATCCAAATGTATATATGATTTTTGGGTTGTTTTCAATTAAAAAAATTAGAATTATTATATCATAGAGTTGTTTGTTGTGGTGGTGATCAGACGAGATCTGTGGTGACGTCACAATCGTACTGCATTGTGGGACATATAGGTGCCTGAAGTGTACATATGAAGTAGACTCGCTCCCTCGGTCCAAATCGAGGGAACGAGGGTCTGTCCATCTAAACTTCCCTCGTCCACTTCACGAAGTGGAACGCACTTCAAAATGGCGGCGGGGATTCCCCCGAGGGGAAGTGCTTAGGGAAGTTCGTGATTGCGTGTCTAAAAGTGGACTGGAACGCAGCACTACATGCACACAAATCCTCTTATCTAGCTGAAATCTTGACGGATTTACAAACGGTTTGGTTTCTTACAAACGTTAACGTGGCTATAATTCCGAATGCTTGCACATGTATTTTATAATTATTCATATGTATGCAGTGTCATAACTACATCTCTGACGTTTATAACAAACCAAACCGTTTGAAAATCGGTAGAAAATTGAGCAAATTATGGTTATTTAAAAGTACATGCACCATTAAACGAGTGAGCGAGCACACTGTGGCAAGATGGCCGCCACGTCGACGTCGACCTCCATTGGCCAGCAGCGCGCACGAGACATCTAGCCTTTATATATGATATCTATGAGAAAAACCCAGAAACAATTCATATGTGCCGCTCACAGACACAGTATAGGGGTCTTTCCTTGCCATTAATGCTTGGATAACACGCCTAAGTTTCCTTCCATTAATAATAATAATGTCTAGTGCGGTACGTGGCTGTGATATATAAACTTACCAATGTCCGTTGCCATGATTTTTGAAAAAATTACGTTTTAGTCGCATAACGTCGGTTAATGGAAACGCCGTCATTTCACAATAGTGTTTTATCGATATTTAGAAAAAATCGCAAAAGTTTTGCGCGAATCTTTAATGGAAACGTGCCTTCACTCACACAGAAACATTCCGCAACACAGAAACTTCTCAACGCGACCATGCCATTTTTATCAATAAAATAGCTTCACCACCGAAGAGCTGTAGGCCTATTATCTTTCTCAGCACGGAGTTTGAAGCAAATAAACTCGCCGCTTCACTGTTAACTCTCATCCTTCCATCGCACTTTGTAACACACCTTTGCTTTCCCTCGCGGGTCAAAATGACCCGAAGCTCTTAAATTATTCTTAATTTTCTTTTTTTGTCTAGAAAGCTTATTTAATTTCATTTTGATAATATCTATTATTCTATTTTTTTTATTCTTTTCTTTTTTTTGGAGATTTTTTTTATTTAATTTACATTTAAACTGCTAGATTTGATCAATAAATAATAAATAAATAGTCATTTAAGCACATTCCTCACATTCTTTCAACATAAAATTCTAAATAACTCACAATTTCATGCATAACCCTTTTAATTCAGCTCAAAATATCTTACATTGTGTCTTTGCCGACCTCCTGTGGAAAAAATTATAATATAACATGATATTTCATGACTCTTGCCCCTAGATGGCTCTATTTGGAGCAGATGAGCTGCTCCGCTGGGTCCTAAAGTCATTTATCTTCAGTATGCAATGTAAACGCAATAAAATATTTTTTTGGTAAAGTTTTAGCATTTTAGGTTTTTCTATGTGTACTGAAGCATTCCTCGCATTCAGTTCCTTCCTATGGGGTCAAATTGACCCGCGAGGGAAGGATTTGTTACTTTTTAAAATTTCACAAAATTTAAAAATTTATTCATGGTTCAAATGCGACAAAAGGTCTTGGACCCCTCTGATGAACACTCAAAGGTACAATATGTAAGATTTTTGTAATAAAATATCCAAAAGTCACTTGCACAGTGTGATATATTTCCTGCAGTTGTGTACTTTCAATATCCGAAAAGTTCCCAAATATTTTTAATTTCAGAGAAATTCCAATTTTAAATAATGGCTTGTCCCTGGTCATTGTCGCCTGTCAATGACGTAATATCGGCGATATCCCTGGTTTCCGCTTATACTGCCATAGTAACCATGGCGACAGACGTGGACAACTGCATTACCTCTAGTGGCACGCTCACACTGTTGTTGTTTCGTTCAAACATTATGGATCATGGCAAGCAGACTTTGGGACAAAAGGAGAAATAAAACAAGACTTAATATCACAGTGGCGTTTTCGAGATGCCGAGAGCTTCATGTCCGTGTCTATCTTTGACTTGACAGAGGCGTGTAGACTACTTTATTAGACAGGTGTTTAAATGTAGGCTACATAAAACGAATCAATGTTATATAGCTCAACATGATGAAATGTTAGATAGGATATGATCACTAACACATAGAATAACATTATAACTTTCAACACACTCAAATGTGCAAATGTGTAGTATGATAGTGAAGACCAAGTGAAACAACGCAGCGTTACCTCACAAGTTTAATTCTTCTAATAAACTGACCTGTGTAAGTAATTAGTAGCCGCCTAATTCAGCACTTGCGGGTAAGTTAGTTCAGTAGAATTAATGTCCTTATTCCTTTATATCTGCGGGAATCGCGGGGTCTCTCATTAGCAATTGCGCCCTGCTTCCACAGTCATGTTAAAAAACATCAATGTATTCACTCAACATTATTAGATCCATCGGCATGAAGACAAGTTCCATAATTCCGCTTAGCAGGGGCATCAGACAGGGGGTAATAGTGGAACTGAGTAACAGGTGCCCTTGGCGAAGGGGGGGCCCCTCAAAGAGATATTGATATATATTGGTGTTGTGAGGGGCCCACCTCTTGGTTCTGTGACCGGGGCCCAACATTTGGTGCTACGCCCCTGCCGCTTAGTGTCATCATCAACCTACGCCTTTGTTATTGTAAGAGGTTAGCGACCCCTAGCGACGAATTTTTTTTTTTAAATAAAATAAAATAATTAAATTACCAATTTAAAATGACCCGATAATGGAGAAACGCGGCACAGACTGAGGTAATTCATACATGCACAATCTCTCTTTCCCTCAGGCCCGTAAATGCACTTTTCTGTGAATATAAAATCGAATTGGAGATCGCTAAACTTAAAGGGTTAGTTCACCCAAAAATTAAAATTCTGTCAGTAATTACTCGCCCTCATGTTGTTCCAACCCTGTAAGACTTTCATTCATCTTCGGAACACAAATTAAGATATTTTTTATGAAATCTGAGAGCTGGATCAGGCTTCTCTGTAATTGAAAGTTACCAGCCCAGGAAGTTAGTAAAGACAATGTTTAAAATAGTCCAAGTGACTACAGTGGCTCAACCATAAGTTAATCAAGCGACAAGAATACTTTTTGTGTGCAAAAATAAATAAATAAATAAATAATGACTTCGTTCAGGTATGCATTTTCTTCTGTGTGGGCCTCTGAGTTAGATCACGTAGTGTAACAACGCAGCGCTTCTGGGTTGTACGTCAGAACGTAGGCTCACTATTGGCCAGCATCACACACATGACCAGCGTCGGCCAATAGTGAGCCTACGTTCTGACGTACAACCCAGAAGCGCTGCGTTTTTACACTACGTGAACTCACTCAGAGGCCCACACAGAAGAAAACGAATCACATTCATTTCATCACATTTCCACAGTTTTAAATACTGTTCTTGTATTCAAAATTCTTCTTCTGTGGACCTGCTGCGGAATTGATACAGAAGCAGCTGTAAAGATACTTGTATCAAGTATGTGATGATGCATCATCGTAACGATGCATCGAAAACAGCTATATCTATATCTATCTATCTGTCTGTCTGTCTTTTTGTCTATTTGTCTGTCTGTCTATCTGTGTGTGTATGTGTGTGTGTGTGTGCGTGTGCGTGTGTGTGTGGGGGGGTTAGTAAGTTCCACTTTGGGCCAATTTCTGATTTACTGCAGAGGTCTAGAGCCTGTCATCCTTAAACAGAGTAAATGCTCATTCTCAGGTCTTTTTCGTGTCTCTTTCTATCTCTCTACTTGTAGAATTGAAACATCAGCCTCAGAAAGTGCTGAGTGAAGACAGCGAGACCTGCAGCATGTCTCCAGGGGTTTGCTGGTTTGATCAGGCTAAACTCGTCCTGAGGTGTGGCTCCTGCCTTTGGCCTCAACCCAAGTCTGTGTGGTGCGACAGTCCTGCACTCGAAACAGTCCTGCACCCACCCCCCACCCCAACACACACACACACCGCTCCCCGACAGCCAATACTGATGACTCATCAGAAAAAAGTGTGATGGGATGCAGCTTCCTTAAGAATTCTGATTTTAACAGCACTCCTATGCATTTTGTTAACATGTCTTCTGTAACCTATTTTAGATGCACTATATGTTTGAGATGAATGCAAACTGCCGGCTGATTTTGAGTCTGCACAGGATTCTGCATCGAGGAGGGTCATTGCTCATCGGGGCAAGGCCTCCGTGTCTCATTCAGTATTCAGACACTGCAGAGGCACAGGCTGCCACCCGCATTACAACACACACACAAAGAGTCAGACACTCCCTCTCACTGCAACATGCTTCAATCCCATTCCCATGCACACATGCAGCACCTCTGCTCACACACATGGCATGAAATACAGTTATTTCTTCATTTATTTATTTTTGCATTGCCATATTAAGTTTTCAAAAATTATTTTTAATGGCCCTAAAATGTAGCCTACTTAATTTTCTTTATTTATAATATATATATATATATGCAGACATGCAGCAACACATGAATGATAAGGTGATATGCAAAACACTCACAAAATCAATCAGTTTGACTGCACCACATTGTCCTTAATGTTTCCGCATTACTTTTGTACTGAATTTAACAAACAATATTATAAAGATCCTTATTATGACATATAATAAAGTAACAATTTCAGCTACACTGCAAAATAAACTCAAGGCAATATTTCGGTTCCTCTGAAACTTCTGGAAATACAGAAATTAGTGTCTCAAATTCCCTATTGTGGAACTTCAATATATTTCAAGTGCTTTGAAAGCTTCATTTATGAACAACGGACTGCCTTTATTGCAGGAACTTTCAGGCTCAGTTTTGGCTTTTTAAAAGGTGTCCAGTGATTCTCCAGAGGTCATCCGAGGAACCCCATATGTAGTTTTTTAATTTTTACATCTTTTGACCTTTATTTATCCTCAGTTCTCTGCATCTCCATCGCGTGAAAAGGGATGAGTGGCCACAAATGCAAAGGCAGGGAATGAATGAGCTCTCTCCTGGGACTCTGTCTTTTTGCTCAGGGTTGCAGGTTTCCCCCTCCACCACCGCCCCTGCGTCAGATGATGCTCGCGGTCTGTGCCTATAAAAGATGCCGGTGTGACAACCCGACCGGCACTCTCCCTCTCTCTTTCTCTGTCTTCCCACATCCACTCACTTCACTCACTTGGTCTGTGATCTTGAGCATTTCAGCATGAGTTATTCCGGCGACATGTACACGAGCAGCTCCTACAGGAAGATTTTTGGAGATGCGCCACGGCGCGTCCCCGTGGGCAGCAGCCCGTCTCGGGTGTCGGTGAGCTACCGCTCCGTTCCCCAGCAGCAGCACCACCGCACCTACGGCTCTCCATCCCCCATGATCACATCCTCAAGTTACCGGACCAAACTCGGATCCGGCCGCGGCGTT
This sequence comes from Leuciscus leuciscus, assembly GCF_965113295.1. NCBI lineage: Eukaryota > Metazoa > Chordata > Actinopteri > Cypriniformes > Leuciscidae > Leuciscus > Leuciscus leuciscus. Next base: position 44,989,883 of record NC_138729.1, read on the forward strand.
GGCTACCAGCCGGACACCGTAGACCTGACGCAGACCACCGCCGTCACTAACGAGCTGAAGATCATCCGCACTAACGAGAAGGAGCAGCTGCAGGGCCTGAACGACCGCTTCGTGACGTTCATCGAGAAGGTGCACAACCTCGAGCAGCACAACAAAGTTCTGGAGGCGGAGGTCGCGCTTCTGCGCCAGCGCCACAACGAGCCGTCGCGCCTGCACGACCTCTACGAGCAGGAGATCCGCGAGCTGCGCGCCCGCGTCGAGGAGATGACGCACGAGAAGAGCCAGATGCACCTGGATTGCGTACAGATGAACGAGGCGCTGGAGCGCGTCAAGGAGAAGCTGGACGAGGAGACCCGGCTGCGGGAGGAGGCCGAGAACAGCCTGAAGGGATACCGCAAGGACGTGGATGACGCCACGCTGTCCCGCCTGGAGCTGGAGAAGAAAGTTGAGTCCCTTCTGGATGAGATCGCGTTCCTCAGGAAAGTGCACGAGGAGGAACTGCAGGAGTTACAGGCGTCAATTCAGGCCACCCAGGTATGAAAAAGTTATGGAATTATTATTATTATTTTGATCTGTTTGCTGGTTTTAGAGGGGTTTGAGCACTTTTTTAGCTGGTCAGACTGTGATGCCAACTAAAACCTGCATTACCAGGCTGGGAGATCATCTTTTAACAGCTAAGACCAGCTTGGCCATGCTGGAGACCAGACTGGGATGGGTTGTTTTTTGGTGGCTAATGAGAAATGTGAGCTACTTAGATTTACATTGAAAATACATAACATGCAATAGTTGCTAATGCATTTGTTTTAATTCCAGAAAGATAAAACTAATCAGTTAAGCCAAAAAATGCATATGCTTTAGATGGTATTGAAATAAAGACATAATATACACTAAAATATTTTGTCAATTGTTCTTAAATATGATTTACATAACTACTCTAGTCTAAAATTTACAATTTGCAATGTAAGACCTTATTTGGTAAGATACAATTATGAAAAGCATACAAATTCTGTTCCCATCTCATCTCATAGTTTTGCAGTGTCATTTATGACTGTGTGATTTATGCAGTGGCATAATGATGCAGATCTATTTGGGAATGACATTTTTATTAACTTCCAGTCAAATAAAACAAGTTGTGGTTAAGCCAAATTTCCCATATGCTTTGGGTTTGCAAATTGCTACATAATATATACCTTAAAATGCTTTGTCAGGAAACAAACTTGTCCTTTAAATTAATTATATTTGATTTGCACACAACCAATCGAACATGAGTGAACCTGACTACATAGCTTTACATCAGTTAAAGTCATTTTAAAGGTCTTATCAGGTAGAAATATCTTTATAAGATAGAAACTACATTGAGAAGATCAGATTAAGCAGATAAAGCCTAGAAATACCACGTATCCATTAATGCTTTGAAACACTGTGTTTATTAATAACTCATAGTGTGGGCATGCGTATCATGACTGTGCAGTGTCATTGAGTGCAGTGTGTGAATTTACAGCACTGCAGCTCAGACTGAGAATCTGACGCTGCACTGCACCAGGACCTCAGTCAAAATGTGCATTTATAATTCTCCTTCTCTCATGCAACTTTAACATCTACAAACAGAATACTTTCTCATGCAAAGACAATGATAACCCCTGGAAAGGGAGACATGTATTTGAAAGTTGAGAGAAGGTTGTTGTTGATGGGATGTTTAAACTTCCTAACCTCCTGGCAATGAGGAGATGGTGCAGTAGCGCAGGATTTTAGGTGTGGCTGCAGAGGGGGTGCAGCAGGACCTCTGCAGCGCAGCGTCCTTGAGAGGGACTGCATCACTTTAGAAATACTGCTTCTCAAAGTATTTCTACACTACAGAAGATTACATTTCCTTCAGTGTTTTACTTAATAACCCGAGTATAAGCAATTACACTGTGAATGTTACTGATGTATTGTAAACTGATGCTCATCATGCATGGATTGCATTTCTCTGTGTTGATGATGCATCCTCATGAAAGCGTTCAGGCAGTGTCATCTTTCATTGAGCATTAAAACTCCTGAGTCTGTGCTCCATCCTGCAGCCTCAAAGGGCCTAAAACTTTATTACCACAAAATATTTGCACTGCATATTTCAGCTCTACTGCATTTCTGATAACGTAAATACTTGATGCACAGTGGTTTATTGTTTACATTCACTGTAAAACTGTTTATTCACTGACAAATTTAAGGAACATTTTATATATGTACAGAATGTCTCATATTTGTAACAACAAATATATGGCAAATTATCTATAGCTATAATTTATAATCTCCTTTTGGCTCAAGCGTAAATGCCTGTTTCAGGGTATTAATAATTTATTAGAAATCAATTATGAATCAGCAACTAAATTACACTACCTCCGCCAAAAGGCTATTTATGGCTATCTTTAACTACTATTAAAAAGTTTATGCTCACCAAGGCTGCATTTATTTGATCAAAAATACAGTAAAATGAGAAATGTGAAATATCATTAAAATTTAAAATAGCTGTTTTCAATGATAATATATTTAAAAATGTAATCATGTGATGGCAAAGCTGAATTTTCAGCATCATTACTCCAGTCTTCAGTGTCACATGATCCTTCAGAAATCATTCTAATATGATGACTTGCTGCTCAAGAAACATTTCCTATTATTAACAGTGTTAAAAACAGTTTAACAGATTACAGATTTTTTAATCTGCAAGTTTAACAGATTATAGCATCCTGAAAAAAAGTCAGGTTTCCACATTAAACGGCACATTTAATGTGGAAACCTGACTTTTTTTCAGGATGCTGTGATGAATCGAAAGTTCAGAAGAACACGATTTATTTAAAATATTAATATTTAATATTAGATTATAGTTGTATTAAACGTATTAACAATTATTTTCTTGACTGTTTTCCATGCTCAGGTGTCTGTTGAGATGGACGTCAGTAAGCCTGACCTTGCTGTGGCCCTGAAGGACATCCGTGCCCAGTACGAGACTCTGTCTTCCCGGAACCAGCAGCAGGCCGAGGAATGGTACCGCTCCAAGTTCGTCACCGTGACGGAGGCGGCGGCGCGAAACAACGATGCTCTGAAGCAGACCAAAGATGAGCTGTCCGAGTACCGTCGACAGCTGCAGTCCCGCACCCTGGAGATCGAGTCCCTGAAAGCCCATAATGAGTCCTTAGAGAGACAGCTGGCTGAGATGGAGGACCGCCACAACAACGAGATCGGCGAGATGCAGGTCAGTGCATTTCAGTCAATGCTTTTTCCATTCATACTATACATACACAATACAGTAGAGCCACTATAGAACAACTGCTCCTATTTGCATTTTTATAATTTCATCTAAAAACCATTATAAATTATATAATTAACATAAGACTTTGAGTAAGTTTACATTTAAATGTACTCATTTAGCAGACACTTTTATCCAAAGCAGCACACAAAATCATTTTTTAAAGAAAAAAGCTAGAATCACTCATGAACAAAACCTGACGATCATGTAATCCAGCATGATTTTAGAATGATCCAAAGAGCATCCAAAGAACAACTGTCTACAAAGGAAGGAGTCATATGATGAACGCCACAAATTTGCTTATTTGGTTAGTGACTTATTTGAACATTTTCTAGATTTATATTTAAAAAGGTTTTTCAATGTGAAAAATCACATTTATTTGAGCACTTTATTGAATTACAAGTAAATTACAAATTAATAATAAATAAAAAAAATATATACATTAAGACTAAATATAGCAACAAATACAAGCAAATATAATGTAATGAAGGGAGACAAAGAAGCACATTACAAACAATAAACAAAAACTGTTTTCAGTATCTGAGAGTGCTTTAAGTGTCAATGTTTTCCAGTCAAGTGCACTGAGGGATTTTTGTCTTTTTCTCAGCATTATGGCTGTTTGATTATTGCTGATGACATCATAGACATCCTAGTGGCAGGTCTAGGTTGTATTCATTTGAACATATCAGATGTTTTGTCCAATCCTCAAGATAAGATAGATGTTTTTCCAGAAGAAATGCATAACCAGCTATAAAAAATAAATTCGATAACATTTTGCTAACATCCCCATTAAGTTATAAAAACATTAATACTGAATGTTCCCTGAACACTTAATGTCCAAAAATTTTTTTGGGTTATATGAATGTTAAGGGAACTTTACATTTTATAATTTTGCAAACATTAAAGGAACGTTACTTTTAATGTTCTCTGAACATTCTGAAACAATTGGTAACATTTAAAACAGTCAAACGTCGAACTAAAATATTTCAGAAAAAAACGTTCCATGAGCGATGTATAAATAACATTTTGAGAACATTATTAAAGACCAGATAACTTTGAACAAACATTCTTTTAAAGTTACTGGAAGAATGTTTGTTCATAACTTTGAGAGAACCTTGGCAGAACGTTAGCTGCGTAAGATTTCGCGTCAGGAAAAGTTTTTGGAGACATAAATGTCTTGTTTGTGGTGACAGGACACCATTCAGGAGCTGGAATCTGCTCTTCGGAGCACAAAAGGTGAGATGTCCCGCCACCTGCGGGAATACCAGGACCTGCTGAATGTCAAGATGGCACTGGACATTGAGATCGCAGCCTACAGGTCAGACTCAGAACTATTTTCATGTGATGTCATTAGTTGATACCTTTATGAATGTTCCA